>NC_046648.1:1200000-1800000 GCF_900324485.2 Mastacembelus armatus
GTCGTTGCATCCAATACTCTTCCTTATTTGACCAGGAAGAGCCCTCTATGGATTGTAAGTCAGTTTGTAATCACTTCAATTTATCTGCTGCAGGAGTGGAACAAATAATAGTGATTTACTTAATTGAAAACTAAATATTTTCTCATCTGAATAGACAAAATGAATTGAAGGCAACGGCTCTTTGACGCATCTCCCCTCAGTCGATTAGTTGCACTCCAACAGGCTTTGATAAGAATTAACTCACACTCAATTATTTTTTCGCTCTCAAAACATTTGTGTATTTCAGAGCCCCCAGTATACTCTTTGAGCACACAAGGGCAATTACTTCCCTCTTCAATGAATAGAAATTCTTTTCCTGAGGTTAAAAGTGCCCGTCTTCTTTTCATCTCAGTCTCTTTTAATGTCTTGTGTAGGTAAACACAAACACAGTCATTATATCCTGCCCTGTTTAGGGAAAATTCTACATGCTTTGCATTTCACACTTATCCATCTTTTAATAGAGGCTACAGGAATTCTTTCATTTTCCTACAATAGAAGGGAAAAAGCCATAATTTGAGATTTTGACCCCAAATAGCAGGTATTCACTGTGTGGAAGAGAAGTGTCTGGCCAACACAGGAAGGTTGCTGCTGGCCTCATGAGCCACATTTTCACTGGGACTCTTAATGAAAGCAGACAGAGCCTATCTGACCTCCCCACATTCCCATTACCTAGTCAAACAACCGCCCTAATTGCTTTAAGCATATAGCTGTCGCAACAATATTGATTCACTGACAGATATTTGGATTTAGTGTCGGAAAAATCAGCGACGAAGGTAACGCTTGTGGCATAACGGTGATATGTCATTTTGCTGCTGCTTAAAATGAACATTAGATAAATATAGGACTGAGTAGAACTTTAATCTGATTTCTAATATAAAAATACCCATATTTTATTAAAATAGCACTTATTGCCTTCGCTTTTACTTTGTTCTTCAACAGTTTCTTACAAATGCAAATTTGTGATTTGTGTTTGATTTGAAATTTGATTCGCTTTTAGAGACGAGGCTGTCGCTCTTCCCGCAAGGGCATTAGAAGCAGCTGAACTATTCAGCGTGACCCCCGACAGGTAGATTTTTAATGGTGTCTTTCATAACATCATCAAACGACTCAATACACTCGATCCTAAACCAATTTAACGCGAAACCACATGAAATCATTCAATGTACAGAAAATGAAGTTTCAACCTCCATGCAGTGATCCAATTCAAATGTGGTCGTACATCTTAATACCTGCCTAACCTCTTACCAATCTCACCAACTGCCTGAGGCTCCAATCACTACAGATTAGAGAAGTGGTGCTGTGAACTGCTTTAATACCAACCTGCAGATAACAGGCTTTCTAAGAGATGCAGATTAGATTATCACCAGAATCTAATTAATCGGAATCGCTTGACTGTACATTAAAACAGGGCATTCTTTAAGCAGTTTGATTAAAACCTGGTTGATTGTGCTGAACACAGAAGGACTGCACCTCAGGGCTCGAGTACAGGCAGGCTAAATCACACCGGCTTGGTCCGGCAGTTCAGTACAACCGTAACAATATACATGTCCAGTACGACTTCAAGGCCCATAAGAAACCCCAAGTTAGGTGTTCGTGTGTTATTTGTCTCAGTTTCCCTTCAGCTCAAAGTGTTCAAGTTTACTGGATTACTGACTTTGCCGTACACACTCACACACCCGCACTCCTCAGGAAAAAGTTGAGACAGAAAGGCAAAACCTCTTTTCAACCTCTACCGACTGAAGCACATCTACCTGCCTAGGGTGCACCCAGAAAAGGAGTGAGGCAGTGCAGACAGACGTACAGAGAGGGTGTATCTCCTTAAAAAAAAAAAAAAGCCAAGAAGCTTTGAATAGGTGTGTGGATTTGCATGAGAGGAAGAGAGCTGTGCTTACCTGTTGAGTGACGCTGAGGCTCAGGAGCGTCTTTTTGTCTTCCTGATCTACAGATGGCTCTCTGAACACAAGTGAGCAACGGAGATGTTAAAGAATGCCAATGGGACTCCCCCTTCTCTCACTCCTTAGTCTAAGACAGAGGCAAACAGATGAAGCGAGAGGGAGAGAGGCAGAAGTAGAGACTGAAGAATGAAGTGTGCAGGGAAGAAGAGAAGTGCTGGTTAGAAGAGGGTCACCTGAACAAGAAAGATGTCAAAAGATGTCAAAAATTTCATCGCTGCTCAAAGGATTAGAAGAATTTGAAGGTAACACATGAACAAACTGGCCATTTAAAAGTTACAGGACCTCTTGTTTCAGTACAGTTGGAGAAATAACTATGAAGGCTAAAGGAAATTGCAGCGAGCCAGTAATAGGAGCATGTACCTTCTTTCTGTTCTGCCGTTCTGGGGAGCATTCATGGAACTCATTATTTTGCATTTCACTGTGATAGGTTGGGAGGAGCAGAGCAGCCCTCAAAGATACAGATGCAACATGGATGTCTTCACAGTTGGTAGTTTGTAACATTTATGCTCATATATAATGGATGGAATAGAGTATCCACATCACTGTATTTCCCATACTGAATACTCCTGGGGTGATCTGCTCTGCTGCATAGACAGAGAACACACACAGGACAAAGAACTGACTTTCAACTGTGGAATATTTGATTTTTTTTCCTGAATATTTCTTTATCAATTATATACTTCCAAGTGAATGGTGGCTGGAGAATACCACCAGTTTGCTCGGTGTAATATAGTGAAAGCTCTTCTTCAAGACAACTTAAAGGTCATGTTTGTTTTCCACATGCATGTATTTTTCATTCAAACTGTTGATAGGTCACAGTTGCGGTGTAGCTCTGTGTTGACAGCGTGTAAAAGCTATTTGCTCAGTAGAAACACAAAAGCAGTTATACGGCTGCATCTGTTGTTCCCCTATGGGTCAGCCATGCAGTAATGATAGACCAATCACTGTCTGTGGGTATGGTGCTAAGAAACTCCCACATTTGTGCAGCAGGCAATAAAGAAAGACTGGCAAAAACACACACACCCTCACAGTGGCACAGATTCAAGGACTGCAACCTTATGCTGTGCATACTGCAAATTACCAGTGTCCAGTCTCCTCTCTGTGTAGAGTGGTGTATGCGTGCAGGCAGTGCAAGTGGGTGTGTGTGGCCCAGATGTTAGCAGCTGGGTTGTGTAGTCAGAGCTGGCCCCACAGACAGTCATTAAGCCCAGCAGCCCAGGGCTGGAAGGTTAATTCCCTCGCCTGGAGGGGTATGTAGGTGGGAGGCAGGAGGAAAGGGAGGAGAGAGGTGCAGGATGAGGAGGAGAGGGGGGGGGGGCAATGGGAGGCGAGGGGGCTGTGAAGCTCAGCACTCAGTTCACACAAACAGCACTGTCAGCAAGAGTAGAGCTGTTCCACTGCCAGACGAAGGAAGAGGAGGGAGAGAGCTGGGGCCTGACAGAGAGGTGTTGAGGGAGGGAGGGAGACGGACAGAGGACCTGAAGATGAATGGAGAGAGGGGAAATTCAGGAGAGAGGAGGGAAATACAGTAAGAGGGTAAAAAGAATTGATGTCAGGAGGTTAGACAGGCAGAGGGTGGGATGAAGGGGACACGGACGAGCAAGGTAATGGAGCGAGAGAAACGGATGGAGGAAGGAGACAGAGAGATACTGTAAAATGGACTGTGGAGTGATGAATAGAAGACGAGGGAGGAGCGAGGGATGGGGGGAGATGGGAGGAAGGCTGACATGAGGAGTTGTTTTGAAAACAGGAAGTCTACTGACTCAGAGCGGTGCAGCAGGGAAAACAAGGAGGAAGATTAATCAAAGAAAGCAATAAGCACTATGGTGGAAAGTAACACAATACGTGGAAGACCGAAAGACAGGGCTGTGTCCAGGAGATTGATTCAGAAAAGTGGAGTAGGAGTGAGACTGCATGTGATATTTTTGTGCGACTGAGCTCCTGTGAATGCCTGTGGGTGTGTTCACTGCGCTGGATAAGCAATGTGGCAGCTCAGATTGGGTCACTTGTCAAAATAAAGAAAAAATGTTTAATTATAAACTGAGTGTGACAGTGCAGAGTCAGTAGCTGTCTGACACCTTAGACAGAGATATTCCACACCTAATATGAGATTCACACCAAGAGGATTTAACTAGTTCAGCGCCCACAGTTCTTCAGAACCGGTTAATTTAATGAAAAGGGGCCTCGGCAACCCTTCAGGACTTCTGGGGGATTTGACAAAGGACTGCAAAATTGTCTTTGTGCAATGAGCTGTAGAGAATCACATCCACGCTCTGAGCCTCGGCACTAACTACAGCTATCTGACCCGATGATCTGATTGGAACCACGGCTTCTGCCGCCTGCCACAGTACAGCTGCCATATTGGTGATGCTTCTGTGTTCTAAATCTGCAGACAAGGTCAATGTGGTTTGTTTTTTTATTTTTTTACCTCCGGCCAATCTGGCTCCCAGTTGACCACAGGAGAAAGAGATTTAACAAGCAGCCACAGAGTGCAAGCATGCATCACCAGAAAGCAGAAATGACAATTACAGGCATGCTAAAATAGCAGTAGCAAACACAGATAAGAGGACTTTTAAAAGTCTGACAGCACAGATAGTTGCTTAATCCCCTCTCGCAGCACTTTCTTCAAAATCTGTCACAGTAACACAGTCTGAATAGGGACGTGAACCTTGCTCCACTGCTGCCAAGTTTATGAGAAGGGATTCATAAGTTGTTTTCTCTAGGTGACCTGTGGACCAAGTTACAATGGAGCATGTGGAAGGACGTGAATCGGGGTCAAGACGGATTTGGAAAAACCCAATTAAACCTGCCAACACATCTTTGCTGTTCCCCTTCAGTCCCAATCCCTGTGTCCCTGTGCATGATGGCAGCAACATGGGGTTCAGAGCTCTGTGCATATGTGTGTGTGTGTGTGTGTGTGTGTGTGTGTGTGTGTGTGTGTGTGTCAGGATGGATGGAGAGGCTTGGGACAACCAGCTGTGATGTCCAGATTGGAAAGAGATTATTTCCCAAATCTCCCCCATTTACCAAAGCTGCCTAACAAGCTCCTACATACCCATGTTAATTTGTTGATTTGTGACGTTCGTAACAACCATAGAGCGATGACATGAAACCTGGTACATGAGGTTTTATGCAGATCTAGGTAAAGATCGACATGAGGCCACCTCGCAGGACAAACTGAGCAGGTCTAAAATCCTGGGATATATACATGTTGGGCAAATGATGCTAATTGCAGCAACATTTAGACAGACACGCTGCACAAATGAATATCACTAAGTTGTTGCTATGGCGTCTTAGCACAGCAGGGCCAAGGAGGAAGCAAAACTCTAAAAAGCACCAGGCTTCTCTGTGAAAGTGGAACTCTTCATCTAACGGATTCCTGCGTGAAGTCTTGAGGTCAGAGGTTGGATGGGATCACTGAAACAATATTATTAGGTCACTGAGGGAAGAGAACCAGGGTCAGATAATAAAACTCAATCTGGCTTGGTGAAAATACATGGGAGGGAAAGTGCTGACGTCTCCTTTGCTCTCGCTCATCAAATTCCCAGTGCTCACAGAGCGCCACTGATATTCAGGACGAGCTGTCCATCCACAGCCCACAAACTTTTAACATCCACCGTCTCCACCACCCCATCTATCACGCCGCTGTGCTGATGGACAAAAGGAGGGAACATGGTGGTGGGAGGGTTGAAGACACGTGAGGGGACAATATTGAATCTTGAGGTCAGAAAACACAACCGTTGTGTCCACTCCTGTGTGTCCCCTTCACTTATTGGGAGCCACCTCGTACACGTACTGTACAGTGAATACACACACACACACACACACACACACACACACACGTACGGTATGTGCTTCATGCACCCACGCTCACACAGACAAACCCGCACAGCTGCAAACACACATCCAACACCAGAGCCTCATATCACAAGCGATTCAATATAAAGATACACAGAGCTCAGGCAATAACGTGAACCTGGTGAGAGATGTTATACGCTTTGACAGCCTGGGCTGAGCCACACAGCCCAGGCTGTTCTCCCAGTGTCACTAACAAAACAGACGGATTAGAGGATAAAACTGAGCTAAATCTGGGTGAGCTAAAAACGGGGGCAAAAACAAGGCATGGAAAGAAACAATATTGAATGGATCCATCACAAGCCTTTAACAAAAGCTATTAAGCAATAAAAGACCACTTTAATAACAAAACCCTTTTGTTATATTATTTGTGTTCTGCTGTCCACAAATACACCCCACACGCCCCCACACGCATCTTTGTCTTCCTATATCTTTTATGAAAGGGCCTCCACTCACTACATTCATTCTTCTACTAAACTTTCAGCAGAGCTCTCACTGCTACAGCTTTAGCTACAGTGGGCCGAGGTCACCTGCAACGTTCCCCCTCACCTGTCTCACAAAGCATTAGTATTAGCACTCTTTATGTTAAAGAGGGGGTCCTGGTATTGTAGTTTTCAAATGGTTGAAATTCAGTTTTTGTTATTTGCAATTATTAGAGAGTGAGGCTCCTTTCTGGGAGATTTTTGTCACCTCAACCCTCAACAGCAAAGCTACTGTTAAGTCAGACTCATTATGTATTAGGCAGACAATGTGTCTTCAGTTGAGCGGCGCTATTCAGCGTTGCAGTCATAGTCTAGCAGTTAGTGGTGTTTTTCAAAAAGCAGTGGTTAAAATAAGAAGATATCTGGGTTTTTCTATCGATAATTCTTCTGCTTTGTGCAACTTGTACAAAGATTTGAGCAAGAAATTCATATAAGTTAGACTGGCCACCTGCTAGCTTATCGTATATTTTAACGCCATACACAGATACACATTACCTGCACTACATTTCATAACATCAGAGGTCCAAAAGCACAGTGCATCGAGATGTATATGCTGTGGAGAAGCAAATCTAAGTCCAATTAAATCTGAAAAAAAAAGTCTGAAATACTACATTTGTTATGAAACACGTATATTAGTTTCTTTATTTTTACCGGACGGCAAATGTATTGTGCTTATGATTCGACACCTATTTGAACAGAACTACTGCAACCTTCGAAGTTTATTATCTAGGCTCATGCTAAACTAATCACGGTCCATAAAGACCACATCTTACAAAAATGTCCTCGTTCTGAAAGGCTCCAACTGGTTCTCGAAGGGGTAGAAGTACAAGAGCATCAAGAAAAACACCCAATCAGACCCAAATATACCTCTGCCAACAGATGGGCTTATGGCTTTGTTAAGGTGGAGTTTTCCATCCCGCCCGTCCCATTTTCAGAAAATCCACTTTAATTAACATATCAGAGCTTCAAATGAGGCTAAACCTCTTCTCTGCAAACTGTAATCTGTCCAGTTTGAACTGACCAACTGCGGAGCCTACAACGATAAGGCTCGCCAACCAAAACACAAGGATAATCCAGTTATACCTGCTTATGCAGCCGACAGCTAAAAGCATTGCTCAGTCAGGGTCTCTCTGAAGTGCAATAGCTTGCATTTTGATCTAACCAAAGTGTTTTGATGTAATTATATCTGTAGCTCAATCTGATAGGATTTTTTTTTATTTTAGCCACACTATCTGCACTAAGATTAAATGTATGAACTGCCAGTGACTTACAGAGCATGTGCCTTTTAATCTTCCCCTCTGCCTTCCATCATCTCATTCCTCATACAACTTGCTCCCACCTCATTCTAGTCATCTAACCCTTACCCACCTCAACAACACTTCATCCCTCTAACAATCTATCTCTTTTCCTTCTTTCAACTTTACTTCCAAAACACTCTACCCCACCCTCTACTGCCAGACTTCCGAGTGTCTGTTTTGATCCGAAGGTGTCACGGGAGCAATGAAAGGTCGACTGTGGTTCCCTGCACTTGCAGACTCACAACCCCCAGAGGACCGCGAGGGAAAGTTCAACGGGCCAACAGATGGAGGCTATTGTGTGAGGGAGAGCGCAGGAAGAGTGGGCCAGCGGTGTCGCCGAAGACCTAACCAACTGTGTTTGTGCACACGTATACAAAATCTACATGTGGTTTTGTGTGTGTGCATGTGTGCACGTGTGGCTTTGTGTCTGCGTGTGAGGAGGGGGCTAAAGGGAGGGGTGTGTGTGTGTGTGTGGGGGGGGGGATGTTCAACACAAGATGCTTCAAATCTGTTGGCCTGACGGTGTGACACAGGACTGCTTGGTTAATAGAGTCTCCTGGAATGTCCTCTCCTGCAGTTTTAATGAACCCCAAGCCAAAAGACCTAATGAAGCGTGCTCCGTTTGCCAAAACACTCCCTCGGCTTGACCTCCCCTGACCCGCACCACTCCCACGCCACTTGGGAGGGGGGGGGTCTCCATGGTGACCAGGCTAAAGAGTCTATTGGGCCAAAGTTGTCAAAGGGACAAAGGAGGAGGCTAAATTAGAGAAAAGGGATGTCAGCGCATGTGCCTGCATATATTTAAAGACGGAGGTGGATTCACCAGTTTAAGATTTATAAATGTTGCATCTTTCCTCTTTGTTATCCTGACAAAAAGGGCAGTTAGCAAAAAGCTGCTGTTTCTGGCTAAGACAACACAAACGCACAAACACAAGAGCAAGCACACATAGGCTGGTCCTCATTGCAGTTTAACTATTCTTTGTTCAAGCTGAGTAAGAGCCTCGTTATTTAATAAGTTAAGACCATAACACAGGCAGTGTTGTTTGTATTCAGGAGGGATGCTGGTGTGTGTGTGCGTGTGTGTGTGTGTGTGTGTGTGTGTGTGTCTATGCATGTGTGTTAAGTATGAGTTAAGGACTAATAAAGTGCAAGGCACCTAATTAAACAGTCTTTGTTTATGCTCTATAGCAGTGGTATGAACTCAGCAGGCACAATGCAGGGTGGTATGCCAGGTCGCTATGCTCTCATTTGAATAACTACAGACAAAGCAATGCGAGAGAAGGGGGCAATCAACTTCAAAAGAAATTCTTGCTTAATTGCAAAAGTGTGAGAAAACCAGCAAAGACAAAACAGAATAGGCTGATTAAAGTTGCACTGAACAATGCTCGCAATCCTACACAAGCGTCAAATCTGATTTAAAGGTACAGTGAATATCCTTAGGGGATTTAAAGCAGAACAAATAATTTGATTAAAAGTCTTAATTTCCCATTTCTGACTGCATCTCGACAGGCTCTACAAGACGAGTGAATTCTTCTGAAGCAGAGAATTGACAAAAGATAAACAGGCTACTAGATTGAATAACTTTTGATTATTGTTTTTATTGTTGTGTACGTGTTCTTACCGTGAACTGCTGAAACACAGAACTATGAAGTTTGTGTGAAGAACGACAAGCACAGACATGCAATGGTTCCCATCCAGCACTAAACACATAAAGAAATAAACATGGATGGTTGGACTTTTTTAATTATAAAGTGAATCAGTCCAGAGAACCCTCCACTACTCCCCAACACACTCCCTTTAAGAAAACAGGGAGGAAAACCTGAATGGGCAATCAGTGCTGTTCCGCCTATGCACATTCCTGAATTCAGCGCTCTAATGGTGCCATTCATTATAAGCCTTATTAAAATAAACAGACTTTATGATATAATAATAAATAAGCCAGACTGCACATACTGTCATAATCGACAGGAATTAAAAGCACCAAGGAACACTACATTACCTCTGTAAACCCTCTCTCTCTCTGCGTGTCCCCCCAACCGAACACACACACACACACACAAACCAGCACGGTGAAATAAAGTAATCAAGGTTATTTAAATGAGTCTGCGGACTGCATAAACAGTGCAAACGGTAAAGAACATTACAGGCGGAACGTGTCTACGCATTCCTGATCTGGCAAGGTGGGAGAGGGGGTGCACTGTGTAGGTAGCTAGGGTCCATTTACACACAGTTGTAACCATAAGAAGCAGTTAAGGGGCCGTGCATGGTAAGAAACACGATGATTTCACAGTGTCTTGATAAACAATATGCATTACATGTGTTTAGCTCACTCTGCTTAATCACTTTCTTCTGTTTTTTTGTCAGCAGAGTTCAGGCCAGTCTACATATTCCACATAGACAATACCCAGGAAAATGGGTGAGGGGGTGCCGGGGGGGGGGGGGGGGGGCAGGACTGGAGATTTAGTGTGAGCTGGCTGTGTGTGTGACGCAAACTAAAGGGACTCCTTAGTGCTACCAGCTGACATTGCATTACTCTCCAAAGACTAATTGATTAAAGGGTTATGAACATGTGTGTATAGTGATTCTATTGAGTATGCACGGCAAATATATGCCATATGGGCAAGGGACTGCACCTCAATTAATTTGAATGAGGTATCAGTGCCACCTCTTCAACACAAATACTATACGCCTAAACCCTCACAAATAGGCCTTGGGTATTGTAGGCTCCCAAACACACATGCTTGACTGTTGAAAAACGTGTGAATCCTGTGATTTTTATTAACCCTTTGGCACAAAATGATTTTAATGATCACAGAGCATATTACTGTACTATAATATCTGTCTGACACTGCTGATTAATTTGCAATGCAGAACTTCTGTACCAAAGTGAGGATTAGACCTGTTTCATAGAGCTGTGTTTTATTGTAGGAGAATGTGCATTGGGGGCTACTGTTGGATGAATCAACGCTACCAAATTGAACTAATTGCACTGTTGCCTGCCCAATGGACCCTGTCTGGGACTCAGGAGAGCAAAGAGCTGAGAGCAGACGAGTACATTACTCAGTCCGACTAATTGCTCACACCTGTGCCTGCCCAGTTCACTCAGCTGGGGATTCTGGGGAACGATAAAAGGCAAAGCTGAAAACGCATGGGTGTGGCAGGAATTTCAAATTTACAGATATCTATCTATCTTTATATCTATATATCTATGTTTATCTATCTATCTTTATATCTATCTATCTATCTATCTATCTATCTAATCTATGTATATCAATCTATATAATATATCTATCTATGTATGTCAATCTATATAATATATCTATCTATGTATATCAATCTATATAATATATCTATCTATGTATGTCAATCTATATAATATATCTATCTATGTATATCAATCTATATAATATATCTATCTATGTATGTCAATCTAATAATAGATCTAGCTAAGTATCTATCTATATATCGATATATCTAGCATAATATAATAAAGCTTCTATCTATCTATCTATCTATATCAATCTATATAATATATCTATATCAATCTATATAATATATCTATCTATCTATCTATATCAATCTATATAATATATCTATATCAATCTATATAATATATCTATCTATCTATCTATCTATATCAATCTATATAATATATCTATCTATATCAATCTATATAATATATCTATCTATGTATGTCAATCTATATAATATATCTATCTATATCAATCTATATAATATATCTATCTATCTATATCTATCTATATAATATATCTATCTATCTATCTATCTATCTATCTATCTATCTATCTATCTATCACTGGTCTAACAGTGCAGGACAGTAGATATAGTGTCTACTCAGTAAAATGAGATGTGTGCCTTCTGAAGTGTATTTGTCCTTCTGCACTACCTGGTCAATGTCAGTGCCCTGTTTTGTTACCAGTTCAAATTCCAAACTTTAACCACATCTCTCTTGTCAAAGAGAAAATAAGACATGAGGTGATTTCTTAGGTGCAGTAGGAAGGAAAGCAGGGACTCTGGACTGCTAAGTTATGAATCAGACTGTTTCCCATTGCAGGACCATCTGCTTTAAGTTACCTGAAGAGTGGAGTTCCACAAGATGGACATTATATGGAAGCTACAGCAGAGAAGAAAATCCTATTGAATGTGTGGCTGTAGCTTATCATGCTATACTGTGGGTCAAATTAAGAAATGCATTCCTTTCTTCATTAAATGTTCTTTTCATATGTTGAACTTTCGCATTTAAAGTGAAGACGATATAAAGGCGATAAAGAAAGACAGAACAGAAGGAGGAAAAATGAGAAGAGAGGGAGTGTGCTGAGATAGCTGTTTTCTGACCAGAGGCTTCCTGGGCAGAGCAGAGATGATCTCTATGGCTCACAGCATGAATTCAACACACCCTTCACCACACAAACAGCATGAATCCTGTGCACCATGTTCATGCATCTTGTGCCTCCCATACATCATACACAACCCCTCGAAGAGAGAGACACACACACACAAACATGGAGTGAAACACATGAAGCATCACTCCTACGAAGACCTAAAAAAGTGGCCAATATGGCATCCACAGAGTTCAATAAAATCACCAAACTAAACATCTTCTCACACCATCAAAGCAAACGAGCCACCGAAAGAGAAAGATAAACCACCTGCCCAAGTGTAATTTACAGATGCTGCAGAACCTTGACAGAAATACCAAAGCAAGCAATATCTACCTCCATGTATTTATCATCTTTTTTACTGGGCAGGAAATAACAAATACTGCATTTGGCTTCACTTTCCCACTGCCCATAATATCCAAAACAAAATGCAACACATACATTGGTACACGACTTTCTCTGTATCTGCACGACTTTACTGTCGACTAACTTTGTGTCTTCACCTCAGAATTAATAGATCTGGAGGCAAAACAAAGCCCATATCAAGTATGTCTGCTCTTGTTTTCCTTTGTAACTGTAGGTTATATTTATTTATAGGTGAACATCTTCTATAGGAGTTTTGTAGAAATGGAGGTTTCTTTGTACGTGTGTGTGTGTGTGTGTTTATGTGTGTGTGTGTGTGTGTGTGTGTGTGTGTGTGTGTGTGTGTGTGTGTGTGTGTGTGTGTGTGTGCGTGCGCACATATCAGTACAAAGCCATCCCCTTACGGCCCATTGTTTTTTAAGTGTATGACTCTTGCACACCTCCTGAGGCTGGAAGCTGGGGAAAAGAGCAGCCTGGCTAATATTTAACTAATGACTCTGTTTTCCAGACTCGACCGCCCTCCTCTCACTGACTGCCAGACCTGAGCCGTCCATGTAGTGAACGTCACTGAAGTGTGGCTGTGTGAAATAGAATGCGGAGGCTCCACACAGTAGCAGGGGACAGGGGTACGGGAGAAAATAACTGTTGGAGAGCCCATAAAGGAGCTGTGAGTGAGGGAGAGATGGCTGCACATGGTTGTGTGGGAGGCCAGTGAGTCCAGCAGTCTGAGAGAATGCCATATGCTACCTTGAGGCAAGCAAAGTCTAGCAAAAGGCAAAGGAGAAGCGAAATTAGACAAGAGTGGCTGGTTTTCATCAGCACTGATATTATATGTGTCTGGCCTTCACATTTCTCATCAAGGAGCAGACGTTTCCCCCAGCCTCACTTGCAAATAGAGGCTATGCTACTGACGGAGGGGAAACGAGAGAAGGGGCTGAGGATAGGGAGAGATTGGGAGAATGAGTGAAAAGGCATAATTAGATAATGAAGTCTGTGTTTGTCAAGTGGGAGAGACAGAGGAGGAGAACAAATCTGTAGGGGCAAAATAACAAAAAGAGTGGAAATTAACAGGAAGTTGGGGAGACATAAGGGTGGGTAGATATAAAAGATGCAACAGGGCTGATTATTGTTATACTGCCACCATTGTGGACTGAAGCCCCGTGGTGCTACCAGCAAATGTATTATTAGTCACTTCAATAATTAATCACCCTGGGAGCATGTCGTTGCAGCCATGCACTGACCCATTTCTCTAACATTTTTCTTAACAGCAACACACCCGAGGAGCCCTGCTTCTTCCATACCTTCAGTTAGTGAAGTGGGGGCACAGGCCCAAATCCTCTGGGTCAAGCCTGGTCATTTATTAGCCACATTTCTCAGGAGAAATAAAAGTAATCTTGCTGCTCTTCTCAAAGGCTGGAAACCATGCAGGGAGACAGAATAGTGGCCTGGGCTGTGGCCCAATGGGTCTTGCTGACTGTCTGTCCTGGTGAAATATGAAGTCCATATGTAGGACAGCCATCTGAAAGAGGGACCCAACAGGGCTCCTTCAGGCTTTGATGCTCATCACCACAAAAGCAGATGGCCGTGTCCTGGTCTTAAAACTTTTTTTGTAAGAACACCCCCCACTTCTTTTATCCAATCCTATCCGGCCTATTAGCCCCCTGCCTGTCATGGTCTAGCAGCCTATGCTTAGCTCCCAGGGGGCTTCCAGAGCTATGGAATGAAGTCAAGCTTTCCCATTGATACAGGTCTCACTGGATGGCTTTGAATAGAAGTCAACCGAGTGAAAAGCCATGTTTTAGAGGACAAAATGGAATAAGGTGTGGGGTGGATCAATACTGCAGGGTTGTTTGGACTTGAAATGCTTTGCTCTCTGTGTGCTCAGACAAAGCAGTGCTGACTGCAGGTGGCAAAGAATTTTTCCGGACATTGGGTAAAAAGTAACAAAGGGTGTTTAATGGAAGAGAAAGCTGCATGCATCTGTCTGAAAGATTGGGATCAAACCAGAGATAACCCGCTGTGAGTGCTCTATATCTATTCCTGCCCTCTTCAGTAAAACTGGCAGGATTTGTCACCAAGGTCCAATCCTAACCTGTGTGCGGCTCACACCCAAGCAATTTGTGAACCAGAAAACCAATCAACAACCTCAAGTCAGGCACAATGCAAATAGGTCTGACAGCCCATCTGTAGTAATCCAACAGTCCCTCCTGCCCTAGGCTGCTCTCCGTCTCAGCCTCTCTGTGGCACCAGCCAATTAACTCTCTGATTCAGAGATGGGGATGAACACCTTAATTGATTACATGGCCATAGTCGCTTCAGTTATCAATTTAGGTACAGAAAAGGGGGAGCGCAGGCGCAAAGCCCAGAAGATTTCTGAATGAGTACAATCGCTGTGAATATTTGTTTAAGCAGAGGAATAAAAAGTAAAGGAGGAAGGAGGGGAGGCAGAGGAAGAGAGGCAGGAAGACTGGCACTTACTGTAGCTACTGCAGGTTGTTTACTTGCAGTCTCTGACTTACACCTCTCCTCTGCTTCTTCTTTCTCCACAACACAGACATTCTTCACTGCCTGAAGCACACAAAGAAACATGCGCGCACACACAGGTAGAAAGACACACACACACAAATATAAACACCTAAACACAGAAATTTATTATATGGTGTATTATGTGGACACATTGTATACATTCAGTCTAATTTACATATAAAAACCCTCATAAAATCACAGACAAAATAAACATACATACTAAAAAAACAAAGATAAACACACACTGACTCCACAAATTCATATGTGCAAATACATGAACACACAAAACCACACGCGTATTCAGGGATTTGCAGCGACTGAATCACATGAAAAAACAGAACATTTTTTTCTTCATCAGGTCTGTGATTCTGCTTTGTTTACTGTCATGGAGACTTGCTCTGCTCGATCAGGCTGGAGAGACACTAGGTTGGGTGGTTGTGCTAACGAAGTCTCAATGTGCCGTCTGTCGACAGGGTAATTTCCCTGGATAGCTCCATGACGCGCTCCTCATGGTTCCACTGGTAAAGATAGAAGGCGATCAGCACCTGAGTCGGACAGGAGAAACCAAACAAGTTAAGATTTCTAATTCTATCCACTGTCCTCCCTCCGTATGTCAGCATACATATTTCATTAGTGTGCGCTGTCTTTCACTATCTATTAGTATCCAGAACTACACGTTTTACCATTTTTATACCATGTACAGAATGCCATACTGTAAGTTTAAGGTGCAAGATGGGACAGTATGAGAGAGCCTTTCAATGTCACGTCACTCATAACTGTCTAACCTGGACAAAAGAGCTTATTAAAAAAAGATACACTGGTCTTGTTAGGATGTAATAGGGACCATTCTTTGCCAAAACTGGTGATGTCTCATTTATCAAGCTTAAGCGCAAACTTGAAATTTAATATCTACACAGTTTGGGCCATTATAGAACATAAAAAGTTTTCTTTAGAACTGTGGGATACACAAACCATAAGCCAGGAGCAAATGCAGACCACCATGTGGTTTAAATGGCATAGAAATCGCAATGGTGTAATTTGGACATTCACACTGATGCGCACATCAGCCAATGCAAAATGCATACAGTGGTCCTCACTTTCTAGAGTCCACTGCACACTGCCTGTGTGCTTCAGTGTCCTCCACAACGACAGAGGAATCTCCTTTCTGTCTTTAAAGCTCCCATCAAGCACTGATGTCTGTTCACACAATGACAAGTTACACCCCTTTGCCATTCTCAGGGAATGGGCCAGGAACAATGTGCTGCACCGGTCGGGCAAGATGGAGACACGGAGGTGTTAGAGAAAGAAAGCACTGACTGCCCAGACTGATAGAAGGTGTGTGTGTGTGTGTGTGCGTGCGTGCATGTGTGTGTGTTTAAGTCTTCTTTAAAAAGTTGGTGGAGACAAAGTGTGCCAAGGGGACTTCTCCATCAACCTGACAGGGTCCTCCCCTGGCCCAGCATAGATTTCAAAGGATACTGTGTATGTGTGAATATAGGGATGCACAGCAGGGGGTTGCATGGATATAAGCACTGCAAGTGGTCCTCCCAGATGGTTGTGTCCTGCTGCTAGTAGGAGGCCTGCAGCCTTTATCTGTGACAGGCAGTAGGTCTTAACAACCTCCACATACACTGCCCCGCTCCAAGCCTGAGGCCCTCAGGGCTATGTTATGAGACAGGCGGAGTGTCCCAGTGCAGGAACAATTCCCTGCTTCCCCTTAGTGTTTTTTAGCAGCAAAAGAAAAGAACTCAGTGGTAGCTGCTGCTCGAAAACGCAGGGGACTAAGGATGCTCGCCCTGTTCTTTGGCAAGGACTATCTTCCCTAACTGCCACACAAACATACCCAGGAATGCCTGCACACACACTGACATGCACAGATGCCTGAGCAGGGCTCCTTCCTCCTCTGAGAGTTGAAGCTGGTCCAGAGCATCAGCATTGTTGGAGAGGTTTAGTCAGGGGGAAAAATAAAGTCTAATAGAGGTAAGGCAAGAAAACTGCAAGAGAGAAATGGAGAGACAGCCACGGAGTTGCCAGCAGACACTGAAGACACTGAGCCACAATGCATTTCTAATCGACTTGCTGCCTACTTGCAAATCCAGCATTCTCATCTAGTCTGTGCAAAATCAACTCTGAGCTGTCCTGAAACAAACTGAAAGAGACAGAGGAAGGGAGATGGGAAAGGACTGGATGAGTGACTGTTGCAGTAGATAACTGTTGTTAATGGAGAGATGTAACAGAATGTAGATTTAGGACACTACGCCTGCTGCTACGTAAGGTGAATTGTAAAGGCTGTGTGCTTCAGTGTCCTCCACAACGCCACCTTGTTACCACTCAAATCTCCAGGAAGCCATTTTTCAGAGCCCAGTGAGTCTGTGTGTGCTGGGTGGCAGATAGGGTTCATTCTTTCATCCTTTGACCCACATTTCAGGTAGAACTGAACAGGGGACATTAAAGACATGGGCCTCCCAGTGGAGCCGGGGTCATGTGGAACCTGAACACAGGCGCACACCGGCACAGCCAGCCGAGCAGAAAACACTATTATGCATACCCACTGTCCATACAGACACACGTAATGAAAATCCTAGCCAAAATGGACGCATAGCTTAAAAAACTTCATAGGATAAAAACAAAAAAACAAAAACAGGGCATCTGACATGAAAACACTGTCAGACACACCTGCCACAGCTCGTACATGCATGTACCTTCTGCCCTCCATGCACATACACACAGCATATTAGTTCTAATGAGGGAGCATGGAACCACATGTGTAATCACTGATTATTACTGGCAAAACAGCCCTTTCTGCACGAAACTAACATTTACATGCAAATACTGCACTCACCCACACCTGTGCATTTGTTTACCTACTGCAGATTGAAGCTCTGTATCCATTGCATTTTTCAGTGATGAAATGTGAAGAAGCTGTAAGCAGGAGGAAGATTTTCCTCTCCATAGACACAGATGGATACGGTGACATAATATGTGACGTTGGTGTGGGTTAAATGAAAAAAGGGTAAAGGTCAAAGACCCAATGCAAGAATAAGAGACAGGAATTTGTTACAGCGTCAGGGAGAAAAGGAATCTAATTTGTTAGAGCAGACAAACAACTTAAAGATTATGGTCTGTGTGTGTTTGATTATAATAGTGACATACAGTGATTATAATGTGCAAAGCAGGAGATGCATCAGAGACGCAGTACTGGGTTCATGCCAGTGTTAAATATGGCCCCTCACACACAACCAGATGGTTCCTCACTTCTGACCACCACCAGTGGTCTCCTACCTCTCCCTGAAGGACAGTAATAGCTAAATGTTGTCATTTCAGCAGCTCAACTTAGTGCCACGACCGACTGTGCTGTCACAGAAAGTAGTCTTTACTCTGGCTATGAGTGGCAGTCTTTGGCCAGGCTCCTACCACTACTCCTTATGACCACTGAAATCCCTTAAGGTACACTTCTTGTTAGAGGTGACAAGTCAGCTTGCAGAAGAAAGCCATTACCACAGAAGAAAGGTATCAGGCAGTCTCCTGCTGGTATAAATTGAAATCAAATACAATGGCTCAGAGTCAAGGAAGCATTCTGGGAAGTCTAATAGTGCCATTTACTTGCCTTGCTGGTAATTCATGGAGTTTTCTTTACCTCTTATGAGAAATGTCACAGGCGAGTATTTCTCATTGAGAACTGATGTGCTACTATTCAATTAATGCATAAGGTATACCAAGGAACATTGTGCCATAGACTTCCTGCTAATATTTCTGCAATACTTTAATTATCTAACTGATTTCCCCAAATCCCTCATCACCTACTTAGTAATGGCAGCTCTCCTCTCTTCCCCTCCTCTAGTCTCAGTGAAGCCTGGGAGTTTGGCCACATGGTTCAGGCCTGGGCGACAATGCATAAGGATTTGTGGGGAGGGTAAGGAAACTAGTGGGGGTTCAGAGGCATAAAAGTTCCTTTCTTCTCCGCATTTGCCTCTTTATATGAGCCAGAACAGAGGGTTGCCACGGCGATGAGGTTGGTCTGTCTCCCACGGCGTGGTTTGGGAAGAGCAGCAGCTTGTTCTGACATTTACTCGGGCTGGAAGAAACAGAGACAATAGAGGAAGGAAACACGCAGACGTACATGCATAGAGGTAGAAAAGAGTGGATGACCCCTTAGCAACTGGCGGTTACAGAAAGCGAACGGATTAGACAATAACACCTGTAACATCAGAGGGTTGACAAACACATGGAGAATTGGCCGTCACTGCCTTTATCTGAACCTTTTATCTTCTGCAGTGTCCGTCCATCCCCATCTTCTATTCCTGGCCTCCTTTTTTATTTGCTCTCATTTAGATCTTGCCAACAAGTCAGTAAGCCAACACATATTTTCATCCTGATCATGTTCCCTGCCAAACTCATGCACATAACCAATGCACAGACATGAGCACAAGCAAATAGCCACTTTAGACACACACACGAACACGCACACATGAAAAAGTATGGCCAACCTACTGAGAGGCCAACTATCAACGACGCCAGCAAGTTTTGTAGTCAAATATGGGAAATTTGGCCAGAGATTCCAGTGAATTCAGCTCTGCAGCCTTTGTTTCCCACTTTAACACGGGAAGAGTTGACCTAATAAAATTCCCTTATATTGTTGGTCTTTTGATATGTGTGTGTGCATACTAGGTTGCTTGCACAGCCACGTCATTGTGTACATGTGTGGATTTCAAAGGGGTTTTGGTTTTGGACCTCAAATCCATCAACCAGACAACATGGAAGTTCTCCATGGTAAAAAAAAAAAAAAAAAGCCTGTGATGATTGAAAAGCCCCAGCAGGTCAAAAACACTTTTCTGTTTTATCAAAAACTACCTTTTTCTGATTAAAGGAGGAAACAAGCTGCCATATCAGGAAACACGAGCTAGCAAATAGAGGTAAGAAGGATATGAATGCTGTGATGTGGATAGAAAAGATAAGCGAGAGCACAACCAACTGTCACATTTACTGTAAACATGTAGTGTTTTTTTTTCCCTAATGGATCCATTAACATAAAACCCATGAGAGGCAGAGGAAAAAAAAGAGAAATGCATCAGAATGTGACACAATGCAAGTCACACAACATTTGGAAAGCAGCCGAGAGAAAAGGCAGAATTTGATGAAATATATATGTGCCACTTTAGGGAACTTCAGTAAGACTATGCTAATGCAGACTTTTCAGTCTGACACTGAAATACACAAGGCCCTCTGTCAGTTGTGAATGAGCTTTGAATTCCCTGAGACTGGCGCTCCAGTGGAAATGTTCACTTTTAGCCTCTTTCTGATTCTTCAGAATCTAAATAAAGGCAACTTCAATGGGAACCTTCTTTGTCACTAGTATCCACACGAGCACAGAGGCTTACAGACACAGCTCTCCTGACACGACAACAAATCTGTATTTCCTGTACATCACCCCAGTACAGTGCACGGAGTGGCAATCAGTCTGCGGTGCTCCAAGAGTGAAGGAAATTTGAAAAGCTCAACAGCAGCGTTTCTTAAAAATAAAAAAAAAAACAGCACACACATGATTACGCAGAACTCGTGAGCAGTTTGAGAACTACTCTCTAGCAATCTTCATGCAGTAGGATGTCAGCTGTCAAGAACAAGGTCCGCGGGCTGTCATGAGCAACAGTGACTGTATTTACAGTGTCGCTTTGGCTTGTAGCGAAGTGCCAACAGCTAACATAAAAAAATAAAATGCCAAACATTTTGACGAGGGTCAGTGATCACAGAAACAAAACAGGGAGCTGAAAGCTGCTCAGAGCTCCTGATTGGATGCTGATTCCCAATGGTTTATGGTAGTTGACACGGTTTAATCATTAAAATTAACACTGATTAATATAGCATGAAGTTAAAATCCTTGAGTGGTCATCCTAACTGGTGTTGTAGCCACAATAAACATATTATATTCATCTACGATGAATTACTGATGTTAATAATTGATAAATATTGGTTCACTAAGGAGAATATGACTAACATTTAATGTATCCAAGATGCAGTATTTCTGCAGCTTCAGACTTTATTGTTAGACATAATACTCATTTCTATTACTAAAACATTACCTTTCCAAACCTTCTGCATTACCTTTAACTCTGTGAGTTGCAGCTATGGCTTAATTAAATCATGCATAAATTAAATAGATAAATGCAGCCACTGTCAAGTCACATAAAGCCAGTCATATTCTTACTTCACAAAGAACAGAAAGTTCACCCAGACTATATAAACCTTGTTTCCCAGAGCTGCTATTGACACATTTAAAAAACCAGACAAGGTAATAAAAGAGTCCAAACAACAATCCAAGCAACACGTGCAGTTTTTCCCCCTTCATGAAAGAAATGATAACAGATTCAGAAGTCAAATTACTGTCGCTATAGAGGTTATACTGTATGTATGTTGTTTGATGCTGGAGCTGTTGTGCTGCACAGTGGCTGATAACCGCACTTAATCTTGTTTTTCTGTTTTTACTGGCAGACATTCAACCCCTGACGACCCTGAGTGAACTGTGACTGCACATGCACAGAAGGCAGCTGTATCTAGCCGTCTGTAGGTTTTGTATGCATGTGTGAAGGGGTATACGCTGAGAAATGAATGCACTTGGCACATGCATTGTTGCTTTGTGAATACAAGTAATTCAAACAGCGTTGATAAAACTAGACATTTTCCCACTTCAGCCTGTTGTGTCTTAGACGACTTGGCTTCTGAACCATGAAAATTAGTGCTTAGTTTGAGAGTTAAATGGCTCCTCTAAAAGCTCAGCTATAGCCTCACTCTGGACCCTGTGGTTTAATTGGGCCCATTCTACCTCGAATAAAATAATTTGGACACTGCAGCTTTCAATAAGTACATTACATGTATTACCTGGAAAGTCCACAGTCTTTACAACTAACTGATTTGTCTGTTTTGTGTCCAATGCAGGGCTGGATTGCTTTTTAATAACATTTAACAACACAAAGTTACATATAAATGTACTTGTACTTTACATTTACATTAACTACAGTTTCCTGCCATGTTTCAAATGCAAGACCAAAGGTAAACGTTAAGGTCCTTCATATTAGAGCCTCTTTTCCAAATGCAGAACTAGGATCTGTCAAAAACAGTCCCACATTGAGCCTTTAATTTAGATATAGAGCATGTTTTCTCTTTTAAAGACATGCTAGTTTCTTCACTTGTAGACTCCCTACAGTGAACACATGCTGACATGGTCATAGCTTCATCTGAACACACTGTCTTCTCAGTACATGTGGTCACTCCCACAGTCATATGCAGATAAAGAGAGTAAATGATGCTTTGTAGCAGATTTATCCTTCTTCGTGTATGATTTTATCACTTGCCGAAGGCACTTTGCTACGAACCAAAGGGGGTTTGGAATTTGTTCCTCCCTGCCACGTGTCCTATCTAGGCCCCTCTCTCAGGGGGTCAGTCATTCTGCCAAGGCTGAACTCAGGGCACTACAAACAGCAGGAGTGAGATGAGCCTAGAGGGGATCTTCTCACCCTGAGACGAGTGATTACTTCGCTGGGACTAAGTTATGCTAATGCATTCATCTCCAAAAGCACCGTGATTATTTAGAGTTCCTCACCAACTGTTTTAGATTTTGCTCGCTTGCTATTTTATGCAAAGATGCTTTTTTTTCCCCAGCGTTCCGTTGGCACAGGGCTTGCCGAGCTGGGGGAGATAAGAGGGGAGAAAATTCAGGAGATTGTTAAATTCTTTGCCCTTATTTTAATGTGCCCTTCATGTGTGAATGAATGCAAATCAAAGTATGTCTACTTTTTTTTCCTCCATCTGAATGTATCGCATGTTGCAATTTTACAAAATGACAGGAGTGGAAGCAGCAGATCATACTGCATACAGTATATCATTCCCGTTATTTCTCCTGCCCTTTAAATTGCCCCATGTTTTATGTAAAAGGTTCCACTCACACTTTTGCTTTAATCAATACAAACTTGGTGTATTTTCTTCCTGCTGCTGAATCAGAACTGAACCCCCTGCAGTCCCATTTGGCCAGTTTTGAGGCTGTATCCCACCTGGTGCTTTGCATGTTGTTTGCAGTGAGGCAGCGTCCTGGCCTGGCTCCGGTGCTCCTGTGAAGCAGCGTTAGGGGATATCAGCATAATAGCAGAGTGAATATGTTAGAGCATATTCCCTCTAATCCTGAGTACACTGTAATCACAGGAGACTGGGCTTGCTATCACTGTCACGCAAATACATGCCTCTGGTTTGCTGAACTATGCAAAGGTGTGTGGGTCTGGGGGGGTGAGGAGCTGGGAGGAAAAGGAAATGGAGGTTACAGTGGCATGGAGCATTTAAAAACTTTAAAGACAGAGGAGGCATCAAAAATATGGAAAAAAGCAAAGAAGAGGAGATGAAATATTTCCGTATTAGATGCAGGAGAAGAAAGGGAGAGGAGTGAGGAAGAGGTGATGGTTAAGAGACAAGGGGAAATAGAAGAAGTTGCAGAGAGATTTAGAAGGCTTCTGAAGGCCTGCAGGGATTTGCAGAGAATTTGGAGGAGATTTCTGGAAATGAGAGCACTGCCCAGATGCGCTGCAGAAAGCAGCATCTGCAGCATTAATTACAATAGCCCCCTCCCTCAACCCTGCCGTACTCTGCCACCTGTTTCCTTTCAATGGCCCCACTATACGTGAGTGAAATCCAGGAATCCGGCGCTATAGCTGATGCAATCGCATACAACCTGCATCCCCATCCCACCTCCCACTCCTCCGTCTCCACCTACACACACACACACACACACACACACACACACACACGCATAGAAAGATACAGACCACCACAAACAGCTCCCTGTGGGTATCTTGATGTCTTATCTATTAGGAGGTGAAAGTGAGAAAGAGAGTAAATAAAAGCTCTCTGTCACCTAAGATGTCCATGCGGTCTGTTTCTTTCTTGCTGCTGAATTGATTTTGTGAGCCACTCGCTTCACTGATGGAGAGATTGTCAGACCCAAGAGGGCAGAAACACACTATGTTTGCAGCGTGACTTGCACATTGCCATGTCAGAGCTGTGTTTCGCCGGTGTTGTGGTCCTTACATATTGCTGCTATCTGAATCCCAAGATTACATCTCAGCTTTACCGGGACTGTTTTCATGCTGATGTGATGGACGGATGGTGACGCTGTATCGCAGATCAAGCTCCGCCCATTATTCAACATCTTGGCCAGTGATAAGCGAAAATGTGTGATGATCTTTACCTTCTAAGGTATCGGGGCGAAAGAAGGACAGGGACCACAAAGTGATGCCAGATTGAAATGCAGTATGTCAAATGTCTCTAAAGGAAAGATTTGCAAAGAGGATTTGTAGTTAAAAAAAGCATGAGATCAACTCTCAGTGTCTACAGATTTCCCTCATAAGCCCAAGTGGTAAAGGCCTGGGCTTATCTCAATGGAGGTGAAGGATTGACGGGACGGATGCAAAAGTAGTGCAAGCCTCTTATAACTGAAGATCTCTTGCAGAGAGCGAGAGCATGCTCATGTGACAGACCGCATCCCCCTGCTTAACCCGCAGACTGTCAGCTCTGTTGCCCCTCCTGGCCCAAATACCTCTGGGCTTTTCCAACTGATCAATTAAATAATTTAGTGGCAATTTAATAAATTGCTGGGTAGATGCTGGATCGATGCTACGGAATCCAGAAATCAGTGTTGAGTCTGAAACGTGGCTGTTGAACCGGCACCATTTAGAAACAGAAGCAACATCCGGTAAACAGTATTTGAGCCGTTGAGAGATTCTCTCTCGCACACACACAAACACATTCGTGCAAACAGGAGGAAGCAGGGATGAAGAGCTCAAGTAGGAGAACGAGATCAACATCAGAAGAGAGAATGTAAGTGTAAGCTGCAGCAAAAATAATATCAGTTGTTACAATACTAATGAACACCAACACTGAGGCAGAACAGAGACAGAAAACTACATTTCCATTCCCTGCTTGACCTCCTACTGAGATTCAGAGGCTTTAATTCTCCTGGTGATGTTGGGATCCAAACAGCTACAGTGAATAAACAAGATTACCCGTTGGACATGCCAGTAAATCTTATCATATTGGAGCAGGGAGAGGGGCTGTGAAACAGGACCAAAGCAATAAGACTGACCGAGGCCAAGACGCAGGCAGACATGGTTCCTGAGGACAATTCCTGCCTCACACAAGTCTTCCTGGTATCTGGCATGAACCATGTAGTATATTATTTTCAGATATTAATTACCAGTGGATTTGAAGGAAGGCTTCACTATACAACCAAGTATTTAATCTAATACCAATGCACAGAATCTCAGTAATATGGATCTTTCAGAGGGTCGCTGCTGGAAAAAAACGGTACAACATTTGTACTTCACTAAACTCAGATCAGTTTGAATCAAATTTGATCAAGATATGAGCGGGCTTACCATAAAGTGATACAGTGCAGAAGTGTCATTATGTTAAGCAGCCTTATGCCAGATTTGGTTCTTAGCATGAGGCAAACAGAAGCTGTGCAGCTTGCCGGAGGCCTGGGAGTGATGAAGGTCGGGGGAGACAGCACGCTCCACCAGGCACAGAGACAGCTGGTGTAGTTGTGGCACAGACCGGTCAGTCAGGGAGTGATTCCTGCGTCCATCATGTACGTCACGCCTCATCATTCTGGTGTCCGAAATCATCAGAGCTAGTTTTCATGAGACCATAACCTGTAAATAAGATGGTTAGAACAGGAAACATAACATGGGCTGCTGGGCTGGGTAAGAAACAACACTGGGCTAAGAATACGTGACAACAACAGGGATAAAGGATTTGGGGCTTAGAGCAGAAAGATGTGGGACTTGTTAGCACAATGTATTTGACATGAACATGCAAAAATAGATTATGAGTCTACAGTCTACAGCACCCCTCAACATTGCACTGGATATAAAGATGACAAAAAGGAGGTTTTTTTCTTTTTATATCTCTAAACAGACGCTGATCTTCTCAAATCCCTGTGTATCTCATGTTAAATCCATGTAATGTGGATTAAGAGCTGTAGAAACATATATATATATATAGATATATATATATGTGAACAAATTGCCAAATACAGATTGATGATAGAGCCATGTTACAATATAATATAATATTTAGTATATTTTCAATATTTCAAAAGTATTGTATACCAATCAGACATACTACCTTCTAGGATTTAATCCATATTGCCTGCCTCTAATTTACTAATTTAGCTAAAATTAAAGAAACAGCCCGACCTGATGTGTCTACAAACATGCAGACATCTACGTCACGTCCTGTGCAGCCTGTGTTATTAGGGCAAGCTGTTTATTCTTTGTAACAACTCTAAAAAAAGATGCAGCTATTTCATAATTCCCTACTGAGTCTAAAGTGTCAAACGGCCATTTTTTTTCCTGACTTGCATGCTCACCTCGTATAATAACTTCCATTCATGTTATGGCTTCCTGCCATGAGAAGAGTAAAAACACACTCAGTGACGAAAAACAACAATATGCTTCTGGAGAAGCGGCAGCAAAGATGTGTAAATATTTTCCTAGCCAGAGAAATTAATAAATAACCAGCTAGTGCTTCTTTACCACGTGGGCTGAACACCTGCTATGATGCGATGGTGCAGATCTGCAATGTCCCAACCTGTGATGTTTTCATCCCACAAATAAATAGCAGCCAGGTGAAAATAGCGTTTTCTCCTGACTTCACCAGGAGACTGGGCTCAACCCACCAAAAGAGCTAGCAGCTGTCTGCTGTAAGTGAGCATAAGGCTAGTGAGCCGGGGAAGTAATGAATACACCAGACTAGAGTGACTTAGGCGCTCTAAGACCTGCTCGGAATATTTGTATAGATATTTCAATCGTGGTTCTTAGTCAGTCACACCCCCCCCCCCACAACCCAACTCCCATACACACACACCTCTCACCCATCTCGCTCTGTGTCTGATACCTTGTGATCCCAGTAGGAGTAGAAAGATGAGTGAAAGTGAGGGTGAGAGAGACAAGGAGATAGAAATATGGAAAATACTGTGTGTGTGTGTGTGAGAGAAAAGTTTAGTGTGTTTGTGTGGGCATTGTGCATTCAGCTTACATATTTCAATATTCCCAATATGTTTCCAGGGGTTGTCTCACATGTTTATCTCAAGTGTCACACATGACCCTCATTACATATTGATGCAATGCATGTAAAGCAAGATATTATCCCCTGTGTGTGTGTGTGTGTGTGTTGAGGGGTGGGGGTGAATGAATTGAGCTGTTTTGATACAACCACTGATCCAGTCTTGGCAGGGAGAATGGCCACGCTTATTGAATGGCTGCCTGAGTACTCTAATGAGGTAATATTACCACACCAAATGATGAAAAATTCATGTTACAAGTTGGTGTTGGTACAGACGGCTCTCAGGAATTGCATTTGCTGTTTGATATTCTTACTTGCCAGCTCAGCAGGCACTATTGTATGATTGGAACAGAAAAAAACACACTTAGGGCTGAAAGCCCAAGCTATTACTGTGAATAGCCTGTAGACACAGCAACACAAGTGGAAACGTGTTTTTGTGCGTGCACGCCTTTGTGCTTTGTGTATGAGTTCATGTACTGTGGGTGTATGTGTATGCTTCTTTGTGTGTTTGTATATCTGTGGGCAAGAGTGTGTGAAACACAGGGCAGTACAGGTGAAGGCATGCGTGCTGAATACTAAGTGATCATCCTGCCGATCTCATTGGCATTGGAGAGCTTGTACAGCTCGGATAAGTGCATTTATGGAAAAGTCAGCACAGCTTTATCTCGTCATTGCAGGTTAGATCACAGATAAAAGGATTGGACTCCAAAAAGTAAATAAAAAAATCATGCAGGAGATAAGACACCGGCGTCTTAGCTGCTTACCTCACACTCACACTGCATCGGGACTGCTCATCAGTATGGCCCCTATCACTAACTCAGGGCTCTGTATGGGGCCTCACAAAGACAGCTGAGGACAGCTGAGATAACATTTTCCTGGAGAAACTACTGATGTTAGATATTGTGCTGCTTATAATTGTCTTTTGCTTTTATGTGCCAACTATACATTTCATCCTGTTTTAACTTCCTTAACATGTATCTGCTTTCTCCTCTATCGTTTTGATATTTCTTTCTCTCATCCACCTCAACACATTCTTCTGAAAATCTTCTTCCTCCCTCTCTAATACACCCCTCCATTTCCCTGTGCCCAAACCTTTCTGTCCCTGCTCTCCTCTATGTGTCGTAATACGGCTCCAGCAGTGGACCCTCAGGGAGCTGGTGATGGAATGCATTTGGGGGGCCAGCAGCTTTCTCTCTCCAACCTGCATGCAAAATCATACCAATGGGGAATCACTGGCTCCTGTTTACTGCACAGAGAGGGGTGCGAACACCATGGTAACACCATTGCTCTCCAGAAAACCCTTGGAAGATAGGTCTGCACAATCACCCCCAGTTAAAACGTTTTAGTGCTGGATAAAGAAAAAAGCTGAGGAGAAAAAAAAAATTGGCTGAAAGTATGCTGGCACACATCCAGTCACAGTGGAAGTCTGTTTTTTTAATTCCTGTTTCATGTTTCTTGACTTAGAAATTAAATTTATGAGCATGACAGAATGAAAGATGCCTTTCTAGTTGCATAAACACATACTGTACACATAAATCCTGCTGGAATCAAGTCATACGCTGTACACACGGCGGTACGAAAAGTACAGTCAACAGTGCAAAAGCCACAACAAAGGGCTCCCGACAGCAAACCACACACACACACACACACATGCAGCCATGCACACATGCAGTGAAACTCTTTCACACACATTCAGTGCTGTCAGCTCTCCCTGGCAGAGTGCTTAAGAGATTACGCTCAGGGTAAATTATAGTATTTTTTAGTGAGACTAAATGCTTTCCCCAGGTTTCCACAAAAAAAAAAAAAAGAAAAAAAAAAAATGTATTGATTTCCACTGTGGGATTTTTTTGCAGAGTGACCCTGGCAGTTAAATATTCATAAGCCATTAAAAATAAAAGATGCACATTTTGTACATTTGACCCGTTGTTATGTACAGCACAGAGTATAATCTGTTCTAGCCAGTATACTGTCCCACTCTGAGGTGAAGCGGGTGCTGTTTTGCAAACAGAAAAACACGATTAGTTTCCCACATGTTCAGCGTTGATTAGAACTGGATGAAAGAGACTGCAATCTCCTCATTTGGCAGATAAGGGAGGTCCACAAATATCTTCATAACATTATGCTGTTGCTGTCATTGTTCCAAAAATGCAGTTTTTCTCCTCAGATTTAGAAAATTGCCTTCCATTAGAGCATTTAGATAAGATAACTGAAGAGGAATACAAAATAAAACTTAGGAAAAGCCATAAAACCTTTAATTAAGATGTGGATAAGTTGGGGAAGAGAGAATTGCGGCGTGTATTCTTGAGCATCCCTTTATGGAGAATGTGGGAGATGAAGGAGCAGACAGTAGAAAACAGGCCAAATAGAAGTAGAAGAAAAGGAAAAAGAAGTATCCAACTCCTCTTTATCCAATAATGAGCATTTACTTGGAATTTTACTGAACTGGTTACTCCATCTGAATGTGTCAAGTCCAATTTTGTTTTTTTGGTTTTTTTTTCCCATTTGTTCAATACGGCCTTATTTAGTTCTTCGATAAACCATTCACATGTTTGCCATTGCAGGATTGGGACACACTGGCTCAGTGTGAGTCTCCCCATCTTGAGAAATTATGCATTGGCTGTGATGCTCCCTGCTGAATCCCTGCTGGGGCTGAGTGGTGTTCTGGGATACAACCCAAGTCTAATCATCCGATACAATTTTAAAAGTAGCCACGGGTAGTTTTTCAGTGGTGGGGGGGGGGGGACCACCATGAGGGGGCCCTGCAGAGATGCTCTGCAGAGGCAGTAAGCAACTCCATATAACTGTCTTCACATGAAGCAGGGCAGGTAATGAAAGGCAGAGACATAGATGAGTGATCTGCCTGCAGGATTCACCCGTCTTGATTAGTGCTTGTGTGTGTTCTGACTGTGAGTGTGCGATTTGTTTTTGCAGTCATTAAGTGACTCACTCCACACGGCATTCATTGCATTTGCTCATGTTCCCAGTGACCATTTAGTTCAGGAACATTTTGTCCATCTTGAGTGTCATATGCACATCATCTGACCGCTTATACATCCTGTGTCACCATGCAAATGTCTGCGTGTCTTTGCATCCGGAGACTGATTTGAATCTTCTTTGAATTTATAGTCAGACCTCAATTGACAGTGTGAAGAGAAGAAGGGTTCCTTATTTATTCCCATAGACATCCACTGGATTGGTCTGATTGTCCTGCTTCATTGTAGACATTTAGCACGAGCAGCACATGCTCATGCCCCTTTAGGGCTATTTACCGATGAATAGTGGTCCATTTGCAGTGGTAAACGCTGTGACATGGTTTGTCACCTAAGTCAGACTCCAATTAGTTGTGAAGACGTCTAATGCACAACCAGTGTAACTGTCACCCATCTTTAAATGGTGTCTTCTGCTGCCAGTAACTGTGTACTCCCATGAGTGAGGCTTAGACAGATTTGCCTATTATACAAGATGGGCCCAGATCAGGATGCTAAAATATTACTGGGTCATGGGTGTGAGCATGTGATGCTCTAAGCCAGAAGCAGCATTTACTGACATATGGAAATCACATAGCAGTTCTCAAAGAAAGAAAAAAAAAAAAGAAACACCCCCAGGATCTTTCATTGGCATCTAAATAACCAACTGGCCCACACCCTCTGACTGCAGCAAAGCAAGACAAGCAGCAGAGCACCCTTCTACACCATTCTCCTATCTTCTATCCCTTTATCCTCTTGTCATTTACTCCTGATCCCTGATTTATTTTTAAGCTGACTTTAGTTGGATAATTCTGTAAATGCTTTAAGGTTCACTGAGGTTATCACTTCTGAATATGCTTAATTACAAGCAAGGCTGTGGATAATATGGATGTTTTTACACTAAATCAGGCAAATAAACAGCGAAGATATGTAAATATATATATATATATATATATATATATATGTTTTCAGCCTATTATTCTAAAACAGTGATGTCCTGTGATTCACTTCTGCATATTATTCCGCCCAATAATCAAATAATCAACCACTTTTCCTTTGCTTACTTGTTATGTTGTATTTGTTGGCATTGGTGGAGATGGCTGCTGACGCCTGAAAGACTGCCAACTCCAAATTTTAATAAAGAAATACAACCCATTTCCATTTCTGTCCGCTAGCCACTCACTTCTAAACTAAGCCCCAAACACAAACTCTTAAGACTGAGTGATGCTTTTGCACCGAGGTCCTGAGGTGCCTACATGCTGTGGTGTGCACCTCCTCAGAAATGTAATTATTGTACACATCAGGGCTATAGCATGTGTGGAGATGGAAAGTACTGTGAATGACCTTCTTCAGCTGCTTTGTGTTTTCTCCCACACAGCAGGCAGTAGAAAGGCTACGTAATTTTCTCCTTTGCAGTAACTTGAGAAAAATTCCCATTTTGTTATACCATTTCCAACTCTCTGTGAACGCGTCTTTGAACATGATTACTTTATGTGTTTATATAGGCACAGCACAGCACTGCCTGATAATGTACGAACCATCTAGTGTTGTGTTGGTCCAGTCAGTAGTTAAAATTCTGTGTTGAGCTCTAAATGGATCCGTATCGTCACGAAAGTGCAGCGGTGACTGCCAGTGACGAGCAGCATAACTCAGCCTTCACTTAGTTTGTGCTAAGGATGCAGCTGCTCAGTTGAAGTGGGCATTTCACACCCACAAGTTATTTTACTCTTTTATAGTGACTTCCATTTTTTTTATAGCAGCAGTAGCAGCAGCTCTGACATATGGAGCTGTGCTAGGGAGAACTAAGTGAAAGTTAATCTGCCCCTGATTCCCATGGCTTGGCCAAACTCCCCCTTTTAATAAACTAGGTCACAACTAAGCAGAGCCAATCTAGGAGAAGAAAAAAGCTCATCAACTAAAAATAAAGTGTGGAACAAAATGGGAAGAAAACAACAACAACAACATTAAGGAATCAAAATTGGATCTTTTGTTCTGATTTTGGATCCTTCACAACTTAATTCTTGCACTGTGGTGCAAAGGGGTAGAAACTGCTCGCAGGCCAAGAACACAATTGTCTTTGGAGTCGACAACAAAAGAAAAAAGCCCTGCATAGTCTACAAACACACGTCAACCCGTAGCCATAGCCAAGCTGGTGTAATCCACTATAGACATCAGCTACAGGATGTAATTGAAACAGTGCTGACAGCAGTGCAAAATAGAAAATACAGACAGAATTAAAGGAGGGTGAAAATGGCAGCAGATGGCACTTTTCTTGTGGTTTGTGATGCAGTGAGAAGCTTGTGTTTAGATTTCCTGGGTCATCTGTTCTGTTGAAAATATGGGGGATTCATTTCCTCTGGCCACCTTTCTTCTTCACTTCTATCCTTTGCGCCTCTCTCCCGGGTTTATCCTGCACTTTGTCGTGGCAACCCTGCAGGCGTGCTGTCTCTCCTCCTGAGCTCAAAGATAGTGCAGCAACTTGGATGTGCCTCTCGTGGGGAAGGAGACGAAAAGAGAGCCCACGAGCAAGAAAAAAAAGTAGTGTAGGAGAGTCAAAAGATGGGATAGATGGGGGGGGGGGGGTGAGTTGTGTTTTCATGTTCACAGCCTGTCCTTTTGATGTACACACCAAAACAACCTGAGGCCCACAGCAGCCGATCCCACTGGCTAACATGACAGTCGGCTTGGCAGCCAGCCTGCACGCTTGAGACTCTACTCCGCCTCTGTTCCCGCCCAGTCCTGCCGTGCTCACTACCATCCCCTCCCTCTCCTCTACCTTCATGGCGTCCCTCACTTCCCACTAGCCAACCCCTCCATACCACATGCCAAAGCACATTTGGCACCCCAAGACCAAACCTACCATATCTGCCAACCAGTCTCACTATGATGCCAATGGTTTTGGAAACAACTCTGCACCAGAAAACTGGCACACAATGCGCAACAGAAAACACTGCCCACTTACGCTCCACTTTCTAAATAAAAATGATAGGTGGAGAGAATCCTCTTTGTGTGGGTGATCTCCATTGGGCCGATCCAAGAAATGAGAAATGAGAGAAGGAGGAACAATGTGAGGTGCAGACCCACAATCAGCACCATTGTATCATCCCAGCTGCAGACACACACACACACACACACACACACACACACACACTCAAAAGCATTACTCAGTTTTATTACAGAATTCATAATAATGATAAGACCAGTGCCAGAAAAACCTTATTACAACAAAGGAAAGAATACTAATTAAGATATGGATAATCATTATATGCATACATGGCCAGCAGTGTTGTGATCATCACTGTTATTGTTTTTTATTGTCTTTCATCTCTGTTAAGAGGCGATGAAAATCAATGGCAGACTCTCCCTGTGGCTTGGCAACTGACTGCAACCCACTGAAGACGACGGGGATGGCTCTCTTTTATGGCTGTCTTCTTCGACAAACACAGTCAGACTCATCCACATGTGTACTCACATGCTGAACACACACACACACACACACACACACACACACACACACACACACACACACACACACACAAAATTCCCTCACCACTGACTGCTGCTGAGGGAGATTGCTATCAGGGTGAGGCAGGGTTTTAATTGATCTTGGTCACAGTTTAATGTGAGGCAAGGATTAGCTGTTATCGGTGGAAGGGAAGAGGCAGAGTGAAGGGTTTTGGGAGGAGATATCACAGTCCTGGATGTTAAAACCCGCCGCCCTCAATGACAGGAATTCTGTGATGTGACCCACAAAGCTGTGAGATTGCTGCTGGGAAAGTGCTAGTAGAAATCTGGGCAGTGGCGAGATGGCCGACATCAAGCTAAACTTAATCCCAGTTTCCCTATAACATTTTGGGCCAGATATTGGCTATTTCTAGCCCTATGTGGAATGAGGCATAGAGCCGATGCCAGCCTTGTGCCATTTAAATCCACATCATGTTATTAATCTTTATTGGAGCAAACAGGCCATGAAAGTGAGGCTCGGCTATTATTGGCAGGTCAGTCATCCAAGAACTAAAGGGCATCAAAGAATGGAAGAGGTAGGGGACTTCCTTTGCGTCATACTCATGCACTACTGGCATCCAGAGTTTGAGTTCCTACAGTCTTTCAAGTCCCTGTGGTTCAATAAAACGGGAGATAAATAAGGTATCGGGCAGACAGGGTCAACATTAATCACCAAATTACACAGGTTCAAAACACAGTGGTGTGTCCTGTGGCTGCCACACATCAGTCGGGACGGATATTTTCTTCACACTGATTTCAAAGAGTGTGTTTGCTGTAACATAAATGGCAGGGTAACATGAAATAAGCTGCAGAGCGAGCCAGTTGGTGACGCTTCAGACTGAACGAGGGGAGAAAAGCATCTCAGTTGAATAGAGATGGCTGCTACGTTTTATTTATTTTTTTAGACACTGAAAACAAGAAGAAAAGGGAAAAAACCACATTATAACTAAAGCAACTTTAACTTTCCCATCCCATGACTTTGTACATAGTGAGAAGTTATCCTAGGTTTAGCTCAAGTGTATTTCATTGATAGTGGAGCTTGGCAGCTTCAGGGGGTGTAGACAAGCAAAGCAAATCATCCTAGCCATGAATCTGTTGCTTCTTCTGCTTCTCTTTTCTCCTCTTGGACAATTTTCTCATTCAGCACTCTCCACTGACAGTAGACTATAGTTCAAGGGCCTCTTAACAGCCTCCCTCACCCCACTCCACCCCCAGCCGCCTGCTTTTCTCCGAGTTCCCAAGACAACACTTAACCCAAAGGATGGATGAAAAATCAGAGGCAGCAGAATGTTCAATTTCTCCACAGAGGATCCAGTAAATGAGACAGGATTTGATTTGAGAATGTTGTGTTGCATTGGATGCATTTGTAAGTTTGTTGTGCAAATGGTCAATACAATATACACTGTACAGTAATAGCATTCCCTGCAAGACAGGCTGAGAAACAAGAAAGAGTCAGCAATCGAGTCTTTGTCTTGCACTCAACTCCTGAGTTATGATACAGCACATGCTGAACTATGATTGACATTCTATTGATTTTCATGTTGTATAGGCTAATTAAATTAGGAATATTTTTGAAGCTCCAGCAGTAAGCATTATACCGTACCAGGCTAACACACACATACACCTTTATGAGCACCAAACATCTCTGTGGCCCAGCTCATTCAGGGCCATAAAAACATATTTATGAGAGCATCAGGCCATTGAGCCACAGCAATGTTTGCCATTTTCTCTGCGCTCTATGATTCCATCCAAGCGTCAAGATTGATTCTGAGAGCTCCTACTGTGTCACCCTCCATAAGGAATATGTATAATTCAACAGCCTGTTTTTTCCTTTTCTTCTATCTATATCTATAGCTATCTATATATAGATATATATAGATAGCTATAGATATAGATAGATAGATAGTTAAACATACACTCAAACTATTACCAGCCCTGAGCGACAAACCCATCCAAGGAAAAAAAAAGGGGATTGTCTGGTTGGGGGGCAGAGCGGAGGGCTGATGGGGGAGTCACTGGTGCTGCTGGTTTGGTGCAGCTTTTTATTCCCCTCAATGGCCAGAGTGGTGCAAACACAAGTCCCATGTTGTTCTTCATGCAGAGACACTAACAGACTGTCACAGTGTAGACAGTGCCAGCTGAACAATCACCAACACCAATCCTGCCTGGCAATTGTCAACCTGTCATTTCTAATGGCCACGACGGGCCAGATGCTCACAGAATAGGCAGAGCATTCGAACACACACAGCAGACCGGGTTTTGTACCCGGACCTAGCGGAGAAACCGCTGCTGTACTGTCGTACACGGCTCTGTGTGCAGCTACTGGTTTGTACTGTACCTTTTAGGGGGAACAACTGCCTGCGTGCTCAATCAGTGGTGCTTCTTTGTGCAGGTGTGTGTGTGCGTGCATGCATGTATGAATGTGTACATGTACACGCAGGGGGTGTATGTGTATTCGTGTGACTTTGTCGACCCAGTAAGTGTGCGTTTCCGTCAAGCGCCTTCCCAGCAACGGAAGGCTCAACGGGCTAGGCAGGACTACAGTCATTACATCCACGCTCTCGCACAAGCAGATGGCAAAACAGATGATCCCCGCTCATCTCACTCATGACCATCCATATTTATTTCATGGTTGCTGGCCCACAGACTCCCCATGCCTATCACTTCTCCATGAGTGCCTTGGCAGGGAGAGGGCTGCCGATGCACACAAGTGTTTGGAAAACAAAATAGGCATGAAAAAGGAAGCAAGTGAGAAAGAAAACAAGCGAGCACAAACACAAGAAAAAGCTGCGAAAACCAAAAAGGAAAACAATGGTGCTCGCTGACGTTCGCCCATCAAAGCTGTTAAATAACTTCACATTGATCACAGACAGCAGCAAATCCATGTGTTGTTGTGAACTTCTGTTCATGACCAAGGTTCTGGTCGATGCTGGTTGACGTGATTTATACCTCTTCTTGGAGTGCCAATAAAGGAAAGGTCTGTTCGGCCCAGTATAGAACTGGACAGAATCGCCCCTCACTCTCTGCATTTGATCTCCTGATACTTACTGGGGAAATGAGCAACATAGCCTGAGAAAATAACAGAGAAAACCTCATCCATTACTGCCCTGTCCCCTGCAGGTAGGCCAGAGCTAAAAAGCCCAAAATTGGTCCACACCAATGCTGTTTAATGGAACATGGTAGGACAAACAATCATTTTTAAATCCACTCAACTAGCTCAATCCTCTGCGACATCAATGGAGTACAGTTTTCACTGAGGCAGGAAAGTTAGACCCTTCACATGGTATCCACTTCTCTATTTTATGAATACATGTTCATGTTAATAGGTAGATTTGTTCTGCCACCCTCATCCAATCCTACCGTGGCCTCCTCCTCAACCCCCTGTTTTCTTTTTCTCTCCTTGCTCTTTTATTCTGCATGTCTCAACACATACTTCTTAGCCGTACCAGATCTGGCAGCAGTCCTGGACGATGGATGAAATTTAGGTTAATCATAGGAAGTGACACAGAGGTGTCCCCAAGGGCCAGTGGCTGAGTGAGCAACTCAATTAAGAGCAAACAGCCTCCGACAGGGCCACCCATACAGGCTTGAGCTCTGCAAGCTGCAGGGGTGGAGAGGAGAGTAGATCCACAATGAGCAAACTCTTGCCTGCCCTGTCTTTATTCTCCTTGGGCAGGCAGTGGGTTCATCACTGGCACTGGCAAGGCAAAGCCAGGGGGCAGAGTGGCCATGTGCTCCAGTTACTCTCTCGCAGATGATTCACTATATCCGTGGGAGGGTGGGGGCTTGGAGCAGAACATGTGACACATACAGATGAGTGGACAGCAGCTTTGTTCCATTAGCGGTCAGCCATGGAATTCAGAGATTGGGAGGGTGGGGAGCAGGAAAGGGCAGCAACAGTGGAATCATAAACATCACATCCAAACCACCATTTTCCTCCCTCCCTTTCCCTTAAGCCACTATCAAGGAGGGGACTGTGGTGGGGTTACTGATAAGGGCGGACTGTGGTCATACTGTTAGCAGGGGTATAGAAAGAGCCATAAGGTTCAGAATAGATACCCAGCCCTATCAAGGCTAAGAAAGGGCCCTTGAGTGCCATCATTTCCAACAGCAACAAGCAGATAAAAACAGCTGGTGCCCAGGGTAGAAGTCTGTTACTGGTTTCTTGAACCCAAGGACAGATGACAGGTGAAAAAAGCTGCGATGCTGAAAAAATATGGGGCTTATTCTTTATCACTGAAAATATATTTTTATCAGTTTTATTAAAGATTATGACAACACTGTGGTACAATTCACGGATGAGTAACTCTTGCTAGTTAAGCTGCTGAAGACTACAAAATGCAGTGTCAGTACTAATTATACAGTATGATAAGGGTTTGTATTGTTAAAAACTGAGAGTGGACTGTCTAGTGTTCAAAACAGTCTGTGCTTTAACATATGAGTCTTAGTATGATATGATGCATATCCACAGAATGAAGTGTATCTGAGGCAGAAGACGCACAGACACAGGGACAAGCTGGGAATTTCTAGAGGGGAGGAGGTGAACTTGAAGGGCGACATGGAACAGAGGAGAAGGATGATTCTGAAGGCCAGACCTACAATATGCCAGGTAGATGATAAATACATTTCACGGCAACCTCTCAATCACATTATTTCTTTTCATCAACAGTATGCTCATAATATTAAGTTCTTCAGTGCGTGGGCGACTCTCAGGAGCATTATCAGGGCCCTCACACCCATTACAGTCATAAACATGCTCACAAATTAGAGCTCCATAGAGGTAAGAAACCTGAAGCTGGCTTGAGTCTGAATCTTTTATGTAAGTTACTCTGTTTGGTCCATACGCAGTACATAGACTAGATCTGATCTCTCTCTACTATTTGCAGTGGCGTTTTAAGAAATCTCTGAACTGGCATCATAGACCCAAGAGCTATTCTGGCTTTTATTTTCTTTCACACTGATTTCACTTTCATTTTGTTTTTGTTCCAGAGGATTTGAAGTCAATAACACATCCAGGGTACAATCAACAACAACGGCCTTTGGCAACCAAAAAAGCAATGATAGCAGGTGCACTTCTTCAAATACATTGACTAAATATGACCTGAGCCAGACCAGACTGACACAGGCTAAGGATTCGCCCACAGAAAGATGCAAAATGTATATTATAGTTATTACATTGTGGTTATATGTATGGCAAAGGTAAAACATACTATTTATTTACCTAAGTTCATATTGCTGTGGGACATTGCACCACCTCAGTAGCTGCAGTGGCAAAACTTTAAGACTGTTGATGCAGATCTCCCTAAACAAACGTCATTACTACCATCAACCATCCAAGCTCATAGTGACTAGCAGCTGTCACCTCTTCTCATCTCCTCTTGACTCTTTGGCTGAGTAGCAAATAAGATAACAGCAAAAAACCATAACGTCACCTTAGTGTTCTGCGGGTCTTGTTGCTGTGGTGAATGCGGAAGGCAGGATGTGGTGCCCTGACCTGTAGTCTCTCCAAAAGGATAATGAGCCTCATGGCTCCCCAAATGAATGGCGTAGGCAGCCAAGGTTCAGTCTGTTTCCCCATAATGAGCTTCCATCCTTTCAAGAAAAAGCCACAAGGCTTTTTTAGCCTTTTAATTTCCTCCCCTTCCTAACTAATTCTATGAGGACAGAGAACTATGGACAAAAAGCAGAGTTCAAATATGCAAAGAGCTTTAACCAAGATCATGCACACCAGTGTGTGAAAGAGCGAGCGTAAACAATCAGAAATGCAACACCGGTTGACATTTTGAGGTCAGCGTCATTCTGCTCTTCATCTCTGGCTCCTCGACTTTTCTGATTAGCAGTAGTGACTTTAAGGGGGGCAGCTGTTTGTCGATGGAGCTAATTAAGAGCGACATACAAAGCAACAAACAAAACAACATATCAGCTACATTAAATCTCTTCTGAAGGCGCTGAGCAGTACAAACATGCCACTCACTCAACCCCCACTCGCCCCCAGGCTGTGGTGTGCTTGCTGCCGAGGAGACAGAGAAGGTAGACAGCGCAGTGATTTTGGCCATCAAACACATGTCATCTTCCTTGAGTGGGCAGGGAACAGAGGTGGCCGAGGGAGACAGTTGTTGCAGCACACTGTTGTGTGATGGATGAAGAAAAGTTGTGTGTGTGTGTGTGTGTGGCAGGGGCTGAGGGGAGCAGATAAGGGGTAGACAGGAGAGAGAGGACAGTCGCTCACAGCGCAGGGACTTTTCAAGTGCGAGCCTGTCAAGCATGGACTTCTGTGACAGCCACGCAGCACTCCTGGTGAGCTGCTATTTCCCCCACAATGGTCAAGATCTCAATGATTGTCCTCACTGCAAAGGCCACCTATAAAGCTGCACACACCTATATTTAGACTGACTGAACAGGTATGCCTCAGGTTCTGTCTATGGCACTATAACGTGGACAGGAACTCTATGAAACCAGCATGTAGAGCCGTGTGACACCTCACTCTCCCCGTGGTGAATTGTACAAGCATGTATCTAGAAATTAGCATTTCATCTGGTAGAGTTTCATCCGAAGTCTTCCACTTAAAAAGTCTACGTAACAGCTTTATGGGATGGTATATTTTATTTATTATCTTTTGTGTGAGAAATCATTACAATGTCCTGCTGAGAAGAGCGAGTAATACCACTAATGGCAGTTTCATTGTAGCAGTGATTTGATAGCATCATGATTTCAGAAAGCCTTTCTTCCTCACCTTATTTTTACTAATTAGTGGCAGAAACAGGTGTGAACTCGGCCCACAGAAATGAACAGTGAGCAGCAGTTGCTGCAGCAGAGTTAGCTGTCCCCATAGAGCACGTTGGGCTCGAGGGAGATCTGGAAGCTGGCCCTGCAGACTCTCAAACCGCTCTAATAATGACAGCTCTCAGCAAGACTCTGATTTCATTTAGGCTTTGATGTAACCACTAATGGTTCCAGACAGGTAGGTTCACGCAACACTCATCACATTGCTTCTTATTGTATTTCCTCAGCCTCACTAAGGCCATGCTCTGGCTTTACCAAGAATTGATTTAATCTGACCTTTACCAGAGTTGTGTTAAATCCACATTAACCCAACTAGAATGGATGCAGAGAGTAAAATACAAGGACCTTTTTGTTTAGAGTGATCTCAAACCGGTGACATGTACTGTGAATGCAACAGTAACAGTCCCCGGGTTCACTTCCTCTAGTAATCCACAGGATGTAGCTGTGGCTGTCTCTCACCAGATTTGTCCAATGCCATGTTTGTTTATAATGTGCAAACAGATGTTAGCGAACACACAGCTTCTGTCATGTTGTGTTAGGTTTCATGTCAGCCAAGGAAAAATACAACCCATCATTTTATGCATGCATCCATTTGAATACAAACACATGCACACACATATGCATACTCTGCCAAACATGGACATGCGGTGTCACACACACTCTCGGTCCCATAGTTGACTGTTTGTTTAGAGCTCCGCTACCCTACTTGAGCTGTGCCCTGGCCAGCCAACCATGACATTTGCCATGTGGCAGTCACAAAGGTTTGACTCTTCATTCGGTTCACTCTGTGTACGTTGAGTTAACAGATTTCAGCTGCAGCGGGGGCATGTCAACCCAAGAATGCACTAATCAATCATGTTTCACTTCAAGCACACTCATGCTAAACCACAGCCTACCATCTTCCTCCCTCCCTTGTACAGTTCCTTCTTTCTTTGCTTTCTCTGTGTCTCTTGAGCATGCAGTGCGGGAAACGCTTAATGAATCAGACAAGCAGTTCACATGGACAATAATGAGCAGGTTTTGGTTGAGGGGAACCACAATTTCTACTTTCCACTAAGGTACTTGAGCTAGTGTTACAACAATAATGAATAGTACCACAGGGAACTCTGTCAAATATACTCCTATTAAAAGGTCAGTACTGCACCAGACTTGCATAGAGAGACGTGTTTGGCAACTGCATTTAACATTTTATGTTACTGACTTGACGCTAACAGCCTCAGGAATGTAAAGCTAAAACTCTGTTTAGGAATTCCTCGCAGCAAATTAAATTTGGTTATACACTGTAAACAATGAAAAATCATATCTGTAGCATTAAGTCACTTTAAAAGGCTTTGATGTATTCATGGATAAATTGCCATGTCCGCCCCCCCCAACCACTCTCTCCCTCCCACCGCCCTGCAGTGGCCCTCAGGACAAAATCTTAACTGATACAAATCAGCTTTACCACAACTGGCCAAAATTTACTTATTCAGATCACAGAGTGATCATCTATCAGCAAAACTAATCTATTTTCCTCTCAAAAGGGACCGTTTTTTCATTTCAATTCATGGGTCCACTTAATTTGAGCACGACCTGTTTTAATACAACACGTGTTATGTGGAACGGTTGTACCCTTGAGCAATGTACTTTACCTGCTTTTCTCTTGTGCAAAGCTCGGCTTTGCAAATGGGTTCCAGAATTTGTGAGTCATTTGGGATGAAAGTCTTTGCCAAGCCATGAAATAATAACACTAATATTTACATAAGGTCTCAATATCCTCCTACCTCTTTTATTTTTCTACCAGGTATAATTGTCTGGGAATACTGACGGACAACTCATGTAATCCATGTGTTGCTGGCTATGCTTTTGGCAGACACTGGGTCACAGACTTGGCTTAAAACCTCAAGTGTAAAATATAATTAAGTCACAGAGGTAATCGAGGCATGTCTCGGTGGAAGTTTGGGGCACGTTGCTTTTCTCATGGGGAAACAGTTTTAATCATGGTGAGGATGTCACCTCATACAGGAACTGCCAGGGAAAGTACACAGCGCACGAAAACCGGGGATGTAGTTGAGACAGGGATGAAAAATGTAATCAGGAAATACTGGAAGGAAGGCAACTGCAGAGAGCGAGTGGCCAGCTAATAATAGAGCTGATAAGAGAACAGTGCAACCCAAACAATACAAAGACTAACTTCCTTAAATCTGGTCTTGCAGGAAGCTGAGTTCATCTTTTTGCACATTTCTAGCACACCTCATGAGCTGGATGTGCAGATAAGGATAAGATGAAATATTACTAATATTATTTTGTGCCTTTTCTCATTCAAATAGTCTACAGCAAGATTAGAAGAGTTACATAACAACTAATTTTGTTTAACATGATCAGAGACACATTTAATTACTTCAGTGCTAAAAGAAATATGTGCCATTACTGGCAGAACAAAAACAATAAGGTTATTTACAGTTTTTCAATGCAGTTGCCAGTAAAAATCTAAATTTATCGCCTCTACTAGCTAAGGTCAGGAGACGAACAGGAAGTCTATTTAAATCTCACCCCCTTTTTGAATCAAAACAACCTTTTTCCTCATCTTCATACACTATCTGTTTGGCTGCCCTATGTCCCAAGATGTCTCCAGGAGCAGATGCTTATCCCGAGCCTGTAGAAAATATAGTTGAGCCTATGTAGAATATAGTCGAGCTTATGGAAAATACAACCGAGCCTGTGGAGAATATATTCGAGCCTATGGAGAATAGAGTCGAGCCTATGGAGAATACAGTCGAGCCTATGTAGAATATAGTCGAGCGGAGAATATAGTCGAGCCTATGGAGAATATAGTCGAGCCTGTGTAGAATATAGTCGAGCCTATGGAGAATATAGTCGAGCGGAGAATATATTCGAGCCTGTGGAGAATATAGTCGAGCCTGTGGAGAATATAGTCGAGCCTGTGGAGAATATAGTCGAGCCTGTGGAGAATATAGTCGAGCCTGTGGAGAATATAGTCGAGCCTGTGGAGAATATAGTCGAGCCTGTGGAGAATATAGTCGAGCCTGTGGAGAATATAGTCGAGCCTGTGGAGAATATAGTCGAGCCTGTGGAGAATATAGTCGAGCCTGTGGAGAATATAGTCGAGCCTATGGAGAATATAGTCGAGCCTATGGAGAATATAGTCGAGCCTATGGAGAATATATTCGAGCCTATGGAGAATATAGTCGAGCCTATGGAGAATACAGTCGAGCCTATGTAGAATATAGTCGAGCGGAGAATATAGTCGAGCCTATGGAGAATATAGTCGAGCCTGTGTAGAATATAGTCGAGCCTATGGAGAATATAGTCGAGCCTGTGTAGAATATAGTCGAGCCTGTGGAGAATATAGTCGAGCCTGTGGAGAATATAGTCGAGCCTATGGAGAATATAGTCGAGCCTATGGAGAATATAGTCGAGCCTATGGAGAATATATTCGAGCCTATGGAGAATATAGTCGAGCCTGTGGAGAATATAGTCGAGACTGTGGAGAATATAGTCGAGCCTGTGGAGAATATAGTCGAGCCTATGGAGAATATAGTCGAGCCTGTGTAGAATATAGTCGAGCCTGTGGAGAATATAGTCGAGCCTATGGAGAATATAGTCGAGCCTATGGAGAATATAGTCGAGCCTATGGAGAATATATTCGAGCCTATGGAGAATATAGTCGAGCCTATGGAGAATACAGTCGAGCCTATGTAGAATATAGTCGAGCGGAGAATATAGTCGAGCCTATGGAGAATATAGTCGAGCGGAGAATATATTCGAGCCTGTGGAGAATATAGTCGAGCCTATGTAGAATATAGTCGAGCCTATGGAGAATATAGTCGAGCCTATGGAGAATATAGTCGAGCCTATGTAGAATATAGTCGAGCCTATGGAGAATATAGTCGAGCCTGTGTAGAATATAGTCGAGCCTATGGAGAATATAGTCGAGCCTATGGAGAATATAGTCGAGCGGAGAATATAATCGAGCCTGTGTAGAATATAGTCGAGCCTATGGAGAATATAGTCGAGCCTGTGTAGAATATAGTCGAGCCTGTGGAGAATATAGTCGAGCCTGTGGAGAATATAGTCGAGCCTGTGGAGAATATAGTCGAGCCTGTGGAGAATATAGTCGAGCCTGTGGAGAATATAGTCGAGATAATGAACATACAATCGAGTCTATGGAGAATATAGTCGAGCCTGTGGAGAATATAGTCGAGCCTGTGGAGAATATAGTCGAGCATAGTCGAGCCTGTGGAGAATATAGTCGAGCCTATGGAGAATATAGTCGAGCGGAGAATATAGTCGAGCCTGTGTAGAATATAGTCGAGCCTATGGAGAATATAGTCGAGCCTATGGAGAATATAGTCGAGCCTATGGAGAATATAGTCGAGCGGAGAATATAGTCGAGCCTGTGGAGAATATAGTCGAGCCTGTGGAGAATATAGTCGAGACTATGAACATACAATCGAGTCTATGGAGAATATAGTCGAGCCTATGGAGAATATAGTCGAGCCTATGGAGAATATAGTCGAGCCTATGTAGAATATAGTCGAGCCTATGGAGAATATAGTCGAGCCTATGGAGAATATAGTCGAGCCTATGGAGAATATAGTCGAGCCTATGTAGAATATAGTCGAGCCTATGGAGAATATAGTCGAGCCTATGGAGAATATAGTCGAGCCTATGGAGAATATAGTCGAGCCTATGTAGAATATAGTCGAGCCTATGGAGAATATAGTCGAGCCTGTGGAGAATATAGTCGAGCCTGTGGAGAATATAGTCGAGCCTGTGGAAAATATAGTCGAGACTATGAACATACAATCGAGTCTATGGAGAATATAGTCGAGCCTGTGGAGAATATAGTCGAGCCTGTGGAGAATATAGTCGAGCATAGTCGAGCCTGTGGAGAATATAGTCGAGCCTGTGGAGAATATAGTCGAGCCTATGGAGAATATAGTCGAGCGGAGAATATAGTCGAGCCTGTGTAGAATATAGTCGAGCCTATGGAGAATATAGTCGAGCCTATGGAGAATATAGTCGAGCCTATGGAGAATATAGTCGAGCCTGTGGAGAATATAGTCGAGCCTGTGGAGAATATAGTCGAGACTATGAACATACAATCCAGTCTATGGAGAATATAGTCGAGCCTATGCAGAATATAGTCGAGCCTATGGAGAATATAGTCGAGCCTATGGAGAATATAGTCGAGCCTATGTAGAATATAGTCGAGCCTATGGAGAATATAGTTGAGCCTATGGAGAATATAGTCGAGCCTATGGAGAATATAGTCGAGCCTATGTGGAATATAGTCGAGCCTATGGAGAATATAGTCGAGCCTGTGGAGAATATAGTCGAGCCTATGAACATACAATCGAGTCTATGGAGAATATAGTCGAGCCTATGTAGAATATAGTCGAGCCTATGGAGAATATAGTTGAGCCTATGGAGAATATAGTCGAGCCTATGGAGAATAAAGTCGAGCCTATGTGGAATATAGTCGAGCCTATGGAGAATATAGTCGAGCCTGTGGAGAATATAGTCGAGCCTATGAACATACAATCGAGTCTATGGGGAATATAGTCGAGCGGAGAATATAGTCGAGCCTGTGGAGAATATAGTCGAGACTATGGAGAATATAGTCGAGCCTATGGAGAATATAGTCGAGCCTATGGAGAATATAGTCGAGCCTATGGAGAATATAGTCGAGCCTATGGAGAATATAGTCGAGCCTGTGTAGAATATAGTCGAGCCTATGGAGAACATAGTCGAGCGGAGAATATAGTCGAGCCTGTGGAGAATATAGTCGAGACTATGAACATACAATCGAGTCTATGTAGAATATAGTCGAGCCTGTGTAGAATATAGTCGAGCCTATGGAGAATATAGTCGAGCCTGTGTAGAATATAGTCGAGCCTATGGAGAACATAGTCGAGCCTATGGAGAACATAGTCGAGCGGAGAATATAGTCGAGCCTGTCGAGAATATAGTCGAGACTATGAACATACAATCGAGTCTATGTAGAATATAGTCGAGCCTGTGTAGAATATAGTCGAGCCTGTGGAGAATATAGTCGAGCCTGTGGAGAATATAGTCGAGCCTGTGGAGAATATAGTCGAGCCTGTGTGGAATATAGTCGAGCCTATGGGGAATATAGTCGAGCGGAGAATATAGTCGAGCCTGTGTAGAATATAGTCGAGCCTATGGGGAATATAGTCGAGCGGAGAATATAGTCGAGCCTATGGAGAATATAGTCGAGCCTATGGAGAATATAGTCGAGCCTGTGTGGAATATAGTCGAGCCTATGGGGAATATAGTCGAGCGGAGAATATAGTCGAACCTATGGAGAATATAGTCGAGCCTATGGAGAATATAGTCGAGCCTGTGTAGAATATAGTCGAGCCTATGGGGAATATAGTCGAGCGGAGAATATAGTCGAGCCTATGGAGAATATAGTCGAGCCTGTGGAGACTATAGTCGAGACTATGAACATAGAATCGAGTCTATGTAGAATATAGTAGAGCCTATGTAGAATATAGTCGAGCCTATGGAGAATATAGTCGAGCCTATGGAGAATATAGTCGAGCCTATGTGGAATATAGTCGAGCCTATGGAGAATATAGTCGAGCCTGTGGAGAATATAGTCGAGCCTATGAACATACAATCGAGTCTATGGGGAATATAGTCGAGCGGAGAATATAGTCGAGCCTGTGGAGAATATAGTCGAGACTATGGAGAATATAGTCGAGCCTATGGAGAATATAGTCGAGCCTATGGAGAATATAGTCGAGCCTATGGAGAATATAGTCGAGCCTATGGAGAATATAGTCGAGCCTATGGAGAATATAGTCGAGCCTGTGTAGAATATAGTCGAGCCTATGGAGAACATAGTCGAGCGGAGAATATAGTCGAGCCTGTGGAGAATATAGTCGAGACTATGAACATACAATCGAGTCTATGTAGAATATAGTCGAGCCTGTGTAGAATATAGTCGAGCCTGTGGAGAATATAGTCGAGCCTGTGGAGAATATAGTCGAGCCTATGGAGAACATAGTCGAGCGGAGAATATAGTCGAGCCTGTCGAGAATATAGTCGAGACTATGAACATACAATCGAGTCTATGTAGAATATAGTCGAGCCTGTGTAGAATATAGTCGAGCCTGTGGAGAATATAGTCGAGCCTGTGGAGAATATAGTCGAGCCTGTGGAGAATATAGTCGAGCCTGTGGAGAATATAGTCGAGCCTGTGTAGAATATAGTCGAGCCTGTGGAGAATATAGTCGAGCCTGTGGAGAATACAGTCGAGCCTGTGGAGAATATAGTCAGTCGAGCCTGTGGAGAATATAGTCAGTCGAGCCTGTGGAGAATATAGTCGAGCCTGTGGAGAATATAGTCGAGCCTGTGGAGAATATAGTCGAGCCTGTGGAGAATATAGTCGAGCCTGTGGAGAATATAGTCAAGCGGAGAATATAGTCGAGCCTGTGTAGAATATAGTCGAGCCTGTGGAGAATATAGTCGAGCCTGTGGAGAATATAGTCGAGCCTATGGAGAATATAGTCGAGCCTGTGTAGAATATAGTCAGTCGAGCCTGTGGAGAATATAGTCAGTCGAGCCTGTGGAGAATATAGTCGAGCCTGTGGAGAATATAGTCGAGCCTGTGGAGAATATAGTCGAGCCTGTGGAGAATATAGTCGAGCCTATGGGGAATATAGTCGAGCCTATGGAGAATATAGTCGAGCCTATGGAGAATATAGTCGAGCCTGTGTAGAATATAGTCGAGCCTATGGGGAATATAGTCGAGCGGAGAATATAGTCGAGCCTATGGAGAATATAGTCGAGCCTATGGAGAATATAGTCGAGCCTGTGTGGAATATAGTCGAGCCTATGGGGAATATAGTCGAGCGGAGAATATAGTCGAGCCTATGGAGAATATAGTCGAGCCTATGGAGAATATAGTCGAGCCTGTGTAGAATATAGTCGAGCCTATGGGGAATATAGTCGAGCGGAGAATATAGTCGAGCCTATGGAGAATATAGTCGAGCCTGTGGAGACTATAGTCGAGACTATGAACATAGAATCGAGTCTATGTAGAATATAGTAGAGCCTATGTAGAATATAGTCGAGCCTATGGAGAATATAGTCGAGCCTGTGTAGAATATAGTCGAGTCTGTGTAGAATATAGTCGAGCCTATGGAGAATATAGTCGAGCCTATGGAGAATATAGTAGAGCCTATGTAGAATATAGTCGAGCCTATGGAGAATATAGTCGAGCCTATGGAGAACATAGTCGAGCCTATGGAGAATATAGTCGAGCCTATGGAGAAAATAATCAAACCTATGGAGAATATAATCGAGTCTATGGAGAATATAATTGAGCCTATCGATAATGTAATCAAAAAACAGTTTAATAGACACTGTGAAAGTGCTGAAACTGGAATCTACTAATTCATTAATTTAATAACATTTATTTACCAACTCGGACCTGTGTACAACAGGAAAGTGAGGATTGTAGGCACATTTAGTGGGGTGGAAAGAGTCTATTGACAGCTGAGGTGCACTAGTAGAGCTTAGGCTGCCTTTCTTGGCCAGTCTTTAGCCCTGAACACAAGGGACCTTTGTGTCTACCTCTCTCCTCTCGCTGGCAGCTGTGGGCTAAGCACTCATCCATAGATCTACACATTTGCAATTTTGAAGCAGTAGGAACAACACCGGTCTATCATTTTTTTTTAGTTTTCCTTCTTTCTAATCTTGGAAATCTTGGAAACGAGGCACACTAAGCACCACCAGGGGAGGTTGATTATCATAGTTGTGTAGTTTTGTGTGAGTTTTCCTTCAGAAATGCTGCTTTTCCCTTCCAAAGAAGAAATAGTAGAGTAGTGGTGGACAGTGACAATAATGTACTAAGTGCAGTGGGTTTACTTTACTTTATAGTATGTGTCTAAACATCCATGCTGATGAAACCACTAATATGAGTGGTTATGATAATCAGAGGAAAAGTAAGATACATATTTGTTTATATATGTATATTTTTTAAAGGAATGTGGTATTGATTTGGAGCATATGGGTTTTAACTTACAGGCTTTTACACTTAAATAGGAGATCTAAGTATGCCATGGTATATTTTGTTTATATCTTTGCTATATTCATGGAGGACCGTGAAGGTATGTCGAATAAGTATGCAAAAGCCATTCCAGATGTTATATTTTAAATCATGTCATCTCCACTTAGTGTGATGGTCCTGCATCTCCATTTGGAGTAAATGCCCCTTAAACTAGGTAGTTTTGCAGGGCATTTGATGGGATCAGCAGTCTTTGATCCACTTTCTTCCTCCCTGCCTGTTGGTTCCCCTGACCTTTTGCAAACCCAATGTGACATCCACCTTTTGAGCTAAGACAATTTGACAAATAAGTGATGACTGTTCACATTTTTAATTTAGGAGTATGATGAAAAATTAACTGTGGCCAACTCAAGACCTTGGTTTTTAAACAAGTCTCCGACAGCCTGCCTATCTTTCCCATCCCCCTGTTCCTCTCTCTACCATCTATCTCTTCTGCTTGCCTTCAGTCCCCCCATGCACCCACCTCTACTGATCTTTTCCTCCATTGCCTCTCTCCTCCTGCTCCTATTCCTGCCCCATAACTAATCCTTATTATGCCTCTCACATAAACTGTGGGTCTGGCACCAGGCTGCCCAGCCACACAGGCTAACAGAAATAGGGTGAGAGAGGAGATTGTAGGAGGATTCTTGGTTTGTAACAGGCCAAGTGGCACAAAAGATGCTCCACAGACCCTGTTTCCTTCCCTCATTTGGGACTTCTTCCATTATATTCCTCTGTCATCCCCTACTCAGCATAATAACTCCTGAAAGGTAGATAACTATTAATAGAGTTCGCACAGCACTGCAGTCATATGGATTGCCCCGCAGCGCTGTGACTAAGTAGAACTGATGTCTCCTGTGACAAGCGCTCGTGTTGCTGTCATCCAGGACGTGCAGACACTCTGCATACATTACTGACTGCTGGCTTCCCCCTCTACGTCCCCCTGTTTGGATGGCACCACAGCTGTCCCAAAGTGAATCCCAAATGAGAGGATCTGTCAGGGTTTGTTTGCTGCAGGCCTTGATTTGATGCTATTACTCTGCAGATGGAGAGACTGGCTCAGTTTGCGGGAGCCGCGAGCTGCTGGTGGACAGCACTTGCCTGGGGCCTGGCCTGGTGGCACCGAAGGAACATTTTGAACAAACAGAGAGCTGTAACCGATAAGGAGGTCAAAATATTTTTTTGCTTTTTTAGTCTCTCCCTAAACCAACATCCTCTGATTCCTCAAAACACCCTCGTGTTTGTGTTACAGAGGCCAAATGACTAAATCTTTCTCATATCTTTCTCTCATATTCCCCTTCAGCCAGATGTTCCTCGTTTATTTTTCTCAGATGCAGCTGCATATGTAAATAATCCATGATTTCTCCTGCTGGATGGGTGGATCGGGGCATATAGTGTGTCTGTTTAAGTAAGCAGTATCTTCCTTTGCGCCCGGGGTGTAGACCTGTTTTCAACTTTGAAGCAATGTTGTTGTTTTTCACTGAGTATACGGGCGGCAGAAAGTCTGTCTCAGGATGATGAGGTCAGTCCCTAACCACAGTCCTGGCTGCACCTTAGCACAGGTTATCTAACGAAGGCAGACGGATGACATCTTAGCTGAAAGTGCTTAGCTATCTGTTCCAGGTCAGGGCAGATTTCCTTCTGTTGCTGTTCTAGCAGGGGCTTATTGTATCACCCATCTTGTCTCAGTCCCCCAAAGTGTATCTTTCTTCTCTGTGGCAACCATCAACTGCACCGAGCCAGAGAAAGACTGACAGTTGACCCGCTGAGGAGGTGTGCAGGAAAGGCGACCAAAACAATAACAAAACTGGAGTCAGAGGGAGAAAGGGGAAAAGGACAGACCCTAATAATGGCCAGGCTGTGGCTTGACATGCTATGAAAAGTGACAGTGGACGAGTCATCCATTATTTATAGCAGTGCAGAGCTGGGTTATTTATTTTTTTCAGCAGTATGAGCAGCAAGGGATCATGGCACAAAACAAGCAGCCAGTCGTGGCCTATTCATGTGATTGCCAGCAGACAGTGAGTAGTGAAGGAAGCTGTGGTTGTAGCTGTGGCTTGGTATGGACCCACTGCACCCAGTACAGGATTCACCTTAACCACTTCTGACTCTGTCTCTGCTCGTCTCATTGTCTCTCTTGCGTGTAATAGACATGACAAGTCAACGTGCATTTTTAACGGCGTGATGTGTTAGACTCAAACTGTATTCATCAGATAATGTGTTTGCAGGCAGGCTGCTAAGTATTGTTGTGTTGTAAAAGCTATTCCACCATTCCACTAAGGACTCATAGTGGAATATTCACCAAATAACCATGAACTGTTGATAGAGCCAAGCAACACATTCATCAGTGAGTGGCAGAACTGCTGACCTCAGTGTGAGACTGCAGTGGCTAAATCTATGTGTATGGATTAGCAGAAGTGTTCAATAGTTATGTCCAGGCGACGGATCTTTGTCTCGGATATTTATCGTACAGGAGTGGAGCAGTGTGTGTCTGGACGTGGTCTAGTACAGCAGAGAAGCCACGGATGCCATCAGGGCATTTCTGGCACACAGGAACACGCATGACATCAGGAACAGATGTTGCGCATGGTGAGGCCCATCAAGGGACAACAACTCTGCATCAGTGCATGAATATTTTAGACAGCTTACTGCTGTACTTATCAGCAGACACAGCAAGGCTGGCCAAGGACCCAGTCAATCTGATCTTAAATTTGGGGTATGTTGTAATCATTTTATTGGAGAAGTGGGAGAAAATGCACACTGGATTGGTGGAGTGCTGGCTTGTGAAACGGAGGAGAAGCTGCACGCTCTTTATCTTGGATGGATTTTGATTAAATAGAGACAACATTTGCCTCTTCGACTCTCAAATCCTGTCAAAACTTAACCCAATGAATATACATCTGAAGGACAGAGTACGTGGCTTCAGCTCCCCTTTGTCTTTTCTTTGTTTCTACCTTTTGTTATTGTCACTTGAATCTGAACCTTGAAGTCACTATAGTCATAACTAATATAATGTCAGACTGCAAATCTTTTACTGTAGAGTTCAACAGCCACATTCCTGTAATCCACACCCTTTTCTAAACGCAGCTTTTCTACCCGAAGCCTCAACCTCCCCTTGACCCCTGAGGAAAAGAATCCCCTAACCAGATCCCCAGAGAGACTTTCATTACAGACAAAAACAGAATCCATGGGTGGCCAGAGTCATATTCTGATATTAGGGCACAAGGCTTGGATTTGATATGAGTGAGGAAATAGCCCTGTAGACTGCACAGTGAGCTCCAGGTCCACGCTGGACTTTAATGACCCTCCTCCTGCTCATCAATCACACACAAAGAAAATGCCTAATCGCAAATTTCAAACCAGTGCAGTGGACTGACGTCACATTATTGGAACGGGAGAGAGGAGACAGGTTTTGAAATTGCTAGCGAACCGTGCAGATGGATACCACTGCCTTGCAAAGGTATGTGTCCTTATGAGTTACGAGCTCGTAGCAGCATTTAGAGTTATGGTTGACACACATCAGCTCAAGATTCAATATCACAATTACAGTAAAAGCGGGTGTAATGTTTCTCCTATGGTTAGCAGCATAAACCTTAGACCCCTGGAGGAACCCAAACGCTGCAGCATGGACATACACTAAAACATATAGAGCAGTTAATGTTGATATTTATCAAACTAACAGGCTCTATTTCAAATTGTAAGACTAAGACATAGTAGTTGTGATACAGATTCAATGAGATAAATATGACTGGTGGGTGTTTTAACAATAAAACATCATTATGCCATTTGCTTAGATAACAGGTGTTTATCATGCATCAATATGTATTTTCATTGAAAACCATGTGGAGTTTTCCCAGAGCAATAGAAGTTTTGAAACAAAAAACTCACATGCCTCAGCTTCTAGGTCGTTCCTATGCTGGGGTTACTTTTGAGAAAGAAATGTCTTCTTTTCTGCTGGGAGATAATGAGGTTGGTCTTATTCAGTTTAATATTCATTCAAACTAAACACATGGTTTGCGTCAGTATGAATACATTTTCTTCCATTTGAACGTTAGATCTGCTTTCCAGCCAGACAATAGAGAAGCCAAGCAATTGTAATTTTAAAGGCCCAGCATGCCATTCACCACCACTGACATCTCTTTTTTAATTGACCCCAGGTCAAATGGGGACTGGGATAATATTTTGTTAAATTATTCTTATTTCCCTGTGAATCATATTTCCATATATCTTCCCTTCATGCCTTATTTATTACCTTCTTACAATTACCATGCAAACGACGTCTTAACTGTCACCCCTTTCTCCCTGTGAACAGTTTAGTAAATATCAAACCGTATTTATTATTAATAAACCCACAGCTGAAAAAACCCTTTTTATTTATAAATTATTCACCCACTCAAAAGCTTGGGGAGTATGGGTGCCCTCCATTTGATGCCATGGAGGCCAAAATAATTAAGACTATTGGCTCAAACTGATCCTAGCACATGCTATCATCTGTTTTGCCCCTGTCTATCTGTCCATCTGTGTGAGCCATAGGAGATCATACATTTCAATCACGCCGTCATGCCCAGTGACAGACTTCGCACAATGGATGTTGATTTTATTATCACAGCACAACTGGGAGAGGCACCCTGCTGTTTTACTGCTCACCCGAGCCCCCGCCTTCAGTCACTCATTGATGGTTTCACATGTGCGCACACACACACACACACACACAGACAGACAGACAACCAAAAACACAGTTTCTTTTGATTACCCTCTATCTCTGACATTCAATTGCCTGCACACAGCCTAGATCTCACCGTGACATATGTACAAACAACTGACTATCTATCTACTGTATTCACACATGCACACAAAAATCCTCACACACACGACGAGGCATGCTCATTTACCCATGTGCTCACTCACACTAACCTGGGTTGGCTTCCCAGCTGTGCAAGCTGTTTCTTCCATCAACATGTGTTTACTGGCAGGGGACCCTTATGTTTGCATTACAGGGAGGCAATAAACAGGAAGGCCAGCCCTGGGGTTTTAAAACTACTGTTTGGGGGAAACCCTCACGAGGAGCGAGCCCTAATCGTTGTGCGGTTCAGCCTTTAATTAAATGCAGCGTAAAATGTCATAAAGAAAGACTGTGGATGATGTTTTCTGGAATCCACACATGCTGAAGTCCTCGCTGTTCAAATCCTCACACTTTGATTAATTTTTCACAGTCTCATGGAGCCGTAACCACATGGTCGAATTGGCAGGGCGCATATGTGCGTGTCTTCACGTGCATGCGTGAAAGGGTGGCTGTGTTAACATTAAATTAAGCAGTTGGTACAATATACAAGTGAAAGACTGATTAACCAGATGACTGCAAGGCCTATTATTTTAGTTGATCAATGGATCCTTGACTAACTAATAAACAACATCAAAGAACAAGCCTATAAAGAGCCAGGGAGAGAGAGACTACACTGTTTTCATCTCTTTATAAAAGCCTTAGCTTTTGTTGAATTATGATAATGACTGTTCCCTCATCTTACAGCAAGTTGTATGGCAATGAACAACAGGCTTATTTTAGATCACACTACACCTGAAAAAGCGTTTTCAGCCAAATTCAAAGAAAATATTTTGCATAAAAACAAAAAAAATAAAATCAATTAGTCATACATCTGTATGAAGCTGCATTGCATACACTTCAATTTAGGGTGTCTGAGTGAAATAACAAAGCACAGTTAAACATGAAACACAATAAATAGAAGTTTGTCATAGCAGGAGTGGGTCTAACGGTTTGATCCAGTAATTGATTATTGGTTATTTTATGGAGTTACTGTTTGTGGTTTTGTGAGGTTTTAGAGTCATGTGATCGTCACAGAGTTTGACAGAAATAATTCATCTTAATTCATTTATGAACCAGATACTCAGTTTCAGGTGTTAACTTTGCTTTTCAGTGGGAAATCGACTCATTTCCAACTAAAGCAAAGTTCTGTAACTTCGTTAAGGAGAAGAAAAGTTTCTATAGCTCCAATAAAAGAAAAATCCTGGGAAATAATCTTTCATAAACCTCAGCATGAAGTTAAGTGACTTGTGTAAAACATTACTTCATCTCATATTATTAAGTCTCATCATGAGCTTGTGATTAAACCAGGAAGATGCAATTACAGGAGAAATAAATGGATGTGTATTAAAGAAAATTAAGGTTTATATTGAATCGCTGTGCAGTGACATTTTTATCTTATTTAACAGCAGCACTGATCATCTATGGGCCATATTGCCCGCCCGTCACTAGCTGACTACAATCCGAGTCTCCAGGGGGGTACTCCACCCAAAAACGTTAGGGGCAGTCATTTAACTCGGTCTAAGTGTCTTAAACGCCCTCCCCGTGACGCCAGCTCGACCAATAGCGGGCCCCTGGGGGCGGGGGCCGCCGGGCCCCCCCTGGCAAGCATCTGAGGCAGAAGAGCTCCTCCGACTCAGCTCCTGCCAGATTTGGTGAACCCCCCCACCAGATGACTGTCAGTGCGCGTTTCCTGCTGGCAAGAAGGCGTGAGAAGTAAACAGCGCGAGTGAGTGTGTATGTGTGTGTGTATGTGTGCGCAAGGGAGAAGGAGAGAGCGTGTTACAGTGGGGACAAAGTGAGAGACTCCAGCGGAGGAGGCGAGAGGCAACTTCACCGGGGTCCATCACTGCGCACTGTCGAGGAGGAGAAATCGCTTACGGGCGCAGCGTGCCCAGGCAGGTCACAAAGTGGACTGCGGACGAACCCACGGACTGAAACGGCCGATCCTGCCGGGGAGCACAGTGAGAAGTGGAAGCCGTGCCAGCGTGACCGGGAACAGATACTGGGAAAAGAAGCTGATGCAGCGGAGAAAGTTACCAACTGTGGAGATGCATTGTTAACCAAGAGTTTACAAACTGCTCGGACCATAAAGACTCGTTTCTTCAAACTGGATCCTATTGTGGGCGAGTCACAGCGCGTTTGTCCGTCTGGTGATATTTCGGTGCCGCGGTGGACCGTAACCAGCTCAGTCGCATAGACGTAACGAGTGAATCCTTCCACGCAAGACAACCAGCGGCCAGAGCAGCTAAAATGACGGCACTATACCTCCTCTTCTGCCTTATGGTCACAGGTAAGACGCGCTTTTGTTACCGTTTCGCATGCAGGTGTTTACTGATGGAGAGAACGGACCGCGCTCCGTACTGGCGCGCTGCGTCAAGCCATCCAGTGCGCCGCTACAGAGGCGCAACTGATCTGCTGCAGTGCTACAACTCATCGCTGTTAATTGCTGGTAAATGTTTGATTAGTTTTGAAAGCTTCATGACATTAGGGGGTTTCACTGTCAGCAAGCCGAGACGCGGCCCCGGTGAATAACGGCTCAGTGTGTAGCGGGGTAGCTGGAATTGTTCCTGGTCTGGTCAAGACGTGTGTGAGACGGAGGGTTTCTGGTTTAGTGGACATGCATGCTGTTGTGGATGCAGAGCGCACGAACGGAAAGTTTGATTTCTGAACCCGGGGCACTGGTTGCTCGGGTCTGCATCGTGTGCACATTAATTCAGTAAAGCTCATTCACAACATGTTTGCAAATGAAGACGAGGTTCTTGGATATTTAAGCAGGTGAGCTCAACACATCGAAAGAGAAAGGAGAGAGCGCCGACCGTGCGGACCTGCGCAGGTCGTTCTCCCGAAGTTGGTGCTTCACAGATTGATTTCTGTTGAACTAACGCGAAAGCTGAACCCGGAGCCTCGACCCTGCATGTGGGTTCCTCATGATCGGGTATGATTCCAGATGAATCCAGCCTGGTCGTGGTCACTATGAACGGTGCGCATAAGGGTGCATTGTCTTATCATGAGAGGGAGAAAGCGATAGTGTGGAAAAGAGAGATGGGTGGGGGTGTTGACGAGAGACAGGCAGACACATAGCGCACCTGTCTGCCCCCCCCGCTTTTTGTTTACAGAATCGCCTTGTTTATTTACGAACACACACATTACAAAACAACTCGCCCCGCCAGCATCCACAAGAACCAGACTATCAGTGTTTTAGTTGAAAATATCACAGAAAATACATTTGGAAACAATTCTGCTGTTTTAATCTGTTCTCTGGTTTGTCCACCTTATGCATCACCATGCCCACCTTATTAAAGTGACCCTGTAATATGGAATGAGAGAGAGAAAAACATCTGTGCCTTTTCATTATAAATGTAATCATTATAAACAGGCAGGCTCTCCTAGCAGCTGCTACAATTTACTCTAATAATTTAGTGCAGCAGCAAATGTGTTGATGCAAAAAAAAGAAAAAAGCTTTCAGCAATTAACAGTGAGCAACTGTTGACTTATCAGCATTTTTCAGTTGCTGATAAACAACTGCCTGGCACTGACACTTTGAGAGGAAATAATTCAATTGAAATGTAAGGGAATATAGGACAGCATCACTCTGACACAGATATTCTCTGAGGGACAAAAGACGGACTAAATCCTTTTAGGCGTTTTTGTTTCTTTGCCTCGACCACACAGACTTGTAGCTTCAAGCGAATGCATCGCAAGCAGTTTCACCAGCTCTTGAGATCTCACTTGGCAAAGTGAGCTTTTGCGAAAATGTACTCAGAACAAAAGGCATTTAACATGTGTTGTGAGTACATCTTTACATCTTTACACTGAGCCCACAGGTCTGCATGGTTTTGTCGTTATCCAAAGCTCGGGGGAGGGATATGACACCAGCAGACCTCTGGTCCCTGACAGACTAGCAACAGCTGGATGAAAAGGGGCAGTAGCCAAACAGTGGCATATTTCCCCTGACCCTAACCCCAACACACACACACACACACACACACACACACACACACACACACACACACACACACACACACACACTGTATTCCTCCTCTCTTGCCCTCTCTCACTCTCTCTCAATGCACAAACAAGGAAAGTGGTAACAGTTAGAACCTAGGACAGCCCAGACCTGAATTATTACCAGTCTGACACAGAGTCACTAATTCTCAAAATGGGTTGCATTCACAAATGTATTTGTAGAATCAAAATATGGCCACAGCTCACTTTTAAATTTGGGTATGGCACATGACACACATTTGTATGTATGCAGGTTTGAAAAATCCCTGATAATTTACTTTCTTGGGAAGGACCCATGGACTCCCAGAGGAATTGGATTCCACACTGCATCAGTATTCTGAGTAATCTTCAGTGAGCTCTTCTTTGGAACCTTTTGCTTTGGGTCGCTTGTGTCTCATCGGGCCAAGTTCAAAGGCTGTGAGCTGAGATTACAGGTTTTTCTCCCTTCCTCTAAAGTTGTGTCACCACCTACAGTGTAACGCGGTGGAAATTTTCTACCTTGCTTCTTCTCACAACTCTTTTGGCTGGTTGCAGAATGTGTGATTATGGGACACGAGGACATGAGAGTGTATCTGCTTAATGGGCCGGGGGCAGACTTTCACCAAAGGCTGAAAGCCCGGTCGCACACATACCTCACGCGAGCACACACGGAGGACTGAAATCTAGCCAAGGAAGTGATGAGCTCTGACTAAGCCCTCTCCTCCCCACCCCGCGTCATTACCAGAGATCTATCTTTTCCTCACCCAGTGCAGATATGTTTGCGGACACAGTGGCAGCGTGGCCCAAGAGCTTTGTTTTAGGAAACATGCATATTTTATGAACTGGCACTCTTTGAATTCTTCCAGAGGGAGCCAGAGTTTGGAGGATTGTGGAAGGGGAGTCTTGTTGCAGGGATGACACTGGGATGTGTCACAAGTGTCCTGATGATTAAGCCGACAAGCGGCAGGGAAACACAGAGGAAGATTGCTGAGCATCATTAACCTTTTCCACATCTTGCTACTCTAGTCTCTCTCTCTACATCATACCAACGTGCGCACACACACAAAAACATACTCCTGCTCGCTCCATCTGCTTTTACTTTCCCCATTTTGGTCACTCTCTCGATTTCACTCGACGTATGTCTCTGTGATACAAAAAGATTGAGGATAAAGTGGTTGAGTGGTAGAAAGTTTTGAGGGCTGAACCCGAGCCAGCCGACGGGGAGCGTTAGACACAAGCTGCAGAGTAGTGCAGACACAGCAGAATCCAAACACAGCTGAGTCTTGAACAGAAGTGTCTTGCATTATTTAGGAGACATAGTCATTGCGAAGATATAGATGAATTTTGGCCTACTTTGATTTCCTGTCTATGTGAACTCTGTGTAACAGTTTTGCTGCTCAACCCATAATTTCCTGGATCAGCTTGTGGCTGTAAATCATATCTAAAGATCCGTGCATTTCTCGTAGCTTTAGCTATGTCAAACATGCATTTTAGTTTTCCTAAGCATCGTAGAAATCCTCTAGATTGTCACTTCCATGAATCATTTGGTCACGGAGTCAGTCCATGGCAGGCACAGTAATGAACGACCAAGATCTTGAACAACAGCCTGCTGTTCCTCATCCTGGATACGTGTCACGAACACATGCCATTGTCTTTCATTCATAAACACAGATCCTCTCACTCTCCCTTTTCACACACGCACTTGCTACACGTATGGAAGGAGAGAGGAAACACTGGGGCTTCATAATGTTGCCTGACTCTAATCAGCTTCGCCACGCGGGTAAACACAGATAAAGAACTTGGCAGTCTGTCCTGAGGCTTTGTTATCAGCTGTTAGCAACTTAGCTGGATGTGTATGCTTGTATGGTCCAACACAGAGAGCCAAAGCAGCCAGGTAGCAAACTGGGGATGGCACTTGGCTTCTTCCAGTATTATTTTTACCTTCCCCGCCTATCCTCTTTTGTCTTTGTCTGTGGCTTTCTCCTTGTGTCTGTCTCTGCATATCCTCACCTTGTCTTCCCCTGGGGCAGCTGGAAGATCCGGGGAGGAAATGACAGTGAATAGGACAATGGAGAGGCCGTGTCAGCTTCCTGCCACTGCCTGGAGTCGTCTTCCCCAACACTTAGGGCTGTATCATCAGCCTATGGACTGGTGGCGACAGCGCAAACTTGTTTACTCTTTCATTCTCCTGCATAAACACAGTAATACAAAGAACAGAGCGAGAGGGAAGAACCAGGATTAATTCTGTGCATGTCATTAAAACAGCCCCACCCCCCCAGGGAAACAGTCACATTCATACAGTGAGAGCTATTTTAAGAAAGCACTAGTAATGCATTTGGCCCCCACTAAAATGCAAGTGTCACTTCCTTCTAGAGAGATATATCACCATTTCAAAAGACCCTAGACCCAGAAACCAACATGCAGTAGAAAAATCACTGACATACTAGACCACATTCATTTTTATTTTCCAATCAATTCCTGCCCTGCAAGACAAGAATTTCATATCTCCTGCCGAGACACAGAAACCAACAGCAAATTGAAATTTATCTTCTGCGTAGCAGTAATATCTGTTCCTGTGTTATCTTCACCAGCCGTGTTCCCTAACCTTGTATTAAAGATAGCTCTGTTGGAGAAGGATTCTGGCAGCTGAAAGGGGGGCTCAGGAAAAAGAAAAGTTCAGTTAGGAACATCAGACTATTTCTGTAACATAAGATGCTGATACTGATGATAATTCTATTTCTCTTTTTATTCTTTTATTATGAAACTCGATTGTCTTACGAAATCGAGGTTTCGAAAAATACTCTGCAGGGTTAATGAGGACGTATGGCATGTACACATCCTCAGAAGTGACTCACGAGGAGCTCACAGAAGCAACACGCACGCACGCACACACACACACACACACACACACACACACACACACACACACACACACACACACACACAGAGGTCAAGGGCACACACTGGGGCAGAGGATGATAAGCTGAGATGAGTGTTTGGCATCTTCAGGGCTACATGCCCTTTCTGGAGTGATTAGTCAAAGTCCAACTGTCTAACTAATAATGCCTCAGCTCTCAGGATATGTTATCTCCTGGAACATGAAGGGGTAGAAACGCATTCAGGGAGCCAGAGATTGTCTGCCTTCCTGCTGCTCGTTTTTGTCAGAGAAGGAAACAGCGTCTAATCTCGTGGGACTAAATACTCTTAACTACTCGTGCCTTGAAGTCCAGTCCTCCTTCAACCACCCTTTCCCTCTTTTCATCTCTCCTTCCTGTCAGTTCAATCTGCCTTGAACACCAGGGCTAATATTGTGTTAGTGTTCTCAACGATTAACCAAAATAGTGGGTTGGCTGTGGCTTAGTCTCTTCTTACTCTGCACAATGGAACTTCCTCTGTTTTGTTATAGGAGGCTGGGCAAAGGGTTGGACGGAGTTTAGCCGTGTTTTTCATTTGCAGTTTATCCATCGGGGAATTTTGGACAGAGCTGAGGGGCTCGTCCTGGGAGGTCTGTTAGAGCGGGCAGCCAATTAGCTCTCGTTTGATGGGTGTCGGTCAAAGCTTATCGATCCAGCTTTTAACTGTGGCAAGACATGTTAATATTATTGAGCTGTGTGAGGAACCATAAAGCATGTGTGTGGCGGTTGGACCAGCAGGAGGGTAAGGTGCTGTCTGTTTTGGCCAAAGAAAGCAGACAGAGAGATGAGAATGGGCTCAGCTTGGGAATGGGGGAGGGACAGAGAAAGAAAGAATGAAGGCTGAGAAGTCAAAGGGATTTACTGCCAGGAGCCTAGTATTTCAGGTAATGGATATGCTTGTATTGGTGTAAACCAAACCTGCTGTTTTTCTTCAAGCATGGCAGAGGTGAAAAAACAACAAAGGTGTAACTGCCTGCAAGTCTGAGGGGGATTAATAGAAAGTTGATATTTCAACACCTCCGGCTAAACATTAGATTTCAGGCATCCACTTAGACATGCAGGAAGAGATTGTGTGCGTGCATGTGTCGGCGTGTGAGTGCAGAGTTGTGCATGGGGGTGTGAGAGGTAAAGGTAAAGAAGGTACATAGTGGGAAGACTTTCTGCTTTCGCATGTGGAGCTGCAGCACGGCAAGGGCAGGAACACTTGGCTAAGTGTTTCCCAGGCTGGCTGAGGTGAACCCAACACTCCTCCTGGAGGAAGCAGCCCAACCATTGTTCCAGCACATTGCACCCATCTGACTGAGGCATCCTAGTGCTGTGCAGATCCCAGGGGGTTGGAAAGAGAACGAGGCAGAGGAGGAGAGGGACTGATTGTTCCCTGCTCAGACTATCCACAGATGGGGCTACGGCACAGGATGGCTGGCTGTTTGCTTTAGAAAGTCCCAGGCGTTTGCTTTGCAGTCGTGGTGTATCGAATGCTCTGGGGGATAGAGGAGACGAGAGTGCCAGTGGAGACAACAGCAGGGGAAGGGAAAGAGAGTGGAGCAGAGAGAGAGAGGGAAAGAAAGAGAGGGATAGTAAAAGGACCTTGCCTAATATGATGTCAGTGTGAATATAGTGTCAGTGCCAAGAAGGGAAGACAGATGATACAGCCATACAATAATAGGGTAGTTGGGTGAGAGAGTGCTCAAGTCCTCCCCTGTTTCCAAACAGAGACATATAGAGCTGGAGATAATGGAGAAGGGAGGGAGAGTAAAGAGAGTTAGCGAGGAAGGGAAAAAGGGAAGGGATGAGATGCAGGGAACCCAGGCTGCATCCATCATGTGGTTTGGTGCAGAAGCCATTTGTGCCTATTGTTCTCCATAATTTGTTTTCTCAGAGACTAGAACGGGAGGGGTGAAGGGGATAGACAAAGCTATGGCAGCTATTTATTTTTGCACTAATTACATAAGTGAGACAGCATAATTAGACGTATAGCTAAACAGACAATAGGCTGAGTGAGAGGGAGATAGACAGGGAGGTGTAGATGAATTTAGATAGATGAGGAATGGCCTTCTCTATTTCACATTCAAGACTATGAGGGAACATGTTAAAGGAAGCAAAGGGGACGGAGAAGGATAAAGGGAAAGAAATGGAAGAGTGAAGGAGATGAGATGATGGAAAGGACAAAAGATGAGAGGGAGGAAGAAAAAAGCCGTCTTCACAGACTGCACTTTGAGGTACGGCCCAGTGCTGCTGGAATAGTTACCACATTTAATACACCTGCTCAGCGGGAAGGGAAAGAGAGATATAAGGAGGTGTCATAAAGAAAAAGGAAAAAGGGCAAAAGAGAAGAGAGGAAAGAGGAGACAGATCTCATCTCTGCTTCTTCAGATCAAAGGCAGAGTGGCTACAGAAAGCTGTTTGTTGTGGCTTGTTTGGGAGGGTCTCTGTCTGTGTGGGGTCACGGGGTGACCTGGCCTGCTATTTTGTTGAGGCGCATTACACTTCAACACAGCCACATGCCAAACTCTTCAAGGAATCACAGGCTATGAGGCCCGGGACAGTTTTCTAAGGGGGAACGTTGAGAGGTGGTGAAGCTGGAGGAAAGTTGAAGAGACGTAGGTTGACTGGTTTGGAAAAAAAAAAAAAAAAAAAAGAGGCTAAAAGTACATTAACAGCAGCACCATTTAGAAAGAAATGTCAGCTAAAATGAATGCCAGTGTGTTGTCGAGGACTTTGAGTGTGCTAATGCAGTTGTGCATCTGCTTAGGTTCATGTGTAGGCGGCGCGTGGGTGTGTCGAGCATGTCACCAGTCATTCAGGACCGTGATACGGTTGAAGATAAATAGGACCTTAATGAAGCCCCTCAATCACAGGCCAGTTAAAGCAGCTGACCAATGATAGAGGGGCAGTCAGGCCCGATTGGAGGCTTATTGAAGCCTGTCGAGGGAAGTCCTTGGGCTGTCACACTTTAGATTAGCCCTTCACTGCACTATAGACCTCAGCCTACCTACCCTTCTTTCTCTAAACAGTCCTTTGACACACTATAGTAGCTCCGGTCAACTCCCTGATTGTGCTGGGGAGTTCTTTAAAAGCCAATTTAAACTCAGTCCTTTGTTTAACTCCCCAGGAACTCAAGCTGGGACACATTGTAATGGTTGTGTGTGTGTGTGTGTGTGTGTGTGTGTGTGTGTGTGTGTGTGTGTGTGTGTGTCTTCTACTGGCTAAGGTTTAAGTTTTTTGTGAGCTGCCTTTGAGCATGTGATGTTTTGTTGAAAGCAACTGGGTGTATCTCAGAACTGGCACAGACTAGTTTTTTTTGGATGAAAGATGGTGCATGAGAGAAATCAATGGCCCAATTCAACCCATTACAGCCATGACTGTAGCTGTAATGGTGTGGAAATGGACAGTGGTCATGTGGATCCCTTTTATACCTCCAGGCTTCGATCACAACTGAAGCTCCGATTCATTTCCTCCCAGCTTTGATTAAAAAAAAAAAAAAAAAAAAAGTACTCTGTGGATTTCAGAGACTCACATGATGTTGACGAGGGATGAGATCCATCCGTTTTGTGAAGCGGATGAAACCTCTCTTCTGCCAGGTTAGCCAAAGGACAAACATAACACTGGGCTGTAATTTTCCTCAACAAATAGTCCCTCCCCTAGTCCTCTGCCCCTTCCAGCCTTTGCCACTTTGATCCCAGGTAATGTGTTAACAAGCAATGGGTTCACGGAATACCCATAACATTAGTGTGTGTATTCACACTGAGGTGTGAGAGTGTGTGTGTCTGTCTGCACATGTGTGGTTTCATGTGTGTTTTCACACCAATTAATGAATTGCTTTATATGCCTGCTGAGGTGACAATGGCCTGTCTCTAGTGAGGCATTGCTTTCCCCCTTGTGTGTCAGCCTCAGCCCATGATGGCCAGGGCCCTCTCTCACACTAACACATTAATGAGACCAGTCTAATTAGTGCTTGTGGCTGCATACAGGGGGGCCTGCAGAAACCACAACATCATTGTGAGCTGGCATAATCAGGCGACCACTCAAAAGACAGAGGACCAAGTGCACCAATGAGAAAAGTTCACACATAGAGAGACCTGCTTGGACTTGCACTCAGTAGTACCAGTTAATTGGGGTAGGCATACAAAAAAAAAAGAAAGAGAAGAACTGGTTGTGTTTTCAGTATTTTCACATTTGTGACCACGGAGTTGCAGCTCCTAACCTTTTAGGTCCCTCACTCCCCTCTGGTTGTGCTCCTTCTCAGGGCAATGCAGAAAAATGATTTTGCTTTCCTTCATCCCTCTCTCTCTCTCTCTCTTTCTCTCATGCCAGATAATTCAATCTGTTCAATATCAAATAATCTCCTCCAATTTTTAAGCCTATTTTAACCTTAGCGCTCAGACAGCCGCCCCTGGGGAATGAGTCTCGTCTCACCTTGTTAAAAAAGAGGGGGAGGAAGAAAGGGAGAGGTAAGAGGAAAGAGGGATGGCAAACAGCTCTCTGAGGAGTGCCTTTAAAAGTCTACGTCGCCATTCCCATGGGACATATGTGAAACAGTGGGCAAACAGACTGAAAGTGAGGAACAGCAAAGTACAGTGACATATAGAGAGACAATCTACGAGAAAGGAGGGGAGTGTAGGTGATGTGAGTTGTGCTATTTGATGTCCGGGGCTCTAACTTGTGTCCCACTTAACATGCCTGTAGCCATCTCTCCTGGCAGTTAATTAGAATCCAATAAGGTTGCTGCCTGTTGGTCATTGTTCCTCCAGTGTGTTTACCCTTTCCAGAGGCTCCATTCGCTGCTTAATCTGCCGAGAAGCTGAATGTCAATAGGTCAGGCCAAGACTCCAGAGCCCTAAGAGAGAGGGAGAGACAGAGCGAAGGGGGGAGGAGAGAGGATCAGGGAGGATGAAGACAAGGGGTCATTCCTCTGGCTCCTTACAATATTTTTCTCTGCTGATCCGTATCCGTTGTTTCCCCCCCCTCCCTCTCTCCTGCATCTCCTCTCCTCTTCTTTTCTTCTCGCTTCTAATCCGTTCTCTTGATTGTTCTAAGCTGCTTTCAGTCAGTCTCCGGGAGGGTGGGTGTTTTGGAGTCTGTTTTAATTAAGATTTAAAAGACTACTCCCTCAAGAAGGGAGATTTAAGAGCAGGATGGATTGAGCAAAGTAAATGAGTGAAGGTAGGACAGATTGTAGAGGGGGCTCAACAAATATCAGAAATCGGTAAAAGGAGAAAGTTAAAAAGCTATTATTTAACACATAGACACGCACATCGCACACACCTACACGTTCACACAAACACAGCCAGACTCTGAGGCATTTGAGTGCCTAAGCCAAATGGGATTTTTTTTTCATTTGTAATCAAGCAGCACAATCTATATAGATTGATCTCAACTTCCTGTGATTCATACCATATCCTGCGAGGGTGATATGGGATCAGTGGTACCCAGCAGGCAAGCTGAGGGAGTTATCTTCACACTGTGTCTAATGATCGATCATCTCACCAGATGGGCTTAAGAGCCTGCAACGCTCCACTTGTTTATCAGAGCCCCAAACCTGAGGCCTCTCAGTAGATGTGACCTGCAAAGAAAGTCTTGTTTTGCAGACAGACAGAATTCATGAAAAAGATAAAAGAAGCTCTAGAGATCTTTCAAAAGTTTAAGGTTTACTTTTGTTCTCTTTGTAGTATGACCAGAACTGGGGGGAGAAGCTGAGCTCATTTCCCTGTATAATGTGGTTCTGTTTGGGTGGCAGTGTCACTGCGGTGGACGCTGTAGACGTTCCTGTTAGACACTTAATTAACAGGCTTATCGCACCAGGACAAAAGGAGATTTCTCTGTAGAAAGTCTGGCCGTCAAAGATACACGTACTGCTACCATCCAGCGTTGCTCTGCTTCCACCATGCAAACAACGTGTCACACGGTGTACGTCCGTCCGTGTGCGTGTGTCCCGGCGCTCGGCGAAAAGGCGCATGCTGCAAGTTTGGTAATACAGTCACATAGCACACATCTGCTCCTGCTGCAAAACCCTACATTTTTCTTCCAGAGTAAACCCCCCCGCCAAAGAAAACACCCTCCAAAACAAAGCGCACAATGAAGTGTTTAAGTTCATCAAGCCACAGACTCTAGTGCAGCCGGTAAGGTGTTAAAGGCCAGGCCAGGGTCAAGAGCCCAACCCACAGCATTCTCCGCCGTGATGCATCCCAACACACAGCCGCCATATGTCCAGGGCTTCACAGCCAATGAGCCACCCAGCATGACAAAGACCTATTCACACCCACTTGACTTGGAGGAAATCTGCAGTGCCATGGTATGATTAGGACAGAATGCAGCACTAGTCCAACCAGTGGCCATTCGAGAAAAACAATAGACTAGAAGACATGGAGAAGTAAAAGCAGTGTTAGGGAAAAGGGTATACAGACAAAGAACTTTACAAAGCGCGTTAAGCGGATAAACGTAAGCATGATCTTGCCCTCAGCTTGATGCAGCTCCATCTCTTGCCTCCATCAATGCCCCAGAGACTCTTCCCGACACACTCTGCCTCCGTCACTCACAACTCTGTTAATAAGGCCAGCAGTGAACGCCAGGAATGATATGCAGGGATGAAAGATCCTTCTCTCATGTTCTTGCTTTGAGCGTGTGTTTCTGGGAGTCAGGGGGAGGTGGGAAAAGTGCAGCTTTATAGAGTAATGCTGAATTTTAATAGAAACAATAAACCCGTCTGCTTATAAAATAATATTTTGTGTCCCATATCCTGTTGTGTAGCAGCTCTGGGGACTTTTGGCAGATGTGAAAAACCCCCCACCTCCACTAAGCTGAAGGTATAGAAGAAGCCCATTCCAAAGAATAAAGTGTGCGGAGCTCCTGGGGGAGGGATATATCACACATATACTCTTTCACTGCAGCGATTAATATCCAGGAAAAAAAAAAAAAAGGGTCAAACCCGACTTGAAACGGTCCACTATATCACAGTTACATTCAGAGCCTGCATTTCATACATCAGTCCCCGCTGTGATGTCTCATCAGCCCGGTCACACAGGAGAGACCCACACAGCACATTATCAAAGATTGATGGGGTGTCCTAGTTAAAGACAGAGGCAGGAGAGATGATGGTTAGAACTTTGCTTTACCCCCAGCCTTTTTTAGACGTGTTGTCTGTGGGACTCTTGGCCTCTTACAGCCCAGTGCAAACACCGTCACTGTACCTGGCAAATGTTATGCCAGGTTTCCTGCCGCATAAGCTAAAGACTTGACCCAAAGATATATGGGGGAACTTGCAAATGCAGCATTTTGAGATCAGTGCTTGCGCTCACACAAGATGGTGCTGGCTGACTCAGGAAGCTCAAGACCAGGGCTGAGTCTTCCATCTCCTCCCCTGTAACAGAAGACTAAACAAACTGACAGAACAAACAGGCAGATTATCTTAAATCCTTTTTTCTCTAACACACAGCCTAAGCGTCTCTTACATCCGTCCTACCCGATTCTTGTTCAGAGTGCTTGCTTAATAATTAATTGATTAATTAGTTCATTCATTAATCATTTATTCATTAATCATGGCCTGATTTTTTGAGAGGAAGCAGTGCAATCTGAAAAAGCCTGACTTCACATTTCACTGTAATTATGCTCTTTTACCAATCAACGCTTAAGAAATGGAGTTTCAGGAAATTAGTTTTCCCCTTTCCGTCTTTTCCTCGGCACAAAGCAGGATGTATGGAGGTCGGCAGGTAACGGGTTTTCCCTCCCTTGCTTCTGTTGTGGAAGTTCTTACTCGTCAGTAATTTTAAGGGAACGTTTCAACCTACAGGAGATCTGATGAATAGAATAAAAAAAAATCATGTTAAATTAAAAGCGGCCTTTTCTCCACCTGTAGATGAAGGGGAACAGAAATTCTGGTCACAGACTAACCGCGCACATCGGTTAATAAATGGCCATTTGAAGGCTATTTGTAAGAACAGAGAGGTGGCAGCATTGTGAATCACACACTTATTGTTTTCACTGGATCAATGGCCCTCCTGGGAAAGGAGGTAATTTGTTTAATCACCAGGAGTTATGTTCTCCGGACAGAGGGATGGGACGATAGGATAGAGCTCAGTAATATCTACTGCAATGTGCAGCGAGCGTGAGAAAGAAAGTGAAGAAATACATTTTAAACACGTTTAATTGGAAGTGTTTTTGTGCCTTTTGTGTTCCCGCTGGATGCAGAGTTCACAACACAGCTCAGCTGCTTTCTCTGAAGAGGCTCTTGTCAGCTGCTGACAAAAAAGAATTATGCATCAAATTAAAGGGAGCTCCAGTGAAATGGAGGCAAGTCGGGCATTAACCTCTAAGCTTTAAAAAGCACACATATTAAGCAACATTAATGAGACTCTCATTGAGCTAGCTCTGTTTCTATATTCAAATGCACACAAAAGCACAAGCTTTGACTTCAATGCACCATTGCTGCTTCTGAATGAGGTTGTCTCTCTTATTCATCTTACCAGCAGCAAACACTGCAGAAATGAACAATAGCATGGATGGCCCTTCCACCCTAATGAGATGCATACATTTACAGCATTACCACCCTCATTAAAAAATAATAATAATAAAGGGAAAAAAGTATTAATTATGAAACGCACTACTTCCTATCGTGAAGAGCCAAGGGTGTCTCCACTGGGCTCAATTAGGAAGAGTAGGCCGCAAATCCCTAGACTAAATTAATTGACACCCCAGGGCATTAGGCCCAGAGTCCCAGTGCAGCATCTATGTAGAGAATTTCTTTGTTTTCATTTCCAGCGCTTTTTTAGAAAAAGCAAGAGATGGAGGCAATTTTAACATTATCACTTCATTGTTTTATAGATTTGTAATATCTCTCTCTCTCTGTGTCTCTCTCTCCCTATGTATGTACTGCTTTCTTTACTTGTCATGTGTACAGCTGGGGAATGAGGATTTAAAATGTTTTATTCCATTTCCATCTTTGAGCTGCCTTTCCATCACATGTTGCGTACTATCGCTTTTTTTTATCCACTTTGTCAGCTGTTATGCACACTCTAAACCGGGCTTTTGCAAACAGCACAAGAAGTTAATGATTTAAAAGCACAGTAAATTACACTGAAAGCCCTTCCATCCAAACAGTGGTGAAAGAAGGGGAGGGAGCTAGAGAGGGAAACTGGGATACAGAGACAGAAAGAAAAAGTGAAAGAAGGAGAAGCATGGAGGGAGGCGGTTGGGTGGTGGTGGGGGGGGCACAGAAAAGGGCTGGAACTGTGACACAGATCCAGCCAGCAGCTGTCTTGCAGTGAAAACACCAGGGGGTAAGCAGGAACGAAATGACAAGACTAGCTCAATCAACATCTTGTCAACACTGCTGGCTGATGTGTACAGACAATTTCATTCCACCACCACTGACTCCCTCCACTTTCCTCTCTCTTTTTTTTTTTTTTTTTTATATGGCTTTTTATTTCCTGCCCCACTGCCAGCCAAGCCAGTCACTTGCTATCTGTCTACATGGAGTCATCTCTCAGCTCTTTGGCTCTTGGCCTCAAAGTGGTGGAGCTGTTTAAAAGCTGTGGTAGAATTATACTCAGAGAGATGCTCTGCCCACTAAAAACCCTAAAGTTACAGGGCTTTGACAGTGACTGTGCATCTATTGTGTTAGTGTGTATTTATGGCACACTGTCGGGCACTGCAGCACAGTGACTGCGCACACCGAATACACTAACACTCTGACTGTGTCACATCAGCACTCTTTGCCCCCCAAACGGCCTCCTCCACCACCCCTTTCCCTTTCCCTCTCCTCGTATGCATACCACTCTATTACACTATCCACTGCATCTGTTGTAGCAGGTACCCAGGGAGAAACTCAGCCGCTGCTCGCCCATGCGATCAGCCTCACTGCTAGCCTGATGTGTTCAGCGCCCTATTTGAGCAAAGAAAAAGCTCATGGTGACAGCTCTGGAGACAGGCTGATTACAGCGTTCCATCAATCCCCTCTCAGGCCCGCTCCTTTGCAATTGGAAGCTGACAGGAGCCCACTTTTTCCATTTTTACCTTGCCTCAGTTTTTCCGGTCTTTCTAACATGTAGTGGCTTTTTTTTTTTTTTCCCCTGTTGTTCACCCTCCGCCCTTCTTTCTTGAGGGTTGTGTTGACAAGCTGACACAAACCCCTGTGATTTTCACACCGGGGATGCAGAAAGCGAGAGAAAGGGACAGAGGATACAGGATAGAGGAGATGGAGAGAGAAAGTGCGATGGAGAGGCTGGCAAAAGATGACAGCTGACACTGTGTTTAGAAAAGAAAAGTGATGGCAAGAAAGAAAGGGCCATGGAGAAAGCAAATCAACAATTAGTAACACCTTATATAACTCTCAAAGAGGGGCCTGCTAGGCATTGATTTCAGGAATCATGGCTCACAGACTATAGACATATGAGTGATATAAACAGAGGAATGAGTGGATCTGGCTGGATTGCAGAGAGACGCAGGAATGGAAGAAAATGCCCTGGGTGGGGGTATCAGCCGAGCAGTGTGTGTGTGTGTGTGGGGGGGGGGGGGGGGGGGGGGGGGGGGGGGGGGGCGCTCTGTATAAAGGGACTAGGTCTGAGCCAAGATTTTCACAATGGAATAAAGGCTGAAAGGGGAGGCTAGGAGGATTAAACTCCACCAAAACAGCTCTTAAAAAGCTGTTCGACTGCAATTTGGGCACAAAACAGAGAATGGCAGAGAAAAGATAGTGAGAGTGGGTGGGTGGGAGTGCAGCTGGAATGCAACGTGGGAGAGAAAGCATTGAAGAGAGGTTGGGTATGAGCGAGGTGGCCATCTGCAGAGGCACAAGCCGAAGCATTTTGCAACCGCCCAAGTCAAGGTGCTGACATATGTAGTGCATGTGCTGGTTGCCATATCGCTACAGGTGGGTGGTATCTGTTGTTAGCAGCCCTTCAAGTCCTCCGACACTGTGGGCGTCATGATAATGAGCTTAGTAGCCAGATCAAAACTGAGATGGGTGTAGGGTCGTGCTTGGGACACATTCTCTTTGGTTTAGCTATCTCAGCACTGCTGTCTGTTTGCATGCACACACACACAAACACACACACAGGAAGAGGGAGACAAAGGACCCTGACTCAAAACAAAGGGATAATAATTCCATACATAGAGAAATGGAGCTTGCATTTTCCAGCTCGATTTAGAAAGCCTTATCTAGACAAGGCACAATGGATTGCATTTGGGGAAAGGGGTTGTTTATTCCAAGCCTGACACTTTTTTGCCAATTGCCTTGTTTTGTGCATTTTTTGTCTGTTTCCTCCTCATTTTCTCCTCTGTGGAAAACTCACACCAGCCACATGCAGGATTCTGCCTCATCCACTCAGGCCAAAATGCAACTAGCCTACATGGGTGACTTTTTTTTTTTTTACATTTTGAATTATTACTGCACAGAGCAAATTGTCCAGTCAAGTTGAGAGCACTTATATTTATAGACCCCACAGGACTAGATGTTGCATTTCCTTGCACTGGATGGGAATGAGGACATGGAATAAAATGAGGACTAAAATAGAGACATTCTGCAAATGCAGCTCGAAGCCTCTTAGAGTGAATGAACATATGCAGTTGAGTGTCATTGTAGAAACACAGGAAAATGGACAGAGTGCATCATTTGAGCTGTTACAAATGAGAGAGTTATTGTATGGGATGTTATTTTATGTTTTATTTGAAGGCCTCAGCTTTTTTCAGTGTTGGGTTAAGTTGACTAATGGCCGAGAATGCAGGCTTTTTTTTTTTTTTTGTGAGATTGCCAAAATGGCATAGCAGATTATGACTGTGGTGACTTGGTAGTTAATGCATTGTACTCAGTGTATTAGAGCCACATTTTATCTAAAGGTCATCTGCAGTGCCATTATCTTTCCAAGTCTTCAGCATCACTGTCAGCGCTCACACATACAAATTTTCAGTCCTCTCACTCTCTCACATACACACTCAGACAGAGCGAGTCATTCAATCTAATTCTATCAAGGCATATGTCCAGTGGTGGACAGATCATTGCTGACATCTGTCCATCTGTCTCTTCCTGATCCTTCCTGATGTGAAAGTATCCCTGACTGCTAAGACGAAGACGCGAGAGTGCAGGCAGCGCCAGCACCAACGCAAAGCTCTTTAATAGGTTGTGTCCGTGTCAGAGAGGCTGTTTTGCACTTAATTCTGACCACGTGACAGAAACAGCAGAGTCACTGTGTCACAGCAACTGCTAAATGTGCCCTCTGGTGCCTGACAAGTTGCTTTCCCTATTAACACGGGCCCACCCTCCACACTCGTTCACACGCCCAGATACACACATTCACCCACAGACATACACTTACATAGCACAGCATATGCAAGACAAGGCGAGCACAAAGAACTTACAGAGTCAAGCAGAAATGCACGCACACACACAAGCGTACACAGACACAGACACACACACACACACACACACACACACACACACACACACACACACACACACACACACACACACCTAAACTTAGCCTCATGTGCATCCAGCGGCGTGAAATGATATTTCATTTTGAGAAATCCGGATTAAAATGTATCAGGCCAAATGTGTTTTGACCTTGTTACTGGGGGAGGTAAATGCATGTACACACACACACACACACACACACACACAACACACACACACGCACACACGCACACACACACACACACACACACACACACACACACACACACACAGAGCAAGGTAAGAAACAGAGTTAATGTTGCATTTCCCTGATAAGGACACATCACATGTAGTACAATACACATTGTACACACTTACTGGCATAACACACTGTGCAGCACAACATTTTCAGTAAACTCACATCCACTGCAGAAACACTGGGTTTTCCAAGCTTTCTTTTCAGATATGACTCAGTTGTAGCCAACAGCCAAACTCCTCAGTTTGTCTCTGGCAAAAACACTGAACACTATGGAGTGTGTTTGTGTTTATGCATGTGCGCATGTGACACTGCAGCACACCAAGAACAAGCTTCTTTACACCCACAGCTCCCTACTTCTTCTCCTCCACTGTGTCTTTGTCTGGTTCTGTTCCTCCCTCTATCCCCGTCAGAAATGTATTCATGTAATTAAGCTGCTAATACACCGTCAAAGAATTGTCTAATTCAGCAAGGAGGAATTAAAGGAATCTGGCATGAGTCATTAGCCAGTTGAGATGTTCTGTTGAGCATTTTCAATAAGGGATATGGAGAGCAATGAATCACTCATATGGTGTGAAGACATTCGCTACAGCACATACGCTGTACTCTATATTTACACGGCTGCATGAGTGTGCGCGCGTGTGTGTGCGTGGCTTTAATTGCCATACGTGAGCATGAGAAATCGTATGTGGGTGAGGTAAAGAGAAACAATTCAATGCATGTAATCCATCTAAACAATCAACCAATGCAGCGAGTTATTACCCATTGTAAACATTTAGATACTCTGGGCATGATGCTTAATTGCAATCAATGTTTGTACTGTTGCAAGTACAAAGAGGCAAATCCCTAACTCACTCTGCAAAGGGAGGCATATGAAAACGCTCAATAGCTCATAAAGGCAGAATGTAAGGCGGGCAGACTGTTAAAATAGCATTTTGGAAGGTATGACGGGAAAATGCCACCCTTTACTAAACACCTAATACCCTGAGCTGGGAGACGGTTCACTTCTCACACTCTCAAATTGGCCTCTCCTGATCCACGGCACATGACATACAGTCTCCTTGTTTGCACCCACAGTTCAATACACTTTTCAAACACTTTGGTAAAATGATGTACTGGGAGAAAGTATTGGTGAGTTAACATGCATTGTTCTCTGATCCTTTCTCTCTGCTCACACCTCTTTTGGCCCAGATGGAGGGTAAGACAGAAAGGGCCCATGTGAAAATGGGTTTTGAGGCAGTTTTAGAGAACGACAACGGTCGGGGCTGTGGAGAGCTCACGTTCCTGATGAGCTCACTGTACGGCGGCTGTAATTGTGCTTTTGGGTGACGGCGGCGGCAGGGTGCAAAGGGGAGAGGGAAGGCGAGGGGCTGGGCTCGGTCCGCGGGGCGCCCTGAGATGAAGTGGATAATTGAGTGCGCAATAAACACTGCCAACAATCTTGGAAGCCCCCCTTTTCAAAAAGAGGTAAAACTGGAGAGAACAGAACAAGAAAGAGAGGGAAGAGATTGAGAAAGAGAAAAGGGGTGAGGGAGAGAGAGAGAAAATCCCAGCTACCCTCTGGGGGGAAAAGCTGCTATTGAAAAGCTATTAAACTTGCATTTAGCAGGATTGATTGGAAATGAAGAGGCCTATTAAAAGAGGGGGACAAGGGGACAATAGCGTGTCTCTGGCCGCCGTATGTTGCCCTCCTTTCAGCGTCTTTCTTTGCTGGGAGTTAGATTGGGGGGGGGGGGGGGGGGGCAACCCTGTCTGTTTAAGCGCTTTCACTGAGGGAAGCAGTTTGGGAGGGGGGCTTAGAACTGCCTGAATAAAACCCTCTTTATCTTCCTCTGTCCCCCTTCCCTTTCATTCTCCACCGAGCAACAAAGCAGGATGGAAGGAAAATGAGGGAAGGCTTTTTTTTTTTTAAAGTCTCCTTCCTGACTCACACAGACACCCCACTTAGATAACCAACCAAACTGCCTCACTCCCACTTTTACCCTTAGGGATTAGTTACCTCTGGAGTGTTGCCATCTTCTCCTGCCAGTAGGATTTGTAATTCTGAATCTTTAGCATAGTGGCACAAACACTTGGAACCACGGATCCGTATTCACGCTGTGTTTCTGTGCGGTGTGAAGGCAGGCCAGCCAATCCAGCGAGACTGTGTGCCATACTTAAACACGGCAGCGGAACGGCAGCAGGTGTCTTCACTGACTTTCAGCAGGCTCAAACGGATGGGTCCCCCGGGAACTTTAATGGAGTTTTGATTGTTTAACATCCATTTTTACAGAAAGCACACTGAAAGAGTGGCAGATTTTTCTCCCCAGAAGTGTGTTTGCTTCATGTCAGAGAGCATACAACCATATGGTCTTGGGAAAGAGTTAAATAAGTTATGAGGCGCAGCTGACTCTTCCTTTTAGAAGCTGCATTTGTAGGAATAAAAAAATAATATTTTCACACGTCAGCCTCATCAATTCTCTCAGCAAGTGCTGTGAAAGAAGGAGAGTGAGCAGACCAGTTCATAAGAGTCTGTTCTCTTTCATACTTAAGGTTTTCACACTTCACACTGCAAGTTTTCCCTTTTCACATCTTCCATCCCTGCTGGCAAAGCAGAAACACACTGCCCCTGCACTCTGAAACTCCATGCTGTATACCTATATATTTTAGAGCCATTTTGTCGAATTTCAGCGCAAATTGACCGACTGCAATCATGGAAAAAGTTGAATTCTGTGAGAGCTGCTATTCACAATGTGCTTCTTTTCTTCTTCTCTCTCAGCAGCCACCCAAGCAGCCTACTTCTCCCAGCAGCCCCAGGACCAGGTGGTTGTATCTGGTCAATCGGTGACTCTACCTTGTGTCATTGTGGGTTACCGGGGAATGGTACAGTGGACCAAAGATGGCCTTGCACTGGGCGGAGAAAGAGACCTACCAGGTATCATCGCTGACCTCATATTTCTCTCTCTCACTCTCTCTCTTTCTCCACTGCTTTCTGTCTGTTTATTGCTCTCTTTGTCTCTGTCTGTCTTGCTACAATCAATGCCAGCTCTCATTAGAAACCAAGTCTCTCTCTGTCAACCATTGGGGTTTTACACAAATGAATGGTGAGAGAACAATGTACTGCAGACAGGTCGGTCACTGCTGCACACACTGAACTTTAATTTGTTGTTTAGCATTTTAAGAGTCTTCTAGGAAGGTAGATAATCAATTGGCTTTTGTCACGCATTGACATTTAAATGTGTGGTAGACTGGAGAGAAGGTGGAGAGGCTTCCTCTTGACCTTAGCCACCCCATCTTTATTGTGTCAGTGCTTAAAGGACAGACTCCTCATGCAGCAACGCTCGCACGTGTTGCATTTCCAGCCTCACGCTGCTCTGCTAACACATCGGCTCAAAGCCGCGGCCCAGTGAGGTGCTGCTTGCTTTCATTTGTGTCTTAAAGAGCTTTTCCACGTTTCTCTCGCCTCTGTTCATTTTATAGTCCTTTCATTATGTGTTTGTTGTTGGTTGGTTTGTTTGTCTTTGACTCCATTCTCTGTGCCGGCTTCATGCAGGCTGGACGCGCTATTCCTTACTGGGCGACCCACTATCAGGCGAGCACAGCTTGCAGATCGATTCGGCAGAGTTGGCGGATGATGCGGTATATGAGTGTCAGGCTACACAGGCAGCACTGCGCTCCCACCGTGCCAAGCTCACTGTACTAGGTAAGATACACAGCTCACTCATGATCCTCACAGCCAGACCTTGTGCCAAGGCCTGCAGTCTGGCAGCACTGGGAACAATAAGGGGAGTGTCTTCATCACAAAACACAGAAGCATGTGGAGAAATATACAAGAGCAATGTACAATACATTTTTAAAAACCCACAGCTTAGGATAGATAAAAATACATAGAAACACAGTTCAAGTGATTTGCAATTCAGAGAATAATTTCTTATCACCACTCAAAGATAACACAGTTGTAAATCTAGGTTCCTGGTAAAAATCATGTCCTGAAAGCATAAATCAAACCGAGCTAGCCTCAGCCAAGAGTTTCAACTGGGGAAAAAACCCTTTGCTCTCTGTGGTGATAATCAAGACTGTGGACGTCTAGGATAATGTGATTGCTGCAGTCACAAATGCCTTGCGTAGTTGCTTGAAAGTCAGGGTCTGCACAGTTAGCACATTTTACAGTGAGCCACAACATTTGTCAACCGCGAGGCGGTTTTTACATTAATGTGATGTGAGTGATCTACTTCTTCACAGAAACGTTTAGAGGTGGTGGTGGGGAGGGGGGAGGTAGTGAAAAGGAGGGCTAGGTCTTGTGGGAATTGAAATCAGCGAAGCACTACTGGCATCTGCTGGCACACAGAGGAATGTCACTCCATTAATTAGTCCTGTCATTTGTCCATAGATTCACCTGCAAGCAAATATCAGACAGAAAGATGGTAAATTAAGAGGGAACAGTTAAGAGGGAACAGCAGACGTAATGTCGCTCAAGGCTCAACTTAAATCAATCTGTTGCCGTTAAGGTGTGTATTCACTGAGGCAGAGCGACAAGCGGCGCAGGTATGGTTGCCATGGAAAGGCAAACAGATGGAGATCACGAGCACGATGTGAGAATATTTTCACAAAATGATTCAGACAGTTCGTCTCTGTCCGACAGCCCAGCTTTCTGGGAGCAGTGTCACTGGAAGCTGTACAAAGTGGTGTGGTCATCGCATGCTCACACACACAAAGATGCTCATGCAGCAGCAGCAAAAAGTTAATCATAAAAAAACTGGCTCCTCTAGATTAAACGCACTCAAAGACCAAGGCTGATGGTTCCTGAAGATATGCATTTTTAAAACATGTGAATGAAATCGGGCTCAGGAGCCTGCGGTTAACGTTTATGTGTGGCCATAAGGGGTTTTAAAGAGAGAAGTGGGCTTTTTCGGTACACGCGTATGTGTGTGTGCATATGCCCGTGTGTGTGCGTGTAAATCAATGTGGCCAGATGAGACCAAAGCAATCCTGCACAGTCAAAGGAGTCAACGGCAGGAGTGCAGTCAGGGGAATCGGCATGGAAATTAAAATCACCTAGCACTCGGATTCCATTAGTGTCCGTGCCACGGCAGCGGAAGGACCTCTGACAATTCAGATACACACAGTGAAATTGGTTCGGTAGAGGGAGCGAGAAAGGGCAGGACAAACCCCCATGTTTACGCCTTCTCTTATTGGGTGGGGAGATAGACGCCTTCATCAGGGGTGGCACGCTTGGCTTGCCAGTGGTGCGTGAGAAACCATGCAAATAAATGAACAAATAAGCAATTCAGTTGAAACATCAGTCTGCAACAGTAAGAGCAAATGGAGTAATAATGCTGCTCCGAAGAAAGGAAATAAATAAGGTCGAGTGTGTGTGTGTGTGTGAGACAACTGCTCTAGGTCTTTGTGTGTGTCTGAGACAACACCTTGTTAAACAGACACATGGCTATAGGAAGACACTGTTTGCCTCTTGTGCTGTTGCAATATACTGCAACTACAAGCTCAATATCAATATGGCTTCTTTGTGGTTCTGTGCTAGCCTGGAGCTGTAATGAGTATTTTTTTTTTTTTGAGTGGTATGTTTGTTCTGCCTTACAGTTCCTCCTTCAGATCCTGTGGTAGAGGGCGGCCCTGTTGTACGTCTTAAGGCCCACACACCACACAACCTCACCTGCAGAGCCTCAGGAGCCAAACCTGCTGCTGAGATCACCTGGTACAGAGATGGAGAGGTCATGGAGACTGCAATTTATTCCAAGGTACAGTAAGAACACATCTTAGCTCGGCATTGTCATTCAATCACTAACACCCACATGATTTTACAAAACATAACACAGGCAGAAAAAAATGCAAAGCTATTCAAAACAGAAATATTTTTTTTGTAGGGTATAATATTCACTTCTCTTTTTCTTCCATTTCTCTTTTTATTTTTCTCATCTTTCTTCCATGGTCTCTCTCAGTTTTTTTTTTTTTTTTTTTTTTATCGCCACCCTTCTCTTGCAAGATTTGTTCTCTCACTCTCTGCAGTCCCCCCCCCCTTCCCATTTTCACTCATGCTCCCCACCCCCTCCTCCTTCGCCACCGCCTCCCCCATCACTCACCAAACCCCCCTCCATTCCCCTTTGCTCACTAATGCAGCGACACTACAGCATAACTGGAGCATGCCAAAGCTCAGACAGGCATGAGTGTTTCATACAGTAGAGTTTCTGCAGAGAAGAAATCACCCACAACAATGCAGAAACACAATGGGGACGCGCCGGAGCATAAGCCAGCCATGGCTGGGAAAGTGTCACATTTTTCATGCTCTCTGACCACGCTAAACGATGCTAAACGTCACATTTAAGAAGGCTAGGGCCTACGGAGAGGGGAGGAGAGGGGAGGGGAGGAGAGGGGAGGAGCGGGGAGGAGAGGAGAGGAGAGGGGAGGAGAGGAGAGGGGAGGGGAGGGGAGGAGAGGAGAGGGGAGGGGAGGAGAGGAGAGGAGAGGGGAGGAGAGGAGAGGAGGGGAGGAGAGGAGAGGGGAGGAGAGGAGAGGAGAGGAGAGGAGAGGAGAGGAGTGGGGAGGAGAGGAGTGGGGAGAGGTGAGGAGAGACGTGAGGAGAGGTGAGGAGAGGAGAGGAGAGGAGAGGAGAGGAGAGGAGAGGAGTGGGGAGGAGAGGAGTGGGGAGGAGAGGAGAGGGGAGGAGAGGGGAGGGAGGAGAGGAGGGGAGGAGAGACGTGGGGAGGAGAGGAGAGGGGAGGAGAGGAGTGGAGAGGAGAGGAGAGAGAGGAGGAGAGGAGAGGAGAGGAGAGGAGAGGAGAGGAGAGGAGTGGGGAGGAGTGGGGAGGAGAGGAGAGGATTCAGGATTTCCAGCATTACGGACTGAGACTGGGGTTAGAGCTTTGTCTGGGTGCAGGGTGGTGACAGGGAGTGATGTGATTTGATCCAGCATAATAATGCTTTTTGAGCGTCTGGCTGAAGGAGTGAAAGGCCTGGTCCATTGATTTGGTTGCCCAGGGAAAAGGCTCAGCTTGCCCTTGCTCTTTTCCAAAGACACTTCTTCCACACTGTCACCACCCAGAAAAACAGACACACAGGCACCTTGGTCACAGTTGATTTTCCTGGTCTGTGTTGAGTGTATGTGAGTATGAAGAAGAGGAGGAGGAAGTGAGAGAGCGGTGAGCCATATCTTCTGAATCTACACCTTCCCTCACTTAGGCGTATTGATTTCTGCGAGCAGTAAATAGATTTAAAAGATGATGACAAATAAGGAGCGCTGACGGGGAACACTCTCAGAAATGTGGGAACAGCACAATATCCCCTGCTGCATCATAAAACATATGATTTAACTGCCATGCCAAAGAGCAGGATGGCAATTTTAATGCCTCACGCATGAAAAATAAGGTCTGCAGTGTCATAGAAATATTCTTAAGTGATGTGATCACAAATGGCAAGTGACTCGCTTGTGCGACATGGAGTTGATTCTGAGCTCCCCTCGATTGTAGCGGGACCTCTTTTTAAAAGCATAGTTTGTAACCTGTGGCTCAGGCCTCCAGCAACATCTAACAGGTGCTCTGTCTACAGACACCGATGGAGGACGGGAAGAGGGAGACAGCTGTCAGCATGCTTCCAATCGTCCCGGAGGACAGCGACTCTGGACGCACCTACACCTGCAGGGTTCTTAACCCAGCTGCCCCCGCTGGACGACAGACATCGGTCACCATCAATGTCCAGCGTGAGTGTCCCCACGACAGCCCCCATGATAAAGACCAACCAAAATGTCACCGTGATAGAAGAATGAAGTCAGTTACTTAGTGTCAGTAACATGATGGTTTTCCTACTCACAGACCCTCCGTCAGTGACTCTATCAGTCCAGCCCCAGACCGTGACTGAGGGAGCAAAGGTTCTCTTCATCTGCTCTGCGTCAGCCAATCCTGAGATCACTGGATACAGGTATTGATCCTCTGCTTTAATCTCGACCGTACATTCTGATTCTGCCACCATGCACACAGAACCCGCAGGAATTAACATGACACGACATCATCATTTAACTATTCCTGAATATAATAAGCTACGAACAGGCCATCTACAGACACGTGGATTTAAATTGGCTGCGTGATTGACAGCATTTGATTGTGATTGGCACAAGGCATGAATCAGCTAATTGGCACTTTGACATGCATGGCTAAGTGCCTTCTCTGAATTAATGTGAGCATATAATGTGATTATTCTTCTGTCCCAGGTGGTCAAAAGGAGGAGTTCCCATCTCTGAAGCAAACGGGGACAGCCTTGAGGTGACAGTGGATTACTCTTACTTCACAGACCCCGTCTCCTGTGAGGTGTCCAACTCTGTGGGCAGCACCAACGTCAGCACCCTGGTCGATGTCCAGTGTGAGTTTGACTTTGGGCAAATCTTGTATGCAGTGTTTGAAGCTGGATAAAAGATTTTCTAGAAATATGTGATATTGATTGCATCTGGCTGCCTGTGTTGCTTCACCCTAGTTGGCCCCAGACTACTGTCAGAGCCAAAGCCAGTGACGGTGGATCTAGGGATGGATGCAGCCTTTACCTGTGCATGGACTGGAAACCCTCCTTTGACCTTGGCCTGGACCAAGCAGGGCTCCAGCGTGGTAAGGCAAACAAACACTAGTCAACACCTTATCTTGGTGGCAAGGCTTCAACACCACAACTCAACAGCAGCCCTCCAGAGAGAAACATTCTCACATGGCCTTGAGGCATGAATCCCTCACACTTTCTTTTTCAGGCTGAATCTTCAACACCTCCTCTCACCACGCTCCCTCAGGGCTAAAGCCTCTGGCAGAAAACTGTCTGTCCACTGACAGATTCATACAGCAACATCAAGGCACATGACACGCTGTCATACCCAACTCAATCAATTGATCAGTCATTCAGTCAGTCAACCTGTGAGTTAAGGTGTGGCCCTTACAGAATTACAACATAAATAACACTTGGGGCAGCATCTCTGCTTTCCAGACATTAAAAGGGCCTGACTGCACTTCAGCATCCATTTCCTCAAAGTCAATTTCGTAGGTGGAACAAAAGGGACATTTCCACCTTCGCTTTACATCATTCTGGTAAAAGTCTTTCAGCAAACCTGCCGTCATCGGGGACATCCCATAGGAGCTTCTCTCCTGGCACCTAATATAATTTCTGAGGCAGGAGCGCAGCAGAATGGCATAAGCGATGCTGTCATCTCAAAGAGTGCACAGTTTCGGCCTCTCTGAGGGAAACACAGCCATTTTTCTAATCCACCCACTGCCACTGTCCCTCACACAGTCACAAGTAATGGATTAAGTGGGTTACTCCATAAGTGTGGTGAAATAAAAATAAAAAAAAATAAAAATGCAGCGAGTGGGTTTGGAGAAAGTAGGAGTGAGGTGGTGAGGGATGGAGAGGGGGTAAATGGATAAATCACAGCTTGATGGAATGACGGGATCAATGAGTTAAGGAGTGAGTGAATATAGCGGCTCCAAAGGCTGCGGCCCACTCACACCATAGCACACTCCGCTCTGGCCCCACTGTTTAATTACAACAATCTCCCCAGCAGCACGGTCACTCAGCGGTGGCTGGAGTGCTTAATGCTGTGATTAAAGCTCTTCGCAATGAAATTAAACTCAAACCACAAGCATTTGTTACAGTGGTCAGCCCACCTCTGTGCTGCCTCCACAATGATGAAAGGCCCAGTCTCCTTTGTCTGCCCCTTCTGCCTTGTTCCTTCTCTCTCTCCCTCTTTTCCTAGCACCTCACTTGTCTCTCTCCATCTCTTGCTAGGTGCTCAGTAATGGTAACACCTTGCAGCTGAAGGCTGTTACCCAGGAGGATGCTGGAACATACACCTGCAAGGCCATTGTACCACGAATTGGTGTTGCAGAAAGAGATGTCACTCTAACTGTAAACGGTGAGTGTGCCAGGTTGTTTGGATCACTATGTTGAATAAGCCCCATCAAAATCATTAGCTGACGATGTGGTGTTGGGGTCGGTGTTTCACAATATCCTGTTTACATTTTTAAAATATTTCTGCTTTCTCTCTCTTTTCTTTTTTAATCTCATCAGGTCCGCCCATCATCACAGCAGACGCCACGCAGCATGCGATCAAGCACTCCAAGGGCAAGCTGGAGTGCCAGGTGGGAAGTAGCCCACCACCTGATAAAATTGTAAGTGTGCGTTTCATTTGCGTTATAGGTGTGAGAGCATTATTATTAGCTCATGTTACTTCTTGTACCTTGTAGCCGTGCCCATGTGGGAGTGGCTTTACCTTCACACCATCTCATTTCCACCTCATGGGCTGAGAAATACGTGCGCTCACATATTCACATCTGAGATTGCACAGGCACTGGGGAGCTGTAGGAGACTGACTTCCTACAGGTTTCAGTCAAACCACATTCAATTAGCGGCCCAAGAGGCGTCACTCGGCTGACCCCGTTTCAGTGCTGAACCTACGTGGGGCTGAGGATAATTAGGGTGTAAGGAGGAGTGAGAGACAGGTGCCCTGTGGCCTTATACTAGAGGTAGCAGAGAGAAGCCTTTTCTCATAGTGCAGCTGCCTAACCCTCCTTAGGCCTCACCTGCAGGGCAGACGTAGGAGGCAGCTTAGACATGAGCCTATGAGCTCTGCCAGCCATGGAGCGCCTCAGAGGTCAGCAGACAGAAAGAACAGAGAGAGAGAGAAAGTGGTGCTCATTCAGCTGAGGGATCTGACACCAGTGAGGAGTTCATTGAAAAGTGACTCACTCCCTACTCCGTATGTTCTCTTCCTCATCTCCACAGGTGTGGACCTTTGGAGACATGAGTCTGTCTTCTGGTTCGTCTGGCCGTTTCTCAGTGCAGACAGTAACCAGCGACCATGGGGTCCTCTCTTCTCTGGTGCTGTCTGAGACTCTGGCACAGGATTTCCAGCTGCGTTACAACTGCACTGCTTGGAACCGCTTCGGCACAGGAACTGCCCTTGTCACACTGAAGGAGCAAGGTACAATCCGACCCGAGAAATAATCCCCACCTGAGCCCATTAGAGATGCTTTAGTGATGCCCTCAATCCTTGCCGTGAACGGGGCCAGATTAGGTGGAAGCATTCCTCCTGTCTTGTGCTTATCTTAATTATACCCCTCTAATCGATATGATTTAATCAGCAGATGGGTCCTTTAATGAATATGTTGCCCCATAGCATAGATATTGATTGGAGGCAAAAGTCAATTAGAGGAAGCCACATGTGTTTACGCTTGAACTCATATTCTCCATCACTGTCTCAGAAGCAAGTTCAGCATCTTGGGCTGCAGCCCCTTTAAGTGATCTCAGAATGAGGCAGTAGTACTACTACACTTATGCTTTTGGAAGCCTTTGTTACAGCAGACACCAAAAATAAGATCCTTGCCAGTAATTTACATCAATGTAGCAGAGTAGGGACTCTGGAGAAATGGGCAGCGGTATCTCCTGGAATCTCTAATTAGATTACTGTCTATTGCTTCATTGCATGTCAGGCCTTGTTACCCTTCCCTCAGAGAGATTAGAGGCAATAGCCAGGCTGTGAGATGCTGCATTGCCCACATGAGCATACAGTAAGCCCCCGACTCGTGAGCAGGCCAGATGAATTTATATAGGTGCTGACATTTCTGGGATTAGAAAGACAAATGAAGCATGGACCACTTTTGTTCTGATCTGCTCATTCTTGACACTGACACTTACCTTCTACTATCTCTCATTTCCTTCCCCTGACAATTACGTACCCCCCACCCTCTCTACCACCTTCTTCATATTACCATTCACATTACAGAAGCCCTGCCAATGTTGATAATTGTTGGTGGAGCAGTAGGAGGAGGCTGTGTCCTGCTCATTTGCGCCATCACTCTGGTCTCCCTCTGCTGCAGGCACACAGGCAAAGGTGAGCTCAACGGTTAGTATGGGCAAAAGGGTCAACGCCCAGTTCTTTAAATGAGACAGACTCAAGTCTTTTTATTTGAAAGATCAAAACTGTTTTTGTTGATTTTTGTAACATTTAACCACAATTTTTAAAGCTTTTTTTTTTTTTTTGTATTTCCGAGCCTGCTTGGTAATTTCAAGTGAAATACTTTTCAACCCCTACAGGTAAAAGGTGTACTCGTCTCTCCAAGAGCGACATCAGAGTTCAGATTGTTCACAGCGATCACAACGCTACACGTGGCAATGATGACGAGGAGGATGTCAAAGAGCCCATGGTCAGTTTCTGTTTGCCAGATATCTCTACTGACGGTTTAGGAAACAACGCGTTAAGGCTGTTTACACGCTGAGGTTTGTTCTTATTCAAAGCGAGGTCTTTAAATGTCTGGTCTCCTCTCAGGCCCCAAACAGCAGCGAGTCTCCTGGGACGTCGCGTACAGAACACAGCGACCTCCTGGAAGAGGAGGAGGATGAGAGATCTGACATCAAGGTGAGACTTAAAACACTTGTTTGAATCGAATAGCTCACTTTGCATTATTTAGCTGAACTATGTCCACGATCCATGTCTCTGTCTCCGTCACAGGACCCCACCAATGGCTACTACAATGTCCGGGGCCATGAAGACCGCCACATCCGCAGCAGTGGGTTCTCCGAATATGTTCCCAACTCTCGGCCAGTCTACACTCCGTCGCAGCTGCCCTCCCCCAGCCCCATGTATGGTCAGCATGGCACCCAGCCTCGTGTGTATGACTTCAACCACCGATATGCAACGACCACAGCGGGCAGGACGTCATATGAACAACAGCAAGCTGCAGCCCAACAGCAGCCCGCTCAACCAGCCAGCATTTATCCCACTGACCCCCTCTACAGCGGCTCCGCTTACCTACCTGCTACCTATGGCCGCGCCTTCACCAGTTACGTTAAGCCCGCCTCATATGAGAAGGTGGATGCCTACGACCAGTCCGATCAAGCCAGCAAGGTGTCCAGCTCGTCTCGCTTCTCGTATGCCTCCTCACAAGTGTCCTCCCAGCAGTCTGACTATGGCCGACCTTCACAACGTATGCAGACTCACGTCTAATTTGACAAAAAAAGAAAAAAGTAAAAAAAAAGAAATGGAGAAATAAAAGTACAGGAGCAGTGAGTAGATAACCCTTGGCACCTCCACACGTCTGTGTGGATGGACTAACATGAACAGAGACTTTCTTTACTTGGACGGTCCCTTCGAGGACGTGATGGGGACAGTATTGGGAGGGAGTCATGTGATTTAGGTTACGGGATAACCAACCTGTTTGTTGTGACTGGATGTGACTGACAGTAATGGTAACTGCAGAGCTCCTGAGCTGCAGAACTCAGCAGATCGTGATGTTCACACCAAATTTATGATTACAGTGTGATACCTCACCAGGATATCTCTACACGAGGACCCCCCGCCCAAACCTGAGGAGATATTCTGTCAGCGCAAGGGCCCTCTAGAAAATCAAATCAAAGGCATCCCCTGAATTCTGGTGGTCAACACAACTGGGGTGAACGTTTACCTTCATTCCAGAGTTTACTATGTGTGAACACTAAATGTCAAACATGACGACCGGAGTAAGGCGATGCAAGCTGAGACAGATTGGAGGTAAAAAAACTGATATGACCAACCTATTGTTGTCTGTCATTTACTGTTTTGTTGGCATGCAAAAGGAATTCTAAGCACATTCGTGTCTCTATCACTAATAAAAGACTGAGCTATCCACAGATGTAAACAGTACTGCACAACAGCCTAGTTCTACTGACCAACAAGTGCTGCAGGCACTTTACTGTATGAAGAGCCTAATCAGTGGTGGGATACTTCTGGTCTGAGCTGTATTCCTGGAGCTTCTACTCATTATAACCCTGACATGTTGGACTTAGCAGTGTTGTGAGAGATATATGCAGAGAATGTGTATTTTAGCCTCCAGTCTAAAAGAAGGACTATAACATTGAACCAAGATGGACAAAATAAGGCCATGAAAACCCAAAGATGGTGATAACTCTATTGGGGGAAACAGGGGGCTGCGGCCGATTACAGCGATCCTTCCCCTGGTACTGTAATCTGATTGTAAAATAAGAAGTATGGCTATTAGCAGAACAATCAAAAGTGGTGGTCTGGAAAATGGTGGCAATCTTAAACTTGACTAAACATTAAAACGAATGCAGCATCAACTTCAGCAGGCTCAGGTGGGGCAAGGAGTCCTAATGTGGACTACACACTCAAGTTTTACAACTCAATCAAATTGTCTTAATATGTTTACAAGAAACAGTACTACCCTGAAACACTAAGTATCTGTACAAACGGCCGAGTGGATACTTTCTCTCTGTTGCATGCAAATTACGTGTCTAGTGAAAATCTTCAGCGTTTATATTCATGTCCATTTCATGTTTGAGACTTGGTTTCTGCACCCGGCTCAGTTGCATCCCACCTTCTGGATGCTTCAGTATGGACGCCTGTACTGCCATTTGTCTGAAAAGCTGTAACCAGGCACCTGATGAGAGAACAAAGGTCACTGAAAGTGAGCAGGCAAACATCATCGCTTGACTTTATTTTTCTATTATAAGCCTTAATGTACAGCGTGTCAACTGGTCTATTGTAAAGTATCTTTATATACGTATGTATCTACCTTGGTTCATTTATTTGGGTTCACGAATTTTCTTCTCTAAGTTGGTCATCAATCATTGAATGCAGTTACTATGCGTTTTTTTTTTTTTGAACACAACTAATTTCTTTTATTCTTTTAATAATGTATTAAGAATTTTATTTGCTAAAAATGAGCTCTCATTGCTTGTACCTTTGTACACATATTTATATTTAAATAAAACCATTTCCGATAAAAAAAACAAAAAAAAAAAAAACTGGCTGGTGAGAGTTAACCAGCCCGGTGAGGAGCTTCTTTGGGCACGGGGACAAACAAAGCTTCGTGCGTAGCGACAACGATGAACACATAATTTAGCAGCACTGTCTATGTTGATTTTCCTATTCCCCCAGTGATGCGCTGCTTTTTAATTAAGACAGATGAGACAGTAGAACCCCCACTGTATGTGTTTCCACCTCCTGAGGCCGCTGTGCCCATCTCATAGGATAACGGGATAGAGCTGTGACAAAGACAGGTATTATTTGACTGAGCTCATCGTGTCACCTCTGTTCCCCAATGGGGACGAGAGTCACATCTGCATCACAACTGTACTGTGAGATGGGACTTGGTCTCACAAGACATACATTTAACATGCACAACATAACACAAAGCAAGACAAATAATAATAATACAAGCAATGCCATTAGTTAATAAGGAATCAGATAAAAGCTTTTTTATTATCAAGACTCTTTTATATAAAAACATATACAAACATGTCAGAGATATAACATCCATAAACCAAAATCATAGTCACAGTGTATAATGCTGCTGAAAAGATCTTAGAAAAGTTGTGGCCACTCCCGACTTTCTGAAAAATACATATTTACACTTACATAGTTTAAGTTTAAGACTCCCTGGAACTAATCAAAAAGTGTATGTTTTTAAATATATATATATATATATATATATATATATATATATATAAAATACTTTTGTGTTTGGCTTGACTATCCAGAATATAAAATTTCCAGCATAAGTCTGAGATTTAGGCAAATACAATAAACAAAACAATCCAGTCAAATCGTGTTTGTGACCAAAGAGGAAAATCTGACGGGGATAAAAACTAATTGCATTGCTCTGGTAACATGAGGAAACTTCAGTGGTTTCTGATTTCTGTGTGTCTGAAGACCACAATCATCCTGAGCTTGGCTAGAGACCTGCATAGAAACCAACTGGATATAATCAACTCACTCACCCAAACAAGAACAATTTTAAACTTCAGCATTACTTCAGTCTCAGATCAGCATTTTTCCAAGACCACGTTTCACCTGTTTGAGTCCACCGAGTAAAAAATCTGGTGTATTTAAAATTACTGCTGGACATTTTCCAAACCTTCTAAGCTGATCAATGCATTTTCTGCTTCCAGGGCAGCGTCTGTTTTTCATTAATTTTAGTATAATATGAAAATGTAACCACACACATAACAGCACCACCTTGTTTATGTGGGGTTTGTTTTTTTTTTAATGTCAAACTTCAATTATCATCACATAATAATACAAGTTGATACTTGATGTTTTACTGATGAAGACATACTAATGGCTGCCTTGCAGATAAACACATAAACATGCTTTAATCGATTGGAAAACCAACGCCATGTTATGGAAAAGGCTCCGCCGTTACGTATTTTTGTATCAAATAGGCGGAAACGAGCATTATGGTCCTTCAAGATATTGGATAAAAACATATCCCAAAATTTATAGCCATCTACAGCACGAGCCCACTGGCGAGATGCAGAACTCGCTGCAGCCAAAGAGGATGAAGGCATCTCTTCCATTCGTGAATACATACAGTAACAGTAAGAGTTAAAAACATTTTAAAAATGTTCAAAGTCTATCTATCTATCTTCAAATATTACACTTTACAAATACTGGGAAAATGATGCCCAGAATATACGTATTTTGTGATTTGCACAAGTAAAACTTGGATGGATGGAGGTAAAAGACACTATGTTGATTTACACCTTTTAAAAACAATATAGGTCTGAGTCACCTTGGTTTGTGTGTAGGTGAAGTGTGAGAGGGAGGAATGGGGAAAAACAGGGTTGGCTACCAGATAAAGTGCTCTGAAGTATGAGTATCTGAGTCCATGTGAAAGTGTACTCAGTCTGTGGCTAAAAGGAACAACTGTTCTCAATTAGACTAATGTTCCTTCTCCATTATTTTTAGCACTCTGATGTTGTTCCCCACTCTGCATCAGCTCCCTGTTACTTACAACATCATCAAATCCCCGTCTCCTTCTTGATCCAGCCTCTCAGCTTGGTGAGGCGTGTGTAGACGCCGGGCTTGTTGCGACGAGCACAGCCCTCACCCCAGCTCACAATGCCAGACTGGAACCACTTCCCACTCTCCTCGAAACACGCCAAGGGCCCTCCAGAGTCTCCCTGGTGAGTATGGCCAGGGGAGAACAGTTATTACAGTGAGCTTTGATTGTGAAAACCTCTATCAGCGCCTTTTACTCTTTTCTGGTCTCACCTGGCATGCGTCAACTCCTCCAGCCAAGAATCCACTGCAGAGCATCCTGGAGGTGACTTGGCCCTCTGTGACCACGTTACACACCGTGTCATTGATGATTTTCACAGATGCCTTCTGCAGCAGCTGTGTTGCTTGGCCTACAAAAGCAGGGCAAGGGGGGTCAGCACTCTGCCATGTGACCTCTGTGTTTGGTGCTAACATCCAAGGTGTTAATGGGCTGGATCACTGTTAGCAAATGAAGGTTTAAGAGGCTTCCCAGGAGAACTAACGTCTGTCCCGATAGACGGATATGGAAGAAGACTTAATGGAACAGGGAAGATGAGAGAAAAGAGAGAGAGGGTTGAGTGGAAGACAAGCATGACACAAACAAATGGGAGTGAAATTAAAGCAATCGAAGAAGACAATGAAATGAGAAAGAGATAAATAGAGGGAGAAATAAGATGAAGGACAGATGAACAGCTCATTATGAAGAGGAGGGGAGGAGTGGCTGTCTTAATTTTGACACTTAAAGGGAAAACAGAGTTGTAGAGTAGGTCAATCGTAATTGAAGAACAACAGGGAGAAAAGTTTTACAATAAAAAGTTACAGTTCCACCCAGAACCGTAAGTTCATACATAATACCTCCTTCTCGAAGCGCGCCCCAGCCCGTGACCCAGCAGGACATGCCTGAAGGGAAGACGTGGGAGGAAGAGGGTAGGCAGATGGGCTGGATGGTGTTACTGAACTTCAGTGGCTCATTGAGCTCCAGCAGTGCGATGTCATAGTCATAGGTCATCTGGTTGTAATCCGGGTGGGTGATGATCCTTTTCAAAGTGCGCCGCTCTACGCCATCCTGCTTGAACTGAGCTTGCATGCCACTGTAGGTCAGCCAGTTGGCTGCGTCATGGTTCCTGAAGTGGTGTGTACAGCATCATGGGTCAAAGGTTAGATCTCTTTACATGCAGGACACAGTTTGGGTGATTGGAATATAAACACATATGCATCCCAATACAGCAAACAGCACCGCAGTATATGCTTTTTGTTTGTTTTTACAGTGGGTTATAAGGTTCACTGAGACTGTATCAGAAGGATGATGATGATGATTTACTTAACAGCTATAATGCAATCTGAAATAACACCCTATAAACTACAGCCTGAAAGATGACTGCTCTAACAGTCTCAATAAAAACTGAACATAAGAAACACAAAGATGTTATTTGGAGCGCGACACTCAATCTTCATAGTTTTGCTACCCGTAACGGCATATAGTACTTAACAGTAAAGAAAATCTATGCAGTGACTTCCACAAGTAATCTAGAAAATGTTTACAAGTTAAATAATGACATTCTGTACACACAGTACCAACACTAGCAGTGAATACATGGGAAAAATAAAACCATATTCCCTGCCTGAGGTAGAACAGCATGGTTTGTGCTCCACCTACAGGACACAATGATGACTACAGCTGCATGTTTTCATGGATGAGATGTAAATTTAGGCCCCGGGCCCCACTCATCAGGGGCCAATTTTCAGATTGGACAATCTTTATATGAAAAGGTCCTGAATTTGGCACAGTTCAGTTTCTTTTGCAGCAAAATGTATATGAGAATATTGAAAATGAGACCTGACAAGATGTTTTTAGATAATACAACATAATGAAAACAAGAGTTTAGAGACTAAACTATATGGGAGTGAACTGGTCTCACATTTTATACAGTACAGTCCTGAGCTCCACATGTGTACGACCGTTACAGATGTTCAGGCTGGGACTCACTTTGGGTTGTTGGTGACAAAGCAATGGGAAGCTGAAAGGAGCCACTTTTCAGAGATGATGGAGGCACCACAAACATGCCCCTGGGTGAGGAAGTGAAGGCTGACCTGCCAGGGCCACTCTCCCAGCTCAGCATTCTGCCCTCCTACGATACGGTTCAGCTTATAGGGCCTGGTGCCACAATCTGTTATTGAAAGAGATGGTAACGACAGAGGAGGGGTCTCAGGTGGGCTCGCTAGGTGACACGGCAAGAACGAGCTAAAATTTTTTTTTAAAAATGAAAATGAGATTAAGTTGACTTGAAATCATCATGACAATGGCCTGTGAGCTACTATGCATCTTTAGAAAGCCAATACACACTGGCATATTAGCAGATCAAAAAACAGAGTTAAAAAAAAAAAAATACAGACAGACCCTGAGGCTTAAATGGAGAGGAAAAAACAAAAACCTCAGAGATGACAAGAGCTGCTTTCAAAGAAGAATGAAATAAATATTGCAGTCAAGGCTCGGGGCTCTTTTTATCAGACAAACTAATGTGGAGTTGAACCCAACTCTTCTGTAATCTAGTTTGAATGACACGGAAGAGATTAGATCCATTTTACATGTTAGAAAGAGAAAAAAAAAGCAGAATAACGTAAAGGTAAAAGAGATCAAATCATTTCTTACTACAATAGGCCTCATCCGAGTTGTCGGCGCAGTCGCTGACACGGTCACATTCGGCATTCACCTTGTTGACACATTCGCCGTTCTCACACTTGAAGCTGAACTCAGAGCAGGTGCTTTTAGCTGCAGTGAGGTGGAGACAGATCCCAAGATCAAAACATATAGCACATTTCAAACAAAGTGTTAGAGCACTGCTAAGCTTAAGCAGTAAAATACTATGCAATCAGCGAGGCTTCAAAGTGAGGCTTGAATGAACAATGCATAGTGATTGAGGAGCAGACTGCATTGATTGGGCGTATTGATTGGGGCTGAGGTCTAATATCCCTCTTTATTCACAGAAGTGAAAATCAAAAAGAAAATGCAAGAGTGCCCTCTGTGTGTGACACAGTCAGTGAGTGAAAAAGAAATGGGTAAAGACTGAAGTGGAGAGCAGGAGGAAATTAAAAAGTGAAAAAGACAGTACATCAAAAAATACTCCTAAAGTCTCCTTTTTTAACTCTCCAGTGCTGCAGAAACTCTGCTGAGCTGTGGCTGAAGGTTAATTGCTTAATGGTTTGTGTAACATGCTTATAAATCCTGACTGGCTAGGAAGACAAATAAAAAGAAAAAGAAATGCTGCCACTTACAGCCTTCGCAAGAAGCCTCGTCGCTTCCGTCTATACAGTCCTGCTTATCGTCACAGACGACGTCCTGGGGCAGACAAACTCCATTTCCACAGCGCCATTCGTTCCCCTCACAACCTGCAGGCAAAGAAACAGAGGCAGTGATAACATTATAACAAAATAATAATTATAATAAAATAAAGATGAGGGCTGAATAAAGAAATAAGCCAATAAGCTTCAGAAGGACATTAGCTGTACAGGACATGGTGGACATTAACACCTGTCTCTGTTCTTCTGCTCGTGTGCTGCACATGATTAAGTGCCTGGAGGCTGCTGAGAAAATTGGGCAAGGCTTCAAACAAACTCCATTAGTGATAGAATAATGACTGTTCACAGCCCAGGAGTCAGTGACCAGAGCATTAGCAGTGATGTTCCTTTAATGTTAGCGCAATTAGCATAGCATTAGATAGGAATAGGAATACGTACTGCATCGTTTCTCATCGCTCCCATCGCCGCAGTCATTGGAGCGGTCGCACACCCACATTTTCGGTTTGCACAGGCCATTGTCGCAGGCAAACTGGTCGACCCCGCACTCTGTGAAGTGCATTTCTATTACCAACATGTCAATATCAGTTTTTTGGAAAAGGGATGTTCAGCAAAAAAAAGACAACTACACAGAAAGATAATGTTTGTAGTTTAAGTTAGATCAGATTAGGATCAGATTAGTGTGAGACCGTTCTCAGGAACTTCATAAAGTCTGGTAACTTCACATCGCAGATAAGAATCGACATTAAGAAACAGTCAAATGTACTGTAACACCTATAAAGCTGCAGCTGGTCTTTTTCCACTTTAGATTTTGTCATTTGGACAAGGCCAGTAGCCATTAACACATTTTCCACTTTCAAAGCTGGATGCTTGCCTTCTATTTATAAGACAAATACAGGAGTGGTATCAATTTGCTCATCTTATACAAGAAAGTAGCATTTCACACTACTATTACAAAACTACTGAGCTGAGAAGAGGATTAAACATAAGGTGAAGACATAGAAAAGGTGTGGATGGGTCAAGGGAGGACTTACGGCACATCTTCTCATCGCTCATATCACCACAGTCGTTCCAGCCATCACACCTCAGCTCTTTGTTGATGCAGATGCCAGAGGCACAGGCGAACTGATTAGGGCAAGCTGCTCACCAAAACAGGAAAAAGACAAGGGAAACAAAAGGAAACAGGAGAGAAAGACTGAGCAAGTGGGAGTGACAGTGTATGTTCACAACATCCATCATGTTTGCAAAGCTTGTCCCTGTTGATCAGAGCAATTATAAATCCATTTGGAGCAAACTGGGAGACAACATAAAGAGTGCAGGGAATTGAAAGCAGAGTGCTCATGACTGACAGTGGCAAATAAAACGGACCCTATAAACAAGCTCTCCGATGATTAGTCCAGCTCTTGACTTTCACTGCTGCCTTTTCTAAGCCTCCATCGCTAAACAGCTCTATTTGACTGTCAGTCAGCTGCCGTCTCGCAGACTCTCTCAAACTACACAGTTTCTTCCCAGCCCGCTGGTTAATAGCAGGCTATGAGTGTCACTGTCACATCCCAATACTCCCCCCCGTCTCACTAAGTGTTACGTAAACATGGACGGGGGATAAGATTTTACTCACGGTCTTGGGGGTCGTAGGCGCTGTACTCAGCACTGAAGCCTTTGTCGGTATAGGATTTATCAGAGTGGAAGTTCACTTCTAGGACGTTGCTGTCACTGGTCAGAGCCAAAGAGGACATTTCTCCGCAGTACCTACAGTAAATGTCCGATTTTCAAAGAAAAAGTGAGGTTTATTTTTGCTCTTTTAGTGATGACAATGTTGAAGCAATTGCTGGGATTAGAGAAAAGGAAAACGATGATAAAACAATGTCAGACAACATGATTAGATCATGTCCGATTTTATTTGGAAGTAAAACCTTAAAAGCCAGTTATTACATGGGAAATACAACAGCTCAGAGCTGAACCAGGATGTCTGGCTGTTAACTGATGGATGGATTGTTGAGGTTTCATTTTGCCCATTTAGTTTTCTCTCCCACATAGGTCAGCCTGAAAGGGGCATTTTTAAAGAGTATTTCCATAACGGTTAAAATCTGCATGACTGCTCATCTTTCAGTTTGGCCACTTTAGAGAACAATGCTTTTATTTAGTGATGATAGGTACACGCCAAAATGCTGGAAAGACGACCAAGGTTGTGTAAGACTGGAATTTTCCTTCACTGCACACACACACAGATTACATTACACTGAGCTAGGTCTTACTTGGTGCCCATAATCTCCACATAGTCCTTGTGACACAAACGAACGTCCACCCCAGGCTCTTTTACCCGGAACATGGTGAACTTCACCCGCACCTTCTTCCCATCAGGGACCTACAGCATAGAGGATGAGATGGTCACTTCATAACAAGCCTATTTTATCATGCATGTCACTCTTCCACCTGTGCACAAAGACATGCATGTGCATCCCACGCAAATGCATGCATACAAAATGCAACACACCCAAACAGGCACTGGACAGACACACAAAACACTGTGGTTCAGCCAGAGCTGCAGCAGCAAGAGCCGTCTGTGAAATGAAGATAGAAGAGGTACTGAACAGCTTGGCTTCTACAGTGCTGCCTCAGCAATCCTCTCATGGCAGGCTACGGATAGTGGCAGAGGAGGGGGTGGCCAGGGAGAGGAGCAGCATTACAAACCTGAATGGTCCATTTGCAATCTACAGAAGGAGGGTAGAAGCTGGGGTGAAGTGGGGACGTAAAGACTCCTTCGTTTTGAGACAGGACCCCACCACAGGTGTTCACTGAAAAAGAACATGTCATATATTCACACTCCTGCAAACATTATCCATTATCATTTGTGATGACAAAGAATGCAGCTGGCAAATGAATAACGTTAAGTGCTGTGAATATTTAATTACCACTAGACAGGGGGACGACTTTGTACTCTGCTTCAAATCCAGACTTCTGGACATCAGCGTCAGTGACAAAGGTAATCAGCATAATGTTGCTGGATGACACCACCTCTAGAGGATTGGAGGGGGGTCTCTGACCACACTTCCTGTGAAAGAAAAGTGAGCAGTCAATCAAAACAGAACAGGTACGACAACAGATCCAGAGAAAATAAAGAAATAAATAAAAAAAAAGAAAGAAATCCTAGCAAATACAACCATGAGGCATAAGATGAATGTCTTATTCATTTAGTGAAGGAGCTGTACTGTTCCTTCGGATGTGCAACACTTAAGGAAATCAATTACAGCTGGAATGCCTTTTAGTCAGAAGCACTAAAACATCAATTCAGCAAACAAGTTTAAAATGCTTTAAGAAAAAAATAATTTGAAACAAAATCAATATATAAGGGAGAGGTAGAGAAAATGATAAATAAGGAGAGGTGTGCCAGCACTGAACTGATATTGCTTATGCAGAGATTCAACGTCAGACATTAGGAACATTAGCAAAAAAGTTTCGGCAGTGCTGGTGGCAGAGCCGTGGAGGTGTGAACGATGCGGCAAGAGCAGCAATACATCCACCTCCAGTAGAATAATGTCATTATAGAGTATTATATTATGGCTCTCATAAACCTTATGTCACCTTGGATAAAGCTGATCGCTCAACCATTACAATCATTTTATGCATCACTTGGTAATGCATATTTGTTTGGCAATGGTTTCTGCGTCTAAAACTGCCTGCAGCTACAAGTGATGTTGCATTTAAGAGCCTGTAGTTTCAGAATCACCCCCCTCCATCATAGACACAGTGGAATTAAACATAGCTGTATAGCAGGACTCAGGTTGGCACCTTTCACAGATGTGAAAGCAAAAGGTCTTTTTAAGTCAACTCAATCTCACTGAGGTCTGAAAAGTTAACAATAAAATGGGACATGTGGAGCTAGAGGCTTCAGGGCCAAAAAAAAGTTGAAAGCCAGTGAAAGGAATGAAGTGGAGCATGTTTTCTACCCACATCAAAACAGATTTTACTCTTAAATGCTGCAACGTTTCAGTCAGTCATTCGTGTCGGCTGCCCTCTGGGAATCATGCAGAACCACAACAGCCCTCTCTCTGATCTTCAAGGCTCCATGAACGAGACAAACATTGGTTGAGCCCTATCAGATAAAACCTGCTGCCAAGGTTTAAGGCAAAATATGAATGTGATTCGACTCGCAATTAGACGTAGGCCTACTGTAAGGAAACACAGCCAATCAATGGGTTTTGTTTTAAATTTAAAAAAATAAATAAAAAGACGGAGGCAGCTATGCCAAAACCATTTCACTGCCTACTGCTAATAAAAACCACAGCAGTGATTCCCAAAGGAACCTTGTTTTTGCTTTGGAAGATGTGGTTTGAGTTGGTGAAGACTCATTTTGTAGCATTTTGTTATGCTATCACCCCCAATAGCTCTGTGCCCCACCTAGGGGTCCTGCCCTCCACTTTGGGAACCCCAGAACTATAGTGTGGTGGAAGGATCTGGTCCATCCAGACAGATTTAATATTTAAAGGACATCAGTGTGACTTCATAACATGACCAACATCTTTTCTGAACCATGGGGACATTCACATCCTCATGACTTACTCTGTGATGGCCTGAGAATAGTCCGGGCTCAAAGAGTCATAGATGGAGACGAAGTCATCTGAGCAGTCGTCCTCAATGTTGAAAAAAGGGAAACTGACAGATATGGCAAAGTCTGCCGGAGCTCGGATTTGCCACTGACACCGTGATTTGGTGGGGTAGGCTCTGGGGTAGCCTGGAGACGTGAACTTCTTCACCTTCTCTTCAGCTTGCAGAAAATCAAAACACCCTGTTGGAAATAACATCGGTTATATCACACCACGAGCACAGACTGGAAACTTGGTGAAAGTATTTTAAAGTCAATTAAATTAAATAAAACCTGATAAATCAATAACAAACAGCAGCTTATGTTTGGTGGGATGCTGAATGTACGAAATGGCAGCTCAGGTTAGATTACAACAAAGGCAGGTGTCAATTTCTAAGTTTTACTTGTCTCTTAACTTTATTAATTAAATATATCCATCTTTATATGGATCCAGAGAGACTAGCACAACAGATGCACAGTAAAGGCCAGGTCAGCCATTCGTTACAGACTGGCAGGAGGGTGAACATCTAGCCAGCTGGAAAATCACAGCTGGGAGTGATTGAACTGGGACATGCTACACTCACCAGCTTTGGGGTCCTTGGCCATGCGTGAATCTATGTCTGGAGACAGAACGGCAGAGAAACAGGAGAAAAGTTAGGAGGCTGATAGAATTTGATGCATGAGCCTAAAATATTTGGGTTGTGCATTTTCTGTTCCATTTCCCTGCGGTTAAGGGAATTGGTGATGGTGTGTAGCACTTTGTGCTCCATCTCACCCTGTCCTACAGCAGCAACCTATGCATCTCTGTCTAACTATATAGGACAGCAACATCAAATCATACCCACAGAAATCATTTTAAAGAGGACCAAAACCACTGAGTCACAGGCCCAGTGCTTGGCTGGTGGCCAGTGTGTGGACAAATTCAATGTGAATGCTGAGAAGACAGAAAATAGAAAAATGGCTGTCTGAAGCCAGGCTGTGGCCCAGCTAATATCATTAGAGGATCCAAAGAGCATAAAAAGTGCAATCTCAGATGCAATACAAGCAGAGAGGACTGACTTAACTGTTATCATCTATCATCACAAGTTAGTTCATATAAAACAAATACAAAGCACAGGAACCCAAATCCAGATTCACAGTGTTTTGTCCTCGCTGGGTGTCAAATGTCATAATCCGCAGTCAGTCTGGTGGCACCTACGTGCAACAGTGATTTTACTGATCTTGATATTCCCACTGATATTCGTGACGGTGCGCTGACGAATAAAGCCATTCAGTGCCTGCGACACCCGCTCCTCCGAGAACTCCGGCACCATCTCCAGGTCACTCACTGGAATGTCAAACTGGGACCAGTAGTAGGCTTTCACGCCCGGATTGCTGCAAGGAGAGACGTAAGAGAAACGGACAGAGGTGGGAATGAAGAACATACAGAGTTCAGTCAGAAGCAGCAACAACATATGTGATTTGGATTAAGCTCTGTGTGGTGCAGCTCTGATACACAACATGTCACTCCTCCAGAACTCGACAGTACCTGAACGCAGTGACCACGGAGGTAGTGTAGTATTTTGAGAGAAATGGATCTTTCTTGAATGCCTCCTCCAGCTGTGAAGAGAAAACGGATTTGATGTTTTGTTTTTTTTACTGAACAGAGCAAGTACATGATTTCTGCTTGTCTGCCTAAAGACAAAGTACAAATTAGCATGTCAACATTAAAAAAAAACAGCCTTACATGCAAATAGCACATAACTATAGGGCTCTCAATTAACTGTCTTGCCTTCAGCGGCACAGAGCTGTGAACTGTTTCAAACACGGTGGCAATGAAATTATACATTTCTATAACAGAGTTTGTTTGAATGGTCAGTGGTAAAAGCAGACATTGATATGATGGGAGAGGAAGAGGATTGTTCAAAGCACAAAGTGGTCAATTCGCACAAAATAAGCATCTCCAGGTTTTAAATGACCAGTTAAGTCGTCCAGTTATTTTACATTTCTGTCCTCACACACTTTCTGCTGAGGAAGTGTGTGGCTGATGGGTTTTTAAGGGAGGACTTTTTGTTTTCAAAACACACCTAAGCGGTGCTAGTAACATCTCAGCGGCTTCCAATGTGAGGAGATGCTGTTGAGGGTATTACCAAGGGAACGTACAATGTTTTATTCCACCCACACAGATGTGCCTTCAGCAGTTTCTGTGCACTGGGAGGGGCACATTTAAAAAGCATTTCCATAACGTCAAACAAGGTCCACGGCTAATTCTTAGTGAGAGAACAGAACTGATGCTGTGCTAAAAACACTTCAACACTGCAGGTCAGGGAACAGCAACAAAAACAGGAACGCCATCTTCTTTGGAATCAAACTCACAATTGCCTGCAGGTTACGTGCCGAATCCTCAAATTCTTTAGTACTGGGATCCTCCAGCTTCTGGTCATATGGTATATCAGCCTGCATGTACCCACTGAAGACCTCTTGTGATGGGATGAGATGTTTACTGATGGTGCCTTCTGAATCAGTACCTTTAACTTGGAGGAGAGATGCAGATGAGAGTTAGGTGTTTGATCAACAAAACGCTGTAAGATAGCCGCCGCTGATGAAAGAGGAGTCTTGAGGTTGAAAAAAGGCCTTGAAGCACTATTTTAAAGTGCACGGCGTGAGCCCACAGTGAGAACACTACTCGGCTCTCAGAGCAATTAAAAACAGCCAGTGGAATCGAGAGGCTGTTTATCAAGACTTCAGAGGCTTTTTTTTGTTTTTTTTTTTGCCGCATGTGTAAATGAGTCATTTAAATGGCAGGGAAGCTGTGCCACAGACTCGTTGACATTTTTCTGCTCTGCATTATTAAAGGAGATAGTCAGAGCTGTCACATAGACTAACACCAATGGGACATTACAGAGTCCAAACAAGCAGCTCTTACACCCCCTATATCAAAGAGCTGAGCTCTCACAGCAACTCACAATGATCCACCTGTCTGATGTTTAGTCCGTCTTGGCACGAGCTTTTGTTAGTGATGTGAAAATGCAGAATTTCTCATTCAACTCTACCAAGATTAGCCTGGATAGATACACTGCACTTCAAGTCTTTATTGTGGGTGATGGAGGGAAATTTGTTATTATACTCACAGACAAACAGCCAAATTAGAAAGGCTGCAACAGCTGCAAGAATAAGAAGAGCCACAAGGACCCCGATTATGACTCCGGTGTTCCGCTTTTGAGGCTTCTTCTCTTTGCTGGATAAGAAGTCGATCCGCTCCTGAGGGCCGCTGTGGCCCCGCTGCAAATTAAAAAGGACAAAAGTCAACAAACATACAGGAAGTATGAAGAGGGTTTCAAAATAATGTCAAAAAGTTAAGATATTTATTATGTAACAGCCAAACTGTGTATAAATGACAATGCAGAACACTCAGATGTGTTTTATTAACTAACTGTATGTTATAATATACATTTGGAGACAGTGTGCAACTGTCAACTGCATCACTAGACTATGAAACAATAAGACACAAAGCAAAATGCAAATGATTTGAAATGTCTTACAACATTTTCCCTAAAGTGACAAGTTCAAACAGGCAGTTTGTGATTTCAAAACTGGCCCAACCAGACTGGTGAATATGACACAGCTCCCACACTCAAACCTTCAGAAAATATTGAGACACCTGCGCTTTGTGTTGTAGGTTTGACATAGTGCTCAGTAACCCATAATGAATGACAAACTGAAAACATCTAACCATCTAAGTGACATCTCTTATTTACAGAAGTGTGTAATTACAGCAGGGGGTCTTCGCAGGTACGTCTCTACAACCAACACACACCTGGACTTATTATATTCTTCCTGACAGAACCTCTCAGACTATGACAGAGTGGATGTGAAGCCAGCAGCGTCTTGGCCGTGCGCTTCAGGTTATTGTTGTGTTGAAATGTGAACTGTTGCTCCAGCCTCAGGTCACGTGCACTCTGGAGCAGGTCTTCTCCAATCCCCCTGTCACTGCAGCTCAGAGGACAGAGTCTGACAAACTGCAAGCAGCTACTCTACCATGAAGACCAGAGTGATGGAGTGCTACCGAGACAGTTGCCCTTAAAGGAGTTTTTTCCATCTCAGCAGAGGAACAAACCTGCTAAGAAAGATTGTGCTCACCTCACTGACCAGGGCTTTCTTCCCTGACTTCTCAATTTGGGGTCCAAGTCTAGAAAGAGTCCTGCTGGTTCCAAAACTCTTCCATTTAACAATTATTGAGAGGACCGTGCTTGTGGAAACACACTGTTTTAGAAATTGTTTTTAACTTAATTTACATTTAAACAAAATTTAAATCACACGAACACAAGAGTTCCTTGGATTTCACGACTTGGTGTTTGTGGGAATTCTGGGACTTGGTACGTGTCACAAGTGGATTACACTTCAGCAAAAACATGGGCCACCCGGCTGTGCCTGACCATAATTTAGTGTATCAATAGCAACAAACTCACATACTTTCACTTTGCCATAGTGTGTGAATGAGTATGAGGGAAAATGATTTAGTTTACAACACACTGTGCAGAAAGTGGAGGGGTCTGGATACACTCTGAACATGCCACTGTGTGTGTGTGTGTGTGTGTGTGCGAGTCAGTGGTGTAGTGTAACTGTGGTTCAGCCCCCTCAAGTGGGCGGACTGAGAAAAGGATTTCCAGGCCAGTTAGTAATGAACACACAATGAACTGAGTGATGCCGGCCCATGACTGAAGAAGCCCCACTGGCATTAGGGATGGAGAATCACTTTGGTATTAAATCAATTTGTCAGATGTGCTGCCTCTTAAGATGTGGGCTCAATTACATGAGTCTAGATGATAACTCATGGCAATTAAGGCCCATTCTTACCCGACTCTGGCTTCCACACATGCTTTCTAATTGGAATCTCGAACAGCAATCATGGGTGAGAATGAGGGGAATCATTAGAGAAGGGGTCAGCAAGTGCTCCAGGGTCTATCTGTCTCTCAGTCAGCCAGATGACACCCTAATAAAACTATTACATGCTCTTCATCATATCTCAGCCTTCATTCCTAACACAAAATATCTCTGTGTCATTATGAAACAGGAAGTAGTGTCTGTCTCAGTGCTGTTACTAGGAGGAGGAGCCACAACACGCTGGTGCGGACAAACAAAAACACCGTCTGACAAGAGAACAACCTGTAAAACGGTGCTCGACTCAAAGTCGCTGGTGAACATACAAACTGAGGTCAGTTACTACAGAGTATTTCAAAGTAACCCGACCTGTCAGACAAGTAAGGAGGAAGACAACACTGCGGTGAGGTGTGGTTTTAAAACCAAAAACAAAAAGCAGCTCATCCTCAGGCAGAGTTGCAACAACAATTTGTCATTTCAACACTGGTCTTTATGAAATGATTCCTCATACTAATCTTCACCCCTGCCTTTGTAGTAGAGACGTAACGTATTCTAATTCACAGTACTTCAGGATACCTTGGAGGCACAGGCAAACAATGTATTCCCGTGTACTGGACTGTACACACAATTACAGTACAGTCATGTGACGACTGCATTAACTACTACAGGAGTAAAAACTAAAAGACAGTATAGAAGCAGCTCATGGCACCAGAACCACTTAGAGCATTTAAGTGCTTCTGGTTTAAAATGCCGATTAAAGAACTATTACTATTATTACTGATTTGGTTTGACATTAACTCAGCTGATACAGTATTTTCTCTGTCTATGCAGTCAAATCTGTTATGCTGACCTTAAATTTCAATGCCCAGTAACATAAAACATCCTTATATACCACTACAGAGGACAGGGCTACTAAACGTAAAGCATTAGCTCTGTGAGCGGCTTTGTTTCAGCTCCCAGGTGAGCCACGTGATTACGGACAGGGAAATGAAACGAGATAAGGAAAGGGAAATGACAGCAGACCGAAGAGATATTTCAAACTGATTTGGGCCGAGATATAAACAGCTGCTTTATATTTACCATACTTCTGTTGTGCAGTATTTGACATATTTAACAGCTGTCTGACTACACATATGTAGTCACCATAGACTGCCAACTAGTCTCATCTTAGTAGGTAACTACCTGAACCAGCTCAGCAGAGGAAACGGTGTGGAACTGATTCATGACTCGTAATTTTACCTGTATGAGCTGTGTTTGTAACTAAAGCCTTTTTTTATTTTTATTATCTTTGCCCTTTAACTTCCCAAACTGTGTTGATGTGACACACATTTTCTGCAGCCTCAACGCTTCCTACTTGTTCCAAAGGTTATAAATCATGTTTTATTTCTTTGTGTCACGCGTTTACTCCAACACGACTGATGTTTAGAGCCCACCCAGAGTAAACGGGAGCCGGACACATGGTTAGTGTAGTTACAGGCACAGCCCTGTAACAGGCCTACATCCCAGAATACATTTTTGGGTGTAAGTGATGAAATGAATAAAGGATGGATGATTCCTTTTAGCTGATTTAGTCTGAGGGTGCTGGTACTGTGCATGCCAGCTCAGTGTCACACTGTCATGCCATAACAAATCAAAATGAATAAAGGCCCTTCAGTCACTTATTTCCACGTATTAGCCAATAAGTCAAGTCTCAGTCTGTCAGCTCCTGCCTCAGTGTCTCTACTTGTAACAGAAGCAGCATCGCCATGTTGAGCAAGACACTGATTCCATTTTTTATTTTTTACTTATATGTATATACTGTTGGCTACAAAGCACATTGAGAATCACCGTACTAGACTAGATATTTCTTGTGTGCCCAACATACTTGGCCAATAACGCTGATTCTAATTCTAATATAATTATATTGACAATACTGTCATCCTGTCAGTTCACACAGCTGCAGCCTAATAATCTCATTATGCATTGGTCTTAAAAAAAATGTGTCAAAGAAACGACAAAATAATTCAACCAGCATACAGAAACAAGTGGACGACTGTGGCACAACTAACATTTCAATAGGACTGTCTTCATTAGAGTCAACAGGGTAGATGAACATACAAAACATTAGTCCGAGGCAGCTAATTTATCGCTGTGCTGCAGTTTGTTCCAGTGAGTCCTGATAATGACTTAACCTGTGTTAAAGTGAACACGACTGAGCATTCGTCCACATTTCACCAGTATTTCTGACCGTGTCATTCACTGGAGTCAAAAACAAAACCAAAAAAAACAGACGTGACATTCACTCCACCTTGAAACGTGGGATGAAAAATAAGGAAGAGAGAAACAATAAGGCCTTGACTAACGAATCACTCCCCAGTTTCTCTGCTGAGTCACTACATGAGCAGAGAACAGACCGACATTAATCAGTGTTCCCATTTGATTCACCGACTGTGGGAAACAAAATGTTAATGCTTAACCTTCCCTCCTCCCACTTACGCAATTTAAACAAGTGTCCTGTATTAAAGACCCAAGAAAGAGCAGAAACGCAGCACGGCAGCTGATCATCGATCGTTTTCTGAGCACACACCCCTCTGCTGTGGAACTACGTCACAAAATAAGCATGGGACAGTTCTCAAAATCCTATTTTCACTCAACATTTAAGCATGTTTTAAGGATTGAACACAAAAGCAAGGATTTATTGTTAAGTGTCATAGTATCGTTAATCAATAATCAATTAATCAATAGGACAACCTGTTTATTGGCTTCATCAACTGGAATAATGTAGATGTTCACACTAAAGAAAAGTCTTTCCCAAGCAGGAATTACAATGGCAGCTGTTGTCTTCACTACAAACCTACAAACAGGTGTTAAAGGTTAAAGGTCAGAGTAATACCTCACTACCTACCACCTCACCACATTTCCATGAGACGCTGCTGTAGGTCCAGCTCTGTTCTGCTCTCTAGACTCAGTGAAGGAGGTTGGAGATAAGAGAGTGAGGCTCAAACTGTTAGCCAGCCTTCAACACCCCGACAGCTCGAGCAGGACCTTCAGAGACCACCTGCTACTGTGTGACGGTCCTGCAGCCATCGGACTCATTGGTCACCTCTGTGTTCATGTTTATGCAGAATGCCACCATTGTATTCTCACATACTTCAACATGTTTTTCATTCTTCTTCTCGTCTCGTCTCTTACGATGATGATTAAAGTGTTTAAAGCAGCTACACGACTCACATCGACTGAGGCTACGCAGTTATACTGTTCCGCTTCAAATATCCCAAAGTAATATTTGACCAACATCCTGTCACACATTCACAGGAAAAATAAGAGCTATGTCAATACTACCACAACATGTCTGACTCTTTCTGTCTGGAGCAGCAGAGACCGACTCTTGACCATCAGACCCAGAGTATAAAACGTTTCATATGCTTTTAAGAAACGTCGACCTAAACCAGGAGATACAGGTTAGGTATAAAGCCAACAGACTTCAGTATGTGCTCTAATGATGTGGCAGAGCTTTGGTAACTTAAAGAAACATGTTTGTGTGTGAATGTCTTACAGGAAGTATAACCTGACGTGATGTATCCCCAACAATGACGTAATCATTTATCACATCGCTTGGCATCTTTAATAATAATCTCCATTTCTCTGTACAAACTGGCCACACTAGGAACAGCTCACTGTTCAGGTTTGATCCTCTCAGATTAGTCAGTCATCGAAACACAAGCGCTCCGTGCTGTCAGTGCGGAGTTTATCATCAGACTGTTTCAAAAACAGAGAACATGAAGTCAAACCTGTCGAGGACCGAGTCAGTGTGTCTGGACCGGGAGTGATATGTGAACCAGGCGGCGCATGGAGGCCTAACCTGAGTACACACAGGTATCAACAGCAAATCTAGGCCCAGCAAACTTTGGGCACATGCTACAGCTCCTGCGTCTCATTATGGATAAACTCAACCTGCAGTGATTGTCTCGAAGTCGGCACCAAATATCCCACATGAAAGCCACAGTGTCAAATTTGACTAAACTTACTCCGTATTCATATCTGGCCGAATGCATCTTCCAAACCCGTTCCAGCTGGGGCGCAACAGGTTCCCAAACTTCCGGCTTGTTGGTATTTGGTTAAGTAGCTCCCTTTCCCAAAGTCGGACTTCAGCCTACAGTGTCTGGAGAGGTAAAAACTCTGTTTGCTGCCCGTTTAAATCCGGTGTTTTTTCCTCAGAGGTCGCAGGCTGGAAACGCTGAAACACCTGAAAGAGGTCTCTTCCTCACTCACCTATTATAACCACACCCAGAACACCTTCTGCAGCTGCGTCGTAGCGCGCTGGGATCGTATACGGGCAGCTGTTAGTTAAATCCAATTACTGTCTATGTGGCTCCAAAGGCATGTGAAGAGGGTTTAGGGCATGAAAGAGAACGTTTTATTATTATTATTATTATTATTATTATTATTATTATTATTATTATTATTATTCTTATTATTATTTCCTTGAATTTCATAGCTTGTGTTCCCCCTGCTGACCATGTTTGGACGCCGTGGTGCTGCCAAGTGTGGTCAATTATTAGTGTGGTCTATCACTTTAGTAAAACATTTAACTGCTAAACTTGAAAATTAACTTCAGTTTATAAAATACATAATGTAGGTCTGCACTGCATGATAGTGAATATTATGGGTTTTACAGTTCAACAGAAACAGCTTATTTTGTTGTTGCAGCATTTATGAATGTGGTGTTTTTATTGACTGATTGATTTGTGGTTGTGTTTAGACTACATGCTCTTATTTTAACTAACAGCCTCGGGCTACAAATAGATTTCACTTGTTTGTGTGCAATAAACTTTAAAATAATAATAACATTTTTAGATTAGGTGAAGAAGTATCAAGTATTTTACAATAAAAATGATACAAGTGTGTGAAAATGAGAATAAATACATATAATTTTGTGAAGAATATATATCATTTCTTAAATGTTATTACACCCACCCTGTGATGGACTGGTGACCTGTCCAGGGTGGACCCCTGCCTTTCATCCAAAGAGAGCTGGGATAGGCTCCAGCAGATCCCTGGGACCCTGGTTAGGAATAAGGGGGTCTAGATGATGGATGGATGGATGTTCAGCTTCAGCAGACGCCGAATCCAAATGACACTCACTGTATTTTCGGTGGATTCTCCCTTTAAACTGACGCAAAACCTGAGCGGGCGACCCTGCTGGACACCGTCACTCCATCACCACTAGATGTCCCTCTTCACCAAGCCACAGCGAGGAGGCCATAAGAAAAGTGTGTGATGAATCCCCGCAGAAACAGGGCTTGGCTCTGTCAGACTTCATCCACATAAAAAGACCAGGCTGCCATTGGAGAGCCCGTTGGCGAGAGCGAGCAGGACGCAGACGCAGGAGATATCGCAGGAAGGCGCAGACGAACGCAGTGCCCATCACTGTAGCAGATGTAACTACACATCGTATGTTGCATTCAGTTATTTTATAATAGAAAGTCCATTAGAGAAAACAGGAGACAAGAGGACGCGAGAAAATGGGACATATCGCATTTCCTATATTAATGGCTGTATTGTCCTATTTCGTGTGGGGGAGCGAGGTAAGAGCAAAACAGTCTGAAGCTTTTCTAACATGTTGGCATGATGCATTTTCCCTGCATGTTTCCCTCAATGTCAACGTGAGTTTGGGACTGAACAGTGTATTTTTACTCCTGTCGACATTGTAAACGCCACGCACACAGTCGCTCCTATGCCCATACTGCTGACACGCACCCTTTTCTAGGACAGGTTTCATTTGGAAACGCATCCTTGAACACCGTCGTGTCAACAACAGTAATGACACACAGCGTCCAGGAAAGCGCAGTGATCGTGAAAGCATCAGAAAGGCCATAAATACTGTAATAAGATGCGAGTGGAAGCCCAGAGTCGGGACATAAATAAAAGAGACTTAACAAACACAGTGTATTTGCACCGCTGCGTCAAGTCTGGGCCTGTATCTGACGAAGGAATGTTACAGGCCTGTTACCCCGAGCAAGGCTGGAGCTCACTGCACCCCATCCAGCCCTGTCAGGGGGTAGAAATCAGATTGCATCCGTAATTTAGAGGAGTGGTGCTGCTCCTGAGCAGGATGGAGTCATGCATATTCAATTACTGATCCCTGTAACACTTGGTCTTCACTAAAGAGCCCAGAATAATCCGAGAACTCCCAGTTTAATCTTGCAGTGAGAATCAGGACCTGGGCTGTCAGTTTGGTACAGGATCATCTTTATTTCATGCACCTCTTGAAGAGTCGTCTGAACAGTGTTCAGGCTGTGATCCATCACTCACTGAGTGTGTGAGTGTAATGCAGAGTAGACTAATATGGGATCATCCTATTGACATCTGTCTCCATCAATAACTCGAGAGGAGAGAGCGAAAGTCTCTCGCACAGAGCCACGGATCCGTGGGCCACCTCCCGTCTCATCACGACTACTAGGACTGAGGCACGAATTCAGGTTGCAGCATGTGGACTTACTGTATGTGTTGGAGCAGGGTGGTGTTCGAGGTGCGTGTGAATGTGCAGGGGAAATGAGAAGCAGGGGGCGGGGGAGGATGAGTCATGATGTCCCAGCTGGAGTGGTGGTTTTGGTCAGATTCACTTTTCCACCTGGAAATAAGGAGCAAATGTTCCTGCTCCTGTTGCCTGAAACTGATTATGGTGCATCTGGACTGTTGGTTCAGAGTCTGCTCATGTCCCAAAGAGGATTTGTGAGCTGTTTCTTTATTAGCCATCTTCCACATTGAGTGTGTAACATTTATAAAGCTTCCTCTCTCATTCTGAAATCATTTCACCTCTCTAAGAGCCTTAGTGGGATTTACTGTTATGCTGAGGAACGGGCTTTAGCGTCATACGAGGAGACCTGCCCATGAAGGTTTACAGTGAAGATTACACTGTGAGACGGTTGGCTGGCTGGATTACACAGTGGCATTATTCCTAATAAAGCTGTCAGCTTTCCTTAACTTACTCAACATTCATTTGGTGGAAAAATAAATCGGGCAAATTGGTTTTTGATATTTTCCCGCATTAGAATAATGTCTAATCAGACTAAAATCACCCTTAAATTAAATTTTCAGACAGCAAGGCCACAGCACATTTTAGCTGGAATACAAACTCATCCTGCTGTGTACCAGGCTGTCACATATGTCAGGTCTAGTAAGGGCTTCCCAGGTAACCTAGCTGTAATTTACTTACAGTACCTGTAGCAGCACTCTATGCATTTAGCCAATTGACCCACTGAGCAGGTCTCATGCTGATACAAAAGGTCGTCGATGAAACGCTGGCTGGAGCAGACACCTTCACTGGCTCCTTATACATTTGTGACATTAATGGGGAGAAGAAAAGGTGGAGATTTCATTAAATTAGTTGTATCTTGTGCATTAGTTGTCTATATGTGTGTATTTAGATCTGTAATAGCCATTGGCAGTTTGGGGCCCAGTATCACAGTATGTCACAGAAAACGTAATTCTGTCACATTTTATGATGCTGGGTTGGCTGTAATCCCAACACCATAAAATATACTAATTTGTTAACTTTATACTGTTTATACTTCGTACTGCAGCAAATTGATGCGTCCAGTTTTTAATTTGATGGGTTAGCCAAACAAACATGTACATATTATTAAAACATGCTTAGTTATTTTAAGGTGCAAACTTTAAATCTTAAAGATTTAGCGACATCTACTGGGCAGGTTGCAAATTCCAATTAATCATTTGGGCTATAAATTATCAGAAAATACACTTTTCTAAAGACCAGGTTGGCATATACAGACAAGCTTGTTTAACGTATGAAAGTAGTAAAACTGCAAACTGTGTTGGTAAATGATTATTTGATTATTGAAATGATAGCTTGATGGGTTTCAGCTATGATTGGGGCATATATAAGTTACACAGCCCCATTTATCTTAATGTAATCTGGAAAATCAGTGGAGAAACTCTTAACTGGATAATCATCAGTATCTAGTCTTGGCTAATCCAGGAAATTAAATAATTGAAATGCATGTACTGCGTCACATTGTTTTATTTATAATAAAAACATTCAGTATTCTCATTTAGTAGCCCTGCTCACTGATTTGCTTCAACACAAGCAGAGATACTAAAAAGCAGCTATTCCTGTAGAAGTGCTTGACACATTTTTATCCTACAGTATATACTGTATCATCACAACACCTACGCACCTTTTAGACACTGGGGAATCATACTGATATTGCGAATACTCACAGGTTAGCAAAACACAAAGCTAGACTGCAGCTAGTGAGCTCAATTTTTTTTGTTAAAGCAGCCCTGCCCCACCCACCCCCACAGGAAAATCTGATTTAGGAAAGCAATCCCACAGTGTGATTGTACTACAGTGGAGCCATGTTTGATAAAAAGAGGGCTGGGACTACAGGTATGCTCAGCTTCAGTCGACCAGCTCTGTATTTATCAAGATAAATGGCTGCAGCGTGAAGCACTCCAGCTCAGCAAGGCTGCAGGAGAACAGCAGACCCAGAAATGAACCTACTGTATCTACAGGTTTCAGGAAATAAAGAAGGTCCAGGAAGGCAGGATGGAGGGAGAGAACGGTGTAGCTGTAGTGTGTGGCTGGAGATTAAATAATAATAGTGAGTCACAAATTCGCTGTGCGTGCGCACCCCCCTGCTGCCGCCACCACATCACCACGAGCTGCAACTTCAGGCCTTGCACTGCAATACAGCCATGCAGACTGATGCACCGCCCACTTCCATCTGCTTTTCAATGCAATAACACAAGAGGATTTGTTTAAAAAAAAAAGAAAAGATAAGGACAACCAGATCTCTCTCTCTGTCTCTCTCTCTCTCTCTCACTCACACACACACACACACACACATACTCTGCCCTACACTCAATTAATTTTAGAGCCAAGAGATAATCGGGTTCCACTAATGGATTCCCGTGTGCTTGCTGTTCTCTACTATATCTGTGTGCCGGTGGACATAAAACGTACCATTTTATTGTATCACGCTTTCGCTCCTGTTCTCTGTTTCTGGCTTCCCTTCTGTGTGTTCAAAGTGCAGCTCACACAAGTCCGGGGTTAAATCCTGCAGAGTCATTGTGAAACAAAACCTACAAGCATACTGGAGGAAAGCGTGCTGTAAATGTGCTTTAGCAATTGAGCTGTTTCCAGAGGTGACAAACTAAAGAATGACATTACTGCACCCTTTGGGCCACTCTAGCAATCCAGAGGCTTGAAACAGTGCCTTGACTGGTGCGGTTCACAGTGTTATTGGGGGTGTTTCATTTTCATTGTCGCTGCCAGTTGTTTAGAGAGTCTGGGGTTGAAATAAAGAAAGTATATATTTGTGTTTGTGGCTCCAGGCGTAGAGTTCACCCAGCTTTCCTGCAGAAAATAAATTAATAAATTGCACATTTGCACTGCGTACTCTCAGTAGGTTCAGGAAAACCTCCAAATCCTGTTTTAGATGATTCAATCTTGTCTTCTGGTCTTTATATAAATATATTTGAAATGATTTGTCTCACTTGGAAAGTGAGAGTCATTCCCAAGTTTAATCATGTTTGCTCATGTCATCTCTGTAACCTTGATGAGTTCATTTCTTTGGCTTCCCAGACTGCACAGCACTTTGTAAGTTGAAGGTATAACAGAAAAAATTAATTAAAGCTGCCAGTCTTTCAAAAATGACTTCACCTTTTGTCAGTACAACAGATGAATATTCCAGCTGCGAGCACTTGAACATGGGCATCTGAGTACTTGCAGGTCAAATATGATTGCACCTGTGTAAAAGCTTCAGCTCAGAGGGGATCATGTGGTTTGTGTGTGCATGTGGCTTCTGTGTGTGTTCGCACATTATAGGTTTGTCCAGTGTCACCAAGCAGGATTGAGAGACTAGCATAGCTGTCCTGAGCACATCCAACCCTGGCTCCTCTCCACAGTCTTGCAGCACAGAGATATCACAGCAGCCCAAGGTCCTCACGCACACCCCATAACTCCCCGAGTAGCCCTAGTGCTTTGGATTTCTGCAGAAAAGTTTAATGCCAGGGCAAGTAAGATTTTTAGTCCTGCCGCAGCCAGTGGGAGGTTTCAGAAGAGCCCCCCCTCCTCGAAAACATCTGCAGTGTGGTGATAACACTTGTCCTCCACGTGCAGGAGGGAAAAGGGAGAGTGCAGTGAAAGCGATGGGCGAGGGCTGGTGGAGAGAGAGGGGGTTGCCCTGGTGCAGCGGCTGATTTGAGAAACAGAGAGCGTGAGGGTGAGGGAGGAGAGACCATGTAGAATGTTATGTGGGTTGCAGGATGGAGTGCATGCTAATGTAGGAGCCCAGCCTTATTGCTCCTCAGCCAGGAAAGCAGAGCGATCTGTCTCTGTCATGTATATATATATATATATATATATATATATATATATAGCAATATACATATACATATATATATATATTCACAGGTGGCCTTCAAATGAGACAGGGGGGATGGAGTCAAGCAGATTTCTGTGGACTGAGTGTAGCATTTAGGAAATCTAATTTCCTTTTCCTTAACTGCAGGGTTTGACAGTGTGGGGTTGTTGGGTACACTCACATTGATCAGACCAGTATTAAAGTTCCACAGCAGAGCATTTTGTAGCTAATGCTACAAAACACACAGCCCCATTAGAAGGACTAAAAGCTCATTTCTAACTTGATTGAAATGTAACAAAGATGCTGAGGTATTGATGGGTGGAACTCACTCACATCCATGCAATTAGGTCACACACTTACACTTGCAAATGACTGAAGCATACACACTTTTACCACACGCTTTCTGCTCTGCAAAGATGACATGCTGCGCAGGCTGCATCAATTATTGAAGGCCGTGGAAAGGTCTGGACTCTCGCTTGTCGACATGGCTCTGGCACTTGTCACGCACCCTTTGAATACGCCAGCACCAGTCCTCTGTCTTCATGCTACCTGCTTTTCTATGTACCGTCCAACACCCCCCCCCCCCCCGCAGGCCGCTCCCCAGCCTCGCTCTACAAAATGCAAAAGATAATCCCCACGTCTGTCCCTCAGCCTCCTCTTTCCCCCCTCTGCCATATCCCAGTGGCACTCCTCTCCTCACCCCTCCCCTACTCACCCTCTCAGACACTGTGACCACAGACATCTTTTCATTGTCTGTACCTGTACTTTGCTTGTTTTTGAGTAACTTGTTTTCGATTCCTGATATTTTCCTAAATGCATGCCATCAAATTCCCTGTTAGCTGTTTCCTCCATTTGTCAGAATGTTTCCCGGAGATTCCCCCTCATAGCTTCTGATAACGTGTTGCAATCAGCTGTGAGGTGAATGTGAGAGCAATGAAGTTTGCTTTGCTTTTCATGTCGGATATTCAGCTACTACATATTTTTGGCATTGATTAAGCGATTCAGTTTAATCCTATCATTGAATTAAATATATAACCAAACAAACATCATGCTCCATGTTTGAAGGAGAGGATGGCAACAAAAACCATTTCCAGCAGCTGTTTATTTACCGGTATAGATGTGTTTTACGATGGACTCCACTGTGGAGGCGAAACATTTTCAGCTAAGGATTTTCAAACGTACCCTCTCGTCCCCTGAGACAAAATGTTCCCACTGCATTTTATTCAGTGCTCAGTATTCAGCAAACCATGTCTTGAGACGCTGCCTGCAGCTGACTCTGCCTCTGTGTTTAGACAGTGTACACAGATTGAGTGCTAACTGTAAAGAACCAGACTGACGGTTGGAAACAGTTGACGATGATAAAAATGGTAAAGAGACTCAGGTGCTGTTGTGGCTGCTGTTAATCATCAATAATAAGATTCAGCCGGTGATGGGGTGAGACAAATTGTCTTTCTTTCTTTTCTCGGCTCAGGGTCATTATGCTTGCCAAGGCCAAGCTGTGCCTGTTAACAACCAATACTCACCCAAGCTCAGCTGACAAATTGGATACTTCGGATGAGTCTAGCTGTGGCTTGGAAAAGGAGCATAATAAAGTACGAAGCACAAATGGAGGTTTCAAGGCCCGGTGAGGGGTCTTTTTTACAGATTGTTTCAATGATTAAACCATTTTCCTTTCAGTTGGACAGTCTGCGGAGACTTTATGGCCCGAGGAAATGAGATAACACTAATATTTAATCTTCTGAGTGATTCTACAGCACAGACTGGCAGACTGCGAAGCCAGCATGCAGTATCTCACCAGAGCGGCCCTGGTCTAAAAGAACACTGAGACGGCTAAAGCAAGACAACACATGTCAGCCTGACGTGATCTCCGTTGCAGTTATTTTTGTTTAGTAGTTTTATCAAACTACGCTTTCTAGTGCTACTGGTAAAGTATAGTTGATCTCTATATGATCTTGGCACTGGGGCTTTCAGACAGGAAGGAAAATGACCAACACACCAGCTTCGTATTGGCAAAGATAACTGTTAGGGACTTTCAGGACAGGCTAGTGTAGCAGGTGGACCACAGTCTTACTTATGCTTAGGTTGACTTCAGCTGATGAAGAAGGTGAAGTCTTAGAAGGACAAAATGGAAAGTTAGCAGAGGAATCGGGGGATTGCCAGCTGCTGATTCACTACACTGAGATTTAGGAAGAGCAGCTAGTCAGTATTGTTTTTTTGTAGTGCAGAATACTTTACTGTGTTTATATTATATTATATTACTCTGTAGAGCTTATTGACATAATGAATGATTTATTTGTTTAGTCTATGAAAGGCCTACATTCTTACATCCCGAGGTATCAGTTTCAGATTATTTGATTTGGTCCGACCAACAGTGCAAATCAAAGATATCCAGTTTACAGTTAAATGAAACAGAGAGAAAGCAGCAAATCTTCCCATTTGTCTGCCTCTGCAGGTCAGCCCTGTGATAGACTGCCGACCCGTGCAGGGTGTACCCTGTCTCTCGCCCACTGTTGGCAGGAACTGGCTCCAGCATTATGTAATTTGATATTATCGGGACCGTACAGTTTTGATGCACAACATTATTGGGGCAACATCCACGTTTCCGTCTATCTGAAGAGACTGTACAAAGTAGTTTCTTCTGAATTCATAGCAGAAGGATACAAGAAGCCCAATAGGTATCAGGCTCCAGTACTGCGTAAGTAATTTAAGTGGTGTGTAAACAAGCAGCGGGCTGTGATAAGAAAAGCTAACCAGCCATCAAGCCAGCAGCAACCTGCCAATGGAGTCAAACCAAACATATGAGGACGCTTTCATGTGAGAACGAGAGAGAGAGAGAGAGAGAGAGATGCTAATAATGAATGGGGGGAAGAGAAAGCGAGTGAGTGACAAGCTTAACATTCTGTAGGGAACCAGTTGCTACGGTAACAGGGAAGGTAGCCGGCTCTTGTGGGTGGTGTTACCATGACAACCACCCTCAGTGGCCAAGTGATGGTGAGAGGGAGAACGTAAAGGGCTAAAAAAAAAAAATAGTGTTTACAGCTTTAATGGGAACAAAAGAGACAGATGAGGAGGACGGCAAGTGAGAGGAAGCTGATGTAAAATGTGGGATATCAAGTCTCATCAAGTTTCTCTTTAGCAGACCGTTGGTTTTCTTTGTTCAGCGTAGGCTAAGTGGCAAGCCGGTCCCACTGAGCCCAGCATTAGCTGTTTATCCTGCTGTTCATTAATGGAGCACCTCATTACCATGAACAGTAGGCCAAAGATGCTGTGCAGGGCGATGTACTCTCTGAGACACATGGAAGAGGTCTTTGCAGTTCGATGGGGTCAGAGTACCCATGCTGGGCTTGGTTCCTTCTATGAGCCTCTGACCCCTCACTGGGAATTAAAGACCAGTTTGTTCCCACTGTGGTGATTCCACATGCCTCATTAATAAAAAAAAAACTTTGTTGTGAGGTTTACTTGGTTTTTACGTAGCAGTACACCTATAATACACGGTATTATATATTAAATGGACCTGCCACTTATGAAAATACTAATTACTGCTTTTAGCATTCTTGTCACATGTCCCCCCCCCCCCCCCCCCCCCCCCACCTAATGTACCTAAACACAACTACACACCGCTCTACCTCCATCTCAGCTTCTCTTGGTGAAGCTCATTCAACATAGTCAAAGCCTCATTTCCATATGATACATCGACCAGACAAAACTCCCAGGGGAGCTGGCACAATGTGATTAAAATTGTGTATGTGCATAAATAAGAGACATAGGAAAAATATCTATGAATCTTTTAACCCCTACTCTCTCCCCCTCCTCCCACTTCCCTGTCCCTGCCTGTCCCCCTTTCCATCTTTTGTTTAAAGTCTTCTTTTATTGCTGTGCTATTATACTCTATGTACATTTAGTTCACCACTGCCTGAAGTATTTCACCTGCTTCAGTTCAAAAGAAGCCATTAATCACAATTTTAAAAAGCAAGACACAGCATCCCCACCAGCATCAGAGGCCACAAAAGAATGTGCACATGTTTTAATACGTCAGAAACCTGTATAGATACACTACCACCTGTGTGCAAGAGTAAGAAGGTGCATGAAGTGACAGCAAAAGTAAAAGTAGAGTTAGGGGACAGATGACATGTAGCTCCAGTGAATATCCAGGAAGAAAGATTTCAGTGCAAATCATCTGCAAACAAAGAAAAGAGTCAAAGGCAGAGTGAGAGGCTTGAGAGACAGTAAATGCTCAAAGTGCGAGATAAGAAGGATGCATCAGATCTCATGGATGCTGGCTGCTTGCTGTTTGTCAGAGAGACGCTAGAAAGACAGTCTGTTGTTAAGTGGATCAATTATTACAGTCCTTTAATCTAAACATGTCCTCATTTAGGCTGCTATATTTCCTTAATCTACTTAAAACATGCTTGTTGGCATTATGCTGTTGCTTTAAGACCTCTGGACTTGTCTTCCTCTGTCCAGCACTTTTCTCAACTGTAAAATAACATTAGCATCTGTAGCATAACGTTAGCATCCTCAGTCTGAAACAGAAAATTGCAAAACTTTCTTGTCTCAGTTAAAGTCCTACATTAGGCATTTGGTTCCAGCTCAAATCAGTTTTGTTGGGATGCTTATGCAGCACACTCAGGTGTCAACAAAATAAATGGAGCTCTTTGTTGTGTTGTGATGATTTGTTGTGCATTTCTGTCATAACATATACCGTCTTACATTGAAGGTTTTGAATTGTGTTAGAGAGGAATAGAATTGTCTCAGTGTTTAATACATTATTGCTGTGATAATGCACAACGTGCACTTGGTGATAGAAACGTGAACCTCTGAGTCCCAGATATGATTCAGGCCTGTGGAATGTATTTACAGATTTGGAGAGCTTGTTTGCATTGTCAGTCTCAATCTGCCTGCACAAAATCCCAGATTGAGTGGCAATTGTGTTGACATTAGGATGCTTCAGATGGACCTGCAGTGCTCAAATCTCTGCTAAGCCGCTGATTCCTTCAATCCCCTGAGGTCACTCTACAGCGTGAAATCACATCTGCAGGCTCACAGTGTTTGGCATTAACATGTTGGCGTTCTCGTGTTGTGTTGCTTAACTGTGAAGGAGGTTCAGCAGTGTTATGTAACAGAGAAATTCATCAACAATGCTACCAGGAGATGAAATCATTTCACTTTGGCTGTGCTGAAGAAACCAGGTCTCCCAGGCATTGAAATATTATCACGCAGTTGTCCCTCTCCTACACGTCTACAGGAGGAGGTGGCTATACCTGTGAGTCTTCTGTGGAGCAGACGTCCACAATGTGGCGTCATTATGTTGCGTGATTCAGAAAAAGCATTTGTGGATATGTGGGTGGAACAGAGAGGCAGACATGCGTAAACGTTCAACCGACTCAGTGTCGCACAAATATCACAGTCACCGGTCTCATTCTGAATATTGCTCAATATCACATTTCCTTAGAAGAGGGAACACCACACGTGAAATCAATTTTATATCTGTGGGAGTTTCCCTTTAGGTTCTACTCTGTGTTCTGGGCTTTTTTTCACAAGTTTTACTCCGGATGCTGCTGAAAGGCAGGATGTTTTAAAAAAAAAAAAAAGCTGACAGGAAATATAGCTGTGAGAATATCGTCTAAACAATGGAGATAAAATTCAGGTGTGAAACATAACGAAACGTAAGATAAAGAGAGGAAGAGGATATGTGTGAATACGATAATTACAGTAGTTCATGTGAGTCCCGCCTGGGAAAGGCGAACTCTGTCACTGTGAGTATGGAGCTTCTCTTGACTCCCATGGTGCTATTGTACATCAGGGATCCAAATAAGGGCATGTGAATCCAGGAAGAGACTGACCTTTACAGAAGAGCGAAATCAGTCGTGACCACTTCCTTTTCCCCAGAAACCTGTCGCTATGAAGATATAAGCTAAATTCCTAGTAAAGGATGTGACACTCTGGTGTGGTATCAACCATCATGAAGTGGTTGGCACTGCCAGCTTCCACATCTCTGGAGCGTCTTGCCGTGATGCCATCTGACATATTCTCTATTTTAAGCTATACTTGAATTTAAATCAAATATTGGGAGCTGGGTTTGGCTGCTGTTACAGACCTAGATGAACCCTGGTGATTATAGGGCCATCTGCTCCCAGTGTGCCCAGCTGGAGGATGGACCGCTGTAATCTGGACTGATGAAGCCAAAACCTTAGAAAAGGCTGTGATGTTTGTACTTTTCTGCAACCAATAGCTTCTGTTACAATTGTTGGGTATTTGAAAAGAGGTGTTCAGTTGAAAATTCAATATTAAGTAACTTTACAACTTTGTGTGGTCTGCAGTAGGAAGCTATAGAGGATTACATTAAACATGAAGCAATATTATGTGCTCAGCCCATCAGTGTCTTCTGCATAGAAAATGAATGGCTTCAATTAGCCATTAGTCAGAGATGTATACTAATGAATGCCAGTGTACAACGCTAACCTGCTTTATCCTCCTTTGTCCCCTCTGCAGGATGAGAGCCTGGCAGACTAATGTTGCTACTCTTTAATAACTACATGCCACACCAGGAAGAGGGCTGATGGAGCCTATGAATAATTAAGTAACATGATTACAATGATGAATGCTCCCAAATCTATCTGGTCATTTAGCGCTGGCCTGGGGAGGGAGGCCGAGCAGCAGAGTGTCAGGCATTGTGTGAAAGCTGTTAGTGAGGGAGAGGGAGACGGGAGTGATATCAAGGATAGGGTGGCGTGAGAAGAGGAGGAGGGGAACATAGAGGAAGAGTAAGGGAGGGGCCCTGAGAGCAGGAAGACACCCACTATTCAGCCATCTGTGCTGCAGAGAAGCACAAAGACGTGCTCAGGAAGGCCTCTTTGTTTGTGTGTGTGTGTGTGTGTGTGTGTCATACATGTATGTGGGTGTGTTCTCGACATGACTGATGGCAACTGACCAGTCTACAATGTTAAACTAGTCACGATAAGAGCTCAGTGCAAGTAGACTGAATAGTGACTGCTTTTTAATTGCACGTATGATCTTAAAGTATGTAAACTATAGTTAATAATAGTACTGAGAACAAATCTATAATGTAAAAATACTACTGCCCTGAGAGTTTGATACTACAACACCACTTCCCGTGCCAGAATCCCTGCTGTAATTTGAGTCCTGTTCTGTGGCATCTTTTTAAGGCACTGTTATGTCAAATACCCGAATAATGAAAACAGACACTTTTGCTAAAGCAATGCCCAGATAAACAAGCAGGTCCTGGGATTGTCTCTGTGATGTGTGACTGATTAAATGGTTAGATGGCATATCCCCGATCCCTGGTGCTAAGTAGAGATATTAGCCCTTTGGGGGTCTGATGTCTCCAGTTAATCATCAGGTGTCAAGCAAGCCCCCTACAATACCCCCCTGCTCTGAGCAGAGTTTAGATTGTTGAAGTAGCTAGTGCATTTTTAAGTTCAGGTTGATATATATAGAACTTTAAAAACACAGTGAGTGAGTGCATAGATGCATATATGTGGCTTCAACACAAAAACATGCACAAAGGCCACGTACTGTATCAGAGATCATTTAGAGCAGCACAGATTTTATGAATTAAGCTCAGAGAAACATGAAACAGCAGAATCAAAACCAGAAGTAATCACAGTTGTGTACAAGAGAGTAAAAACGCTTTAAGTGGTATGAAGGGCCCAGTGTGACCGTGGTTACATACATATCATGGTATGTTGCTGCCAGCACAGCCTCTGACGCATTGATGGCATTATGCTTCAATGTACAGTCTGGCAGCAACTTTTAAAAGGTGGCAAATGATGGGTGGGCACCTCCCCTCCGCCTCTTCAGTGCTGGCTTGGCTGCCAGGGCTTGGAGATTGCATCATTATCGAGGATGAAGTCATCCTGCAACATAAGGGTGGAACAGGTGCTGAAAATTTAATTAGAACAGGGTGGAAAATGGTGGATGGAAATGTAGCGCTCCTGCTCAGTCTCCAGCCCTGACTGACAGAAGTATTTATGTTGCAAGATTATATTTGTTATACGCTGTTATTTTGGGTCTAACAGCAGAATCTTCCCTGCCCACCACAGTGGAAAAACAAAAACAACCCTTACCCATTAACCTGTTTCACAGTTGTTGGTCAAGTTTAGCGTAGGCACCTGTGTCTGTGGGATCAATTAGTTTCCTTGTGATGATCTTTACTGGTGTGGAAACTGTAGGGGTACTTGTGAATAAAAAAGGTAACCAGCACAGTCACTATGCAGCTGATGTGGCTAAGCAGTGCAGAAAAAAATGAGAATATCAAGTGAGCTAAGGAAGGCCAAGAACCTGGGGAAAAGGCAGAAAGTCAGACGACGTCTCAGGGTTTACATCACCCGGTCGTTATTTATGATGCAGCGTGCTCTGCAGTGGAGAGCTGTCAGGCTGTCTCCCTGTTCAGCCTCATCAGCACAAGGACATAATATGTGGGGCTTAGGATGGTTGAGCAGAATTGCTTTACCAACCTCTGAACCCACCTCCGTCCTCCGTGCTTGAAAAGTGCACTGTGCCTCGGCACTCTGGTGTTTCCTCACACAGAGATGGAGAGCAGCTCTGCAACTTCTCCTTTACTAGAGAAGAAGCATAATTGTTGGCAGATTGTGACACATTATTGTGAAGCCAACCGGATCAGCATAACTCAGTTCTTGACAGAGACTTACTCTGCAACAGTCTTACACACAGAAACAGTCTGAACTGGCATCGACTTGGAAACCGCATACCCCCAAAACACTGAAAATCTTTGACTACATGCTTGTCAGTCCAAAGGAAGTTGCAGCTGTAATTTGTGAGTCTAAAACATGAACAAAACAGCTTAATCTGGACACAGGAATGTGATTCATTGACTGTAGCAAAATCTATTTTTAGCTGTGAATGAAAGACGGATTCTTCTCAACAGATGACTGTCGTCTGTGTCTGTTTAGTTTGTATCCTTGCTGTTTTCAATTTACAGCAGTGTGTCTGCTAAAAACGCTAAAGCTTTGTTAAAAAAAAAAAAAGGGATACACATATTTATTTGTAGACTTCTGCCCAGGCTGTTTGGGTATTTTAGTTCATTTCATATCGTCGATCTAGAGCTTAAATAGTTATTTAAAAGTTATTTCAAATCAGCAAAATGTAATTTGGGTGTGCTGTAACTTTAATTTAATTCTGTGTAACTAAACATGATCAAATGAAAAGCATGTGTTTGTCAAAGAGGAGCAGTCAGTAATAATGAGACCTGCCTAATGTTACATTAACTGATTTCCATCAAAGTCCATCCATCCATCCATCATCTGTACCCCCTTAGTCCTAACCAGGGTCCTAGGGATCTGCTGGAGCCTATCCCAGCTCTCTTTGGGTGAAAGGCAGGGGTCCACCCTGGACAGGTCCCCAGTCCATCACAGGGCCACATAGAGACAAACAACCTCACACACTCACACTCACTCCTATGGGCAATTTAGAGTCACCAATCAACCTGACATACATGTTTTTGGACTGTGGGAGGAAACCAGAGTACCTGGAGAAAACCCACACAAGCACAGGGAGAACATGCAGACTCCACACAGAAAGACCCCTGATGGGTTTCAAACCTGGAACCTTCTTGATGTGAGGCAGCAGTGCTAACCACTAAACCACCGTACTGCCCCCCCATCAAAAAAGGGACGTTCATAAGCTTCTGAATCTACATCAAGCTCTTTGTCAACAAAAATGTCAAATACCACAAAGGACATATTTATCCTGCAACTAATGCTTCTTTAAACAGGCTCACCAACAAAACGTACTGACGCACATGATGACAGTTTCTATTATTGCCGTGAGAATAAACTGACAGAGTACAATGAGACACCCACAAAGGCAGAGTGGGCCCGTGTGACGTCAGCCCCTGATTGAGTTTTCTCTGAGACTGTCCACAATGGCACCAGACGTGTGGAGAAGGAGCGATTATACTCAGAAACAAAGTACAGACCAACCAAACTGTGGAGCTTAAAACTCTATTTCTTATTAGGGATTATCACGAAAGGGAGGTCTAATCTGGTCCCAGATCAGGCTGGAGATTGGGTGTGCAGCCTTGCCTTGTTGGAGGTCAGGGCCTCAGGCTCCTGATGGACTGCTATTGATTGGGGGAACGTGGCGATACAGTTGCAGTCGCTCTGCATTGATTTTCTGCAAGTGCAGTAGTGGAGAGCAGGCAGAAAGAGAGAGCTGGACCAGAGGGAACTGCCAGGTTATCTTCTCAAATATCCGGAAGTATTTTTTCATCCTCTTTTTTTCTCTGGTGAACCTCCGCCCCCTGTCAAATAGATATATCTATTTGGACATGAGCTCAGCAGTTGCGCTAGACAGAAGGTTTCAGCAGCTTCAGCAGTGTTTTCCTGTGCTTATCCAACAATACACTTAATCAGTCAAAAGATCAAACTCAGCACTGTCAGGAAATACAACAGACACTTTGCTTGGAGAATCACTTCATACTAACTTAACTAGAAGTAAATGTAGTACAACAATACTACACAACCTACACATATTATAGCTATTGTGGTATATTTCCATACTGTCAAAGGAGCCCTGCTTTCCATTCATGTAACCTTGGGGTGATCATTGACCTGCAGGGGCATGAAACAAGCTGCAGACGGGGAACCCATCACACTGAAGATGTTCCTGTGAAGCAGCATTGTTGTGGAGACTAGTACCACAAAGGAAAAAGTGACTTTTGTGGCATTTTGAAAATGTGTTAGAACATTTTACAAAGCAGAGAAAGTAAATTAAGTAACCACCACATAATGATAACTAGAAAATATCTGAAGCTGAGCCCATGACCATCAAAAAGGAAAAAAGATGATGTTCACTTTGATAGATTACATGTCTCCAGCAATTTTGTAAATCGAATTGATTTCTATAACAATGCTAAAAATAATAGAAAGTCGGAATGGGAAATGATTCAGAAATCCCAAAAGCTTTGGTCTGCTCTGGTAAATGGTTGGCGATAATGAAAAGTAGCCCTGTAATTTGTAAGAAATCTGCTAAGACATGCAGAAACTCAAACCCCTCTTAGTGTAATTATAGTGCCAGTGTGGACTGCTGAGGGCTTATTATATTTATTGTACATTTACTGAGAGGGTTTTATATATTTCATTTTATTCTGGATTAATTTTAATTAGGACTTCAAACACTTGAGCCAAAGCAGGGCTCCCTTTTGATCAGGCGTCACTCCCCAATAACTCTCCTCTGTTTTTTTTTTTTTTTCTCCTTGGGGCAACTTTATTCTAGTCAGCTCAGTGTCGCCCATCTCTCATGTTGGCAGGACTGATCTCTCAGTCTGTCGGTGCAGATGAAAGGATACGAGCCATACGTACGCTCTGGGGCGCAGGATGCCTTTTTAAGGCGTTTGAGGGTTGGACAGGAAATATTAATGTTCTCCCACATCTTTTTACTTCAGCTACCTGACCTGCAGTTCGTGTGTGTCTTTGGTAAATGACTAATTTTTCCAACAGAGATGACTCAGACATCCATGTTAAAATGGCTTGTTGTGGGTTGAGGTAGCTGAAGTCTTTGTTTATGCTGCTTTTAATCCAAACTCCCCCCCCCCCCCCCGCCCTTCTTTTATTCCTCCCTGGGCTGCCTCCCTCTGTCTCTGTGCTCTGTGTTAATGTAGTGTAGTGGCCCATCGGTCAATGAGCTCGTATTAACACCTGACTCCCAACCTTAGCTGCTGTTTGTTCCGCCATGTAACATCCCAGGGGCCCTCCCCCAGGCAGAGGCACCACATCCCACAATCAATAACAACACGATAGAAGGCTTGTGCAGAAGGGGAGCGGAGAACAGTCTTTTACATACTTTTGTATATTTTTGTTTGACGCCTCCCTCTTCGTCATTTCTCAGCTGTCAGTGCTGTCAGCAGACAGGGAGCATGGGCCTCCAGTCCGGGCTCCGTCGGGCTTTTTATCGGCTCTTTATTTAGGTTATTTCAACAGAGAGTCTTTGGTTGATCTTTCCTGATTTTTAGCTCTGCCAGTGCTCTCTCAAAGCTTGCGGTGTGCACGCAGTTCTGCTGTGCATGAACTTCCTCCTCCCTCCTCTGCATTCTCACGTCTCTGTCACTCACAGTTGATCTTTCACTTACACTTTTTCATGATGGATCCGTGATCAGCTTCAAACACAGTATTATCTGCCAACGTGTTTATATCACCTCCTCTTAACTTCTCCCCTCCCACTCCCCCTGTTTTCTAGGCTCTGTCCATGGCTGAGGTGAACGGGCCAGGCCCCGAGGTGGCGGAGCCACAGATTGCCATGTTCTGTGGCCGTCAGCTCCTGCACATGAACCTACAGACTGGCCAGTGGGAGGCAGATCCTCAGGGGCGGCAGGGCTGCTTCAAGGATCCCAATGAAATCCTGTCCTACTGCCAGGAGGTGAGGTCCTCTCTTTTTCAACTGTAATGAACACCAGTCTGGATTAATTATCAAAATCAGAATCTTAATGGCAAAGTAGCCCAGAGCTGGTTTTGAAAGCATGTGTCATAAAAATCAACACTGTTGGAGACATTTCATATTATTTTTCTCTAATTTGGTTGTGTTCCACACCTATCACACCAAATCTATATATTTAACTATATATAGTGGAGAGATGGTGGTCTGTTGGAATATTACACTATTTCACCCATGCTACCATCCACTTATCCTTCTCTTGTTACCTGATGTATGTACACTTTAACATCTTCTGTAAGGTAATCAGTGGTACATATAGGCTCCACACTCTCCTCCCTCAAAAATAGGTCCAGTTAAGGGAACCAAGCGCCATCTAAAGTCCAAAGTCGACATTGCAGCGACAGAGGGCAGGAGCCATAAGCCTGAATGGACTGTAATGCGACTAGCTGGCACATTATGGTTCCGTGGTGGCCTTTACACAAAAGCCTTCCTTTTCTTCTTGACTTGTGGAGGAAGCATTTTAGTGGGCCAGCTACACTGCTCTCACTATTCAACCTCATTATGAATCTGTGCTTCACATTATTGGCCTAGATATTAAATGAAAGTAGTCAGATCTGAAATTGGAGATGCTGAAAGACAAGATTGTGCATTGAAGTGATAATTTTAGTACGCCATGTCGAACATGGGTTCAGACAAAGGCCTTACACAGTTTAATAGAAGTTAGAGAATATGTTGCATGACTTTTTCCCTTGTGGGTCTTCCCTCCACTCACTCTGCTCTCCCTGATTCTGCTATTTCTGTTCTGCCCATGCCAAACAATCCCCAAACCTCCAAATCTTCCCTCTTGTTTTTCATCCTTCTGTTCTGTCCATCCATCCGTTATTATGTGTCCGTTGTCTCCGCATGTACCTGTATGTCCAGATGTATCCAGCACTTCCCATCTCCCATATTGAGGAGTCAAAAAGACCTGTCACCATTCCCGCCTGGTGTAAGAAAGGTTGGGGACACTGCCAGACACACCCCTTCATAGTCCTGCCCTACCGCTGTCTAGGTAAGAACAACACACTTCGCTGCCATTAGATAATTACAAGAATACATTAGTTCCCAATTCCCGTGTGACTTTACATAGATTTGATTTTTGGCATGTAGGTAGCAGTATGTCTTTGGCATATCTCCCAGTGCTACAGTTACTAAATGAGAATGTGCAGTGTAATACACGTAGAGCAACACGAACGGCTTGACAGTATTGCAGAGAGGTCATGTCTGCTATAATCCACTAGGGGGACAGATAGGCTAACAATAGATGAGTGAATGAATGAATGAGTAATGAACAGTGAGTCACCCTGGAGTCATGAAGCACTTTACTTACTTCCACACAGCCTGTTGTAGAACCGACTCTAGCTCTACGTATGAACCCTACGCTTATTACATTATTATAAAATAAAAGCTATAAGGCTTCTTGATAACTGTTATAAATGTTTCATATTTTAATTTAAGCACATTGTTCTTTATGCAGATCAATTCCTACTCGGGCACATTATATTTTTGGCTTTAATTTTTTGTGACTTAATTTATTTACCCCATCCCCAGCTAACTTTTCAAGTTCAGTATCATAGCTCTGGTTTCTGAATATTACAAAGTACTGGCTTATATAAATATACATACATACACATGTATAAACACTCTGCTTCTATTCATGTCAAAGGACATTTGTGTAGATTGCACCATGTTCAGCAGGCCTGAGGTTAAATAAAGCTTGTATAGGGCAGCATGTGTATGTATAAGTCTCTTCTTAAATCTCGCTGCAGAGGGAGAATATGTCAGCGAAGCCCTGCTGGTGCCCGACCGATGCCGTTTCCTGCACCAGGAGCAGATGGATGCTTGTGAGAGTTACGTGTACTGGCACAACATTGCTAAAGAGGTGAGAAGGGCAGAGCAATGGTGATGGTAACATTTTTAGAAAGAATTTGTGCAACGAAGTCCTGACTGAAGAAAGTACAGGTTTTTATCACCTTTAAAGTAGGTGTGCGACTTTCCGCTGGTGCATTTTGTAAGTGTGAAACATGACAAAAACTTATTTACGTGTACACAATTAACTTTCTAGCCCACATTTTCTGTAATAGCAGACAGGTCTGCGTAGTGCTGCATAGCATGTCACACTTTGTCCGAACACCTGCCTGAGGTGTTACAGGGTAGGAAAAGTTCAAGCTGTAACACTCCTTCACATTATCTCGTCAATTATTTGAAATTCAATGACAACAAGATCTGTCTTTTCTATCCTGTTACTGTGTATTTAGAATAGAAATATTCATTTTAACCTCACTGGACGTGGCGTTTTCACTGTTGTGGATCTGACTGCCTGCCTCTCAGGAATGCACAGCAGACAACCTGGAGCTCCACAGCTACGGGATGCTGCTGCCATGTGGAGACCACTTCCGGGGTGTCGAGTATGTGTGCTGCCCAGGCCGGGGAAGCTCTAGTGGAAAAGGGGAGGCGGAGGAGAAAGATGTCTCTGCTGGCGCTCAGACATTCACCTCCCAGACTAGTGGCAAACTCAGCTCTGTGTAAGACACTAATCCATTCAGCTTGACTGCATGTAGATACTGGAGATGGTGTGTTGGAAGTCAGAGGAATGAATGTCCTACTTTTCCACAGCACCAAAGTGACGGCCCCCACCCCCAGCCCCTCGCCTGACACAGATGTTGACGAGGCAGATATGGAAGAGGAGGATGATGAACTGGTTGAAGAAGAGGAGGAAGAAGAAGAGGATGATGAAGCTGATGAGGAGGAAGCAGAAGAGGAGGAGGAAGTGGAGGCAACAGCTGTCAAAGATCCAGAGGAGTATGACTATCCCATTGACTCAGGTCCCTACCAGACGTCTAACTATCTAGACTCCTTCTACTACGAGAAAAACCACAAGCCCACGACCTTGGCACCTCTGATGAAAGGAGACAGCTGTGAGTGTCCTTTTCTTCTAGTTTGTTTACCAGGCCAACGATGCCGTTAAAAGACTACATGACCGACAGTGTCACAGAACACAACATATGCATAATAACATTCATTTCAATTAACTCAGCTGGAATTTATGCACTTTAACTCATCAGGCTAACATGATGGTGTCACACACATCAGCAGTTTTGTTTCTCAACCACTTGAATTCTACCCAGCTCCTAATAAAAACTGATGTATTTGAATTTAAAATGCATATTTGGTTTAAATCTCTTTAAATCTACACCTCAAATCAGACTGGTTTCGGTAATGGCAGTACTTTTACTGAATGCTTTCTTATTCTTTTCTAATATTTGGGGTCAGTTAAAAGCTCAACAACCTTTAGTCCTAAGTGCTGTGATTATGATTGGATTATCTTCTGTCCATACTGTGCCCTTGTCTCTTTACCATCCTCCACTTGTAGCGGTAACTTTCTCACAGTGCACCTCGTCACCATTTGGGCCAGGCTGTCGTTCTGATCATATGGTAATACCTCTCTGGCTCGTGCTACCTGTGTGACAGCAATAACCCCTGTTTGCCATCTTTCCCATCCAGTGACTACACCTCGCCCCACAGATGGCGTTGACGTTTACTTTGAGAAGCCGGTGGATGACACGGAGCATGCCAACTTCCTGCGTGCCAAAACAGACCTGGAGGACCGCAGAATGAAGCGGATCAATGAGGTGAATTTCACAGGGCTACGAACAGACCGATGGTTTGTTGGCTGGCAGGTCAAACTTTTTACAGGGAATTCATTAATTTGGGATGAGACTTGCTGTTCTGTTGCTCTCAGTCCCTAATCTAATTATCCCAGTGACAGGGGCACAGACCTGTACATGCTTCACTTGCATTCAAGAAAAGAAATTCTCCTCAGAAAGTGTTAAACTCATATTCTCATATATAGTTAATCCACTCATTATTGTAATAGAATATTATTTAGATGCAGCACGAGTAGTACTCTGTACTCTGCAGTACACTGAAGTGGTTACGAGGCAGAGTTTGAAACATGATGGAAGCTACGAGTTTATCAGACTGCAAATCTGATGATGTTTGCATCTATGTGGGCATGGGTATGTATCTCTGCTCACAATCTCCAAAACAGCTTCAACTTCTAGATCTTCGTTTTGGTTTGGGTTTTGGATGTGGTGTCGTACACCACATGTATAGTGAGTCGTCTCGCTCAGACATTTCACTGTGTCCTCCACATTTAAGTGTTTACGTCTCTAGAAAAGTGGCACTGAAATATAAAAATGAAAACCCCTGGTCAGTAAGTCAGACAGTGTCTGCATTGTTTCGTTATTGTAGCAACAACTACACATATTCACTTTCTTGCTGAGAGTTCACTAATTCTTTTAATAATATACAAACAAATACACACAAACCTTGAGGTTGTTCCACTTCCATTTTGGCCTGGATCAGGCAAACAGGCCACAGCACCTGAAGCTTTAGAGGTGGCAGCTGGATGTTGTTGCTTTCTGACAGCTCAAGGCGGTTTCTGACATTTATGCTAAGATAAGCTAGCTTCACCTTAACAGAGATGACAGTGGTATTGATCTTATCTAACCTCCAGCGATGTATGAACAAACCATGCCCAAACTGTACTGTATTCTCTAGTGGTGTACCTGTAGGTGAATGGCCCCTACATACCTCTGTCAGGTTTCTACATCATTCTATTGTCCAATAATAATAATAATAGTTTTCTGCCTTTCTGTTCCTCAGATCATGAAGGAATGGGCAGAGGCAGACAACCAGTCAAAGAATCTGCCAAAATCAGAGCGACAGGCCCTGAATGAAGTAAGTGGACCCTCATGTGGAAATGTCACAGACGAAATTCCCATTTGCTCATCCTTGTATCCGCTTTTTCTCTACCAGCACTTCCAGTCTGTGCTGCAGACACTGGAGGAGCAGGTCGCTGGCGAGAGGCAGAGACTGGTGGAGACTCATCTTGCCAGAGTTGAGGCGATTCTTAACAACAACCGCCGCCTGGCCCTAGAGAACTACCTGACAGCGGTTCAGTCTGAGCCCCCTCAGGTAGGTTTGTTGCAGAGGAAAGAGCAGAGGAAACATGTACATAAATGAAATGTGAAACCCAGAAACAGGCAGCACGAGTCATTTCCTGACTCTTTTCTCTTCAACATCGTCCTCCAGCCCGAGCGTGTGCTGCAGGCGCTGAAGCGTTACATGGCTGCAGAGCAGAAGGACCGCAGGCACACACTCAGGCATTACCAGCATATTGTGGCTGTCGACCCCCAGAAGGCTGAGCAGATGAAATTCCAGGTGTGTGTCTGAGAGTGCGTGCATTACAATGCTCCTTTCTGCTGACCATAAACTTACAGAACATTATGTGCTCAAGAGTTAGTACGTGCTGAAACCAAACCAAGATCAACGCCGCTTTTTAGTGACATCAAACGCAGCGTTAGGCCTCAGTGTACTTCAGTAATCATGGGTCCAGTCTTAATAAAAGCCCTGAACTGAATGGATTTTTTTGCAGGTGTACACACATCTCCATGTGATCGAGGAAAGGATGAACCAGAGTCTCGCACTGCTCTACAAGGATCCTACTTTGGTTGAGGAGCTGCACAACGATATCCGTAAGCAAAACTACTGCTGCTGATGAATTTAACAGCTGCACGCACCAGTTTTCATGACTTCTTTTTTCTTTACGTATCACCACAGAGGAGCTGGTCAAGGCGGAACGAGGAGACATCAGTGAGCTCATGACCACCTCTTTCTCTGAGACACGGACCACAGAGGAGCTCCTCCCTGCCGAGAGCGAGGAGGAGAAGGATGACGAAGAGGAAGAGGAAAGAGCCTTCCAGAACAGGCCTTATCCTCCCCGCATCGGTAGATATCAGCATATTACTCATAGGAATAACCACGTCAGCATCATTAAGTGAATCCTAACTGTATAAGTGGCATTTAAAACGAGTGACTAATGTCTTACAAGCTGCTGTTTTAATGCTATTTTCCTTATTTTTTTCCTCCAAAGAGCCACAGCCTAATAAGAAAGGTGAGCTGGTGTTCCTTTTTATTTGAGCATGTGATTTTACTCCTTATGTCGCTTCTTTCGCTTCCAGCTAAATGTGTCTTTGTCTGTTTGTATCCATTCTTAGCATCTGCAGTTGATGAATATGATTATACCACATCTGAGAGAGGCCCTACCTATGAATACGAGGAAAAGGTAAGATGATGATCATCATTTGGGCCGTTACAAAAGGCTGGTAATATTTTAAATGGATTTTATCCCAGTTAAATACCCAGCATGCATAGGCACAGAAATTGTTGGTATCCTCCCGTTAAAGAAAGAAAAACCCACAATGCTCACTAAAATAACTTGAAACTGAGAAAATTAACTAATGAAAATCAGACACTGCTTTTGAATTTAAAAAAACAAACCAATGAAACTGGCCTGGACAAAAACAGGGACACGTTAAACTAAAGTGTGTCCTGTAATTAGCATCACAGGTGTCTTCAAACTTGTAGTCAGTCAGGCTGTCTGTTTAAAGGCTGAAAAGTAGTCACTGTGCTGTTTGGTATCATGGTGTGTACCACACTGAACAGAGACCACAGAAAGCTCAGGAGACAGTTGTCTCAGGACATTAGAAAGACAATGATAGACCAGCGTGTTAAAGGTAAAGGCTATAAGACCATCTCCAAGCAGCTTGATGCTCCTGTGACTACAGTTTTACATATTATTGAGGAGTTTATGGTCCATGGGACGGTCGCCAACCTCCCTGGACGTGGCCTCAGGAGGAAAACTGAAGACAAATTGAAGACAAGAGACGGATAATATGAATGGTAACCAAAGAGCCCAGAACAGCTTCCAAAGAGATTAGAGATGAACTCCAAGGTCAAGGTACATGTGTCAGATCAAACCGTCCGTCGCTGTTTGAGCCCAGGTGGACTGGAATTTACAGAGAAGAACAGCTAAGAACAAAACATTAGACTATTCCGAAGTGGCCTTCATTGAGCCCTGATCCAAATCATATTGAACATCTGTGGAAAGAGCTGAAACATGCAGTCTGGAGAAGGCACCGTTCAAACCTGAGACACCTGGAGCAGTTTGCTCACAGGGAGTGGGCCAAAATACCTGTCGACAGGTGAGGAAGTCTCATAGAGAGTTACAGAGATCGCTTTATCGCAGTGATTGTCTCTAAAGGATGTGCAGCAAAATATTAAGTTAAGGGCTCCATCATTTATGTCCACAATTCAAAAGCTATGTCTGATTTTCATTAGTTAATTTTCAGTAAATGTTTATATTTGATTACTTTTATCAGTTTCAATTTATTTCAGTGGGTTTTTTCTTCTTTAATGGAAGGGAACCAACAATTTTGTCCACGTGTGTATGTTTTCTTTCCAGTGTTTTGTGTCCAGTAATTCAGTTTCTTCCTGTCCCCTCTAGATCAACATCTCTGGTGAGCTCAAGCAGGTAGTCAACAAGTCTCCTGAGATTGCAAGAGCTGAACTGGTGAGGGTTGGACACAAGCATCATGATGCAGTAAAATAAATGTGGCTTCGTTTGAGGAAATCAGCACGAGTTCAAACAAAACATTACCTGTTTCATTTGGTGCATACATCTCTCCTTTGTTCAATGTCTCATTGCGTATGTTGTTATTTCCATAGCAACCTGATGCCTTGGAGACGTTTAACCGTGGCGCCATGGTCGGGTTGCTGGTGGTGGCAGTGGCGATTGCCATGGTGATGGTAATCAGCCTTCTGCTGGTGCGCAGGAAGCCATATGGCACCATCAGTCACGGCATCGTAGAGGTACGACCCACAGATGGGCAAAGGTTACTATGAGACAAAGGCTGTAGTGGTCTGGTTGTCAAGGTGGACGGTCACACAACATAATGCCATCCATGTTTGCCTTCAGGGTGGGCCTCCTCAAAAAATATGCAGAATGTAGACTGACATCCTGCTCTACCATTTCCATCCACATTTCACATTTGACTTCACTTTACTCACGTCTCAGTAGATTGTGTGGTTCTTGCTGGTGAATCTGTCTTTACTGTTTAATCATTTAAGCTCTCGTATGCCTCTTAGCAGGTCGACCCCATGCTGACACCAGAGGAACGACAGCTTAACAAAATGCAAAACCATGGCTACGAAAACCCCACCTACAAATTCTTTGAGCAGATGAACTGAGGTACTGGGGCTGCCAGCAATTCATGCGTGACCACCTGTCTCGTCTCCCAACTCTTCCTTATGGTGGTGTTCACAGCTTCACTCCCCCTCCCCTGATGGATTTATGATGTGTTGCAAATATAAATTAACTGAATAAGTACCTCCCAAACTCATTGTAAATGACCAACAACAAACCATCATCATGACCAGAATGTAAATAAGGAGATATGATACATGCTCACGTCAGCTATTGTAATCCAATACTCCTCCTTCCATTAACAGTGCCACAGCATTCCATAATCCTGAAAACATTCACCTCACAGACAGGAAACCCCACGGCATGACCTGACCTATTGCTCCTCACTAGAAACTGAAGTCGAACGGTGCATAATGCTTTATAGTATTTATTTTTAAGTAGTAGTATTGTCTTTGTTCAGACTGTACCACAGTTAGGTATAATGTATCTGTGCAGATAAGTGTGGGTGACCTAGTTCAATTATGGTGTAATTCTCCATTTTAAATCCCATCCACAGTGACAAAAGGGCAATCACCAAACTAATTGTAACATTGGATTATACCTCTAATAGTAAGAGACACTAAGTGACGTTGTGGAGGTGTTTACTTTGAACGGGTTAGACATTTAGGCTTTAGTTTGAGACACAGACGTCCACACTATTAGATACAGATCTATGTGCTGGTGGTACAAAAAAAAAACCAAAAAAAAAAAACCAAACACAAAAAAAACAAAATACAAAAAAACAAACAAAAAAAAAAAACATGTTTTTTTCTTCTGAGGATCTGTCCTCAATGTTATTACTCATTATTTGGCAAAATATACCAAATATTCCACTTAGCTAATTAAGTCAGTGAGTTTATTTTATTTGTACTGATGCATAAAGAACTGTAAAACAGAATAATCGGAAGTCCATTATTTTAATGAAAGCATGACAACTTGGTGTACGATGCTGCTGTATTTATTTGTGTTGTTCCTGTCATTGCTTTTGAAAAGTCAGAAATGTCACTGTTCAAAACGGACACTGTAAATAACGTAAGAGAAACATACTACTAGATGTAGACATTTCTATGATTAATTTTCATTGATGTAATGGAATAATACATAAAATAGTACATTGTGCTATACATGGCTGATTGAAAACGGACTGTTGTAAAAACCAGCACAAGACAACGACACAGTACCTTTTTTCTGAATGTATTTAAGGTAGAGATTCCATCTTCTTTTCAGTAACACGTCAGTCCCTTAGTCGACCTCAATAGGAGTAGTGATGTGCAGCACGTCCAACAGACACACTACATGCCTGATGTCCTTCCCATCACTTCCTGTAGCGGCCTGTTCGGTTTCATTCGGCAGGTGTGGGTCAGAGCAGAGGAACCTAAAGCTTAGGCGTATCCAGAACAGTGGAGTCTAAGGAGGCCACAGCTCTTGTATTGCGTAGTGTCATCGTATGTAGTATGTCCTAAAAACATTCACACTCAGGCATGATAGTAGTAAAACAAACTGTATGTCTTAAAATTTGCCAATTCGACATCTTCGGACTAAGCAACATCAAATGTTAGTAACTCTATAGATGCTTTATTTAAGTTAGTCTCTTCATAAACAGCTTTTCACTGAATGACTTGTTGCTGCGTGTCATATTTATGACCAACATTATGCCCTTTATAGGTAAGTAAAAAAAAGGGGGTCGGCCCTTTCTGGCTGATTCTAAACTGCTTAGTGTGTTATGTTGATTTCCTTAAGCCACTTGATTGTGTCAGCCAGTCCTATGAAAGGTCACGTGACAGGAGGGTGCTTTTTGTTCATGCTTTTGTCTTACGTTTTATGCCATAATCCAGACCGAAATCAGTCCATTCTTTATTTCTTTTTAATGGCAGAAGTTTTCTTTAAAACCTGCATATGTCCACTCAGAGCAGAAGTCATTTACTTGTAATCAGACTTTTGATTTAGCATTAACCTTTTATTTTTCTTGTTAAGCAGGTTTATTGCAGGCTGTGGTTGTGGTATGACAGTTGAAGAGACGACATAGCCCTTGTATAATTTGTACAGCTACATTAGTGAATGAAAACATTGTATGTTCACAGTTTAAGTAAGTTGATCTTGTAATGATACTACTGAAACCATAGATGAGAATAAGCTTGCCTGTGTTTCCCAAACCACTGAAGGTTTCCTACCAGCATTTAGCAGACTTAGAATGGTGTATACTGTAGTTAACTCAAATCACATTTGTATGTAAGTCCTGTCGAAATTCTAGACTCCTTTGTTGGTCTGTCCCGATGAAATATAAACAATGTTATTGAGATTTTAATTGCTGCATTATTGCTTTTTACAATGCCGTGTTTTGGATGTAATTATTCTGTATTTTTATTTATATGTAACAATCAGTTGGATCAAGGGTCATGCTTTCCACCTGTAATGTAATTTTAGAAGCTTGTATGAGAAAACAAAAAACGTGTAATAGAGGCGGACCATGGCCTCCACCTAATTGACAAGGAATGACACTAAGCACAAGCAGAACCAAATTAGTCCATTTGTGTACTGGTTGCTCAATGTTAGACATTGATTCTGTCTGTCTGATTTCAATTACACTGCATTGATTCTAGGGATGGCGTTAGTATCACCGAGAGAGCTGTTCTTCATTTTCATTCCGACCTTTAGCCAAAGACATGCTCCACAAATTAGCAGACAGATATTCAGATTTGGCAAAAATGTTCTCTGTTGTGTAACTGTATTCACAGACAGTCTGAGACATTAAAACTGGTCAAGCTAATTACTAGTGTAATAAAAATGAATGACCCATAATATACGGTGTCTTTCTTTCTTCACGTGCACTTTTTTTTTTTTTTTTCCTCTGAGACCAACATGTTCACATGTTTAGGAAACTAGATTCAGTCATCCAACTCACAGAGGTATGCAGAATGAAAATTGACCACAAGGTAACCTTTGTCATGAAGTCTGAAAAAAGCCACAAATAAAGAAGGGGAAACCTTGAGGCTTACTCATGTTGGAAAATGGGGTTTTTCTTTTCCAGAATCTCCTCACTTGAATTTCTTAGGAAAACAAAACCTAAAGCACACTTAGAAAACCTGCTTAACCTTTTAGCTGCATGAACTGCAATAGTTGAAAATAGTTTACCTTGACTTGCCTCCAATAGTGATGGTAAAACCTGAAATTTGAATCCTGCCTATTTTAATATACCAAATCTGATAGTAAATCTTCAGTAAAATCTTAACCGTACATAGGATAAGGTTTTCTCTCAGTTTTCAGAATGGAGTTTCAGTGATATGCCTTTTTCTGTTCACAAACCCTAAATGTGATGCGCTTCACCTTAATAATCTCAACCGAAACATTTTTCAGTGAATTTGCTATCATTCAGTTTTTTTTAACCCACAGTTTACACGGTGCAATCTGGGCATCAGAGCCAAAATGTTCAATACAACAAACAGAAAAACGGTGTAGAGGAAGAAGAGACCAACATGTGAGATATACAGTAGTTCTAATTACCCCTGATCATCTCTGACTGACATGGTTAGTAAGTGACATGTATTTTCCTTTGAAAGTTAAGTAGTGTGATGAGTAATGATGTACTGTAGCTACAGGATATGTGTTCATTTCCTGTCATGTCTAAGCAAAAGACTACGTTAATCAAATAAGTCTGTTTATGCAGTGATAAGCACCAATAAATATCAGGCCCTGCGTTACAGCAGCTTGATAAGTTGCCTTGACACAGTTCCCAAGCAGCAACACACCCCACTAGCGTGGGTACACCCCAACACTTCCTTCACCCACAAATTACAAAGAAGTGTTAAGCCCCAGCCCCTAGCCCTGCACAGGTTCATGTCTTCCAAACCACAACACTGACGGGTAGTCCTGCTTACCCATATTACTGTGAAAAGGCTCTGTGGCTGTACAGTGACAGTTTGCCATTGAAGCCTCCAGCACGCCTCAGTCATCTTGGTAGTGGTTCCTCTGAAGTTGACTGCTCACATACCGCCACTGTGGTAACGTAAGACGACTCATATTAACCCAGACTTTTATCAAGTCGCAGTCTGAGTGTGCTTGTTATTTAGTTCAGTAACACTTTGATTCATTCAACAAAACAACAATATGAAACCCCTTGGCATGCAGAAATTAAAAACCTTCGTAGGTTGATCAAAGATCTCATCACACGATATGTGTACTTGATGATTTAAAAGATATGCACTCCTATCATCATATGGAACAGATGGGTGCAAATGACCCACTAATGCTTAATGTACATAGATTGGCCTTTAGCACAACTACCCGGCATGGTAAGACACCTCAGTGAGTCAGCACTGATGCTGGGGAGGGTGTGTGATGGTGATTCTTCAACTGACAGTGAGGGGACAGCAGGGGCTGTGGAGCGTGGTGTAGGGGGACTGACAGTCTTGATATTACTGGTAGGTGAAGCCCTGTGCATCAGCTCTGGTTGACTTCTTACCATATAACAATAGATGACATTTAAGTGTTGGTACAATGCTAATTTCTTTGAGAGGAACAGATGAGATACCTGACGATGACTGTCTGCTCAGGCTGGTAGTCACCCTAGCACCTCATCATCCAATAGTGCATGAGCTACACACACACACACACGCCGACTTGCTTTTAGATCTTGTAGGGACATTACACTGCCTACACTTCCTGTGGAGACTTACCTTAAGCTAACTCTAACCCTTACCCTAACCCTAACCTCACCCATTTTCCTAACCTTAAACCAAGTCGTCTCTTCAAAATGATTTACATGGTGGACACCTGGCTCTTTGGTCCCCATGTCACTGCATAAACAAGTTTGAGTCCCCAGTATGTATGGAAAAAAAAAATGTATATATGTATGCATACACACAAAAACAAATAGCAGTGTTTAGTTGGTTAAAGTAGAACACCCACTACATTGTCAATAACTTAGCAGGAAATCTATAAATCTTTCTAAAAAAAACTGCAAGAAATGTCAGAGTTGCACCTCTTCGAATGCACCAGTGTCAAAACTGTGTTCACAGCAATTACAAAGAAGCAACCTTGTGGTTAACACTTCATGCATGTCCCATGACATTAAAGGTGAGATGTGCAAAGGACACTTGAATCTAAGTGCTATGTATTTGGAATTATGTGGAGGAGGAAATGTAATTGCATTTAACAGTAATAGTTTCATATTTTAAGCGACATATTGGTTCAATAAAATGCAGACGATACATTTGACGAATATTTGGGTGTTTTGCATGTCAATAGCTACAGCGGATATTACTTGCTTGATATTTCCTCATAGCTTCAGCTTTCTGGAATGAAAGTTATGAAACAGATGAAACCATTCCAATTAGTCACAATCATGTTTGTTACTGTATTCATGACATTCATGAATAATTAGGGCATAAGTTAAACTGAGGTTGACAGACCAAATTTAATTTACAAACGTAAAGCTAGAGTTAGCAGATAACTAAATTAGATGATAATCTAAGTTAGATTATTATATATATATATATATAATATATAATATATAATATATATTATATATTATATATATATCTAAGTTAGATTATTATATATATATATATATATAATATATAATATATATTATATATTATATATCTAAGTTAGATTATTATATATATATATATATATATAAATAATAATGCCTTAAGTATTTTTTGCATGGTGACTGACTGACCTTTTATTTAATTTATGCATTAAACTGTTTCTTTAACCAGCAAAACCCACAGACAGCGTCGTTATACCAGATCAGTTTATTCTATGAAGAGATTCTCCAGGAAGACGCAAACTTGCCATCATAACCACACACACACACACACACACACAGACACAAACATATGACTGATTAGTATACACTCATCTATACCTTTAGATCACAGGACACCTATATTCCCGCTGTGCCTAATGCAAAGTCTGAACTAGGAAAGAGAACCTTTTGTTTTCTTGCCCAGGACACGTGGAACAAACTACAAAAGGATATGAAAATATCTAATGAGGTTTCTTTTGGCCAGATTTGAAAGTATGCTGTCTGATTCAATTTTTACTTGTTTCTGTGAAAGGTAAGATACATTCTACTTTCATGTCAATAATGGTTTTCTTTGGAGCCTACTGGGGGTCTAACATGGTTGAAAATGAGAGATTCTGTACATTGGTTTCGATGGAGAGAAACATTCAGTGGTTTCTGACTGTGATATTTCATCTACAGTCAGGAGGCTGTTAAATTGGTCTTAAAAAATTATCTTAACTTCTAACAACCACAGTTTTCACTCCTTTTACATTAATGGCAGATAAATGTGTGTTCTTCCTGACTGTATAACTGTAGCAGCAAACAGATTCACAGAAACTGCTCAGTGAGCCGCAGGGTGACACAAGTACCAACCAACAAAACGTCTTCTGTGTAAACAGAATGAGGCGGGTGGTCATTTCCACTTTCCATTGATGCATCAGTATTAATGACCTTCACGCCACACATAGCAGCGATCTCATTATGTGTATTATGAGTAATGTTTTAATTCTGGTGATAAAATATCACACCCAGTTTACAAATTTAGGTTTGCTTGGTTGTTTTACTGCAAGAAATCCCTGTTCTGAGACAGCAGTCTGTCTGTCTGTATGTTTATGGCAACACATAAAAGTTAAATGTCAAGGTTATATTAAATGCCTGTCAGTTTAGGGTCCTTTTAAATGCCAAAGCCAAACTTTAGCGCATATATCAGAACCACTGAAACCTCAGTTATCTGACTTCTGTCCTATTTCCGGTACACTCAAAGGGTGACTTTTTATTCTTATCTGCATAAGTAATTGTATTGGGAAGTTCAGGCATGGTAAAACCTTTTTAATGTCCACTACTAATTTAGAACTATATTATGTCTCTGTGAATTTAGCATTCACGTTTGCTGCTATGCTGATGACACTTCACTTTATATGCATGTAGACTTTACTTGATGTTAAACAAAATGCATCTAAATCTCACAAACAGATCAAAAACAAAGATAATGCTCATTACTAGTGATTGCACAATCACCATTATTTCATCAAATATGTATTTAAAAATGAATTTCATTGCATTTAGAGCTTCAATATAGGTAAAGAAAAAAAATAAACTACCATATAACACCATTCTGCCCTCCTTCTATTGCTCCCCACTTCATTTCAAAGGGTTTTTGCCTTTTAATATTATGTGTGCCTACAGATACTCTTATTAATCAGATCAGAAATACTGTCATCTGCTCTCCAATTGAAATTTACCTGCTCTAGTCTACTTCTCAAATTAAAAGGGAAACTGCAAGGAACTCTTTTGTCTAATTGTCTTTGGTACATACTTTTTGTTTCTGTTTGTAATCAGCATTTATACATACAGAAGGCCTAATCGTGCTGAAAGGATCTTCCTTTATGTGGTCTTATGTTTTTTTTCTGTTATGTTCCTTTGAGTTTCAAATGTTCTTGTTTTCTTAGATTTCCCTTTTCCATTTATTTCTTCATAATGGGGCTAGAAGAACACCAGCAACCAGCAAAAGAGGTTACAACCACCATTTGCCTGTTTACACTGACGATATTAACAGTAATCTGTAATCATGTTTCTGGCTATCTGATATCTTTGCTCTCCTTTTAGCTCTGCGCCTATGAAAAATAACTAGGTCTTTAGCCACGAGGTGGTTGACCTCTTTCACCAGCATGTTGCTAACTTTGTTTTCCTGGGGTCTTTTGCTGGGGTCAGAAAATTACAATGATTGCCATAGAGTTAGTCAGAGTGTTTATCTAAATATACACATGCTATATGGACATATATTAGAACTTTGATTCAATAATGTAATAACATCGTTCATGTTTTTTTACAAGCTATTTTATATGTAAATAAATGAGGGTGTTTCTGAAGCACACTGGTCCTGTAGGTCAGGTCTGGATTTGTGTGTTGTATGTTATATTAACACAGCTGTTGTTGCAGCAGTGAGGGTTCTTATCTATCTATGACCAGAAGAAGGAACCTGTGGAAGCTATAAAGCAGAGAGAGAGAGTCATAATGCACTTAAACACTGAGGTCTTACTCAACTGACCGGCTCTCTATATTTGGCCAATTTTGAAAGGCTGTCACTCCGACAGATCGAAAGGCCAAAGTAGATCATTTTATTTTAAGGCTGCAGGTTTCAGTGAAGCCGAGCCCTGTATACTGGTACCACCTGGCTTTTGTCTGTATGTTTCCTGTCACAGATAAGAGTCTTTGAAGTGGTTTTTGTCTGAGTACAGAACACCCTATTAATGTAGTGACCAGTAAATGATGATGGAGGGGAAGAAATCATGTACAGCATGTACAGGCATGCGTCATCTATAGGACATACAAATACCCATCTAACCACTGGCCCCATTTCTCTCCCTCTTTCTCAATCACACACTCACATTGGCACATATTGTTCAGTCATTTGGTCAAATTAAACTTTTCTCTTAGAAAATTCACAGTTTCTGTTACATCTGCTTAGTTTGTGTTTTGCATTCATTGTGAATATACTTTCTTATATAGCCTATAGCAAAAATATGAAATACTAAAAGCTATTTCCATGCTTATAAAACAAAACAAAATATAACAAAGAATTGGTTCGTGTAGGACAGTCACCTTTTATCACAAGAAAACCATTTAGCACCATCATCAATGAGCCAATGAGGTGAGATGAGACATAAGTTGAAGAGGAGGGACTGTAAAGACAAAAGAGGAAACCACCCTGTCCTACAGCAAAGCCTGTACCTAGAGATGTCATTTTTCAAGTCACTTCACTGTAACAATGCGAGGTAGCTTGTCACTCTCCAGGGAGACTGTTCACTAAACACCGGGTAAGTTTCTCTTTTTAATGCAGCGTGCTGCTACTTAAGTTTCCGAGACTGAAAACCACAAGTAGATGCACTTTAACACTGCTCATCTTTGATGTCATTAGCTGTACTTTCTGTGATCTACTGTAAACACAACGTACTGTGTGCTGTTGTTGATCTTCTGTTGCTCGTGGAGACTTTAAGATCAGGCTAGTCTTCAGTCCTTTGCATATGAGCTGCAGGGAGGCTGAATTTAAGTTCATGTCCTGTCAAAGGATGTGTAAATCTGACATATGCATGCATGGTTTTCCCCCCGTGTAAGCACTGAGATAATACTGTAACTGCAAGAAGCTCAAAGAAGAAGCTAACTATGTCACAGGTCTGCAGGACTGCATTGTGGATTTGAGCAGCATCAGGGGGGATTTGACTATTGCACAAGTCAGTTTATTACACAATCAAATGTTTTCTAAAGATTTTAAATTATTTAGACAAGGTCAGGGTGAACAGAACAACAAAACTGAGGAAAGGCCATCAGCATCAGAGGAGCATCATTACAATGCAGGATTGAAAACGGTGAAGGTGTATCACATCAATGTGGATAAGAATACAGCTGCAATAATATTTGAACGTCCCGTCTAACAAACAGTAGAAACTTCATAGCTGAAAGGCAGCAAGACAACATCCCTGTAAAGATGGAAGGTTTGTATATTACACAGGAACAACTGGCACTACTTTTAAAGTCTGTAAAATCTCCTCGTGCATGAAATAATATTACGGCATATTCTTAACCAAGGTCAGATTAATTATTATTCCAAAATATATTATAGGTCACGCTATTAGTCCACCTGCTAACTCACCGTTGTTCATAGTGCCGCTGGCTACAGATACTACACAATAATACACAATGTGAATATTATTATTATGTTAAATTTTAACTGCATTATTGTATATTGTACAGATGTGCACTGCTAATTTCATTTTTATCACTTGATCAATTTGTTTCACTGGCCTAAGTAGCATGATGTATAAAATATGCACATATAGCATTTAACATTATATAGTTTTTATACATTCATAAACACACACACACACACACACACACACACACACACACATACCTATATAAAACTGTATATATGCATATAACAATTTAGCAGCACAAGGTTTCTGAATGCCGTAAATGATGCGGTGACACACACAAAAGAAACGGGTCTACAGTGCTGTTGTAATTTGACGTTCGCAGACAAAAGGTTTCGACGTTTGAGCTGCAAATTTATTTCTTTACGTGCTCTCATCACCGCGTCAACATTGGAAGTTTTGTAACTGCGATGTCTTTGATTCACATCATTTTAAATGAATTAATACCAAACAGAATTTTTTGCTTGCTGTCTTATCAAATACAGTAACTCTAAGTGCCTTTCTACTACGGATACAGCAGCTGCTCTACTGTCACTTTCACTCAGCGCTTAAAAGTCAGAGTGAAATATAGAAACCAAATACATTAGAAAATAATTACTTTAGTGACAGACTAAAATGACTTTGAACATATCCGTATTTTGAATAACTGCTCTGTTTCAATAACTTCAAAAATGACTGAGATTGCCAAGAAATTCCAGTAACTAGAAACAACTAAATGTCAATTCGTTTCACATCTTTTTTCCATTTACAGTCACCATCAGAGGGCTGAATGGGGTTGCAAATGTGCAGAAACAAAAAAAAAAAAAACAACTTTGTAATAGCTCAGAGTTCTTGTGACCTCTGCTGCAAAAAGCAACCACATACTGTATAATCATAAAAGTTCATTATAGACTTCAGACTGTGTGAAGATGACAACCTCTCAGGCATCCGGTAGTTTCGACATACAGCCGCAGTCTTTTCATCCATGTAATCTGCATTTGACATGTAGAATTCCTGTTGCTTCTGTAACATACATGTATTTACATATTACACCTGTGCAGACTGTTTCATTTCATGTTTACGGTGGTGAAATACAGTCTTATTGTTGTTGATGTTTAAAGTTTACTCATGTTTACTAATTTGTACAGTCATTAGTCATGGTTTCATATACTGTCAGGGCTTTGTGGCTTCAGAGTGTGTATATGACTGCAGAATATCAAAGCTTTCAAAAAAAGAAAGCACATTTCCACACATCAACCAGACATTCAGACAATATCAGACACTTCTGTGACTGGAGAAAAGCTTTCTGTATGCATGAGAGTCTGTCAGGGGAGACTCACTGTGAGCTGTTTGTGAGGATAGAAATGTTAAGGTGGTTAAGGTGTCACTGTTACACGAGCTTATCAATATATATACAAATAATGAACCCTCCTCGGGTACATTCTGCCCCCTCAACTCTCACTGCAGTTAATGCTGTCTGGAAAGGACGGAAAAAAAACTGTACAAACCACAGAGAAACATTTTATCTGTTAATCACAAGCTAATCCTTGCCGGCAAGTTGCAAAACAATTTTCCTATTTGTCTAAATGTCACACACTCAGTAGCAAGCTGGCAAACAGATTGTCCTAATTTTTTCACTGGGTAGACATAACCTTGCTGTGTTGTTCTGTTCTTTTGAATTTTTCCTCTTAGGTTTTTGATCGTGTTTCCACAAACTACAGAAATGATCCGAATCAACAACACCCAATACTTCCACTTCCTGCAGCAGGCGGACATCTTACGTCGCTCAGGGTCACTCTGTGATGCCATCATCTCTGTAAAGAGTCAAACGTTTAGGGCTCACCGGCTAGTGCTGGCCTGTGCCAGCAGAAGGCTTGCACAGCAGCTAGCTCAGGGAGACACAGACAGTCCAGTTCACTGCACTCTGGAGTATTTCTCTCCTCGCACCTTTCAGCAGGTGCTGGACTTCACCTACACTCAGGCTCTTGAAGTGTCCATAGACGACCTGCACCTGCTGTTGAGAGCTGCTCAGCTGTTGGAGATGCAGCCACTGGAGGACCAGTGCCGTAAGCAGCTGGATACCCTCGAATGCAGAGCCAGGAAAGAGGACAAAAGAAGAGAAATGAGAGATGTCAAAGAAGAAAAAGAACGTGCAGAGGAAACACATCAAGAGAGTAAACAAAGTCAAGAGAAGAAGCGCCAAGTGACTTCGTCACCAGTGGTGGAAGCGAGGAATAGCACTGTCATGCCATTGTCACCTCCCGACCCCACAAAGAAGCACAACAGCCAGCCGTCCCCGAGAAAGAAGTCCCGACTGTCCCCGATGCCAGAAACCCCCGACAACAGAGACAGCGTTATAAGCAGGCCTGCCACTAACACCTCCTTCTCTCCTCCCTGGCCCTTCTCAAACACCTGGAACTCTGTGAACACCCTGAGACGGATAGCAGAAAACTATTCAAACTTAATTGCAGGGAACCCTCTTCAATCCCCAAATCAGTCCCCTATGGTTTACCCATTCTCCCGATCACCGACCCACATGTTCCCCATACTGGCCCCCCATTTTCAAAACCCAGTTCACAGCTCGGTAGTGGGCTACTCAGGCTTTTACCCACGTTATACACAAAGCCTTTACACCGGATCTGCAGGGATGGGGACCATATTCAAGCAAGGCCTGTTAAAGAGAAAGAAACCCAGTCAGAGATCACTTAGGGGGACTGTTCAAAATGGTGAGCCCAGGTAAGTTAGCACCAGGACACGATTTTGGAAACTTCTGATTTATATTTTCAGTCATTGTCTCCCTGTTTTTCCTCTCAGAGTCATTTAGAACCCCCTAATTTGCTTAGTTGTTCCTTTGCGACAGCTGCAGTACCTGACTCACTGCTGTTTGGTTAGATGTGTGCGACTGAGCCTCCTGCACTTTCCAACTAGAGCAGTTTCATCTGTTAACCCTTCCCTGCCCGTCCTAGTCAGTCAAACTCAATTCTGACAAACGAGAATCGTAATTTTCAGTCCAATCATGTAACAACAGAGAAAAATAAAACATACAAGTTCATGTCCCACTATATCAAAATCTAAGCTTTTAGCTTTTTTTTAATTTTTTTTTTATTTTTAGTTGGATTGAAAAAAAGTCGTACTTTGCTCTAATTATGAATATGAATTATTTTCCCACTAAACCTTTGTAGTACAAAAACAGTGTGAATCCCCACTTAGCTTTGTTTAAAGGTGATTTTCCTCCTTTTTTCATATCAGGCATATTGTACAGTCTTCCACACAGTATACCCAAATATTATATAAAGGGGAGCCCCCTAAATTTCTCCCCTGCTTTGCAGAATTCAAGATTTTCCACCCACAGAAACATGATTTCACTGTTTAGACTGGCCACATCTGTACCACAAGTAATCGTTTAAAACATTTCAGAGCTATGTGGAAACAACAACAAAAGAACATTTTCTTCAGCGTTGCCTCATTATCCTGATACATCTACCATGTGAAAGTTAAATATGATTTTACCTTGAAACACAGCTAAAAATATTTTGTGGTTGGGGATGAAGAGGAAGGAAATGGTGCTTAAGGATGTTTGCTGTGATAACATATAACACTGCAAAATATATGTAGACTGTCAGGTTTTTCATTTTCAGCACACAAATAATAAAGATCGTTTGCTATTGTAACAAGTAGATTTTGTCACATATGCATCAGAAAATAATTTCTTTTCTACAGTTACCCAGAAATACCCAAATCCACCACGGAGAGAGTCAAAAACTGCCAAAAATGTAATACAAAGCCACTCGGTGATCCAGCGCTGCAGGAGTCAGCCTCCGCGCAAACAGGTAATGGTATAAAAACTTACTTTTTTTTTTAATTACCACATCAAAAATACTATTATTTCTCTAAAATCAGATCAAGGCTGTAGCCTGTGATTCTAATTTATTTAATAAAATACTAATACGGTTCACATTCTGACCCCTAACCTCCACAGACTCAAGATACAGAGCTACGTAATGGAAAGTGATAAAGAGAGTTGTGGTTTTGAGCACATGGTGCAGCAGGAGCAGTAGTGTGGTTACTAGATACAGCTAGATACATGCAGTACAGTATATACTGCATCACAACAGTGGCTTGTAGGTTACCAAAAATTATACGTATGCATTTATTATAATAAAGTCTTACATGATTGTAAGTCACTGTAGGAATAAAATAAGCTCAACCAGCAGCCGTCGTACGTGCATGTACAGTAAACATGTACATGTGTGTGTGTGTGTCTAAGATCATTTTTTCTTGTTGAATCAAACTGATAAACGTGGTGTTTCTAGCTCTGCTATATGGAACATTATGTTCACACGTCAAGAGATTACACTGAAATGTGCTAAAACTGAGGTGTTGATGCATGGCAGTGTGCAGTGTAATAACCAAGTCCAGCTTAAGCAAGGCCCTCCAACATATGATTGCATGAAACGGGCAAGGCATGAACGAAAAGAGATCATTTTTGATTGTGTATCGATTATCTACTCTTTTATTTATTAGCGATATAAAAAGCTGTTTAAAGTGAGAAGGAGAAAAACTGGGCAGGAAATATGTTTGTAATGATACCAAGTCTAAAAAGGTTTTGTTTAGAGTGGTGAGTGTTCAATTGTTGTGGTTTATTCTCTCAATTTCCCCACTACAGTACACCCCCTTTTTGTTTCAGCATCCTGTCTATACTATGATACTATGAGGCTCTTTTTTTTTTTTTTTTTTTTTTACACAAGAAACCCTGAAAAAAAATGAAAAAAAAGACACTGAAAGGCCTCAGAGCTGCTGCCTTAACCTCAACATCACACTTTTGTATTTTTAAAACAATCCTAAAATATATGCAACTGCAAAATAATGTAAGTGCAGAGTAACAGGAAAGTAAGCTTCTACAATTTATTGTCATGCAACAGGATGCCGACCAAAAGAAGACCTACACCTCTGTGTAGGTTACTTTAAAACACAGAAGGTTTCGGTTTTTTTTAAGTAACTGGTCAAGAAAAACGGCACCGTTACAAGGTAAATGGCGCTAAAGCAAATATTTACTTATTTTTTTATGCGATTAAACTGCTGATTCAGTTTTAAAGTAACTGCTTAAACGTTCGCACCATAAAACATTAGAAAACAGCGACTAATGCTCAACACACGTTCACAGAGCCCAAGGCTAACTGCTCACAGCCCAGTGATGTCCTTTTACACCGACATAAAGCTGAAGAGCATCACAAAGCTGAAACTACTGACTTAAATTATTATATTATAATATTCTCCAAGCGGTGATTCATTTACTTCACCATTGCAGCTCTAAAAAGCACTTTATTGCAAGTAGCAGGTCATTTCAGTGGCTCTAATAGCTCGTTGTGTTTTAGCACTAATGTGTAAAAAAAGACCAAAACATGACACTAGAAATTCAACTGCAATGTGCAAAAACTGTTTTTTGCGAAAAGCCACCACGGCACGGTGCATTATTTCACACCTTCACCTGTTTTGTGCCATTCCGCTGTTTGGACAGGTGACAACTGTGCAGGGTGTCAGTTCTGCGGTGGAGAAGACATGGTGCAGCATGACGCACAAGCCCATCAGCAAGACCACAGAGGAGAAAAACCCTATCAGTGCCAGCACTGCCCCAAGAAGTTTAGTCTGAAACATCAGCTGGACACACACCACCGAGTTCACACCGGTAAGAAAGCCAGAAGGGTGGCAGTTTGATGAGTCTCTTTGCTATGAGGTATTTCAGTTTGTTCGATGTATAGAAAAGTAACTTGATATTTTAAAATAACCCTATAATACTATTAAAAAGGTTTCCATCGTGTAATTCGAAAGTGTGTCCTGAGCATGTAACAGTAAAATTAAAACATCGAACACTGAGTTCCTGTTATTTTCACTCAGCGTGATGGTTGATGCCTGTTTTGTCTAGTCTGTTGTTAGACTGACATACAGTGAAATCACAGGGGAGATCAAACTTCATAGAACATACATTTAAGTTGTACATAACGTTGTTTAGTTTCACTGATTTCACTCTAAGTTTAATCTCAACAGGGAAAAACAGACTATGCAAATAGCAGTAAAAACACAGTAATATTTGTGTGTGTGTGTGTGTGTGTATATATATATATATATATATATATATATATATCATCAGCAAATGGAAGAACACCAGCAATGAACAGGTTACATTTTTAAACACAGAAAGGTCTAAGACCCTGTCTCCCCTCCCTTGCCTTCCTTCCTGTGCAACCCCTTTCTTGCTTCTCTCTGCTACAAGGAGAGAAACCCTTTGAGTGCCGTCTTTGTGGTCAGCGCTCACGGGACTACTCAGCCATGATCAAGCACCTGCGGACTCACGGTGGGGCCGCACCCTACCAGTGCACGGTCTGCCTGGAGTTCTGCAGCAGCCTGGTCGCCATGCAGAGACACGTGAAGAGCCACGCAGTGCAGGACTTCCCTCCTGACTGGAGCATCAACAGCACCTACCTGTACACCTCCCACATCTGAGCCACGCCTCACAGACATTGGTCTGCACAAAGTTCTCAAAGGTGTAGCTTTAGTTTTTGCCTCTCATATATTATTAAATTCATACAAACGTCTAACAAAAGGCCCTTTTACCAACACTTACCAGGGTGTTGAGGTCATAATACTGTAGTGGGTCTCTTACAGTTGTAGCAATAACCTGTGCAAACAAACACAGACTGTTCTGTGATTCACACTGACAACTAAGGAACAGAGAAACGCAGCACTAATTTCCAGTGGCATGTCAGAAACCTATTCACAGTGTTTATCATTTCACATCCAATCATGTACCTGCATTAAAGCCACATTAACAGCTCATCCGTCATTCACTGACGCAGGCATCTTCCCTCTTACTTTCAGAATTATTGGGCTGGTTGTGTAAACTTTGTAAGTTGGACTCAGCGCCCTCATGGGGCCAAACACTGTAACAACTACCCTCAACTGATATACTGTAGTAAATGTGTATAATAGAAAAGTATACACATACTTTCTAAATACCAGGTGGTACCTCCGTAAGAGCAGCACACAAGTTATTTCGCTGTCCTCGCATACATGTAACCACGAAAACAGATTCGTAAGAGGAGCTTTTAGTGAAAAGCAATTTGTTGATTTGTGTAGCATTATCTTAACGTGGCAGAAAACAAATACATGTTTAACTCATTGCTCATTTATAGGCCTTAATGGATCAATATGCCATAATGCAAATAAACAAGTTCACACATAACAGCTGCCTTGGCAGTTCTTTGAGTTTCATCTTGATGTCACATGTTAAAGAGGACAGCTTCGCATTTTCACAGATTTATTGAACGAGTTCTTATAATGTTGTGTATTTTTGTAATCTCATTACCAGTAAAAAAAAAAACTAATAGGATTATAGTTTATAAAGGGGAGAAATAAAAGTTGTGAGGTTTTATTATACCAGACACTAAACACTTAAACACCGTCAAACAAGTCAAAGAAGCCTGGTTGTCTTCTCTATGAGCATGATACGTCCTGATTTATATGAAAACCTTTTTGCTGTTACTCACTTATGACGACTGAAGTATCCTTCAGCAGTTCTGCGCTCATCAGCAAATGGATGAGCGTGCCTGGTGGGGAACACATGCTTCTCTGTAGGAGCCCGTCTGAAACATCATGCAGGATCCAACGTGAGGATCCCTCTCAACATCTGTTACGTTTCATCACAGGATGTGTTGACCTGGCACATCATGTCTCTGTATAAAACAGAGAGTGACCTGTCCAGGGTGGACCCCTGCCTTTCACCCAAAGAGAGCTGGGACAGGCTCCAGCTGATCCCTGGGACCCTGGTCAGGAATAAGGGGGTCTAGATGATCAATGCATCACAACAGAAGTTCACAGTATTTGCCACATGATGTCACTATGTGCTTGAATCCTAACTACAGCTGCATGTGACGGGTCTTTTTGGTAGCAAACAGACTAACAGATAGAAGCCTGACCACATTAGGAAACAAATATGACTAATGACATAAACATTCTTCCCTGTTCAGATGTCTCAATAGGCCACCAAACGTGACAGCGAGTCAGCATCAGCAATGTCAGTTTTGTAATGAACATAATTATTAAGAAAGAACCTACACACCGAATCTGCTAAATGTTGTTTTTTTTTTTTACTTCACTTCAGGAATTCCATATTTTCACCAACACAGTTTCTACATATTTCATCTTTAATTATTGCGGCTGTTGTAACTGAATCACGTTTGGCAGCTGTGCATGACGAGGTATTTATGGTGGCCCTGGTGCAAAGTTGGAACAAAAACACTAAGACAACAATAACAGACATGCGGAAAAAGATAAGTGTTCTCTGTTGAGATTAAAGCTGGACCCAGGCCTGCAGACACAGGCAGGCTTGGGTCCAGCTGGCGTGGGTCATAAACATAAATCAAGGAGAAGAAAACACAAAAAAATTAAACTAAACAATTTACAGGGAGCAGCCAGGGAGAAGGTACTTGCACACAGTGGGAGGAGTAGTATGATAAGAGGAAGGAGTTTGATGACAGCAATCCAGGACTCACCGAGAAACAGATGAGACGTACAAACTGGAAGACGGGGGAGTAAAACACACAGGGAAACACAGAAGACAGGGAAGACACAGGCAACTTGTTTAGACGACCGCCTTCAGCCCTGGTAGCAGCCCAGTCTGGTAACATGGAGAGCTGCACACACACACACACACACACAGAGGGAGAGAGACAAAGGGGAGGAGAACCCAGGGAACAAAGAGCAAACACAGGTGAAAGAAATCAAAGATCATGAGAACTTAAAGCGAAAGGAAAAGAACTACAGGAAATGATATAAAATAAGAGCCCCAAAACAGGATGCATGGATCCTGTTAAGATACTAAAAGAAAGCACAAAGACATCTTTCAGCACGCAAACCCTTTTATCAGTAGAGTGGAGATGTTTTTGTCATGTTTTGATTGTGAGGTTGGGGTCACTTCCACTTATTCATGTGGGAAACTCAAACTGGGTTTGGTATTTCTCCTGTGTAAGTTTGAACAGTTTTTTGTTTTGTGTGGGTGTTTCAAGGTTGCATAGTTAGGACGCCTGACTGCTCATGTTTCAGGCTTCAGGGGGGTCAGCAAAATAAAAAATGCTGTGGAGGATGACATTTTATGCCATTACGTCCACAGTTGAACTTCCTTTTCCTCTCACCCTGTCAAATGTTCTGTCTTTTGACATTGTCTGTTGTTTTAAAACTAACCATGACTCCTTGTTTGTGCTCTTGCAAAATCCCAAGTCCAGCCTGTGTGTCTCACTGCCAGATTTATTATGTCTAGCTTGTTTTATTTCTCCCCCCAAGGCAACTCACAGCTGATTAACATTAAGAGTGTGGAATATATCCTACAAATATTTAATACAGAAACATTTTCTAACAAAAATATTAACTTAGGCCAATTTCAGTATCCAGGGATCAGGTCCCGCCTCGACCACTGTCCAACAGAATGGGAGATTAACAAATGGATCGGTGCAGCGTCTGTTGTGGTGAAGATTTACCGATCAATCTATGTTCCTACTCTCACCTATGGTCATGAGCTTTGGGTCATGACTGAAAGGACAAGATCACTGGTACAAGCATCTGAAATGAGCTTCCTTTGCAGGGTGGCTGGGCGCTCCCTTAGAGATAGGGTGAGGAGCTCAGAGTAAAGCCGCTGCTCCTCCACATCGAGAGGAGCCAGCTGAGGTGGCTCAGGCCTCTGTTCTCGATGCCTCCTGGACGCCTCCCCGGGGAGGTGTTCCGGCAAGTCCCGCTGGGAGGACGCCCCGAGGAAGACCCAGGACACGCTGGAGTGACTTTGTCTCTCGGCTGGCCTGGTCTCTCTGTGTCCCCCCAGAAGAGCTGGAGGAAGTGTCTAGGGAGAGGGAAGAAGTCCAGGTATCTCTGCTTAAACCACTGTCCCCGTGACCCGGCCCCAGATAAAGCGGCAGAAAATGGATGGATGGAACATGAACTTATGTTTTTGAATAGTTTGGATACAAGTGCTATGATACAGGAGTATCTGTTTTGCAGGGCGCTTTGCTTTCTTGGGAAATTATTACTTGCTCCTCGGGGTCACCCTAAATCTTGGATGAAGTTATCAACATTTAATTTCCTGATTGTTAAAAAAAAATAAAATCTTTTTATATTTATTTACTTTTATTATTCAGTCTCATCATTCTAGGTATTTTAATAATTTGCCAGGTCCATGATTCCTGCTGTGTATAATACTTTCCCTCTGGTTAGTTTTGCTTTCAGGTTGAAACACAGCTGCATCTTTGTGGTTATGACCCAGTGACATAAGGAAGTTTATTTATGCATGAAGACTGAGGGAGGAAGGTGGAAGCAAACAACATTTATGGCAGCACTGCTGTAAACTTAGTAAAAGTCCCTGGCATGACATGAGTCTGAGAGGGAAATGCCGTTTTCCTTCCACACATGGCTGTTCTTATTTCCAGTCCCTTAAATGTTTTCTCAGATAATAAAGTAATGTGAGCGAAGCATTTGCTTCAGTTGTATCATTTATTTTTTCTAGTGTTCAAAGTATTAGTTTTGTTGGCTCGACTTGTCGACAGCCGTTTTCCAAGAAGGAGCCAGTACTTGGCCAGTATATTTAGACTTTTATTTCCCCCTTTTTTTATTTTTGACCTCAGTTGTTCAGCTCCAGAGACAGTTTCAGCAAGAAGAACTACATGGATGAAGCTCTAACTCATTGCATGTGTTACTAACATTCAACTCAGTTATTTGTATCATCTCAAGGCACAAAACCCAACAAATCCCTTAAAAGGACACTGGACTGAATGCTAACTCTGGTGAGCATGGCAAATTGTAAACTAGCTCTGTACGTGATTTAGTGCACTGTAATTAACCAAACTCATTTCTGCAGAAAAAGGAACTGTGGCCACAGTGACTTTTTGCGTTTTTGCAGTGTCACCGTAAGTCTGTAAGTATGCTGGAAACTGAAATACCATGAAAGAACAATACGCAGCCGTAAACCCGAACCACAGTCCTCTTACACGTTACCCTACGGTTTCACATCTGGCTCAAGTTACCCCGGGTCAAAATCTAGTCCAACTCCTCACATTCAAAATCCAGTTCACATTCAGTTCCTTAATCAAAACCAAAACATCGTATTAAGGTTTTGATCATTTAAATTTAAATTCAGTGCAGGGAAACAAAAGGAGACAAAAGTTTCTCTTACAGTGGCACAGTGTGCTAATATCTTCGTCTAAAAAAAAAGACAACTGACCTTTTACAGATATATATGCTTTTACACACCCACCCACCCACACACACACACACACACACACTCACAAGGCAGCTGAAAGAAAGTGAAGACATCCCTGGACAAGAGCTGAGAATAGGGGAGTAACCTTTGTTCAGAGTCGGTGGTTCGGTCCTTGGCTTCTTTGGTTCACAGGTCGAAGTGTCTTTGGGAAAGAGACTGAACCCTGTGTGTGTGTGTGTGTGTGTGTGTGTGTGTGTGTGTGTGAGAGAACCTTCATAAGAACCAAGTTCCTCTGTGTAGAAAGAGGCAAAACTAGAAGAGAAGTTAGCCTGTTGTCGGACCTTTTCTCAGCTGCAGATTTAACAACACTGGAGCTGTAATTGCAGAGGAAGTGGTTGACAGAGACACAGAAAGGAAAAGTGGAGTTTTAAGTTCAGACTGACTGCAGTGTTCTTTAAAATAGGAACGCCAACCAACCAAACCAGCTAAAGTCCAGCTCCAAAGACTCTTAACTGATGTGAGGAGGGTGCACAGTGTTACACTTCACTGCTGAAACTGAAGCAGCCTGCACTTTAGTACAACGTATTAACACTTGGTCCTTCATTTCCAGTGAAGCAGCATCTTTTTTGTGTGACCAGTTCCCACAGTGCTGTGGCTATTTGCCTACACAGAGTTAGGCCACATGGCCACTGTGGCACAGTCCAGGACTAGACTTTACGCAGGTCACTTAATAAACTAATGTCCATAAAATACTGTCCCTCTTGGTTTATTCATCATGGTGCAGCAAACACACACACAGACCTACCTGCAGCTTCTCTGTTCCTCTGTATTGAATTCACACACATCTCCAGCTCTTTCCATCATACATTTATTCCAGATACACACAAAAAAGAAACATGCAATTTAAAAATTCTATGTCAGCTCCCAGACCCGGGGACAGTAAAGATACCTAGTCTGAGAGCGTTTACCTGGGTTTCTGTAGACCAGACGACGATGTGTCTGGTGGGAGGCGCTATGCTGAGGGTTTACTGAGCCTTTTTCCGCTATATAGCGCAGTTCAGTGATGGGACACTCCGAGAGGTGCAAAGATCTCACGACCTACTGGGACAATATTGCAGGGACATGTGCGTTTTGTCCAAAGCCATGTAAGCCTGGATTTTCTTTTATTTTCTTATGTTGTGATATGTTGTTTTATATTGTTTTATATTATGGTATGTTGTTGTTTGTTGTGTTGTGTTAAAAGCTGTAGGGTTTGAAATTAATCCTAACTGTGGGTATGATGACGACGGAGGGTTTCATGAGCCGAACCACAGACGATGCAAAAATGGAACCTTCAATGACGGTACCAGGACTCACTGCCGAGCCTGCACCATCTGTCAACCCGGGCATGAGGTCGTCCACCCCTGCAGCACCACGTCGGACACCAAGTGCAAAGAAACCCGGTAAGGAAAACGCATTTTTCTGAGAAAACGAGCAGGGACCCAGATGAATTTTTCTGTTTTCTTAAATTTATTTATTATGAATTTTTAAAAGACGTTTAGCTACAGTTTTATATTTTCTCTGGTTTGTTTAGAACCCGAACCACCGAACCTCCTGTCACAGTGAGTGTATGTTCCCATAACATCATGTAGTGTTACTGTAATGCAGTTTTGAGTGTAGTTTCTTTGTCTTCTCAGGAATCGACAACTTCTCCGCGTGTTTCAGCTTCTCCCAGCATAACATCATCGGTAATTCATATAATAATAATAATAATAATAATGATGATGATGATGATGATGATGATGATGATAATAATAATAATTCATATTACTGTCAGTCAGTCAGTCAGTCCACAGTCTGTTCTCTCCGGGGATCCACAGAGGAAAAGCATAAAGTGTAAGCTGTTAAATGTAACAGGCGCTTTGGATCAACAATGTGACCTCAGTGACATTTTCCTTACATGAGTAAGAAAAAAAGGAAAGTTCTGGTTAGAAAGGTTAGAAAAAATGTCTTAGACCTTTTGTTCTCAGTCAACCAGTGTTTTCATTTCAGAAAAGCAGACAGCAAAGGGCCACCTCCCCAGCCTTATGTAAGAGAAACCTGCCCTTGATTATAGAACAAGAACATATTGTTTTATTTAAACATATACATATATACTTATATATATATATATTTGGTTTTGTTTGTGCAGGGGCGTTGCCATCAGCCATCATCATAATTTCCATGATGATTGTGTTCTTTGTTTACCTGAACTCCAGAAAGAGGAAACGAGGTTTGTTCATTATGAAGATTAACCCCAGACAAACTTAAGAAAAACAAGTGTGGTGTGTTACAAATATCTGGGTGTGTTCTTTGGAGTCAGGGGTCATGTGGCACTCCAGACATTAGCTCTTCAACATGTGCTAACCATATGTGTATCTCATGCTATGGGTTCGCCCAGTCCAGCAGAACATGAGGACTGGTTACGAAAGAGCTGCAGACAATAACAGGTTCTCTCAACTCTCCTCTTCAAGTGGCAGCAGTGACTTGGAAACTGTCCTCAGTGAGTGAAAATGACGTTTCTAAATGTTTTATGCACAAGTCACAATGTGAATCAGTGTCTGTCAGTGTTTTTAGAGATAGTTGGGATGTGCAGTTTTACATATCTGTGTCTGGAACCATCAGGGACTGTTTCATCTTCTTGGTCTTGATGTGTTTATCCTTCATATTGCTCCACCAGCTAGAACAACCCTAAGATAATTCACTCAATGATCCCACCTTTTCCCCGTGTAGGTCCATACATCAAGGCTGCGCCCTTACAGACAGTGCTGGACAATATAGACGTGTTGGAAGAGTTGGTGATGTTATTAGACCCAGAGTGTCACGGAGCAAAGAACACTAAACATCTGGCATCCTACTGCTCCTTCTCCTCCACCTGGATAACTTACACTTACTCCCTGAAGGACAGCAAGAGCCCTCTGAAAGCTGTGCTGGAGGGGGTCACCGCCAAGAACCCTGACTGGACGGTGGGGCACCTGGCTGAACTGCTCAGAATGATGGAGCGCAACGATGCCCTTGCTGTTCTCGCCAAACTCAGGCTAAACACACTTTCTCTCCCCTCTCTCCCCTGACTGCTTCTGGCCTCTCACTGCAAATGCTTGGATTTTAATTCTATTATTCAATTTCCAAAATCAGCATTATGCTTTGGGTAGAAGTGGAACATTTATATCAATATATCTCTGACAGGACATTTCTTGTCTCCCTAATGCTGCTTTTGTGATTATACATGTACAACTATTAACTGAAAAGAGTTTCCAATTTGAATTTGTTTAATCATTACATTTTAATGAATATTGGAGATGCAACAAATATGAATCTTTTTTATAAAATATTTCTTTACACTGTTGGCTATTGCTATTTCAATAAAAAAAGGAATATATTCAAACATCTTAACATCTTTATTAAGCAAATAACATTATAAATAAAAAAGTGCATAGAAAAATTAAACAGGTTTAGAAATATGTATACAAATATTTACAAACTCAGGGCTTATTTATACATGGTAACAAAGACGTAAATTTAAAGATCACATAGTTTCTCATGTTATGTCTTTTACACTTACTTTAAAATAACCCTACTATATATATATTTATATATATATATAGATATTTATATGCACGTGTGTGTGTGTGTGTGTGTATGTTATATATAAATATATATATAACATACAGCTTTCTTAACAGATCTTGGGAGAGATGGTCATGATAACTTCAGGTTTTGACTAGTGCTTTCGATCCTTCATTGCAAGCAATCACACACACACACACACACACACACACACAGACACACAACACAGACAGACACACACACAACACAGACACACACACACAGACACACACACACACACACACACAGAGGCACCCACACAAACACCCCCCACATAAACCAGCTCTGCAGGACGTTAAAACCGAGCTACTCTTAAATGATCATCGTCTCTTTTTGCATCAGTATTCCCAAACATCTGTTTAAACAGCTGAGGTAGAATCCTTACAAGAAGCTGGGAGTGACTCTGCTCCTCTAGTCAGCTAAGTGACTGACACGAGTTAATCTGGGCTCCATCCCAGTGATTGGACATGCAAGAAGGAAAAATGGATTAAGACAAAATGTAAATTTTCTCTAATAATTTTGGACAGAAAGAGATGGAAAAATAAAATAATAATAATAATAATTAAAAAAAAAAGATAATGGGCTTGGGGAGGCAAACAGTGCTCACGTTGCTCCTGTGGTGGATTCTAAGATGGTCAGTAATCTACCATAGCAAAAAATAAAACTATTCTTTAAAAATACCTGCTTTAGAACAATTGGTGTCACAAAAGGCTTGATGCATGACATAACAGCCACAAAAGAAAATTCAAGTAAACTGGAAAAACAAAGGACATCATTTGTAACTAAAAAAAAAAGAAAAAAAAAAAATTTACAAATGGGCAGATCTCGTAATAGACTAGATCGCCACAGTTTACACAAAGCACAAGCTTTTACCATTAAAAATATAACTCAAAACATGAATAAATATAACTATTAATTTGAACAGTGTGTGAATGGAATTAGAATCAACTAAGAACAGCATTAAACATTATTTTAAGGTGTTAAGTGCATCCTCTCAGCTCCATTTCAGATCGAATGTTTTCTGCAACGACAGCGGTTATGTTCGTAACCAGAGCTGAACGCACACACACTCAGTGGCAATGCTTTATACCAGTGCTCTCCCTGATTCACTGTTTCACAAAGATGAGGAGAAGTTGTGTTTGATGGTTATATATATGTGCAACTGCAGGGCAGCGAAGTCTTATTGCAATAGGTAATGAGCATCTGCCAAGAGAGTAATAAAAAATATATTTTTAAAAATCTGATAATCACCACAACTCTTCACTTTTGGCTTGGGTAGTGTTTGCTACATACACTGTACATCAAGAGAGGCAAAAAAAAAAAAGAAAAGAAAATGTCTTACAGACAAGTTTCCATTTTTATAGGTATGACACTATGGTACTGACTCAAACCGTTACATCGCAGTGAATCTATTTTCAGCTTCAGACAGGAAGAGAGCAGATGAGAAACAGTAGCTCTAACATCAAGAGTGAAACCTAGACAGACACTATTTTCCAATGATGATAAAGAGTACTGCTTGAGTGCATAAATTCAAGATACATGATGGCAACAGGGTGAATAAACAGCTAAACAAGTCCTGATCTGCAGGACATCTTAGTCCAACTAAAGATGTGAAAGACCTTTCAAAGCTTAGCACCATGGTTGTTTTGTTTTTCGGTCTAAAAAAAAAAAAAAAAAAAAAAAAGTATATATTAGCAACGTGATCAGCATCAAATGTATGATAAAACACACACAGGCTTGGGTGAATGTATGGCTCAAGAACTGACTTCACTACTACTCACATGGGGCTGTGATATTCCCATCACTGGAGGATGGAGCGATCATGATTACACGTGCACTACGGACAGGCCTACACCGCTCAGTATGAGTAGAACATATAAGGAATCTTTCAGTCTTTAGTCTAGATATAGGATTTCGGCAATGATTCGAACAAATAAGGCTTGATGTGTGTTATCGAAGAAATTCTGTCGGTGCCGCCCATTTAGATCTAGCAGCCCCAGACACATTTTAAAGAACTCGCCATGAATACCAAAACCACTTCCCGCACAGCTCTGATGACTCTGCAGTACCAGCTGAACGGCTTCTCTGTACCTTGTGACCTTAAACCTGATTTTTTGATTTTTCCATACAGGTTTGCTTTCTTATTCTAACTCACCAAGTGTTAGTGGCCAAATTCCCCAGCTGTGCAAACCGCCCAACACCTCCCCAAGCCCAATCCAGTGCCATCTTAATTTAAGGCTTACTAGTAAACAGGATCCTTCCCTTTTCATTGAAGGGATCTCTCAGTTGAGGAAACGCCGACATCGTCGAGCTCCACAGTTGCAGCTGAGCTTGTTGCTGGCGTCTTCAATGGGGAACTTGTAGTCGTAAGTGAGCTCCTCTCCCCTGTAGATCTTTCTAAGAGCAAAGATGACGATATGCTTTCGGCCCTCCACGTTGATCACTCGTGAGTAGCAGTTTGGTTCACAGGAGTGATTGATGAATCTTGCTGCATTGCCATGCATGGTTGCATCCACCACATCAAAGTCATCAATCCGAAACATGTAACAGCCAATACCCTGCAGAGGTAAACATGAAACCTATTACTACATCCTCCCACCTTTCTCACCTTTGACCTTCAAGTCCCGTGGATAACTGACCAACATTACTGTACAGCTGGTAAAAGTAACAGCGACCTGACCAACCTTGCCATCGTAGTACTTCTCCCTTTTGTCAGTGAGCACTGAGCGGATGACGATGCCTGCGTATTCAATAACCATCTCCCCTGCTTCAATGTTCCTCTTGCAGAACAGGCCACGGCCATGGATAGCAGACCTACAAAGGTCAGACAGGGCGACGGTCCAGTGATGTTTACAACAGTGGTGTACACACTCAACTCAGAAAAATGTATTCATTACATTTTATACTATACTTTATCATTACATTTAACAAATACAACTATAGTGGGGCAGTGGGCTAGCACACAAGAAAACACATTCCCAGCCGCCTTAACTGTATCTGTATATTTGTAACTAGTGCACATTACTGTGCTACCACTAAGACGGCACATGTGGTAAGCATTACGAGGCATGAAGCTATTTCAATCATAAAGTACAGCCAGATGAGGCAACTACAACTGCTGTGGTGTTCTGGTTAAGCAGCCTTGTGTTTTCGGGTTCAGTCTCCTACATATCTTCATTGCATCTTTTTAGCTTTTGTTTCAGCTTCCTGAATGTCTCTAACATGAAATTGCAAAAAACTGGAAGGGATAGTTTGTTCCAGTTTCAAGAATGAAACTCCCTTCTTGAGAAGCATCGTGACTCAGATTAGAAATGTGCCTCTGTAAACAAAGGTGAAAGAATAAACTCTAGCAGCTGTAATCCATAAGTCATCTCTCTCAATCGGTTTGATCTGTTACTGCCCTCAGTCTCATATCAGCCTGTGAGCCCCATGATATTTTGTTCTTTCTGACGCCTACAAATTGTTTCCAACTCAATAAGTTCTTTAGCTCAGTTTCGACATGCACTGAAAAATGACAGACGGTGCTGCAGCTACGCAATGAACAACACATTGATGATTGATTCACTTGAAACTTTATACGGGCTACTCTTCCACAATCCTCCTTCTATGGCCTCTCCCATCTAATATGCTGCTTTCCTTTGCGTGCCAAAGAAACAGCTCCACCCACTGCTGACTGGGAGAACTCAAACACATATTGTACATATTTTAATGCTTTTGGAAAAACTGGCGGAAACATTGTCTGACAGATCATTTCTGGCTTATGTAATGAAGAAGGCCAGATGGCCCAAATTAAAAAGGCTGCTTTAGATTTGTAAATGTGCAGCTTTTCCCTCTTTGTGTAAAACCATCTTGCACATACAGGTGTCTGTACAACTCTACAGACAAGAACTGGACTGCAATTTAGGTAACTTTACCTGCCTGCTCAGAAATTCATAATTTGCTGTACAACTGCATTTGTCCCCCGTACAATATCTAAACCCAACAGCAGCTGATGCTTTAGGATCGGCAACTCAATATTTTTTTTATTTTTTAGCTTTAGACAGAAGTCTAATATTATATTTAATATTATATTATTTTGTGGTTCCGTGCTGACCTGTATACACCAACAGCTTCCTTGGATGTTCTTTCCAGATGTCTAAAGCGCATGGCCATGGGCAACTCCAAACTAGTAGCCCGTCTGAAAGAAAGAAAAACCCAAAGAGATACAGAACCAAATAGTGAAATCATTCAAACAAAATTCTTAATGGTCTTTAGATATGATTTCCACTTAAAAATGAATTTAGTTAGTAAAATAATTGACATGTAAATGAATGAATCTGGACCTTGTGGATTTCAAAAGAACCTCGTCTTCCTCATCATCATAAGGCCCAATGTCAGGAAGTTGTCTATGCTGAGAAGCCAGGAAGTTAAACATATCAAAAGTTGACTTCCTGTTAAGAGAAAAGAAGAAATGACCACTTAGAAATCAGACTTTCATATTATGTAAAATGCTATGTGCTTCTGGCTCACAGCACACTGTAAGAACTCAGGTAAACACACCTAAGGTAGAGCTCAGAGCGGGCACAGCCACTGGGGTTGACGGGCAGGTCATCCTCCTGGCTGAACTGTTTGAAGAAACGGAAGGTATGGCGTTGACAGCGGTGAGCCCCTTCAAGTTGCTCCAACAAGAACAGCACTGCATCATGGACCAGTCCCAACATACGGGGTCCAGTAATCCCCTGAAAGGTCAGGGGTCTCAACCTTGCTAATGCTCGTGCCTCCTGCACCCCATCAATGACTGCTTTCCAAGCCACTGCAAGGACAGTTGAATAGAGAATGAATAGAGCAAAAATAAGTGATGGCAGATGATCCACACCAGAAACAAATTTCCCCAGTTACATAATTCAAAATTCAAGCCTGCTAAGATATTTATTATCTCATGTCGTATTAGCCTTACCCTCAATGCTGTCTGCCTCCACCCTGAAACCATCATCACTGGTTATTTCGAATACCAAGTGTGGCTGTTCTCTGTTAGTCAGACATTCCTCATCCTCACCAGATGGTGGTGTTTCATCATCTGAGGCAGATGCAGCACCTAAGAAAAACACAGTCAGTCTATGCAACACTTTTCCTAAATGTCGCAACCAATTCATCAGAAACATTCTTTGGTCGACGTTCCTAAAGTCAGCAATGAGTGACCACTTCACAAACATGATTAACTTACCAGAGTATTTCTTCCATTCAGTCATGCTACTGGGTCCAACTGGTTCCCACGCATGCAGTTTACACTGTTCACCACGAGACATATAATCCCAAGGCTCTGACCTGAGAAAACAAGAGTTCACAAGTTTTTCAAACACATGGATTTTATATATCCATTTGCAAGTTGTTTCTCATCTGACACCGTATTCACTTCTCATTAGACACCAAACTGTCCATCTATGTAAAATAGTGTTTCCAGAAACCACAACGGGGATGTACTGGCTACCTTCTTTATAGGAGGTTAAATAAAATGTGTCTCTGGAGCAGAAAATAGACGAACCATGTTAAACTTCTTACTTTAAAAGTACAGCATTTTTTTTTTTCCCCATTTCTGGTGTTCAAATCATTTCAAAGTGCATCTAATATTTAAGGTTACAGCTTATCAGATGTTCTTTTGAGTTTTATCATTTAAGATAAGAAAATCTTACCCTGAGCTATCAGAATCACTGATACACTCCTCCTTTAATTCATCCAGATTCAGTACTCCCTTCACTGTGGGGGTCTTGATGCGAACTCCTGAAGCTCTGCTGGTGATGCTTGAAAATGTAGGTTTGCGCCGCTCCTCATCCTCACTGATGCTCTCTGGTGGCAGGAAGTCAACTTTAGACTTCTTTGTGACAATGCGGTCTGAAAGGGAGGACACTCTCTTCATGCGGACGTGTGTGCGAGCACGGGGCGTAGGAGCGGGTGCTTGGGGTGGAGATGGAGAGCGAGGCGACTCTGCAGGCTCTGGTTCAATTAACAGGCCAGGTGGCAAGACGAGCGAGGATGGGCTTAGTGTCCGAAGCCCGCTCCACTTCGGAGTGTAGTTACTCGCCATTGCTTGGTTGATAATTGCTTGAGCACTTTCAGCAGGAGTCATAGGAGGATTCTCGGTCGACAGAGATGGCTGCCCTGACGTCTTGGATGACTTGGATTTCTTGGATGCACTGGACTCCTTCTTTTTTGTCTTTTTCAACTCTGGAACAGTTTCATCTTTTGGTGTTTTCGTATTCTTTCTTGGTTTCTTTGCATTAACGGATGCCACCGCACCGTTACTATTCTGAGCGAGCAGCTGTGTAATTGTGGTTGGAGTCTGAACGGCAGGTGTAACTGTCGGAGGAACTGCTGCTGCCATGTTGGGCCCGGGAGGTGGAGCAGTCATACTGCCAGCTGCTGCTAGTGTAGCTGAAAGTGCATTGCTCTGCAAAAGGCTTGCAATCTGAGTGACGCAGTTATAGGAAGGGGAGTTGGGAGTGGGCAGCTGAAAAGTGTTGCTGTCTGGGTTCTTTACAAAAATCTGCCCAAGGCGGTTCACCAGCAGAACATGTGGTGTAGGATCAACATTTGGACCTCCCACCTCTTTCACAGTAAGAATGGCATGACCCGGTAATGCCTGGGGTACCACTGGCTGCTGAGGTTCTAAAACGGTCCTAGGGGTAGAAACGTTGATTGAGATTGTGTGACCAGATGCAGCTTCCTTCTGCACAGATGCAGAGCTGTAACCATTTAATATCACAGGTGCCGAAGCAGGTTGGACTGACACAGTTGAACACTGTGCTGACAACCCAGAAACAGATGGTACTGATGCAGAGGAAGAAACGAAAGTAACAGCGGTAGAAGCCAGTGGTTGTGTTTGTGTGGAGTAAATCGGTAAAGAGACAGTTCCTGACATGGGAAAGGTTCCTGACATAGCTGATAATGCTGGGTCACTTTGAGGGGCAACATTTAGCAGCGTTTGGGTCACATCTCCAACGGGTCTGAGGGTGGTTAGTTTTGTAGACTCCATGGACGGGAAGGCTGTTAACTCCTGTGAGGATGTTACTGGCTCAAGCGTAATACTTGTTAGAGGTGACTGACTGAAACCTGGTAAACAGGAATACATTTGCAAGGAGTCTACCAGGCCTTGAGAGGGGTTTGGTACGCCTGTGGACATTAAAGTAGAGGGCTGAATAAGATCCAGCAGGGCGCGCTGACTGTTATCAGCAGCTTCTCCTAACGAGGGCGCTATTGTATTTGCTGTTAAGTGGTTCATTAACACAGTGGAGCCCTCAGTTGAAGGTACAAACTGGCTGCTGCCAGTCTCTGAGTTCAGGAGTTTACAAGCTTCAGGCCGTTGGGTCTGAAGCGGGGCGCCTTCTAGCAATGAAACCATCTGAGGTAAATGTGAACTAGTGTCACATCTCTCAAGAACAAGAGGTGTTTCTGAGGCAAACCCTAGACTAGGATCCTGGAGTTGCCCCACTGAATAGGAGGTTGCAGGTACCTTTGTGAGCAAGTTAGGCAAAGCACCATGAACTGGAGGAGCAGGAAGTTTGGTCGCTGAATTTATTACTGAACTGTCAGCACTTTGCTCTTTGAGTGAAAGGTTTCTGGAAACAGATTTAGGTGGATTTTGAAGTGGACTTTCAGCAGGACATGTGTTGAGAACCGAGACGGTGACTGATGAAGAACCTGCAGGAATATTATTGGATGACCCTGTTTGTGTGGTGTTTGCGGTTTGTAGTTCAGGGAGATTTTTATTATTTAGGTTTTTGGCTCGGATCTGAGCTTGAGTTGATCCCTCAACCTTCTGAGTCTCATCACTGGTCACTATGCTTGCATCACTCTCTGTGCCGTCATCAATGCCGTCCAGCTGAGCCATCGGCCGGGAGGATGGGGAGGAAGGAGACTTGGAAAGATCTTTTGATCCGGGACAACTGACTATTCTCCGTGAGAAGTCAAAATAGTGCTCCATGTCATCATCAGAAGAGGTGTTTCCTAAATCATCCCTGGCTGAGGCTGCAGACCGTGGCAGATTGGCAACAAGGGTCTTCCTCTTGTGTACCTCTTGAGCTCCTCCCCAAAATTCCTCCTGATCATCACCCTCCACCACTATCTGCCCCCCACAGTTCATTGCCACACCTTCGTTTAGGAGAGTCTCTTCGATCTCCAGTTCTGTCCTCATCTCTTGACCCAGACTGATATTGGGATCCTTATGAAATGAACTGTAGGGAAATTCTTCTTCATCCTTCTGTTGGTCTAAGTCCCCTTGGGGTGACGTACCATTTGCTGGAGAGACGTCTTCAGGCTCTGGTGAAGCTAAGAAGTTGTGTGGCACCTCAACTGAGTCTGACTGGCTCAGATCAAGTGATAAGCGGGTTCTGGGTAGTTGTTGTATGGATGAAGAAAAAGACAGACTTGGAGAGGGAAAGCTTCCCACACTGTCCTGCCAGGGAGACTGAGGAAAGAAAGATGAGGTGCAGTGGGTCATTGTGTTCCCAGGACAGCGGACTGAGGAAACGCTTCTACCTCCAACGGGACGGGGTGATGGGGAATTTATCAGGTTGTCTGTAGCACCCAGTGGGAACAGTGGGGAAGTGGAAAGGGAAGATTTTCCAGCACGAAGGGTGACCGGTCCAGTCAGAGGGCCCAGAGGAGGGGGGGTCATGTGACTGCGAAGGCCTGTTGTCTGTGAGTGGGGGCTGTGGCGACGAACCCTTCGAGTCTCTTCCAGGTCACTGATGGTTAATATGTGGTGGGGTTTCACCTGGGTTGCTCCTAAGAAGAAAACAGAATTAATTGACTGACATTTATTGAAGAAACATATTTTAGTGACTTTAAAAATTTTATGTATTCATATGTTACCTGGGGATGGCAGAGGTCGGGACATTCCTCCAGCTGGTCGCCTGGGTTGGGGATAGGTGGGAATCTTTGGCCTTGCACTGTGATCTGTCTTGACAGGAGGTCCTGGGACAAAGATTTCCTCGGCTGGGGGTTGGGAATCTGTCAAATCAGTCTCTCGCACTACAGATTCTGAAGATTTATAAAAATAATTGAAGAAACTATTAGTATTGTTATCAATATAACGTTAATCCCTTCTTAACGTATTTTTCAGCAGTAAAACACACACACCAGGTAATGGACAGGGGCAGTGAGCAATGGTGTGATTGTCTCCTTGGTCTGGCATCTCCTCAACAGGCTTCTCAGGGACAATGGGCCGGACCTCACGAACTGTACATGTGTATTTGCACTGGAGCAATGGATTAACTGTACTCCAGTACCAACGAGAACATCTAAAGAAGGAAAAACAAAGTTTTAAAAGTGTTTTCATTCAGTGTTTAGAGCAAATGTTTTATTTATTCAAGAAAGTTTGAACAGATAATGTGTAACTTACTGAAAACCCACAGGAAACAGTTTTCCTTTGCTGGCTGAAAGTTCTGTCAGCACACCTAGGTTTTCTATCTGCAAGGAACCTGAGTATGGACAATGTTGACACCACACATGAGTTGAGCATAAGCTCATGTTAGCAAATTCCGAGGAGTGAAACAGACTGGAGAAAGAAAAAAAAAAAAGCTGCTCACCAATCATAACACTGATCAATTCTGGCTCCAGTCCTGTCAAGAACTTTCTGCGGAGGCTGATCCCCTCAAAATCCACATACACCCTGCGGATTACTTCAAATTCTTGACCAGTTATCATCTGAACAAAAACAACAAGAGAAAATGTGATAAAAACCAAAGTCTAACTTTGAAACTGTTCCAACCTTTGGTAAGAACTAACAAATTACCCTGCCGCTGATGAGATGCCGGTGTTTGTAGCAATAGACCTTCTTATCGTCCTGGAACACACAGTGACGGGAGCGCGCGCACATGAAATGATAGTTGCTTTGACAAGATGTCAGGCAGCAGCCCACTGTGGCACCCGTCTGGTTGCAGCGTTCACATCGCTAAGACGGGGTAGGGATTGATGAGGGTGATGGGTAAAGTTTGAGTCAGAGTATTTCAAATATAAATACTGTCCTGGCAGCTTTAGATGGAGTTTTGCTAGTAATCAAAACACTGATTTTATAAATGAATACACAATATTAAACAAGCAAACAACAACAAACAACCAACCATCAGGCGACCCCTTGCAACTGCACTGTGTACATGTAGAAGAGAGCCATTGTCCTCTTCAAACACCTCAGCTGACCAGAGGCAGCAGTTCACATGTGCCCATTCATTTTGGCCCAAGTACAGCAACCTCCCTGCTTCCTGTGAACCCCACCACAAAGATATTTGTGAAGACACGAGAAAACATTACAGCCTGCACAGTATTTATAAGTCGTCTCCATGTTGGGTATTGTTGATTTACTGTTTAATGCATTACTTACATTAGGTTTGAGATCTCCATATTTTTGGCACAAAGAGCATTGTCTTTCATCATCCTTAGACCATCCAGTGTCTAAGTCAGATTTTGAAAGCCGGCCTCTTTTCCCTGTATGAATGTGCAAGAGTAAAAACTTTAAGGTCTGAACACTGTGCAAGACAAAACGAGACAAGCGGCCAATTCTATCGTCACCCCTCCTGAATAAACAGCATTACCTTTGAACCTGAGCCTAACAACCCTGCTGGTTTTGAGGTGGTTCTGGCTTGTCGGCTCCCCAGACAATGGAGAAAGTGCATCTTCTTCTTTTACATCTAAGCTTTGTCCATTGTCCTCCTGCAGGAGGCCCAATGGAGCCCTGGATGAGAGCTCTTTCCTCTCCTGCCACTGTGCGTAAACATGTTCTGTTGTAGGAGGATGGACAGCATGGGACAGCATCCCCCTGTTAAGGAAAGAATTAAATTGTGAAAGGTTTAACATTTTCATTAACATTGATGCCACAGAGAGAATATGAATATATTTACACTAAATACACAATGATTTATACATATTAGCTTTAAAATATCTTGAGAGCCATATTATTTGGGACAGGGTCATGCATGTGAAAAGCGAGTTTGAAATGTAGATGTATACAAACCAGTAAATGATAACCATCACTCACATGGGCAAGTCTTTGGTACAAGGGTTCCATACCTTTGGGTCTTGGCTGTTGAACCAATTAAATACTTCTTCAAGGAGCTAACAGAAAAATGATCAGTCAATTAAAAATATTAATTCACATTTTTAAAAAGGTATCATTTCTCACACTCCAGTTAGCAAATTAACAACGAAAATCATTCAAGGAAAATTCAGGTCAGACCTCTTCACAATGGAATCTGTCAGAAAGTTAAAATTCTTGATAAATGCAAGTTTAAACTATGACCAAGTCATGTTATCAAATACTGAATGATGTTCAAGGAGAAGTGTCTTTTAGTCATACAGCACCTTTAAGTAATAAGATCGTGCCAGGGCAGTGGGTCTCTGCTCCTCTGGAAGATCCTCCTCTTGCTCAAGCCTCTTTCGCACCACTTGAACAACATCCTCATGGAACATTTTCTATGAAAAAGGGTTTTATTTTGTTTTAGGATCAGTTCGGTTCCACTGTTCCCCTTAGTATTCTTTTTAGCAAACCCATAACTGGCAGAACATTCAGTGACATAATGCATCCCCTCCCTGGGTTCTTATTTTGCTAAGAAAACAGTAAGGAATGGAAGGGGAAACACTGAATAAGAGGGTGTGTACTCACCAACGTAGTATAAAGGCCTTTGTCAAACTTCTTGCCTACAGCTCTGAGGTCACAGGCTGGCTGTCCTTCTATTCCACTGTCAGGATCAACCACCTTTTCACACTGCAGCAGAAATCAAGTCATATATGAAATGCTTTATTTCACGTATGACTTACAAGCCCACGGACATAAATACACCACGTGTCACATCTGTCACATCTGGAAGTTGCGTCTCCTACCTGTGAGCAGGTGACAAGGTGCTGGGTAAGAGTAGAGGAAAGCAGGCAAGCTAGCACCTTCTCCACCCCAGCCCTGAGCTCAATATAGAGCAGCTCCCTCCAGGCGCTGGGCTGGGTCACACTGCAAGGCCGACACGAATACACTACGCTCTCTGGCAAGCTGGACAGGATCTCGTACAGCTCATCTGTAATCATTTCACAAGTTATTCTCCAGTGTATCTGAAACCACACACTGTTCACATTTCTAGAGTATTTTTAACAAGCAATGAACTTTTGATGTTCCCTTTTGTTCCCTCTTCACGCTTCAACCCTTTTCATTGTTTTGACGTCCTTTCTTTTTTAGAATTAGGTTACACAAATCAACCTCACTACTCCAAAGCAGCTAAGAACAAACATTTCTCAATTTAAGTTTGATGTGGTTTTATCAGACAATATACTTGAAGGTTTATTTCTTTTGAACAAAAAATTTAAATGACCTGTTAGATCCTCACACTTGGCATGTACCCAGTGGTTACATGTGCCACACTGCATCATCTGACTGTCATAGTCATTGTCCTCATAGCACTTGAAGCAGATTGGACAGTAGTTACCTGAAGACAGACAGACAGATGATTAGTCTTAGCATAACCTGGTAGTGTTGGTAAGTAATACAGCAGCTTAAAGACAACTGATAAGGGATAAACAAATATACTATATGAGTTTAAGATTCAATCCTCACCCTGGTCATAGAGTTTTGAACAGTCTGGACAGAGTCCTTTGTCCTGGTTCCAGTCAGTGTCCCAACTCTTCCCTGGTGTGACTCCACAACTTTTACATCGGATGCATGTCATGCAAACCTGCACAAAAACCATCAATGTATTCCAACCTCAGCATGTCTGTGGAGAATAACACACATCTTTGTGTTCCCTAAGAAATGTTAACTTACCCAAGCTTTCCTCTTCTTGTTTTGTTTTGGATAGTTCGATCCCAGACAGGAAGCATGATAACAGTTCTGGCATCGTTCGCACTCCAACAAAGGCTTAAGGGAGACACAAAAATATGATGGTTATTGAAGGAACTGCAGCAATATGGATAAGAAAAAAAAGTATAGAAAATCAAATGAAATTACCACTCTTTACCTTTGAGGGCTTGTTTTTCCTGCCACACACATGGCAGAACTTGCAGCGACGACAGCACCAGTTTTCCTTGTTGTCCTCAGAGGGACGTTCTGCTGGTTCAAGGCAAAACAGGTGGAAGGGCTCACAGCATACTTGACAATACAGCATCTGCAAAAAAGATATCCACACAAAATGTCTTGAAAACTAATAAACACCCACATATGTGGCTTGGAAGCGTACAGTGTAAGAATCCTATGTCAACAGAAGCAAGGGCCAAAACAACTACTGCAACTGATCAACTACTGCAAAACAGATCAAAATCTATTGAGCGTTTACCTCATGTTGCCCTTTACTGGCACAAAGGAAGCAGACATATGGTGGCATGAGCGGTGCAGAGGTTAATATACTTAAACCACCCATATTCCAGACATTCTCCAGAGTACAGTCCTCCTGAAATGAGACAAAACCAGAACAATATTAACTGCTCAGTGTAGTTACCAGTGTCATACAGGTCCGCTGACCAATAATTATAAAAATAATCAAATACACAGAACTTTAACTGTTGAGGGAAGCTGTAAGGTTAAATGAAAGACTTCAAAAGGTGAGAATTTTTTTCTCTTTCAAAATGTAAAATTTAAGGAATCAGTTGAAACACAGTTCAACAATGACCTCTAGTGGCCAAAATCAGCATTGTTGCGTTGCCTTGTGAATTATAATGTCTTTGACTTACTATGTGTGATTTGGTTTTAAAGCAATCTGAGGTTAATAGATGTGAAATGTTAAAAAGGTTTTCCAAACCTGTGCTAAATTCCACATATCGTACATCACAAATCTGTTCATTTTCAGAGTACCTTACAGGAATTATATGGCTGCTTTAAAACCTGAACACAAAGAGTTGAGGAATATTAAAACTGTGGATACGTGATACACAATAGGGAAAACCTACCTTGAAGTCAACCCTGATTTTATGAGTAGGTTTAGAAGACTCGACATCTCTCTGCTCAAATCCATGGGCCAAAGCTGCCAGGACGCTGGGAGGAGTCTGCTCCAAAGGACCCTGAGATGACAGACCCTGCAAACAACCATAACATAAATGCAGGCAATGCTGATCAGTTCAGTTCACATAGCCCCTCTGTAACCACTGTAGTCCTGACTTATAGTTTTTTACATTTGTGAAGAAGCACATGTCAGCTACGGCAGAGCTTAATTATATTATTAACTATGCATTAACCCCTTAAAACACAAGCAGAAATTTTGCTTAACTAAGACTAAAGCCTCAAGTAGATTCATCATTGCAAATCCAAATTTTTCTACTGACACCAAAAAAAAAACAACAAAAACAAAAAACAAAAAAAAAAACGAAAACAAATAAAAAAAACAAAACGAAACAAAAGAACACTATAGCAATCTATACTATAATGAAGGAGTGGTTGCCGAAGAGCTGGAACTACACAATGATTTATTTTGGATATATTAAACGTCACAAAACGAAAATTGTAGAAAGACGCAGCAAGTGTTGAATTTTATTTTAAAAAAAAAAGAAAGAAAAAAGAAGCAGGTAGGAAATGGTTTATTTTTCATACTGTGTCAAAAGATGACAGCATATAAACAGAAGCCTGGTGACCTTTTTGAAATGGACGAAAATAAGAATTACTCACCTTCTCAGGTTTGCGGCGACCTGGTGGTACACGGTGTGAGCTAGACTTTCGATGTCTGATTTCATCATCTGAAATATCTCCAAGGAATCCATCCAACGAAATAAAGTCTTTATGGTACAAGGAAAATTGGAGTTATATTATAAATATATATTATTATATAATATATATTATAAAGAAGAATAATAAGGCCTACACTACCTGTAAGCAGGTACTTTTTGCGTTGCATTAAGACTAATAATACTCAAATAGACCACGAATGAAGTGTCTTGTCTGACCTACATTTGTGAGGAATTTACCTTGACTGAATCGTGGTCCAGAACCCCTTTTCCTGGCTGGTGAGGCAGAACTTGAGAAATCTTTGTCATCCAGGTCTGAGTCGTAGTCCACCAGATCAAAGTAGACTCTGGGTTTCACAACACGCTTTGGCTGTTTCCTCACTGACGGACTGTGGTCGTCACCCTGGAGACCAGATGGTGAGTCCGTAACACCCTCGATCCCTTCGTCATTACTTGAATGACCCCCACTGAGAGAGGATCGCCGCCGCTTAGAGGGCCCTTAAGAAAAGAGGGGATGGGGAAGAAATGTAGATGGCATGCAGAATCTGATGAAAGTATGAGAGCAACATGAAGTGTGCGTGCACGAATGAAGAAATACCTTTGGGTGCTGTTCTTCCACTTAGTCTGCGTGCTTTTCTTTCTTCAATTTGATCACATCTCTTATACCTGGTAGAGAAAAAAAAAACAGGATTACTAATAAGTTTTGAATACTGTGCAGTAACTAATAATCACTTACAAGTTCACTTACACACAACACTGCCGTTTGGTATTGGGACCACCAAACTTGGGTTTGTCAAGGCAGTTCATGCACTTGCCACAGTCGTCCTCGTGGTTGCAGCCTTTGCATACTCCACACCTGCGAGAGCGGTAGCCAAACGGCCCAAGTCCTTTCCGTTTCACAAAATTCGATGGTTTCTTGACCTTGGCGACCTTTGGATCTGACAGCCCAGGACTGTCTGACTCTGAGGGAGACCCAATATCTGCAACAACAAACATAAATGTTGCTGAATTTCATTTTTTCATAAAGTAGTTCAGCATCCATTTTTAAAAGTAAAAAGTCTGGTTTCAACAGTACTCATATGAAACACAAAATAAAACTTAAACTCCATCCTCTAGCAGGAAACTGAAGCCAATACTATCACAAATACTGATGTTATCAAATACAACTACGTCTGTCAATCACGTCACATTTACCTTTAGTAACGGCTGATGGGGAAATGCCAGTTCTTTCATGCAGAGGCAAGGCGCTAAGTCTGGGAATGTCATCAGGAACCAACGCTCGAGGCTGCCCGAGCACCACAGATGCAGCACGGCAAACGTGCTTGATACGTGGACCTCCCACTCTGCGGAACTCCTGGCAAAGCGGGGAGACGAGCTGTGGCTGGAGGAAAAATACGGGAAGGGAGCTGAGTATTTTTCATATTTGAATTTAGCTACAAAAGCAGGTTAAATAAATAATTTAAAAAAAAACTATAAATATTGGCAAAAACCAGGGGGAAACAAGATATTTATTTGGATCTACACAGCAATGCCCCTCCCCCACTACAGATCTATCGATTTGAACACCTACTGGTCCTTGAGGTGGCTCTGTCTTGACGGGAACCTCAGAATCAGGCTGCACCTTCTGCTTTCTTCTTTGTCTCTTAGAGGACACATCTCGAGACCTGGCACCAGTTGGGCCAGATAACAACTACAGGGTTAATAGGAAAATACACAGCATCAGTACAGCAATCTTAAAACTACAAACCTGCCCAATACTATTCAGAAAATGTGCAATTCCTACACAGATTTTCCTCTTCTATAATAATATAATAACGGACATTTAAAGAATACAGTGACTGAAAATATACTTGAACTTACCCCAGATGACTTAAGCTGTTTCTGCTGGTCAATTTTAAAGAGCTGGACCTTGGCTTTCCTGAGGAGATTAAACATTCTTTTATTTGCACCAGTGAGGCGTGCTCTTTGTGAAGATCCCTTCTCCACAGGCCCATGGTTATCACTTTCAGCTGGGCCTGAGGTCTGCTCTGGTTGCAGCTCTCCTGTGGATATAAAGTAATATTTGCCAACCTCTGGTCCATTGGAGAGTCCTGGCTTCAAGGTTGCACAGGTCATAAAACATATGATTTGTTTTCTAATTATTCTGCTTACCTGAGTGAAGTTGGGCAGTGTCTTTGCCTGCTAAATGCTCCTCTTTGCTGTGCTGCAATGCAAGAGACTTGGAGTTCATAGTCCTAACGCACACAGAAACTTTTCTCACCACTCCAGGAGTATCAAGGTCTTCGATCTTCAGCTTGGACTTGTTCTTCTCACCCTCTGTATCCCGTTGTCTTAGGCTAATGCTTATAGCCTCATCATCTAGTCCTTCTGCTAAATCGACAGGGGGCTGAAGAGGTTTACTCACGCTGTCCATCTCTCCTATGTTTTTGCTTTTGGAAAGTCCTATGTGTGGCTTTAGCTTCTGATAAATCTTGAGATTAGCTGTTTGCTTGTTAAACTTGAAGGAAGTTTTCTTTTTCTGAGCATCCAGGAGGTCAGTAGAGACGTCTGTGGGCTTATCAGCTGGTGTAGATAAAAACAGATCCTCACATTTGTTCTCTGGAGTTTTGTCCAGTGTATACACTTCTTCGCTCGACTCTTCTGCCATGTGCCATTTGAAACTAGAGTTCTTTAGAGGAGAGCCACTCGTTTCATTTTTACCACTTTTTCTATCACAAAACAGACTGTCAGCTATGTCAATTGTTTCGTCTAGGTCCTGAGCTGAGAACAGATCAACATCCAACTGAGCTTCGCTTAATAGGTCCTCCTCATCAAGTGGCAGAATAGGGGATATCGGTCTGCCTGTCACATCATCTCGCCTCTTTGCTGGACGTATTTGCAAGCCCAGTTGTAAACTCTTTTTCGGGGAGTTTCTTCGTGGTAAAACAGACATTCCAGCATCATCCATAAACCTTTGCGGGGTTTTGATCACCCGTGAAGATCGGGCACTTACGACAGGCATAATGAAGTGCTTAATGTTTTTAACAAACTTTGATTTACCCGGCGGAGCATCTATAACACTCGCCGGTGCCTCATCGACTAACGAGTCTGTTTCTTCCTGCTTCAAACTGTCTTTTTCAAGCCCTATTTCTATCATTTTAGAAATTATTTTAGACTGTGGTTTTGCCCTATCAGATCCAGTAAACTGAAGGCCTGGCTGTCTCTTTTTGTACCTTTTGTGTATTCCAGTAAGTGTGGAGCTTGGGGCCAGTGGGGTAGCTGCCACTGGGGTGGAAATGTCACTATCTCCTTCAACAATTTCCTGATTTTCAGGCAACTTAAGTGGTGCAAACTTCCCATCTCTGCTCCTGTGCCTGTGTTTCTGACGCTGGCCAATCAAACTTTTGCGCCTCTTTTTCACTTTTTTCGAGGGGTTGTTTTGCAGGCATGATGTTTTTGGATCACTTGCTTGATTTTCTGAAACCAAAGATTTTTCATTATCTATCAACTGTATATCTGGTTCTTCTTTTACTGGTGGCTGTATCTGCTCCTGCTCCACTGGAATAGGGTCCTCTTTTGCCTCGGTCTGGGTGCAGTCTTTCATTTCTGGCAGACATACGTCTGTAACTAAAGGTTGAGTAGGTTCCTGTAGCACAGACTCTGTCTCAGTGGCTTCAACTGCAGCCGACTCTGTTGTGGCATCAGGTTCAGGGGAGACAACAGCCATCTTCTTCTGAGCTGACTTCTTTTTCCCTAATTTATTATTTCTACATCTTCTAGGTTTGAAAGGCACAGGCAATTGTTTGGCCTCTCTGATCTGTGGTTCTACCTCATTCTCAACTTTATGTGGAGAAACTTCACCTGGCACCTCTGGGGGAAGGTCAGCAATCTTTGGGGAATCCTTATCAGGAAGTTTCGAGGGATTAACACTGGTCACCGATGAGGATTCCTCAGATATAACCTGACAAGCATTTTCAGGAAGAACTTGTGAACTGGAGTCTTCAGTTGAAACCTGAGAAGAATCTTCAACATGCACCTCTGGAGTATCCGCACCCTGTGGACTTGTTCCAAACCTCTGTTTCTGAGTGGTCAATGGCTTATGACTAACAGACTTTACTTGTCGTGAATCGAGGCTTAATGCCCTCCTCCTTAGTCTTCTAGTTGGTGTGACTTCAGTGTCCAGAAATGACGGATTAGTTTCATTAACTTCACTTAGGTCTTTCAACACATCGTCTTTCTTTTCAGGCACAGGACTAACATTCTGAATTAAAAACGATGGTTTAGAGCTTTTATGTTTGCCAGGAGAGGAGACTTTTTTGATTTGAAGAGGTGGGACAACTTTTTCATCTGTTTTATTGATGTCCTGTTGTGGGGGTGTTTCTGTTGTGTTGTCCACTTCAACTTCTTCCTGTAATGTGGACTTTTCCTCAGATGCCATGTCAGCCTTGTTTTGGGAACAGTCATCATCCTTTGTGCTTTTACTGTCTTGAAGAGCTGCATTATCCAGTTGTGACTTTTTATCAGCTCCTTTCAAAGCCTTGTTGATACTGATGTCAGAAGGAGGGGGCTGATCCACTTCACTCACAGTCTTCTCTGCTACTTTGACAGTGTTCTCAGTACTCTTTTTGTGACTTTCTCTCTTCACTAATGTTAAAGTCCAGATAAATTTCCGCAGTTTTTTCTTCCGAGTTGTATTCTTCAGAGTACCCTGTGCATCATATTTTGGGTTTCTGATCCGTATAAACTTTAAACTTGGGACCTTCCATTCTTTGTTTTTCAAGAGCAAACTGTCACTGGGTTGCACAGCTAAATTTTCCACTTCCGTGGATGATGGGCTATGGTTTTCTGGCACCGTAACATCCTTATTCAGCCTCTTGCTTTGCCGTCGTTTGCCACCTCTCACCAACGCTTTGGCTTCCACTATGCTAGGAACTTCTGACTTGGGCTCAGTCAGAATGGCATCACTTTTACTCTGACTCTCTGGTCCAGCCGCACTATCTGAGACTCTTTTAGATTGAGGGTTAGTGACTCTGTTGCTTCTACGAGTCACTAACTGGTTAACTTCAGACCCTCGCTCTGCTGCAGTTTCCTTATGCTTTAATTTCTTGACATTTGTTTTTGCCTCCACAGTCCTGCTGTCCTTTCCAGTGTCGAGCTGATCGGGTGATTTTCTCTCCTTTGATTTTTGGTCATCAACCACAACTTTGGCGCTAGTCTGGAAGACAGGCTCCGTTGTCTTTGAAGCAGACCTCCCACGCCTCCGTGCAGGTACAGTCCCCCCTCCCTTATCTTCTGCGACATGCTTATCCTCATGTGGTTCAGTTTTTAATTTAACATGAGCACTTGAAATCTGGTCACCCTGAATGTCCCTGGCTTTAGGCTGATCCTGAATTCCTTTAATCTTCAACTTCTTCACAGATTTTTTATTAGGCTCCTTTACAGTTTTCACTTTCTTTTTGGCAACCAACTTTATAGTAATCCTTGGTGCTGCCGATGAGCTTTTAGTGGACTGTCGGTCCATAGTGTTTTTTCCCTTCAAACCTTTCCTGCAATCTTTTGCAGGCTCTGCCTCAAGAGATAAGCCATCAACTTCCTCCAGTGATTTTACATCTTTTACAGGATCAGATGGTGTAATAGTCGCCTCCACTCCTGGCGATTTAGGCGGTAGCTTCTCACTTTGTCTTTTAGATTTTGTGTTGACAGCATCACCTACGAAACAAAGAAAAAAAAAAAAACATTAAATATAACTAAATGTATTCAAATTAATGCAAAACTTGAATAGAAAAGAGGTCTCTTTTGTTAAACCTTCAGCTGTGTGCAGTTAATAAATTACACTAAAGAGGTCATGTTATTAAGAAACATGTTTTATTTATTTATTTTTTACCTTTGGAAGTGTTTTGTCGAGACCACGTGGATCCTTTGGAGCCCTTTCTCTCAGATTCAAATCCTCTGAAGTCATCTCCCTTTAAAAAAAAAAAGGCCAATTAATACCTGAAGCTACTTAACACTGCTCTATTGGGGGCTGTCACACAATCAGCAAAAATAATATTTAATACATTTGTCTCTGAATATTTATTATGAAGAATGGATTAATGTCCAGCGTGACAAAACAATGTTATGTTTATCCTAATGGGCTAAACTTGAGCAAACTAAATGATGTGTCAAACAATAAAAATAAAATGAAGAAAAAATAAAAATATAGACAAAAAAAAAAAAAAAAAAAAAAAAAAAACATGCTATTTGCTTATCATTTTAAACCAATGACAGGCAAGTGACAACTGATTTTAATTTTCACATTCAAACCAACTATGGTCACACATCTCTTATGAGCTGCAGAACATAAAACATGAGTCGCAACTAAAAATGGTTTCGCTTTTTGAAGGGAACTTTGCCTGAACTTTAGATTGTGTGATTATGTGTAATCAAGATTATTTACTACTGTGTGCACAGACATAATTAGAAAACTTATGAATCCCATTACGGCAAGTCAGAACACATTGCAGGTGTAACGTGAAAGGGTCCAACCGTTTAAAACAGACACATGTAGTCATATGTAGGGTGTTTTCAATGTACAACAAGGGTGCAACTGGCTTTCCTGCATTTTTGCACCACCATTTAAATACGTAACGTTAATGGTTAGTAACGTCAGCTAGCAGTTAGCATTTCCTCCTCTCAAAAGCCTTCAACTCACTTCTGTCTGCAAACAAGCTAACGTAACTAGCCAGAATGAAAACTTAGCATTTCCGCCGCAGTTAGGTTATATAGACGGGTCAGGCCGGGACCTGTGGGACTTGTCTTGTTTGAAACAGCTAAATAAGCAGCTCTGTGTGCAGCTGGACAGCGTATAAAAGCAGAGGAGTGGGCGCTAGCCTCCCCGTTCTTTGTGTTCGCTAGCTGGCTGCTACTCTGGCCCGATAAGGAGCGGGCCACAGATGAATTGCGGTCCCTGTTTACAAACTGGCGTAGCTACTCACTACGTGCTTTTTAAAAAATCTTCCACTCATGTTTCCAACCCCCCTAATATTTCCTACCTGCACGGGGACAGCTCTAATGTGCCTCGCAGTGTTTTGCCGCTTGGTCTAAAATGTATTTTGTGTTGCGACTCTTCGTTAAATGTAACGGGAAGCTCCGCCGTGCTAACGTTATTAGCACGTACCGTTAGCATGCAGCTAACGTTAGCGTTAGCTTGGCAGAGGGATGTTGACATTTCTCCATGGTAATAACCAGTCACTGCTCTGGACACTAGTCATTCTCGCACATTTAACGATCACACAAAATGTGAGAAGATGAAATAAAGATACTAACTCCTGCTTCGTTTTCGGACCTCACCTCTTCACTCCCACTAGAGCTGTATCCAGCCTGGCCAAGGATCTTGTGGTTCGCCTCTATCCCAAGTAAGCGCAAGTGAGACTGGTCTTCGTTTAACGATACCACCAGGTTTGCGGGCCTTGGCCCTCCATTAGTCACATCATCACCTTCTAAGCCTGATCGTCCGAGTTGCCATCGCTTCTCAGAGCGCAAACGACTGCGTGACGACCAAGGCCGACCGGGGAAACGACCTCTGGCCGTAGCGGTTCCACCTTGGCCTCCTACGGCAGCCGCGGTTGCTGATCCGCATCCCGCTGCCGCCATCATTGCTTCAACAACAACACACACCGACGGCTAGCAGTTCGTGGAGACACAAGAGGGAAGGCGCGAGATGGGAGGGGGGCCGCGCAATGCTACAAGGGAAAGTGAGTTTTTATTTTTTATTTTTTTTTCTGCGAGGCTTCAATAGGAAGAAGGATGTGGGTCGACCTCTGGTGGTGGTTGTAGGTATTACATAGTTGTAGGTCAAGTCTCCATTCAGAAATTTATTATGTTTCCTGCCATGCCACTTAGCAAGGCATGAGTCAGACCGCAATGAATCTAATTCCACTGAGGAAATCTAACCTTTATCATTTTTATTATGTTTAGATTAATCCTACACATTACAATTTTAAGTCTCTTTGAATACTGTTTAAAATGTTAAATACATGTTAAATATCTAGGCATGATAATCAGGTCTATATAATAAATCTAATTCCACTGAGGAAATCTAAACTTTATCATTTTTATTATGTTTAGATTAATCATATATACTACAATTTAAAATTTTCATTTTTTAAAAATATTTTAAATTTCTTATTTATCTTACATCTTTGCTACCTTTGGCACTCTGCTGTGTACTTATACTTTGCTGTTGCAACAATGCAATTTCCCCATTGTGAGACAAATAAAGGTTTTCTTATCTTATCTTATCTTATCTTTAAGTCTCTTTGTTTAAAATGTTCTTTCAAATGCATGTTAAATATCCAGACATAAATAAATATACCTAAATAATAAATCTAGGCATCAACACCTCTCAATAAAACACTAACAACTGATTTCAAATTCAAAATATAGTTCTACCAGCACTTCTCTAAACAGTTTCCACAAAATTCAATATTATAACCTTCATGGACATAAGATTAGATAAGATGAGCATTTGTCACATGCACAGTTAGTACAATGTACAGTGAAATGTGTTTTTGTACCTGCAGTTAACATCTAAACAGTTAGCACAGGGGTGTAGACACAGTAGTCACACATATATTCACTTTGTCCTCAAATAAGATTTCATTATGGAGAATCACATCATTAAACAGGGTGGGAAATGATTTGAAAAATGTTTTTGTTTGTTTTCCTGATAAACTGGAAAAAGCAGCTCTGAAGTTAAATGATAATGCAGTAAGAAAAGTGGAATAGCCTACGATAAGAAAGGCTTTGTCATTAATCTAAATGTGGCAGAAGGAATGGGATCCAGAGCCAGATAATAAATAAAAGCAGAATTTACCATCTGTTTTGATGATTGATAGCATTACATCCATAATTTAGTGTCCTGGTACTACACAGTATACAGCTTTATTGACACCAGCAGCTTATCATAATGACAGTGAAGAAGCAGGAGCCAAAATCTACACCAATGCAATTTAATTTATACTAAAAGTGTCAATTTGTGTTTACGCCCATGAAAAAAAGAGAAAATCATTTTATGAACTACATTTGCATTAGAGGACACATTAGAAAATTAACAGTAATAAACACTAACTCTCAATATCAATCAATAATAATTTCATCTTAACAAAAAAATATATCAGCAGTAGCAGCATTTGTTTTTCTGCTGAGACCTCTAATATCTCAGATTTGCTCAGTAAACAAAATGGCCAGACAATTTGAGGTCTATCTATCTGCAGCACAGACTCATCAGTCAATCCGTTTTATTGTAGACCGCTTTTTTGTCACGCATGTCACGCACAGTAGGGGGCGCTATGCAGTTCAGGTCGACGTGTATTTGCCATAACAACATTGACAAACAAAAAAAGGTGACGAAGAAGAACGTGATCTGGCAGCAGAAGGAGGAAGTGTTTATATTTTGTTAAATTTTTGACGAAACTCTGACTATTGGGATTTTAAATACCAGGTAGATGTTAATGTGTTTAACTATGGTCCATTAAAAACATTATAAAAACGACCCGGCTCAGAATCTGGCGGCTGGTGTAAAATAACAGTTAGAGTACTCGGAACAGCTAAGCTAACGTGATGCTAACGTTAGCAATGTGAATTTGGACTGAGGCTGCTTTGTTGTCTTGATATGTGCACAGATTTAAGATTACTTTGTTCAGTCGTCTCAACTTCAGTGGATACTCTTGTCTTGGTCGTAGACATCACCACAAACACTTTTGACTTATCTTCAGCTTGTTCTGCATTTTTTTTTCATCAGGTTTGACACAAACTCACAATGAACCTGGAGCGACTGCCCAATGAGGAGAAACTCAGCCTATGCAGAAAATATTATTTGGGTGAGAATCCTTTAAAATGAATCATGACATATTAACTACCAAGTGCTGGTATAATTATTTACACTCTTACCTCTTCCTCTTTGGGTTGTAAGTGCTGGATAAATTGAGGTAGTCTGCATCCATAAGTTCTGTAATTATATTAAAATGTTCTGATGTTGTAGTGTTCAATAGGATCTTCATGGATGTTTTTTTTTCCATGTTTTGATCTAAGGTGGCTTCGCATTTCTCCCGTTCCTTTGGCTGGTCAATGTTGTTTGGTTTTTCCGGGAGGCCTTTGTAAAGCCAGCCTACACCGAACAGCTCCAGATAAAAACTTGTAAGTATCAGAACTTTAATAATATATAGATGAACCTAGAAACATTTTGATTAATGTTCATACTTTGTACTTTCCCTCATTAGACATGACGTGTATTCAGCACTTACAGGACTCGATATATTCACCTATTATTAAGTTTGTCCATGTTTTAGGAGATCACTAAAAACCATTTGACTCAATAGGAAGAACATGAGTTTAGCTATGATTTTATATATTATAGAAAAGGATGCTGAGGTTAGAGCTGCCAGGAAGGAGGCCTAGAGGAAGACCAAAGAGGAGGTTCTTGGATGTAGTGAAGGAGGACATGAGGATAGTTGGTGTGGGTGAGGAGGATACAGAGGATAGGGTTAAATGGAGGCAGATGATTGGCTGTGGTGACCCCTGAAGGGAGCAGCCCAAAGGAGAAGAAGAAGAGAGAAGATGATTGTTTACATAATGATATTATATATATTAAGTTAAGTCAGTGGGATTGTCACAATATTTAACATAGTGTATATTGGCCATCTCTATTGCAAGGCCGATAAAGTAGGACAAAATATAAGTCACACATTTTGGGCTAACCCTTATTCACAGACACCAACTAGAAATTAAGATGACGAATGCCATTCTGATATTTTTGGTTTAAAGAACAAAATATTTATCTGCAAAAATTTGTGCCACTGTGTTGACTTTATAAAATAGAATCAAAGAGTATGTTGGGGATTTTATTGACTGTAGTTTTCAGAGAAAGCTTCAGAACATGATATGAAGCATTTGTGTGTATCAGTTGTTATATTGCTAAGCTGTTTTTGTGTGTGTTTCATCCAGATGTGAAGCGGTCAGCACTGGGCTTGCTGTTATGGGTAACAGTACTCACCACCTGGATCACTATTTTCCAGCACTACAGAGCCGAGTGGGGGGAAGTGGGAGATTACCTTTCCTTTACAATTCCACTGGGAATTCCTTGAAACGCATTATTATTATCTTTTGAAATTAATGATCCAGTATCATTATATTGGATCATTTGGACCAACAAATTTTCCTTTGTCAACTACATGATTGAATGAAAATCACTAAGTAGTCCCTTATGTTTTCAAAAGGATTTTTTTTGTGCTTTTCAGACATCTGAGAAACTTCTTTGGTTAGATAGTGTAGTCTAACTGGTCTTGTATAGCAAGGTTAACTGTCATGACAGTATTTTACAGCATATAATAGTGAAACTGGATGTGCATTGAGGTTTATTGTGGAGGCTAGATCGTGTACCTACATCTATTTTTACTTGTGTGTGAATGATGAATTAAAAATATATCCACATGTTAAATTTGCACTATTTTGACTTCATGTACTTAACTTAGCACGTGAGCCAGCATTAGAGGTAGCAGATATCTATCTATCAGTCTATATGGATGAATAGTTTGCATTACTGCATAAGTCTTGTAAAGTCTGGACAATCACTGACTGGCGCCTGTTGTGAAACACAATAACTTGATCCCTCCAAATGGTACCATTTCCCTGTCGTCCTATATGAGTCACAACATAATCACAGCCATTTTTAGCAACGCCAGTCGCAGCTTAAGTGACAGGTTCTGTGTTACTAAGAGGGAGAGCATGTGCCACTATCCATAACTGTTGACCTTACTAGCCTGTGCCAAGAACAAGTAGTATCTGGCACGTGCAGTACCTGTTATGGTGCATAGTTGTGATCTAAATTATATAACCCTGTCATGCACAGTGTATATTGTTTTCAGGTGTTTTGTATTTTATTCGTCTGTACAGAGACTGAAATAGGCAGAAATACATTTAACAAAGAACTATAAATGCAGTTTTAAGCACTTCATTTTGCTGCACTATATTTCAGAGGTAAATACTTCACTATATTAATTTGACAGCTAGTTATTGGTCTCTTTACAGTTAAAGATTTTATATACAAAACATACAATACACCAAGTGGTGCCTATCTCCCCTCAGGCCAGCTGCCACGTTAAGGCATTATTTATGTATTAATTATTAAAACACAACGAGGCCTATAGCTGATAAGGCTTATGTACTTTTACACGAAGATGGACTGCAGGACCTTAATTTGCAATGTTTGTTAATGAGAGGTTTTTAAAATGTCAGTATTTTAAATTGAAGCATGGCTGCTTTTACTTAAGTGATCTGAATACTTCCATCCAGTCAGTAATGCCAGAATGAGTGATGAGGGGCTTTTTAGTAGCAGTACACGTGTGGTGCCATGTGTCTTGAATCCCTGCTGTCACTGTCTGTCTGGCATCAGCTCACAGGCCAACAACCTCGTGTTTTGAACCTATTTTTGGATAGATATTGTTTAAAAACTGGGCTTAAGGACATATATAGGTAATAGGTCTGATTACTATACATGATCAGTCCGCTTGTACGTATGGGCACCATCAACCCTCTCAAGAATAACCTGTAGATTACACTGTTGGTAATGACTAATAAACACCTTAATGCAGAATAAGCCGGCAACAGCTGAGTCATTCTTCCCAAAACAACACAGTGATCCACGTGGCCTTGCTTGGACATCCAGTGGTACGCGTTAGTCCAGAACATAACAGAAGCAAGGTGCCCCACTGTGAATTCCCAGCTCATTATGCAACTCCAGTATAAAACACACAGACACACACCGTAACTGTCCAACACCCAGAGGGAGAGGAGCTGGACAGGCGCAGCAGATCATCACTTTACCTTATTCAGGACTCAACACAAGCAGTTGCCAGAGGCTCTTTTTCCCGTGTGCACAAACTTGGATAGAGTTTGTCAAGAGGTAAGTTCTTTATCCCTTGTAGTCTGACATGCTGTAGCCTCAACTGCTATCAAGTCAGCTTTCTCTCCCTTTTTTTAAACTTTCTATCGATTAGAAATGGACTTCATCCTGTCACCCACTCTGCCAGCTGGTGGTATCCCATGGGAGAAGGTTTTACCACCTCTTATTCCTCGGCTGAATGGGACTTATGGACAATATAACTGGTCACCGAAAATAATTATCCCGGAGACTGACACGACCAGCTCTGCAGAGGTATGCCATTTTCACTTCCTAAGCTGGCTAAGTATCAGAAATGTTAAAAAGGTAAACCTGGTAGTTGATTGCATTCGTTTCAGTTCAATAGACATGCATGAAAACAATGCCTGATAGACTTTTGCAATGGCAACCTGTTCATCCACTCTATTGGGATTTACTGGATATTTGCTGTGCTTTGCTGTCATTTATTTCTATACCATAATATAAACGATTGTGACTCACTGTGGTAGGTGAACTGTGATGATACCGGATTTACGGTTCAAGTTGATGTGAAGTACTTCAACCCAGAGGATCTAGTGGTCAAAGTAATAGGAGACTTTGTAGAAGTGCAAGGAAAGCATGAAGAAAAAAAGGTTGGTATTCTGGAAGGAACATTGCTGGATGATGAAGGTCAAGTGTGTCATCCTCTAAACATGAATTCCTTATTCCTCTCTATGATTTGTTTGAAGCATGGTCCAGGTTTTACAACACGCCAGTTTAACCGCCGCTACCGCATCCCAAAGGGAGTGGACACCATGGCTTTGGAGTCAGCGGTTTCTCCAGAGGGCATCCTGATCATATCTGCACCAATGCTGCAAACAGAGAACTCCAGATGCCTGGCCTAATCACATTCACACCAAAATATCAAATCTCAGCATGTTCACCGTTTATGACAACAGATGGAACAGTGGCCTTTTTGAACACACAGACACACAAGTGATTTTAGGCTCCTCCATACACAGCAACACTCAGTGTGTGTCAAAACACATATTTGTTATGTTCCTGGCACTGTTCTAATGTTCCCCTGCTCCCTGTGGTTTGTATATACTGCAGTGCTATTACTCATCTATCTTACATAATGTCCAGGCTTTGTAAATATTCTGTGTTCACATAGCTGCTTCTCTTTGTGTAACTTTTGTAAAATGCACTGTATTTTGATTGTGATTAATGATGTGCACAAACATATCTCCAAACTCTTTAATGTGGAAATAATTATTTATAAAAAAAACTACAAATATATTTTATTTCTTTAGAAAAATAAAAAAGTTACTACATGAAATGCTTCTTGCCAGTGTTCATGTGACTTGCAGGAAATCATTGAGCAGAGAGTCCACTTCTCTGAAAGGAAAACAGAGATTGTTTTTTCTGGAATTTAGGGTGTTGTGTTTAGATGAGTCTAATAACACTATTTATGTAAATGATGAGCATTGGACCAGCTGAGTAATTATATTTAGGTTTTTACCTGATCTGCTCCTTTACCCATTTTCTCTGTTTGCGAAGAACTTGTAGTAAAGGATCATCTTCAAACTCCTTTTCATCAGAATCTGAAAATAATGCAATATTATCAGCATGTACAGGCATGTTGACCTCTAAGTGCAGTGTGTACTTAAGATTCAACATGGATCACAAATGTTACCACAGACGAACAGCTTGCACAAAACAATTAGAGGGTTTTGACTGCAACTTCTTAAGATGCTGTGAATGGAAACTATTCCTGTCAGGATCTATTTTCCACAGTAAACTACAGGCCAAAGGTTGGCGCTCTGTGCTACAATGAGCTCACCTTCAGCCTCTTGCAGCAGCTGTGAAATGACCTCCACAGAGTTCTGTGCATTGCAAGGAGGGACTGGGGATTGTGGACGTGCAGAGGACGAGCAAGGAGGAGAAACCAAGGAGACAGGAGTCCTCTGTGCAGGAGATGAATCCGCCTTAGGGAACAATACCTCTGAAACTACCTGTCAGGGTCCAATAGGAACATCCTACTGATTAATGCAGTTTTTATTTACCATAATGACATTGTACATCAACATCACATCATGATGTATGACAGGTAAATATACAAAACGGGCACAGTGATGGCAGCAACTTGTATTAGTCAAACTACATGGAGAGCATGAAAGAAATCAATCTGAGAAGCACTGAAGGCAGTAAAAACCTTTGCAGCTCATGTGCATGCTGACCTGTCCTAAAGCACTGTGGACTGGAGAAGACGGTGTTGCATGATCACCAGTGCAGCTCTCACTGAGAAACTCCTGACTGCTCTGGGTTTGATGCTGCTCTGCCCATGGTTTGACCTTCTTGGGAGGTCTCTGATGTGAAGAGCTCCTGTTTGTAGGATGATGTCCATCAGAACATTTTCTATCCATAGTATATCTGCAGAAAAAGGTAATTCATTAAGCGTTCAGACTTGAAGTTTGTGCACTCTGTGTATGCTTTGATGATCACCTTGTCAGTTTATTTTGCTTCTTAATGGACGATGCCGTCTTCTTCTCATTCTTCTCTGACTCTTTCGTCTGAGCTTCCTTTTTCTTGTTTCTCTCAGAGCTTTTGAGGTGATGAGGCCACTCCCCTCCTCCAGAGCCAGATGAAGCGGGTGGTGAAGATGAGCCATGGTCATGAGTAGGCTCATCAGTGGTGCTTCCAGGGACTTCGGTCTTTTTACAAACTCTGGCCTGAGACTCATCTAATGTTTGTGAAATGTTGTGTTGCTTGATAGCATGAGATGACTGGATGGGACAGGGTAAGACATCACAGAGAAAATGCATGTGGGCAGGAACATGGGCAATGGTCTGGGGTTGAGAGATGGAAGTGCCAGAGACAACATAGGCAGGAGAGGGAGGTGGATCTGAAGCTGGGGGACCTGGTCCAGGAGCTTCTTTGGTTTTTGGCTCTGGAGGTTTTTGTGAGAATTCAGGGGGTTTGAGTACTCTGAAAAATATAGGAAATTCAAATAATTTTGTACATTTGGAATAAGCAAATAGAAAAAATGTATCACCATGATTCCAACCTTATAAGCCAGTCCACTGGCTGAGGGGTGGCTTAAACTGGGGGGCTGCAAGTTAAATGTAGCGCCGTGAAGGCTGTAGTGTTGAAAAGACTGGGGCCGCTCCCTGGCCTGCTCCATCTTTCTCCTTAAACGCCACTGAAACAAGATGTCCTCTTCTGGTCGTGTGGGGGTCACCAAAGGAGGAAGGATGAATTTGTGGGAGGACACAGCTTGAACTGGGTCTGATCTGGTTATCACTAAAAATGTTCACAAACACGGTGCAAAATAACATTGACATGGAAATACAGATAAAACCCCAGTTATTAAAAAAACAACAACCATATGTTACAAACTACATAAGACAATATAAAAGTGCACACTAAAAGAGAAAAACAATAAAAGTGTTTTCTCCTCCAGACTCTTGTCTTACCAGTAGCAGGTTTTAATAAACTAGGAATCAAAGGTCTTCGCACTGGCTCATCCAGGCTGACTGGAGGAGAGAAATCTGAAGACCCAACACCCTCTGAGCTGACAGGGATAGATCCGTCACTCAGAGCACATTCACTGTTAGAAAGACAACAGGTTACTTACAACTAAAGAAGTTCATTATCCATCATCAGTGTTACATTTCTGGTCTTCATACCCTTTTAGCAGGAGTCTGCTGGCCCTTTCTTGAAGCTGTAGTAGCTCTGTGTCATCAAACTCACCCTGGGAAATGTCTGAAAGCATCTGTTACAGAAAACAGACAAAACCACTTAATAAGTGACAGATTAAATATTAAGTATGGAGTAAATCAGTAAGACTGTATAATAACAGTTGCCTATGTACTTTTAACTTGTCTTTTATTATTGTAAAGCACTTTGAATTGTTCTGTGTATGAATTGTGCTATATAAATAAACTTGCCTTGCCTAGCATATGGGTATAAAAGTCTAACCAGTCACATTATTTGGCCTCATATGGCAAATAAAGTATAGCAATGTGCTCATATAGTTTTGTGATGGTGGGGTGATACATTTGACATGAGCAGGTTCAATAAACCATAGAAGTATGAAACAGGACTGGTAAAGGATGGTTTTTCAGCCATTCAGTAAACAGAGGTTTCCAAATGGACATGTGGTGTGCTGGTGAAATGCAAATATTTATATGCACACTTCGTCGGAATAAGGCCCCACTCCTGCAGACATTCTGGTCACGAGGGATTCAGTCAAATGTTGCATAATAGGGATGTTGCAGGCCCACTAATCCATTTTAAAAACACATTTGTAGGCAAATTCAAAATTTTCCTACAAACAATACACCTGTTATTTCTTCTCGGTAATGAAAGACAACACAGACTAAATAGTGACTCATCCCCAGTATATTCACAAACACACTCACACTGAGGGATCCTCTGCATGGGGAAAGGGATCTGTCACGTTGTCCCTGTCCGGCTGGGCTGCAAACGGCAGGGTGGTTGTCATCTTTCAGAGAATGAACGGGATCTGTTTAGATGAAGGGATTCCACAGAAAGGGTGCTTTCTACGTCAAATCAGATAAAGATAGAAAAATAACGTATACCTTTGTCTGTTGCTTTAGTTGGTGTTGAACTTGGGGGTAAAGATGAGGATGACATCCACCAAAAAGGCAGGCGCTCATCCTCAGGGGCAGAAGTCATCTGCTGTCGCTCTTCTCGACTCTGCGGTTCTCCGTGTCGAAAGCGTTCTATATATCTGCAAATGTCAATACTTGTTATGTGTGGTCTTTCACACAGATGAATAATAAAAAGAAGCACCGATCAGTTTCTTTCAGCATCCAGTTTTCTTATGAGTTGCCATCACATTGTCATGTTTGGCACTGATACTTTTCAGGGTGTAGTCTTAACTCTGTGAAACTAAAACATACTTTGCCAACACTGAATCCTGCTGACCGCCCAGCTCAGAGGAAACTGTGGCTTTCCTCGCTCTTTCAAACTGTTTGGATGATTCTACGTCAGATGAGGTTGTCGTGCTGCCAGGAGACGTGGAGGGCCAGGACTCTGTAAAAACAGGCTGCTCATCTGCAAAACAGCGGTCGTGGCTCTCTGGGCTACGACGCTGTATCTGTGGACTGGATCTCTGGTTTGAACGTACAGGACTCAAAGTCTGCAAAAGAGAAATAGTGGGTGATCCCGACTGTGTTAAGCGACTTAATAAGGCAACACTGGAATCAGATATTTCTTGCAGTAAATCCTACAGTTTCTTTTCTTTTTCTCTTTGACAGGGCCTGGTTGCGGGATGGGTGGTAGTGTGTCTTCCCCACCCTGGATGCTGGCTGGAAGGGGTTCTTCCTCGTGAACACAGGAGCACTGTGAAAACAACACATATGAGTACATGTAATTACTGATGATAGTACCAGGGGACTATTTTTCTACTTACCTGGATTTCATAATAACCTTTAGTGCTTCACAGGTGACTGATGACAGGACACAGGCAGGATGCACAGTAGAGGTTCTTACTTTATGCCTGATCCTGAGCTCTTTGACTCCAAATCACAGCCGGATCGATGTGTCTGACTGACTGGGTGACTTAACGTTAGATCTCAGTGTTTTAGAAGTTAACGTTACCGAGTTGACTTGTTCTGCCAAACATAAAATAAAGTTACCATAGAACCAAACGACACAAGTTGTCCATAAAATAACTAATTAGGTTGTTAGAGTTTGCATGTCGAAGCGATATTCACCAAACGAGAACAACGTTTTTACTGAAAACACGATTCATCTGCTCTAATTCAATAATAATACACAAATTACCAACATGGATGAAACCAACGGAAGCGTCACTGTTTATTCGGATCGTTATTTACTACACGACATCCAGCCAATGGGCAACGAGTTTAATTTGATTGACATAGAATTAAACCAATCACGTAGGAGGCCCTCACTTCACAAGGGCCAATCAATTGATAGGAAACCGGCAGCGCGCGGAAGAGGAAAGTCCACAAAGGCTACGCGTTCGTCCAAAACAAGCTAAGTTAGCAACGGTAGCTTGAGCTAATCGGCGCCACCATCCGATATAACTGATAATAAAACGATTAGTCTGTAGTGTCGGCCGACTGAGCGTGTGGAACCAGCTTAGGCAGCTAATTTGTTGTAGTGAGTAAACACAGATAAAAGTGGCTTCGTTTAACGCTATCCAGTGTTTGTGCTAACGCAGACAGTAGCTAGCTCGTAGAGAGCGATCTTAACGGCAGGTAGTTAGCTCACCTTAACCGTACGTGCTGCGTTAGTGTCGTTAAGTAACGCGTCGTTATCAGCCAGAAGACACTGAATTTCCTTTAAATATAAGTCTGAACGGTGGCGATAATGCATCACGTCAAGATCAAGACTGAAAGGCCAGGTAAGAGGTGACCCCGACCCCCCTCAGCACTAAGGTCATGTTGGGTCGAGGTCATTGCATTTGACAACATAGTCTACCTGAAATCATGAATGCACTATAATCCAGATCTCACTATAAATGTTAACACATTAACACTGACATGGAAATACAGATTAAAACCCCAGTTATTAAAGCAAACAACAACCATATGTTACAAACTACATAAGACGATATAAAAGTGCACACTAGAAGAGAAAAACAATAAAAGTGTTTTCTCCTCCAGACTCTTGTCTTACCAGTAGCAGATTTTAATAAACTAGGAATCAAAGGTCTTCGCACTGGCTCATCCAGGCTGACTGGAGGAGAGAAATCTGAAGACCCAACACCCTCTGAGCTGACAGGGATAGATCCGTCACTCAGAGCACATTCACTGTTAGAAAGACAACAGGTTACTTACAACTAAAGAAGTTCATTATCCATCATCAGTGTTACATTTCTGGTCTTCATACCCGTGATTGATTCATGTTAAATTAAAGCCTCCACCTCAACTTTATTACTTTTGCAGATTTAGAGGCGAGTGGTGCACGGAGCAGATTGGATGCTGTGTTAAAGGGGTTGGTGGAGAAGAGTGAAAATGAAAGGTCCGTAAAGTTTTTATGTGTGTAGTTTCGTGATTGCTTTTCAGACAAACTACATATCTTTTTATTTTATTTTAAACAGGGAGCAAAATGAGGGTGATCCTGGAAAAATATCAGCCGACCCTTCAAATAAGTATGACTTCAATTGGTGTTGTAAACTCAGCTTTAATCTGTTATTTTATTTCACAATATGAGTATAAAGATCTTTTTTTTTTTTAAACTGTATTTTCCACCTGTCCCTTTCAGAGATTTGTCTCCATCATCTGCTGGAAAAAGGTATTTTTCAAATTGAGCTGAAAGTAACTCAAAAATATTTCCACATTTTAATTTGTGGGAGGAAAAAGAAAACATTATTCTTTGGTACTGCCTGGTCAATGAGTTTATCATTTTACATTGAATTACTAGTCTGCACACAACAGCAGCTTAAAAAAGACGTGAAAAGCAGTAACTGGATTTGCGATAAAGGTTTCTTCCTTTTGAATTTTTTTCAGACCCTCAGCTCGTTTTCCTCAGCACCGACGGAAGAAGAGAAAAGAGATGGATGAGGGAATACCGGAGAGTAATCAGCACAAACAAAGTAAACCATAAATTATGACAATAATCCACCAATAAAGTTCATGTGAAGTATTTATCTGTTTTATCACTGTGATCACTTTGCCTTTTGCTTCTTAGTAAAATTAACACTTGTTTTCTGTCTTTTTTCTGTCGTTTTACCTTCTCTAGACGCTTACATTATTAAGTTGTTTGACCGCAGTGTGGATCTTGCTCAGTTCAACACCAGCACCCCATTGTATCCTATCTGCCGAGCCTGGATGAGAAACAATCCTTCTGTTCGAGAGCCAGCTGTTTCCCCAAGCCCCCCACACAGCATGGTAGAGGAAGAGGTGAGGCCAAACGGTTAACGTTGAATAACTTTTTTTTTTTTTTCCAAACATTACACAGAAGTTATGAGTTTACCCACCAGGAGAATAGGGACACTACCACATCTGTATAGGTTTTTATGCATGGTCTTATTTCCTTTATTGTAAATTGTTAAAATACAAACTGCCTTGTGTGACAAAGTCTAATAATGGTGGACAGGAAACAGAGTAACATTATAAGCCACTAACATCACTCTGCCTCTGACCAGTATAAGGGAACTATCTTATGACTAAGCAGTATAAAATTGCTAATGAGGACAGGACATTGCCTGAAAGTGATGCTGTAACTATCAATATGCTTAAGCACAGTATGGTAAATATATAGTAAAGCTATATGTGGATGCCCTTATGGCAGAGTAATAGAAGTGTCTGTGTTTAACTTATGTGACAAAGTGAGTTTGTCGTTTGAGGACAGGCTTCTGAGTATTTCAGTTGCAATGATTTCAACACTGCTAACAAAACATCACACCCCACCCCCTCTCAATCTTGGTGTTTGGGGAGATTTATTGATGCATTCTGTTTTCCAAATTTCTTTCTTTGACAGGTCACAGACATGATCAATGGTAAAGGTCAGAATGTGTATAGACTTCCTCCTCCGACCCCTTGTCCCGTCAGTAGCTCTGGTGAACCCATCAATCTCAGGATCCCACAGACAGAAAAACCCACTGCTACCAAGGTGCTGTACAATATGTATATGAAGATTATTGATGGTGATTTGTCTACTTGTTGTTATAAAATTTGACTCATCTATTTTTACATCCCATTTCTTAGTTTAAAAATTATCTAATCAACTGCAACTAACTGAACCTCAACATTTTGGTTTCATCCACAGTTAACAGATTCAGTTCCTGTTACAAGTTCCCTTATATGTGACCACATGGAACGGTGGAAAAAGATAAGGCAAAAGTGTGTTTGATTCAATTTTTTTTTATTAAGTAACTTGTGCCATTGTTTGGTTTGCAAAAAAAGTAATTTTAACAGAAAAGTACTTGTAACCTGCATCAATATATTGTCTTAATACAGTGTTTGCAAGCTTGAGCTTTGAAGAAACCACTGGAACATGTAAAGGATTGGAAAGAGTTGAGCTGACATTGGTTGGTGTTTTTTTGTTTTTGTTTTTTTAGATGGAAGGAGTGTTCCAACAAGAACCAGTTGAGGTATGGCGAGAGTATCAAGGTCCTTAAGGAAATGAAGGAGCTCTACGATCGCTAACTGGGTATTTTGTAGCTCTCCCCGATGAAATGGACTCTGTGCAGTTGTAATGGAACCACAGTGTAGCAGTGTTTGAATATACCTGCCGTCTGCATAGTCAGACTGCATTAATTGAACCCGGAGCCTTAAATAGACCAAGTGTCCTATGCATTGGAGAAATACTACTTTGAAGGATCTTCATGTATCTTGCAGTTTGATGTGTGCAGAATGTCATAAGGTGTGATCTGGGACTATTTATATCCATAAAGATTCTGTGTAGATGTTTGACTAAAGTTGTTCATCACTAGTATTTTTCCAGAAAATTGACATGTGCATGTTAAACATTAAGATGAATTAAAATCCAGTGTGGTGTTGTCTGTATCCAGGTGCTTTTTTAATTTCAACACATAGAATTAAAAAAAAACAAAATCGAGGTGCATCTTAGAGGGCCCATAAGAGCCTGTAGATATCAAACATGATTCTTTTGACATGCATGAAGTGGCATGTAAGTCAGCTATAAGCCAGATGTCAAGTAATCTGAAATTTTTTGCAATTACATTTTAGGTTCTCACGACAATTGTTAGTTAATAAACACTTAATTAAAAGTATGTCCTATGTTTTAATGTGGATGAATTGCAGCTACAGGAGTTAGAGTGCAGCTTGAAGAGCTCGTCTTCACCACACTGGGTTTGATATAGAAATGCCTAAGGTGAAAGTGCTGACTGTGTGTGGTGCCATTTACACGAGACCCCAAATGTGGTAATTGAAACCTTGTCCATACATATGTATCTACACAGTTTTACTGTGTGAACCCACTATGTGTCTCTGATCTGTTTGCATCAGGCTGCATTGTTCTTGGTGCTGCTGGATGATATGAGCTGTTGCATTAAAGGTCAGGTAGCCTCCCATGTATTCTGCACTGGCATTTAAATCTAATGAGCTGGAGCACAGTGATAAACACCAAGTGCAGAATGTGTTCTGTATTTGTGTAGGTCATTTTCTGAGTATGTAAAAAGTGAAACAGCACACCCTGTGTATGGCAGCTGTTAGAAAGCAGAATGTTTATATTAGGAACTTTGCATTAGATGAGTGTGAAATCTCTAGTTCATTTACCACAGCCTGTTTTCAACACATGGAAGCCCAACAAATGCTAAATTAACAGTAAGATAAATCTAAAAGAGAAGAGTCTATAATGTAATCAATGTCAAAAATATCCTGTTTCACATCAGCATTTCTTTATTTTTAGTGGCATCCCATAATGTTTTTGTTGACTGTACTGAAAAGCATAAAAGTCAACTAATAAAATGTCATCAACAGTATCATAGGTGCTTCTATTCATATACAATTAGCTTGAGCATGAACAAATAAGCTGCAGCTTCTAAAGTTTACATACATTTTTACAAACATATTTATCAAATGAACTACAGTAAATTCCACATCTGATCGCACACGGTACTAAAGGCTTGACTTTAAGTTAGTTTTAGCTATAGGTTATTCATGTATGCATCTTGGTCAGCAGGTGTACTTCCTGACTTACATGTGGAATGTTAACCTTTGGTCGCTTTGCATCACCTGACAGGTGTGGACGTCTTAATCAGCGGACGTTGTCTCTCTCTCACCGTTGAAAACCTGCGTTTCTGCGCATTTTGAGGAAGTGGTCGTGCTTTTTTCCGCAGGTGCAGAAGATTCTGACTTTCGGGAAGTCCATGTGAAGTGTGACGACATGGACCGAGACGACATAAATGACAGGTGGTCCTCGGCCAGGGCGCTCTCTAGGACAAAACAGATGGACTGCTTCAGCTTCTTCTGGAACTCGTCACACAGGAAAACGTAGAGAATGGGGTTCAGGCAGCTGTTTGCGAAAGCCAGACTGATAGTCAGAGGACCTATAATCCTAATAATCCTCTGTAAACTCTGGGGGGCACCGTTTAATTCCATAAAATGCACAACATGGTAGGGCAGCCAGCAGATGAAGAACGCAAAGATGATAGAGAAAATAATACGACGAGATCTGTGTCTCCTTGTGCGCTGCACGCGTCCTGCACGGACACTTATAGCGGTGTAAGACACCAATATCACCATGAAGGGCACGAAGAAGCCCATAACGAAGCGGAAAATGCCGAGACTCCAGTATTGTGACTTAGATCCAGAGTATGAACAGTAGGTCTTCACCCCTTTGATCTTCAAATCACGAAAAGTGGCATAGGGTATGCTGCAGACCACAGCAGCCACCCACACTGCAGCGCTTATCAGCTGAGCTTTGCGCACAGTGCGCTTGTTTTGCGCCCAGACCACCACCCAGATGGACAGGCAGCGGTCCACACTTATGACCGTCAGAAGAAAGATGCTGGCAAACATATTGACTACAACCACGAAGTTGAAGAGCTTACACATGAAATGCCCAAAAGGCCAGTGGTTCCCCTGGGAGGCAGAAATTATCCAGAAAATCAGAAAGGCAGTAAAGAAGCAGTCTGCCAGGGCCAAGTTGAGAAACCAGACTGAGTTCACGGTTCTCTTCATCCTGAAGCCTGTCACGTAGATGACCAAACCATTTCCCAGAGTGCCAACTATAAATATTACACAGTAGATCACCACAGAGACCATGCGTATATTCCTAACAATGTTATCCAGCTCAAGTGGGGAGGAAGAGGTGTTATCACTCTTGATAATGCCACCTGGGGTGGAAGTGGTGTTATCTAATGAAAGACAAAGAAATGTGTTATTACTTTTCTAACTGACTCATTTTTTAACATGCACTGAGGAAAAAAAAAACAGGCTCATCTAATGAGATTATGCACTAAGATACATGAGTTTTTAATCACTGCCTTAGAGGTCAAAAAATAAAATGCATTTTCCACTTCATTCAATTTCTGCTGTGAAAATACAACCTATGAAGTCAGTTGGCAACAGATGATACTAGGACACGTTTCTGTTTAAGCAGCTTTAAAGTAATGCAGGATCTTACCTTTTGTCATTTTTCTGTCTTTATTCTAAGGTGATGCCTTATTCTCTACTCCTGATTACTTCTCCTTCTCAGCTCATGCAGCTGCTAGTGAGAGAGTGTGTCTGCTCGGTCTGACTTTGTGGCAAGTTATGTGCACAGGAAGTAGACAAAACTATAGGAACACCTCATTAAGATGCAGTCCATCAAGACTGCACAATCTATTTACTGAAACTGACTGAGAGCACCGATGATGTGGTCACAACAGTCAAGCTTCACATGAGGTGATGCTTATTGTCAGTGTCCATTCTATTGACTTACATTCATTTCCTGGAGATGCAACAAAACCTAAACAGTTCCCAAAAGCCAACCTTAACCCAAAGGTTTATACTTACACTAACTGTATGGGTCACACTTCAGCCTGTTAGGTTAAAATTGAAGTCGATCATGAAACCAGCACTAGTTTTCTTAAGTTTTATGGTTTATTCATGTTTCTTCAGAAAGTGGTTGCCAACAGTCATAGTCGGTAGAAATAGCAGCAGAGTGAGGAGCAGGAAAGGTCATGAAGTCATGAAAAGAATGAAAGATGCACGTTCGTGTGTAGTGCAGGTTTTATAGGTGTTTTCACATTAGTTGGAAGAAACGATCTGGTTGATCCAGTTGCGAAGGTAGGATACACGGGCGTACACGGCAGGGGCGCGCACGTTGCAGTTAGACGTACCCCAGGACACAATACCCACAAGGGACCAAACTCCATTGTACTCACAGACCAGGGGGCCACCAGAGTCACCCTAAAATGAGACATACACATTTTTCAGATTGACCTTTAAGAACGTGCATGGGATCATATCGTAGAATAAAACCTTGGACCATGCATGATATTGCTTCACAGTTACTGCCTAATACAGGATGTTGGCTGGTCTGACTTTTTCTAATGTACCAAAAAACAGGAAGGCAAATATGCAGCAATCATCACTCAACATTGTTGAGTAAGAGGGCAGAAAATTTATAGTCGGACAAACCAGACAAATAGTTTGATCCAGTATGTTTTTCTGTTTGCCTTTTTCAAACTCTATAAATTGATATTTTATATATTTAGTTAAAGGAACTGAACTACTAACCAAAACATTATCAATTTAGATGTGAATGTTATTTAAAATGTTTAAAAAAGTTATTCGCTTGAAAATGATTTTCCTTTCATTTAAAACAGTTTATCAATCATAATCAATTGATTTTTAACATTACTATTGATGAAAAATGATTATATACAGATGGGATACATCAATAATTTTTCACTTCCACATGTCTAAAAATAAGCAGTTAATTATTATTATAGGCTATACTTCTCATCATGTTTTGGTCTGTACTGACTTGCAGCTGATCAGTGTTTTGACTTATTTTCTTACAAATGAGTATTTGGGCTTTGAAATGGTTGTTACCTGACAAGATGACACTCCAGAGGCTCCGGCACAGATCATGGCATCAGTAATTCTGCTTTGACCCCAGTACTGCTTGCACTGAGCAGGGCTGAGCAGAGGCAGGGCGGTCTGCTGGAGGTACCGGGGACTTGCTGAGAACGAGAAGAAAAGGAAATGAGACTCGCTGGGCCAGTGGATTTTGTTATGGAGGTATGATGAAAATTTAGCGGTACCTTTATATTTTTTATGGAAATGTAGCTGTTCAGGTCTGTGGGTGTGTTTATGTCTGTTTGTAAATTTGTTATGTGTGTGAGGCTTTCAGAGCAGTCTCACACTCACAGGTTTGGCCTGTCTTGCCCCAGCCAGTGGTGACACATGTAGTTCCAGAGGGGATGTTGGTGCTGGAGGAGGCCAAACACACGGGAGAGACACGGGATGTCATCTGTACTGGGGAGGACAGCTTCAGAAGGGTTATGTCATTGTTGAAGTTCTGGGCGTTGTAGAAGGGGTGAGTGAAGGCCTGGATGGATCAGAATGAAATATAACGCAATTTGGCTTCTTTACAGGTGAAGGCTTACATTTGTACAATGAGAAATTCTTTGATGTATTATGATGTTGCTTACCTTGAAAATGGACTTGACCTGAATTGGCTCAGTGTTGGACTGACGATCATGTTCTCCCAGAATAACACGGTGATTTCCTGCACTGTAGAGGGTAATAACAGACAGGAGACTTAGGTTTTTAGGCCCCATTACAGCACTGACACTGCACTCATCAAGGTGACGAATGATATTCGTCTGAACACTGACGCTGGCAGAGTCTCTGTCTTCTGCTGGATCTGGATTGGATCTGATTTTGAGACAGTGGACCATGTGATCCTGTTACCAAGATTAGAAGACTGGATAGGCATCTCTGATACTGCGCTTAAATGGTTTAAATCATATCTTGAAGACTGTAAGCACTATGTCTCAGACCAAATGGTGTTAACATATGGGGTCCCCCGGGGGTTCATCCTTGGACCCCTTCTGTTCAATATTTACGTTTCCTTTAGGCCAGTTATTGTGCAGCAATAATGTGTACTACCATAACTATGCAGATGACACTCAGATTTACGTACTGTATCACTCACAGCTGGTGAATATGGACCAGTTGATTCACTGTGTCACTGCATGTTGCTGTGCTGCAGTACATTCAGAACGCTGCTGCTCGGGTCCTGACTAGAACCAGAAAGTACAACCACATTACTCCTTTTTTCAGATCTCTGCACTGGCTTCCTGTCGCTCAGAGAATAGACTTTAAAACAGCACTGCTTGTGTATAAGTCTCTTCATGGCTCAGCACCACAGTACATCTCTGACATGTTGATGCCATATGAACCATCTCAAACTCTGAGAACATCAAGGACAGGCCTTCAGGACTAAACATGGAGAAGCAGCGTTTCAGTTTTATGCAGCTAAAATCTGGAATAATCTTCCTGATGACGTTAGACAGGCCTCATCTCTGGCAATGTTCAAGTCCAAGCTACAAACTTTTCTTTTTAGCTCAGCATATGAGAACTGAAAGTGTTTTAACTGCATTCATTCCCCTTGAATTACATTTTTATTAATTTAGTTTTTTTTTTTTTTTTAATTTCTGTTTAAGCACTCTGAATTACTCTGTGTATGAGTTGTGCCTTGCCAGAGATGGCAATGTTGGAATTTTTTTGGAAAAAAAAAAAGATTCTTACGACACACGACAGTGAGCAGCAGTGACAACCCAGTACTGGTTGATCAGGGATCCTCCACAGAAATGGAATCCAGTACCATCCTTGGAATGGAAAGATGATTATTTATTTATAAGCTATTCTTAGTTATATTTTGTTCCATCTGAATTAAACAGAGGTCGTAGCAAAACTACAGTGAGTGTTAAGAGTGCCTTTTTAGGCTACCTGAAGTGAGACCTGCCAGGGCCAGGAGCCAGACACAGCAGTCTGCCCATTTACAATCTTGTTGTATCCACTCACTTGGGGCTTTATAGCAGGCACCCCACACCCTGAGGCCAAATTAAAAATTCAAAGAAAAACAAAATTTTTATAGCCTGCAACAATCACAAGAATGATACCTACAATTACTACGACACTGTTACAAACATCTTTCTACAGATAAAAGCATCGTCTGATATTAAGATATTAACTACAAGTGACTCACCAAGTGCAGAAACCACAAGAGCAAAACAACTGATTAGCAAGAGCATGGCCTATTTTGGTCGGGATTCACCTTCCTGAGTTGCAGCTGTGCCGGATACTGGCTTTTATATGTGCACCTAACACTCTTGACCTTCAGTTCCATGTGTAATGTAAGGTACTCACCACTCCAACAGGTACGACAGTCTGGGAAGAGAACATCTGGTGATAAGCACCTGAACTGAAAACACTGAAACACGTAGTCTTATCCTGATGTTTATTCTTTTCTTGTGCACGTGACTTTAAGCAGACACATTCTTGCATAATAAAAGCTCAGTTTTCTTTAATTGAACAATAAACATGTTCGTCAACTAATTAGTATTTTTTTGCACCACATTCAGGATGTTAAGATGCATAGGCCCTTGCTTGCATGTTTCAGAAAAAGGGGAAAATGCTGTAAATAAATGCTTCATTGGAACGGTGCATATTTTTAAGTGGTAACATTTCCTTTTTAGACTAGCTTATACACAGGAAAAATGATAGTGATCACAACCACTGTGGTCTAGGAACCTATTTATATGCAGCACATTTAAATAACAACTGTTTGAATATGAAGCTGCAAGAAAAGGTTTTTGCACTATCGGCAAGTTTCTTTTGCACGTTTTTCATATCTGATCTTTGCTAAAGTTACAGATATCAACCAGCACAATCATTCTAAGTTGATCTTGATCTTTAATATCTTTACTCAACACACCTGTTAACTACACAAAGTGATGCTGGGCAAAGTATTAGAAACTGTTTTAATAACTGGTTGAATCCATTTTTGGCAGAAATAAGTTCAAGCAAGTGCTTTTTGTAGCCGTGGAAGACCTGCACAACATTAAGGAGGAATTTTGTGTTCTTCAGCTCAGCCATGTTCTTAGGATGTCTGGTGTAAATGGGTGTCATGAGGACATACCATAGCCAGAATGTGGATTTTGTGTTTCTGAAGCTATTCTGTGGTAGATTTACTTTGATGTGTAGGAGCATTGTTGTGTGTAAGTGAGAGGGACTCAAGTAGAACGGTGAGGTTACAGGGAGAAGAGGTGAAGAAGGTGGAGGATTTTAAGTACCTAGGGTCAACAGTCCAGAGCAACGGAGAGTGTGGAAAAGAAGTGAAGAGACGTGTGCAAGCAGGTTGGAATGGGTGGAGGAAAGTGTCAGGTGTGATGTGTGACAAAAGAGTGTCAGCAAAAATGAAAGGAAAGGTGTACAAGACAGTGGTGAGACCAGCAATGTTGTCTGGTTTAGAGACAGTGGCACTGAGACAGGAGGCAGAGCTGGAGGTAGCAGAGCTGAAGATGTTGAGGTTCTCTCTGGGAGTGACGAGGATGGATAGGATCAGGAATGAGGACATCAGAGGGACAGCTCATGTTAGATGGTTTGGAGAAAAAGCCAACGAAGCCAGATTGAGATGGTTTGGACATGTTCAGAGGAGGGACAGTGAATACATTGGTAAAAGGATGCTGAGGTTAGAGCTGCCAGGAAAGAGGCCTAGAGGAAGACCAAAGAGGAGGTTCTTGGATGTAGTGAAGGAGGACATGAGGATAGTTGGTGTGGGTGAGGAGGATACAGAGGATAGGGTTAAATGGAGGCAGATGATTGGCTGTGGTGACCCCTGAAGGGAGCAGCCCAAAGGAGAAGAAGTGTAGGAGCATTGTCTTATATACCACATTTCTACGCTCAAATGCAGTCAAAGTGGTTTTGCACTATTTGCCCATTCAATTCAATTCAATTCAATTCAATTTTATTTGTATAGCGCCAAATCACAATACAAATCATCTCAAGGCACTTTACAAAAACTAAAACTAAAAACCCAACAATTCCCTTATGAGCAAGCACTAACCACCAACCCTTTATTTAGTTCATGGTCAACCTGCCGAGACACAGCCATTATATCACCCAGCTTCTTCTGAGCCTCTTGGAGCCAGTATTATTACATTTTCTTGCTACTGTACTGTAAGTAACGATATTTAAAATATAGACCACAAGAAGCAGAGCGCTTTTTCCAGTCAGAATCCCAGTGATGGTCTTTATTCATGAAATCTTAGGAAATAATGTAACAGATAAAAATAAATGACTTTTGAGAGTTGTCAGGCAAATCATGAATGGAGACTTATGAAGACAACAACTATGATTATGTGTTAGATGACTGAAGTGTGTGTGAGTGTCAGATTTAGTTCCTTAGATTTTCTAAATATTTTATCAAGATTTCACCTGCAAATAAGCCTGTGATGTAATATTTGCTGGATGCATATTCCAGCTTAGAATAACTTTAAGGTTTGTACAAGTGGATGTTGGGATCTGAAGCAAAGAAATCTGCACTGTTCAGTCAACCTCTTCAATAGTTGGGCCAGAGGAGGAGCCACCTCCAGCTCCACCAGGGAAGCCACCAGGCATCCCACCAGGCATCCCACCAGGCATCCCACCACCCTGGTAGAGCTTCGAGATGATGGGGTTGCACACCTTCTCTAGTTCTTTCTGCTGATGATCGTACTCTTCCTTCTCTGCCATCTAGGTAACAAAAGGGACAAAGAGACTGACACACTGAGACAGAAGACCTGGCTGGGTATAAAAATATGTGACGTTGTTGTAATATTTAATAATTATTGATGTTAATATTTCTGTATTTAGAACATCAGTCAAAAAGAATCTTTATATGTCCTCTATCTTGACTTATGTGGATTTTTTTTACCTGGTTTCTGTCCAGCCAGGCAATTACTTCGTTGCACTTGTCCACAATGGTCTTCTTGTCCTCAGGGCTGAGCTTGTCTTTGAGCTTCTCGTCTTCCACGGTGCTCTTCATGTTGAAGGCCAGAGATTCGAGGGAGTTCTTGGCTGTGACTTTATCTCTCTGAGCCTCGTCCTCAGTCCTAAACTGCTCAGCCTCCTGCACCATGCGCTCAATCTCCTCCTTGCTCAACCGCCCTATGGAAGGAAGAAATACAGAGCTCTGTCCAATATTTATTTATTTTTAACGCTCCTGATTTAATGATTACTTAATATGGTCGTCTACCTTTGTCATTGGTGATGGTGATCTTGTTTTCCTTTCCTGTGCTTTTGTCCACTGCAGATACATTGAGAATGCCATTGGCATCAATGTCAAAGGTCACCTCAATCTGAGGGACCCCTCTGGGAGCAGGTGGAATGCCAGTCAGCTCAAACTTGCCCAAGATATTATTATCCTTGGTCATGGCTCTCTCGCCTTCATAAACCTGAAAACAACAGCTTAAATCAAATTCTGATGCCTCTGTGAAAACTTTCAGTAATGACAGAAACACACTTGGGCAATAGAGAGTGAAGTGTTATTTGTATAGTACTTTATTGGAAAGTTGCTGTACCTGAATAAGCACACCAGGTTGGTTGTCTGAGTAGGTGGTAAAGGTCTGGGTTTGTTTGGTGGGGATGGTGGTGTTCCTTTTGATAAGGACAGTCATTACTCCCCCAGCAGTCTCAATTCCCAGCGACAGGGGCGTGACATCCAGCAGGAGCAGGTCCTGTACGTTCTCAGACTTATCACCAGCCAAGATGGCTGCCTGCACAGCTGTGGAGTTTCCAAAAGGTGAAACTACTGCCACAGATTTAACATAAACCATTTGTCTGGACAGGCTTTTATACTAAAATACTGATATTAGCACAAAAAGGTATAAACCTAAATGCTGTGGAAATGCCCACCTGCACCATAGGCCACGGCCTCATCGGGGTTGATGCTCTTATTAAGATCGCGGCCATTAAAGAAATCTTGCAGCAGCTTCTGAATCTTGGGGATTCTTGTGGAGCCACCCACCAGGACGACGTCATGGATCTGCGTCTTGTCCATCTTGGCATCCCTCAGAGCCTTCTCCACGGGCTCAAGAGTCCCACGGAACAGGTCTGCATTTAGCTCTTCAAAACGGGCCCTGGTTATGGAAGTATAGAAGTCTGTTCCTTCATAGAGTGAGTCGATCTCAATGCTAGCCTGAGTGCTGCTGGAGAGGGTACGTTTAGCACGCTCACATGCTGTGCGCAGACGACGCACGGCTCGCTTGTTGTTGTTGATCTCCTTTTTGAACTTGCGCTTGAACTCAGCAATGAAATGGTTAACCATGCGGTTGTCAAAGTCCTCACCACCCAAATGAGTGTCACCAGCTGTGGCCTTGACCTCAAAGATGCCATCCTCAATAGTCAGGATTGACACATCAAAAGTACCTCCTCCGAGGTCAAAGATAAGGACGTTACGTTCAGTGCCAACCTTTAATAAATTGTAAGGATTTGTAACAGGAACATAAAATAGCTTAAAGTTTATACTGAATGTGCTTAGTTACCTTTTTGTCCAGGCCATAAGCGATGGCTGCAGCGGTAGGCTCATTGATGATGCGCAGCACATTAAGCCCAGAGATGGTTCCTGCATCTTTGGTGGCTTGACGCTGGGAGTCGTTGAAGTAAGCAGGTACCGTGATAACTGCATTTGTGACAGACTGTAAAGAAAGCATGAGTCAGTAAATTGCATGTGTGTGCTCACATTATTCTGCTTTCACAGTGTCTTCTGCATAAACCAAATGACCCATCATGAATGGTATTATACACTTGTTATTAACTACCTTTCCGAGATAAGCTTCAGCGATCTCCTTCATCTTGGTGAGCACCATTGAGGAAATCTCCTCAGCATAGAAGGTCTTGATCTCACCCTTATATTCAACCTCCACCTTCGGTTTGGATGAGTCATTGACAACCTTGAAGGGCCAGTGCTTCATGTCTGACTGCACCACGGGGTCGTCAAACTTGCGACCAATCAGGCGCTTGGCATCTGAAAGAAAAACAAACATTATATTTTAGGTCATATTATCCACAGTGTAAACACAGCTAAATAAAAACTGTTATGGAGAATAAAGAAATGAATTAGGTGGTGCAGTCCTTACCAAAAACAGTGTTGGATGGATTCATGGCCACCTGGTTCTTGGCAGCATCTCCAATCAGTCTCTCTGTATCTGTGAAAGCCACATAGCTGGGTGTGGTCCTGTTTCCCTGGTCATTGGCAATGATCTCCACTTTGCCATGCTGAAATATGCCCACACAGGAATATGTGGTACCCAGATCAATACCTACTGCTGGTCCTTTAGACATCCTAGATAAACAGGAGAACAAGCGCATGTATTCATCATTACAGAAGAAACGCTTTTCTGATGTTTACTGTGGTAATTATGCTGCATTCTTATTATTTAAAAACATGTTTGTATTTACACAGGTGTAGACAGACACTTCTTTATTATTATATATGTCCAGGTGGTTGAGTGGCATCCATGATACTTAAACAACCCACTGACACTTGACACCACAGGACTGGATTATGTCACACTGCCCTTTAATCACCTCTCAGCAGCAGAACACTGCAGGCTGAGGCTGCTGTGAGGCCACTGACCATGCAATAGTGATCTGTGTGTCGATTTTTCCAACAGCTGACCTCAGATAGTTTACGGCGACTATAAAAAGTATCAGCATATCTATATGGCAATAAGTGCAAGTCCAGAGACCATAGTGAGCAGGTTCATTATAAAACAAGGGGCTTGATGACACACTATATAGAGCTTAAAGTTTCAGTAACAGACACAAAAAAGCCTCTTGGTACCACATGTCTAGGGGCTGTGCTCGTGCAAAACCAGCAGACTGTGGCAGGAAACTGAGCACCTCTACGAAGAGCGAAAACATACATCTGTGTACACTGTACCACGCATGAGACTTCATTGGTTCAAGTTTAATGCTTTTTAAATGATCTGTCTTTGCCCTGTATGTTTAATAAGAGAAAGTAGAAACTTCTTTGCTATTTGGTTGTGCAACCCAGACCAGAAAAATGCTGACACAGTGTTTCACTGCTTTCTAAACCCTCACTGTGACAAATGAATCAGAAAAACTATCACTAGGCATCCACTATGTGTTTTTTTCCCCAGGGATCCAACTTCAGCTGACCATGCAAATCGTGCAAGCCTCATTTTTTGGCAGTTAAGCTGTTAAAGGCACAAACAGGACAAAGTATGAAGCCAGGCCGGCCGACGCAGTGCTTCTTACAGAAGGTGTTACCTTGTGGCGTCAGATGTTCGAGACTTCAGAGTTACTGAGTTACAGTGGATCTTTGTTTTGTGAGCTCCTCTCCAGGACTCCTGGCAGGCGGACTAAGGGAGCGAGCATCTGCTTCCCTGTGTATATAAAGCTCTGTGCAGGGTGTCAGGTGACTCCACCAAGGAAAGTTCTAGGCCCATTTCACTGACTGGGTTTACTTGGAAAACAACAAGCATGCTGCTGCTATCTCAGTAGCTCTGTGCTAGTTAAACAAATCAAAGTAAAATTTCTAAATGTCAACTGATAAGAGAAATGATCTGACATCATTTCAGATTTTCATCATGTGAGCACTGCTCTATTGTGGTTACTCCTCTTCTGTATCGCTAACGAATTATGAATACTGGCAATACAACCCAAAATAATCTGGTTATTTATATTGTCTATATATTTTCTCTATTTTAAGACATTATATTTTCTTTCCCTTCACTGCTTGGTCCCTCTGCAGCTCAGAAACTACATTTCTATTCTTGTTACTTAAGGGTCTGGACACATAGGCTATCAGGCATTAAATATAGCACCACTTGCTGTGACACTGAATCTTAATGTTGAGACGCTGTCAAGTAGTTGTTTTTTTCTAGCCTGAATTATTGCCTAACTCTGAAGAATAAATCATCTAAAGGTATGATTCTGAAGTAAAACAAGATTATTTCAGTAACTTTAATGTAATAAATACAGTACATTTATAATAAATAGCATTTATCAGTACGTAATTTCCTTTAACAATAAAAAGTAAGACAAACAACATGTGCCATCAAAACTCCAAATATGTTCCCTGCTACATTACAGTTTCATAAGAGTCTTTGGCATCGGGTAGTTAAAATTTCACTTTAAAACAAACAAACTGCGGAGTTGATAAAGAAAGTCCTCTTCTTTGCTCTTGTGCGCCCTGCAGCGCCCATTCATATAGTCCCAAGCACAGCGCTTGCAGTAGTTATAGAAGTGCTGCTCGGCTTTCTTCAGAGTGCTGTTCAGGTCCAGTGTTCCCTGAAGGCTGCGCAGAGCCACAACAGTTTTACCAAGACATTCAGACAGATTTAAAAACACACAATCCCTTTTTTTGTGATATGTCTTAGCATATGGTCAAACCTGCTCGTGAACTGGATGAGCTCGACATCATCCCGGCAACGCAGCAGAGACTCTCTGTTCTCCAGCAGTATGACTGCACAGATGAAGAGCTCAAGTCCAGCTGTGTTTAATTAAACTGATTGGACTTGATTAGGAAAGGCACACACCTGTCTATATAAGACCTTACAGCTCACAGTGCATGTCAGAGCAAATGAGAATCATGAGGTCGAAGGAACTGCCCAAGGAGCTCAGAGACAGAATTGTGGCACGGCACAGATCTGGCCAAGGTTACAAAAGAATTTCTGCAGCACTCAAGGTTCCTAAGAGCACAGTGGCCTCCATAATCCTCAAATGGAAAAGTTTGGGACGACCAGAACTCTTCCTAGACCTGGCCGTCCAGCCAAACTGAGCAATCGTGGGAGAAGAGCCTTGGTGAGAGAGGTAAAGAAGAACCCAAAGATCACTGTGGCTGAGCTCCAGAGATGCAGTAGGGAGATGGGAGAAAGTTCCACAAAGTCAACTATCACTGCAGCCCTCCACCAGTCGGGGCTTTATGGCAGAGTGGCCCGACGGAAGCCTCTCCTCAGTGCAAGACACATGAAAGCCCACATAGAGTTTGCCAAAAAACACATGAAGGACTCCCAGACTATGAGAAATAAGATTCTCTGGTCTGATAAGACCAAGATTGAACTTTTTGGCGTTAATTCTAAGCGGTATGTGTGGAGAAAACCAAGCACTGCTCATCACCTGCCCAATACAATCCCTACAGTGAAACATGGTGGTGGGAGCATCATGTTGTGGGGGTGTTTTTCAGCTGCAGGGACAGGACGACTGGTTGCACTTCAAGGAAAGATGAATGCGGCCAAGTACAGAGATATCCTGGAAGAAAACCTCTTCCAGAGTGCTCAGGACCTCAGACTGGGCCGAAGGTTCACCTTTCAACAGGACAATGACCCTAAGCACACAGCTAAAATAACAAAGGAGTGGCTTCGGAACAACTCTGTGACCGTTCTTGACTGGCCCAGCCAGAGCCCTGACCTAAACCCAATTGAGCATCTCTGGAGAGACCTGAAAATGGCTGTCCACCAACGTTCACCATCCAACCTGACAGAACTGGAGAGGATCTGCAAGGAAGAATGGCAGAGGATCCCCAAATCCAGGTGTGAAAAACTTGTTGCATCATTCCCAAGAAGACTCATGGCTGTACTAGCTCAAAAGGGTGCTTCTACTCAATACTGAGCACAGGGTCTGAATACTTATGACCATGTGATATTTCAGTTTTTCTTTTTTAATAAATTTGCAAAAATTTCTACATTTCTGGTTTTTTCTGTCAAGATGGGGTGCTGAGTGTACATTAATGAGAAATAAAATGAACTTTTTTGATTTTGGCAAATGGCTGCAATGACACAAAGAGTGAAAAATTTAAAGGGGTCTGAATACTTTCCGTACCCACTGTATAAGTCATGATATTTAACAGACATATCCCTAAACATTCGGCCGACCTGAGATAAGCTTCACCTGTGCTGTAGTTTCGTGCCAGCCTTTCCTGATAGCGGGCTCGGTCTACCTGTTGGGAGATGAGCTCCAGGTGGTCACAGCTCAGGATCTCGAACAAACGTAACGCGTCACTGTGTTCAAACTCCCTCTGGAAACCCAGCAGCAGCCACCTTCAAAGGGGAGGCAACAACATAGTGTGCATGTGGAATTAGAGTACATTCAGAGGTCTACACAGATCTACCTGTGGCAGAAGGTGAAGCTCTCCATGTTGTCTGTGGCTAGGTGAGCATAAAGCTGTGGATCCAGTTCCTTCAAGAGGGCTGCCTCCAACTCTTAAAGATAGAAAACAGTCTTTCACATACATGATGTTTTTTTACAGCATGAAAAATAAACACACTAAGATGCATATTTAAACATATACATATCTATCCCACCTATTTTTCTGTGCAGACCATCAGCCCTGAAGTCTTTTGAGAATTTCTCCATGTAGCAGGAGAAGCTCCAGAAAGTGTCGACCTCTGAATGAAGAACCTCCAGGAAGCGGCTGCAGAGGTCATTCATTCCCTGGGCGTAACTGACCTCTGGATCAGTGATGTAGAGACAGACACGTGTGTTTAATAGCACAGCCTCTAAAGCTGTCTGACCTAGTCAGGGCCAGGTAACCTGAAGTGGGTTTGTTCTTGTTGTTTACCTGGATGAAAAGCAGCATAAGTGATGAGGATATCTCTCAACACTAACAGATTGCCTGACCCTTCACCCCTGTGGACAAAAAAAAGAAAATAGTATAGCATATGTTAGCTGTATTAGTCAAACATCTCAGCAGAAATGTATTTTATATTCAACATAAGGAGTTATGTACTTTATTACTGGTGTGAGATCTCAGTTGTCAAAAAGATGTGATGTTTTATTACAACGACTTGGAAGTTAGTTTACATGAATTGACTTGACTTTCACAGTGACTTTCATTTTTAAATATACGGCACTTTCAGCAGTTTCAGAAGTAGTTATTACTGATCCCTACACTAATGCTGTATCTGTTGACACATAACGTCTGCTCACACTCACTGGTAGTAGCTCAGGTCCCTGTTAGTTCTTGGTACATCCTTGTCAATGATTCGAATGGCTTCCTGCAGCTCCCCACGATCAAAAACGACTCGCTCAAATAGTATCTGTTAACAGGAAGGAAGTATATAGATTATGTGATTATATAAAGTCTACTGATCACAATCTCACCATGTCTACAGCTCTAGTGGAGTATTTGACTCTTTCTCTTTTGAGCTAGGAAAACCAGTAACAATGCATGACTTGTAAAAAAGGTTTTTATTTGAGTAATCTATAATCTATTCCTAAGTACTTTCACTCTTTAAACAAAAGTGCTAAAACAGCAAATAATCCCAAAAGTTAAAGTTGCTTAGGAAAATAAGATCCTGCTGTGTCAGCACAGTAAAGACAACACACACCATGCGACTAAAAACTGACTTTGCTTCCTTAACACAACAATAAAAGAATGAAACCTGGCTGTAAGAACCATAAAAAGCAAACACAGAGTCCACTGTGCCTCTTACAAAATAGTGCCTGCATGATGTTCTAGCAGCTGAGTGACTGCTATGTGAAGTATGTGGTGCGGGTTTGAAAAAAGGGGGTCGGGGTGTAGAGTGTGTGTGTGTGTGTGTGTGTGTGTGTGTGTGTGTCTAAAGGGGGGAGTTGTGTTGCCTGTATATTTGGAGTTTAGCACAGTATTCAGAAGTCTAATGGCTTCTGGGTAAAGGCAGTTTGTAGGCCTTGTTTGTGTGTTCATGGTTCTGTAATGTTCCCTGGCGGCAGGAGTGTGACTGTGTCGTGAGTGTGTGTTGTCTTTGATGAAGGTGTGGGCCCTCCTCATGTCCCTGCTGGTTTACATGTCATCTAATGTTGGGAAGGCTGCTCCACGGATCAACTGTGAGGTTTTTACATCACACTGGAGAGGTTTCCTGTCCCCAGCGGTGCGTTCTCCGTACCCCACATATTGCGATGGAGCTGGTGATGACGCTCTCCACTGTACATCTGTAAAAACCAAACCAAACTTCCTCAGCCCTCTCAGGAAGTACAGTCTGTGTTGAGCTTTCTTTAGGAGTTGATGGCTGTTGTGAGACCAGGTGAGATTCTTGACCATGTAGGTTTCAAAGAATTTAAAGGTTTTCACCCTCTCTCCTGTCTCACCAATGTAATTTGGTTATGGCTGCTCCTTCCTCCTCCTCTTCATAGGATGAATAACCACCTCCTTGGTCTTGTCTGCATTTAAGGAGAGATTATTTTCCTATTATTTTACGACGTCTTCCCTCGATCATCCGCAAACTTCGTAATGCTGATGTCAGTCTGGGAGGCCACATAGGTGAAGATCATATACAGCAGTGGGCTCAGAATACAACCCTGTGGAGTCCCTGTGCTTACAGTTCTGATGTCAGATGCTCTTTGTCCAACTGTCCAACTTTGATCTGTCCGTTAAGAAGGTCAGCAACAATTAACCAGGGTGAGGGGCTTTTTGGAGTTAAGGTATGACCTTATTTAATGCTCCTCTGTTGGTAGTCTGATGTAATGATGAGGATCTGTGATAGTGTAGTAGCTTTAATCTGTACTGTCTCTCAGCCTGTCTGACTGATCTACACGGGCTATATCTGGTCCTTTTGAAGTCCTCAGCATTGCCAAATGTAGAAGAGCTCCTGGAATTCACAGTTGATCCAGGGTTTGTCTTTGGGATAGAACATATAGTGTCTTGTGGGAATGATGTTTTCAGTGCACGTTTGAATATAATGAGTGACAGCTGCAGCGTACTCCTCCATGTCTACAGTAGATTCCCCTCTTACTGAAGCAATTTTAAACACACCCCAGTCTGTACTCTGAAAAAAATCAATTCAGGTTACTCATTCCACACTTTGATAGTTTCATTGACCGGGGGTAGTTGTCTCTATCATGGATAATGTCCCTAAACAACTGAACCAAAGAAGAAATGCATTAAAGATAAAATGAAAAAATATAGATTGGAATTACACTCTACCACTTATATGTAAGTGATCTAACCTGTGCCTGAAGCTCCAAGAATGCCAGTCTGTCCCTGACCTCCTCAGACTGGTCCTGGGTCTGTTGCTGGGCCTGTGCTTGCCTCTCATCAAAGTACCTGACAGCTGCCACCAGCTCAGCTGCAATGGAGTCACAATATTTGGTCATTATGTCATAAAAAAGAGCGAGTAGGCCAGTGAAATGATAAAAAAAGACAACTAGAGGTTTGAAATGTTAACACATTTGCTTGATCGTGACAGTCTGTGCATGTTAATGTCTTTACCATCGGTGCCGTTGAGGTGCAGCCGCACAGCCGAAGGAAAGACCTGCTGCCACTTTCTCTTCATGACCTTGTATCGTACCAGCAGCTGCTCCTGCAGCAGAGAGCGCTCTGAGGCTGTGGAGCTGCACGGGTACATCCCAAACAGGAAACGCCACGCCAGGCCACGCTCAGCGGGAGACACACCACCTTCATACAGATTGAAAACTTTTGAATCATTTACAGTATAACTTCATCATATAACTGACTCTTCAGTGTTTTCAAGCCAAGAGGTTTGATCAATTATCACTCAGTCAAACCAAATACCAGTTTGCGTTACATAAGTATGAGAGATTTGCTAATGGGGAAAGGAAAATCTCGATAGCAAATCCAGTGAACTCTGCCCTGCTTTGCCCAGGATTTGAGATGTCTTATGTAACATCTTGCTCTGCAGGTTCTTTAATCTTTATTTCCCATGTTTGCAGAGGTGGAATGTGCTTAAAGCCCAGGGGGCTGCTGTGGGAGTTTCCACATTCCTGCTCACACATGACAGACTCAGTGTGATGTTTCACCAGTGAGAAAAAATCCTCTGTGCAAATGTTTCCAGCAAACATGAAAACAACCAACAAACATCCTGAGAGATTGCACAGATGAGTTGACACCTTTGTGCACTGGAGCCCGTTCTGAAACACTAATCCAGACGTATCTTAATTCCCTATTTGACTAAATACTGTCTGCCCTTTGAGTCTCATGTGACTTTGTTCTGCCCCTCAGACATCTGACCCATAAATAAATAGTATGTGGAGTCTTCATCTCACTTAGTCATGCTGGAGGTCTGTACTCGAGGGGGTATGGTGCCCAGTAAAATGTTAGATTTCAGAGAATGGTGTCACTGTGGCTCAGCTAATGTCCTGCAGCAACGCATCACTTGACGTCCGCTTGGACTACAGCAACGCTCACAATCCACTGATGCATCAGGACATGTGATAATAAAAATCACCCTTGAATTATCTACTGAACCGTACAATAGTCCTAATGTGAGGATACAGCTTTACTGTTCTTTAATCTCATGAGACAAATTTCCTAATGTGGAAACACTCGCATAACTTTAAAAAACTAGAAATCACCATCTGGTTTGTGTTTAACCATATCAGGCCTCGTCAAGCCACTTTGTTAGGTCCAGCTGTGACCGTCCTCCACATGGTGGCTGTACACACACTGACACACAACAGTGAAGGCTTGAATCTCACAGCATCAGCACAGCCTTTATATTTAGAGTGGGAACTGTGGGATTAGGGTTCTGCTGGTCCTGTTGAGACCTCAGGTTCTACTGCAATCAGTTAAGACTTGAAGCACTTACTGTACCTGACATTAAGGAAAAAACCAATCATGTGGGATACCTCTTCATTATGGAGGACACTTCCAGGTGAGTGTATAGAATCTATGCAGGTATGAAACAGTTTTTGTTGATATTTGTTTGTTTACTTTTTTTAGATTTACCGTTTTTGAAAATATGCATCCTCAGCCTTGACTCGTCCACCCTGCCCTCATCGTCCATGACTCCAGGTAACGGGAGACGCGCGGCGCACAGAGCAGGGGAGCTGACCGCTGCTGTTCCGCGGACATTTGGCTGGAGAGTGTCCGAAGAGCTCGTCTCTTCTCCGGGTGTCTGTCGTGTCCTCAGATCTTCCATCTCTGACCACAGTGTTGACAGACTTTGTCTCCACAGAGCCACCTCAGACAAACAGCTGGCATCCAGCTGTCATTGCTGCTGATCCCCGGTCAACAGGTCCCGTCCTGAGTCCCGTCTACCTGTGCGACCTGCAGCTGAGTCCAGCCAGGTCTGGTTTCTGATTTCATAAACACGGATCTCGTTAAATTAGTTGAAGACAATGATTTTCCAGCTCTCATCCAGCCGTCTGAGCGTCATATGACTGCACCTTGATCCGAGTTTGGCCCATTTTCCAAGTGCAGCCCGAAGTCCTGTCTGTATTTATCTGACTCCACCTAGTGGTTTAGTTTAATACCGGCAAACTTCCCTAACAAACATTTAATGGATGTTTCACTGGTCAAAGTTCAGCTGCATATTCAATGTTTGAAGGCCATCACATTAAATACAATCTATGCTTCACATACAATATGACTTACTGAGGATATGACTTCACCATAGGAGGTAAAAACACATGTTCAAACATATAGTTACTGAAAAACATGAACTTACAGTGTCTTGTCTGTGCCTATAAACCTACTGAGTTATACTGGTTACAACTGGTTAGTGGTGCATGGCCTTTACTCAGTATAACAGAGCAGAGGTGCTGTTAATGTGTGTGCCGATATTTCTGTTTGTGTTACTGATATTGAGATGCACAAATGTGACAATAAATGTGTGAACCCACAAAAACTTCCTCCATTTGTTTTTGATGAAAATATCAGGTTTGTCCTGCTGTGAATAAACGAGGTGGACAAAAGGTTTAGGCTCCAGTGAGAAGTTTATGTTTATGCTCATTTAATATGCGACAGTGCACATTGACGTAAAATGTAAATGTGAAGACTTACTAATGACATCACAGTAAATATTAGTAAAAAATGGTGGATCTCGCCCACAGGGTACATGAAGCATGGATTAGATTGAGCACAGACACAACAGACAGAAGAAAGGCTTAAATCTGAAAGGTTAAATATCACTTTATGCCACGAGAGCGTGGGGATTTTAAAGTGCTCCTGTCAGGAATTAGTTCAGAGTCGTGCCATAATGTTATTATATACATTATAATATATACGACTAAATGTGCAGGTGAAGGTTACATGGGAAGGAAAACATGTATTATGAATAATCAGGCTGGGGAATCACCTGGTCCAGCAAAGGACGTGATGACCGAAATATCTTTAATTGGAAAAATAGTACAAATCAGCTTTGGTCGAGAGATGTCACTGCCAATATTTTCTATTTGTGGTTCTAAATACAGTCAAACAAGAATTACTAAAGATCCAGAAGTGACAATGGAGGCAGGACAGTTGGATAAATCAAAATATGGGCAGATATAAAAGTATTTGTGAAGAGCAGCGGTTACATGACGTCTGTGATCTTGTGTCCCATGTACAGTAAAAGAATCATCTGTTGGAGATAATCCACCTCAAGATCAGACTGTCGGAAGGTGATATGTTGAGAACACTTCTTAAGGAGGAGATGTTCGTTTTATTAAATGGAAATGAACATTTCAGAATGCATCATAAAGGTTTACGTTTGAGCTCATGTGATTATATCAGTCAGTGGTCCACCTGTAACATTGACCTCTGGAAGTGAATCGAAAAGTTATTTTGTGGCCGGGGTTCATATTTCTGCCACACACTTCCTTTTTGCATTTCACCAGTCGTGAGCAACAGGAAACACACCAACGAAATTCACATTGGTGTCACAATCAGTTTGACAAAGAAGGAGGGAGCACTAGAACCTCTTATGTATCAGGGTGAGTATTTATTTACAGGTATTTGCTCAAGAACTCAGTTAGTTATAAGATTTCAGCATCGTGTCATCTAACCTCGTTTGTCTTGCATTAGATGATGCTGCCTATCCTGATCGATCTGAGTCTGATACTGATCTTGACCTCTAAGTCTCAAGGTAGGTGACATTTTGTATTTAACTGTTTGAGGTTTAACTTTAATAAATAAAAAAAAATTATGTTCTCCCTGTGCTTGTGTGGGTTTTCCCCAGGTACTCTGGTTTCCTCCCACAGTCCAAAAACATGTATGTCAGGTTGATTGGTGACTCTAAATTGCCCATAGGAGTGAGTGTGAGTGTGTGAGGTTGTTTGTCTCTATGTGGCCCTGTGATGGACTGGGGACCTGTCCAGGGTGGACCCCAGCCTTTCACCCAAAGAGAGCTGGGATAGGCTCCAGCAGATCCCTGGGACCCTGGTTAGGAATAAGAGGGTATAGATGATGGATGGATGAATAATTCTAGTTTGGTTTTGAACACAGGTCAAAGCTGGAATATTCAAGTCAAGAGAAAGATTAGTGCAACACTGGGCTCCGACGTGATCATACCATGTAATTTTACCTACCCAAGGAAATACCACACGGAAGATGTTAAAGTCTACTGGAAAAAGCCTGGGAACAACAGCTTTCTGATCAATGACGTGGACAAAAATCCATTTGTCTTTCACACAAATGAAACGTTTCTACTTGAGAAGTACAAAAGTAGGACCAAGCTCATTGGAAATAAAAATGAAGGAAATTGTTCCCTCAAGATCCTAAACATCCGTGATAGTGAATCGAAGCTCTACGTGAGAATTTCTGCAAAAGGAGAAAACTACAGCTTTGTCAAGAATTTTGTCTCCATTACTGTGCAAAGTAAGATTTCAGAAAATCATCTGAGCATTCATTTAAATTGTATTTATACACTTGAGCGAAGGGAAATTAAATAACGTCTTCATATGTTTCTCCCACATGGCCAGATGCTTTGCCAGTCACTCTCGGTCCCGGTATAACCTTAATCTTTTTATTATCTCAATCAAACAGTATAATGTGTTTCTCAGTTTGCTAACAGGCTGTATGATTTCTGCTTAACAGATACAGCAACGACGTACTGGGTACAAGGTACAATATCATCTTACTGACACAGACTATTTTGTTTTTGAAGCTTTAACAGACTTTAAATGACAGTTTAGTCATCTTTAAAGCATTTGACTCTGCAAAAGCTTCAGATAAATTCATGCATAAAAAGCTATAATTCAGTATCCCTGATTAAAAAGGTCACCACTCACAGCAGTTTTACTTCTCTCCACAGCAGAAAAGGAAACCACATCAATGTATTTGGCCATTTTTTTACCAGTTGCTGCACTTCTGGTCATTATTCTGGTTACTGGGTTGGTCTGTTACAAAAAACGCAACAGGTAACTTCACTTGAACCTTATTCACAGGCAGCCACCGATGTTCTCTTTAGCTAAACCATGTGCAGACATTTTAAAGTCCTCTTTCACTCTTACATGCGTCATTGTTTATTCAAATGAATACATTTTATAGGCAGAATATATTTATCTGCTGAGGAAAAAGGTTTTCTGTGCCGTAGATGTTGAAATGAATCATGAGATGTGGAAATGAAGGGAACAAAGTCATTTACGAGAGTTTGATTATGACACCTTTGTGGAAAACCCATTTCAGAGGCACTCTTTATATTTTATTTCTATTTGTCATAAAACATGTTGGCATCAACGATTTTTTTTATTTAATAGAAATGTATTTAAACTAGGCTTCACTATACTAAACTGACATGTCAGGGGTTTTTTATTTGGAAGTTTTGTTCCTAATAATTTCCAGTAACATGTTGTCAGCGTTGTTTTCACAGGTCACAGCCTCTTACCAGGGAGGAGTCTGCATATTATGCAAATTTTAGCAGGACATTAGAAACCCAAGCCAGAAGGTTTGTTTTTTATGATACAACGGTTAAATAACATGGAAGTAGTGGCACTTTCATTACTGTATACTGACACACAATAAACAGCAGTGGTTTTCAGAAACAAACAAACAATAGAATAACATATAATAATATACATGAAGATACTGGTGGAGATTTTAAACTCCAGTTACTCCACTGGATGTATGTGCATAAACTGGAAAGTGCTGTTTCTCAAATTAGAGCCAATGCAGATCTACGTTGTCTTTTCAGTGAAGCATCTTGTAAAAGACTTGAAAACAAGACCGTTCCTGAACTGAAGGTCATTGATGAACCGGTCTACGTCAACCTCGAGGTATGGGACCTCCACTGCTGTGTGTTTTACTATCAAGACAAAAATGAAAACCCACAGCTTTCATTCACCCATTTTCTGTCGTTGCAGGCCAGAACTGATCAAGTGGATGAACACACAGATTTTAAACATAAAATATATGAAAATGTGAATTTTTTTAAGAACGAGTTAATCTTGTAAAACATGGACTTGCTTGGTTTAGGAGACTTTTTAGAAATGTTTCAGGTGAGGTTTTCTCACGAGGTTGTTGAGATTGTAGACACAGGGCTGTAAGATTTACAGACCACGTCTTAATGTCCCTCTAAGTCTTCAGCTACAGCCATGTGCCCCCGTCCATCCTATATAGAAACTTATAGCTCAGATTAGACACACAATGTGATGCAGCTAGATTGTATTTGTAGGTTTGACCTCTTTGTCACTGTGTGTGTGGTTGTTGTTTTTCTTATCTCTCTTGTGGTTGTTCTGTATCTTTTCTGAGTTTTCTTGTTGGTTATGGTCAGTTCCTGTGTCTCTGTGGTTCCTCACTTAAGAGGCCACATCATGAACAAAAGAGAAAAGGGATTAAATTGACTTTCAGTGTTCATATTAATATCAAACGACAGACAGGAAAACATTTTAACCTATTAGTTATACAAAACAAATTGAACCCTAACCTACCTACATGACACATTGCAAGTGTGCGATTGTGTGTCTGACCTAAAAAAAAAAGTCCGAAACAGTCCTGCAGGTTTGTTTCTACGTAGCAATGTCAACATATACGATTTCACAGAATTTCAAGAAGCTGGTTTGGTAGTTTGGTCCAAAAGGACTTTTGAACTCCTTTTTAAAGATCCATTGACTGATATTATTTTCTATTCAAAGTACTTTATTTGGACCGATATGCAAAGGTTCTTGTCAGCACATACAAAGTCCTGTGAAGTTTCCATTTTAGTCCCATTTTGCGTTTTAAGTGACCAGTAATTGTTCTGCGTTGCAGTACAAACATAAAGTTATAAAAGTGGTGACAGTTTTATACAAGAAACTAAGTTTGTGTCAGTCCAGTTTGTGCTTACCTTTTCATTAGCTGGGACTTTTCTGACTTCCCCTAACTTTACCCAGGCTAGCTTGAGTTAGCTAATGCTAATCAAGCCATACACTATTTTTGGTTAGCTGTAGCATGCATGCCTGATATTGTAGATAATGTGAAAAATGCTGTCATCCTTTAGAGGGATGTAAAAGCTGGGTTTTTGCAGCATCACACTGCCAGCACAGCAACAAAAATCGCAGTCTCCACATGTAGATTCAGGTAACAACCAAACATGACAGTGAACATCACTGGAAAAGTAATCATTTCATTGAAAATGATTGTTTTATGATGTTTTTGTTGAGTTAATGCGATGCAAAACGCCCTGAGGGTGTGTTAGTGCTGCGTTGCACAGCTGAGTAACAGGAAATGATCATATCAGATACTGAGCACATCAGTTTTGCAAGGTGTTTGTAACGAGTCATGGTTCTGTTTTCTGTAAAACGCATGAATGTAGGCCTATAAAGTATTCGGAGGACCGTGTGTGTCTGTATACCTTAACACATCTGGGGGTTTGTGAAATAACAGGGTCTTTCTCAACATGTTTGCCAATTCACTTCTTGTTCCATCTGAGCTGGAGCTCAAACTTCTGTTTTGTTTTGTTTATTATTTATTGTGTCTTCTCTCCGAGGATGAAGTTGTTAGTTATGGTTCTGTAGCAAAGCAGAAGTTAGTGAAGCTGCTAAAGTTGTGTCTTGTTTTCTGCTTTTATTTTGATAAGCAACAACCCTCGAACTTTACATTCATCCCTTCCAATGAAACATGTACTATGACTGTTCAGACCCTGTGCACTGTAACGACCTGAGCTCTTTCTCACTGCTCAAGACTATTTTTCAAACACATCAGTCTGATTTATGTGTCTGATTAAAATGAATACAGTTTACATACAACTGTATGTGTGTTTTTACTGTTTTAGTGTGTATGATTGTGTAAAACCAGGAGGGTGTGACTGGGAAGGATTCCTATAATCTACTTTACGTGTTAGAGCGTGGTTACAGTGCCTGTGAAGAAACACAGCTGTGGCACTTTAATGAAACTGGCATCCACTTGATCTTCACATTCTCAGCACAGCTCAGATCAGACACTGTTACTTTAAATATTACGTTATTTTACACAGACAGACAGACAGACAGACAGACAGACAGACTTTATAAATCTCAAACTGTGACATTCCCATATTACAGCAGCAGTATACACACATTCAATTCACTGCACAAACATACAGTCAGTCAGTTTGCAGAAAGGTTAAAAAACTATAAATAAATATACATAAAAATTCTACATGAGAAAGTAGAGCCGATGCAGATCTACGTTGTAGAATCATAAAATACCAGTTTCTGATGTAGATGTTTGATCAACACTTTTCTTCTCTGAACTTCATGTTGCGTTGTCCTCCTCTATCTTATAAACCTCTTGAATCAGTCGTAATGGCACGTTTGCACAGCTCAGAGACATTCCTTGGACATTTTCAGTATTTTTGAACTGTTAAAACACTAAACCCCATTTTCAGAAACTTAAACTAAAGAATCAATTAGAAATCAGTGTTTGAGCATTAAAAAATAGGCCACATGTTAAAAATCCTGGTTTAGGTAACAAGGGAGGCCAACATTGCAGCAAGAGGAAGAGAATGAGGACATATATATGCTGCCTCACAGCAGGAAGGTTCCTGGTTTGAAACCCATCAGGGGCCTTTCTGTGTGGAGTTTGCATGTTCTCCCTGTGCTTGTGTGGGTTTTCTCCAGGTCCTCTGGTTTCCTCCCACAGTCCAAAAACATGTATGTCAGGTTGATTGGTGACTCTAAATTGCCCATAGGAGTGAGTGTGAGTGTGTGAGGTTGTTTGTCTCTATGTGGCCCTGTGATGGACTGGGGACCTGTCCAGGGTGGACCCCTGCCTTTCACCCAGAGAGAGCTGGGATAGGCTCCAGCTGATCCCTGGGACCCTGGTTAGGACTAAGGGGGTACAGATGATGGATGGATGAATAAAGCTCATCTCGTTTTGTAAAACACTAAACCTCACTCTTGGAACAAAACTCAAATATGAATCACTCTTTCCACAAAACCTAGACAGTTAGACACAATGTTCAGATCTGATTCAGTCATTTTGCAAAACCTTCAGGACATTGTTGATCACTAAAACACATTTTTCACTGTGATGCACTTGTAATGCAAAGTGGTAACAGCAGGTGGCAGAAGTTCATCACACTTGTCACTGTCATAATAACTTATCAGAGCTGTTCACACCAGTTGCTAATGACGTGATAATACCAACATGTGTGACTTCACCAAAAGCTGCTAAAAGGACTTGCATGCGGATTTTGCATCTACATTCATGGTGTACTGAGATGTGCTGTTCTTTTACTTTTTATCTTTGGCCTGCAGTTATTTTTGGAAAACACCAAATGTATGAAGTTTAACACTTTTTCTGGGGGTTTTTTTTAGTGTAGTGTTTTTACATTGGCTTCCTTTCATCATGACCTTTGGTACGTCTGCTGGGGCGAACTCTTAAAGCAGGAAGACCAATGCACTAACGTACACAACAACATACTGTATACGCTGGAGGTTTTATTATTTGTTGGGTTTTGTGTTTACAGACTGACATTTTCTTTTTCTGTGCTTTGTGTTCAATACTTAGTGCTGAATATTCTTCCCATACAATTAAGCTTTTGTTTCATCAGCCCACAGAACATTTCCACAGTGTTGTTGCCGTTTGTCATTGTGCTCCCTTCTGGCATACAGCACTATTTTGTTTGGAGGAGCAGCAGCTTCCTCCGTGGCGGCCTGCCGTGGACATCCGGCCTGTTCAAAGACGTACATATGGAAAACTCATGATCAGAGATGTTTGCCAGTTCCAGTAATGTCTTCTACTGTCAGGTTTATGAAAGAGCGTTGCTGACGAAAGGCCCCACAGGCAATGCAAGTTTATTTATATAGCACATCTCATATACAGAGTAACTCAAAGTGCTTTACAGAAATAAGTTAAAGTTAAAAATACATATGCAAAAGGTTAAAATAAGAAGGAGAATGAGTGCAGATAAAACACTTCAGATAAAACACTTGCAGTTGTCATATGTCGCACTAAAAAGAAAAGTTTTTAGCTTGGCCTAAACAAATATTTGGGATTATTTTATTACCATCTCCTGCGAACTAATCCCTGATGGGTGCAGCTCTTTACTTTGAGCTATAGCTGTGCACAAAAATCTCAACACTTACTCAAGAGCTAGAAAACATATTTGCAAGTTAAGTATTTGAATAGTTTAATACAGATTAGCACTGGACAAACAAGCAGGGAAATCCATGGACAACACAAACAACAACCATAACAATAGTAACACTATTAACACACGTAGTATGACAAAGGTAGGTTTCAGAAAATAATATTATATGCAACGTTTACAGAACAGCAAATGTTTTTTCAGTTTTCTTGACTCACACCAGTCAGACAACATGCAGAGGGACTGTCGCTGCTCTTTCACGTAATCCATGTTACATATTGGCATAGATCGCCTCATCTTCAACCTGTGTAACAAGGAGTAGCTCACTCTCTTTTTCCATTCAGTAAAACATTAAATGAATAAATGAATGAATGAATGAATGAATGAATGAAGAAAACGTCACATACCCCCACGTTGCTATATATTTGATCATTCCCGTAAACGAAAGAATATTTATCTTCGTTGTCCATCTCTTTTCTGAGGATAAAATGCACAAAGTAAGCATCTGTTTTTGTTGTTGTTCCACATAATCACATATGCAAAAGTAGGAAACATTTGTTTATTGCAGTAATAACTGAGACCTGTAGGTTGAAGCAAACGGAGGAGGCTCCACAGTTTTCCCTTCCTGCGTGTCACTCATCTGAGGTGCTGGAGATCTTCTGCTGCTGGCAGATAATGGTTTTTAATTTAAAAAAGCTACTGACACTGCACGCTAACACTGACAGACAACAACACAACCTGCAATACTGAGCAGGTGCCACAATGTGCTGTGTAAAATATATTACAGTTTTTCTCGTTTGACCTTCATCATCACCTTCTTAGCACAGAGTCAGTCTGTGTTGAACTAAAGGAAAACATCCATCCACAGCTGATAGAAAGAACTTGGATAATTAGGAAGAAACTCATTTACACAACTCTTCAATTAGCAATTAGTCCTCCTCCATCTACAAAAGATCCCATCTCTGTGTTGATATCTGCAGGCACTGATGGAGAGGAGGGTTTTTACATTTTTTAAATTTTTATTTTAGATATTTCCACCCATAAATTCCCTTTGGGGTGTTTTTTATTACTATAAAAATATATAGTATTAAAATATTTATATTCAACACTTTGAACAGTGTGATCTCATACTGAGAGCTATGTTTTGTATTCTGCCATCCAATATGTAGTGACTGATTGAATCCATATATTAATTTGCCCACAGATTGTGTTGTCTGGTGGAAATATTGGTTTTTGTTGAGTGTTATTTTGGCCCGTGAGCTTCAGTTTCAGCCTGTGTGTTAACAGTTTCTTTAAATGCCTCAAAGCACTTATATTTGAATGCTACAGCTAAAACACAAAATCAGAATAAAAACATACAGAAGAATTGTTTTCTACCAACTTACCATATTTTAACAACTGCCACTATTATTAAAAGTATCACCAAAATCACGCATGCTCCAGCAATGATGAAAATATAGACACCCATCATCTTGTCTGTCCAAACAGAAGGTTTTGTGGGTTAATGTTTTTCTACAATAATTGCAAATAAGCCTTTATGAATAAAAGGCAAGTGAGGCTTTTGAGATATTCCATAAACGTCCTCACCACTGAGAGGCATTTTGCGCTCGGCATTGCCCAATGTGTTATTTGCCCAACACTGGATAAACTCAGACGCTTCAAACTTTGTGAGCAGAGTCGCATTGGTAACATGGTGATCGTTCTTTAAGCTGGTGCTTGGCAGGACTCTGTTAAGAAGATTAAAATGGACCTTGCTGGGAGGGTTGGACTCCACAATGCACACACACTTTACCATATCCACCTCCGAGGAGCAGGAAGCAGCCTTAATCTCAGGGGCATCTGGAAGGACAAGAAATTAATGTATTACTTTAATTTTGTTATTTTTGTTTCAATGAAAATGTCCTGGTTTGTCATTTTTACTTACACAACACATTTAACTGTACAGGACTTGACTTCCTTTGTCCTACTGTATTCTTGGCAGAACAGTAAATGGTTCCTGTGTGTCTGGAGACATTTGACAGAGTGTATGGATTTTTCTGATACAGCTGAGCACCAGTTGCATTAGTCCATGTATAGGTGCTGGCAGGGGGGTTAGCATCACTGGAGCATGTTAGCTGGACATCTTGTCCCTCCTTTACTTGTCGGTTGTAGGCGACGTTCACTTTCACTGGGGCATCTGCATGGACGCACAGTGATGGAAGAACTATTCAGATTGTCCACTTGAAGAAAATCTCACAGTTTGAAAATGCCTGTTAGAAGTAACAGGTATGATTATATTTATTTTGAATCTCATCTAAACAGTAACTAAAGTCATGAAATGACTGCGGTGGAATAAAAAGTATAAGAGTATAAGTCTCTGAAATCTAGTGAAGTCAAAGTATGAAGCAGCAGAAAATGGAAATACTCAAGTACAAATACCTCAATATTATACTTAATGTACAGTGCTTGAGTAATTGTATGTGCCACTGTGGTAACATACAAGGAACCGCTCATAATATTGTTCTTTCCAGATGCACAGTGTTTACATTTCATAGTTTTTGCTAAGGTGTGGGGGGGGGGGGTCACTGCACAAAAACAAAAGACAATACACCATTTAAAACATATTTACATTTCACTTTGAGGGAGCTGGATGCTTTCTTCATCTGCTTGTCTTTGTATGTTACAGTGCACCCTAAAGCCTTGTTGTGGTCCTCTGGGGTGGGCTGAAAGGTCAGAGTGGATTTCCACTGGGCATCGTGTAGTTGGAGCTGTGACTGTCCAGAGTGAGTCCAGGTGATGGTAGGAGGACAGGCGGGATAGAAATGAGACGCAGAGCAGGACGCAGACACAGTTTGACCTTCTTCCAGTTCCTCTTTCACAGTGATGGAGAGAGCTGGTTCACCTGCAGCAAGAAAAACAAAAGTTATGATGGGCAACAACTGCACCCAGGTAACCTAGTAAACATAACACAGGAGTGGACTGCTGAAACCTTTACAGAGGAATGTGTGACAAAGGCATGAAAAACATTTCCTATGCTTACTGTCCTTAAATAAAGGTTTCTAGCTTCACTGTAACATGTGCAAAGTTGAATCTAATGTAAGAGGAACTTACTTTAGGTTATAACACTTTAGGTTATATATAACACCCCCCACCCCCACCGCCCCAACACCAACACCTAACCACCCTGCAAACAGACTCTTAATCTACTCTAAGTCACACATTGTAAGTTTAATCATTTTCTGTCAGACAGAAGAGACAGACTTCAATGTTACTGTGGGCACGAGACCTAACAAGTAGGAGTTCTGAATATGGGTTGTCTGTCTGCAATAAATGCATTTTACATTTATTACTTTTGTTGTTTAGAATCTGATGCGATGTTATTTGTGCAAAAAAAGAATAAGTCCATTAAAAACATGTTTAAATCCTTGGTAGCTACAGGACAAGCCAATATGGTCTTTTTAGGTTTCAGCTGTTCTGATCTGAACCGTGATGAGTGACTGGACTTCCTCTTTATTTGTGCTAATGTTACAGTTTTTCATCCTTTCATGCTTCCATCACTAAACAGCTAAAGTTTCAGTTCTCTACACAGATGTATGAAACTCAAGGAAAACACATATATATATTTTAAGAAAACTAGAGTTAAATAAAAGCGATAACTATACTGTTAAAGATGTATATAAAATGTGATTAATACTTACTATCCACTGTAATGGAAACTTTATGATTACTGTGAGTATATTTGTCATGGCCTCCTATTTCAATCCTGAAATAAAAAGACCCTTGGTCACTCTGCTGAAGGGAATTGATCTTAAGGGAGCAATTTTTTTGTTCGAGGTTTCCCAGCAGCTCTGTCCGACTGCGGTAATTCTCTATGATGTTAGACGTCTGCGGGTGGTAGATGACCTGATCTGTGTCTTTGTACCAAATCCCAGTATACCCAGTGATTTTGTTCGTTGTATGTGGGAAATCATATTTGCAGGAAATAACCACACAGGATCCCAGGACACCTCTGACTGACTGTGGCACTGTAACGGTCCAAGATGAGGCTTCACTACGAGCAACTGTGGTAAAAAAAAAAAAAAAAAACGCAGAGAAAAATGGGTGAAATAAAACAAAAAGTAAGCAGAAGAAAACCAACCAGGAGAATCTACTTAAATGCAGATTGACCAGACTATTTTATTATTTGCATAAGCACATCAGAAAGACAGAACAGTTTCTCATGAGCAATAAAATATTTCTGCTCTACATACAGTGTAGACAAATGCACCGTACCTGTGAAGCAGAAACACACAAAGAGCAGAGCCCGTTTCAGAATAAACATCTTTTCTCCTCCAGGTCAGACCCGCAAGTAAAGTGAGTAAGATATTTTTAGGGTTGAGCAGTGACGCTGTCATTTCCTCTTGATGATTCGGTTTCCATTGCACTATATCTGATTTTTGTCTCAACAGACAGGGAAGTCTATTAATCATCTTTTCTTGTTTTTTTTTTTTTACTATGTGTTATATTAAAAGTCACATATCCTTCAAAAACTACAGTATATAGAACATTTTCAGGCTGTGATGTAAAGAGCAAATATAGTCATATATAATGACCCTGGTTAAGGAATAAGCGGGTATAGAAAATGGATGGATGGATATATTGTGAGGCCCAGAGGAAGACCAAAGAGGAGGTTCTTGGATGTAGTGAAGGAGGACATGAGGGTAGTTGGTGTGGGTGAGGAGGATACAGAGGATAGGGTTAAATGGAGGCGGATGATTGGCTGTGGCGACCCCTGAAGGGAGCAGCCCAAAGAAAAAGAAGAAGAGGAAGAAGAAGAAGAGAAAGAAGAAGAAGTCATACATATTGTCTTTTCTGGATCTTTGCCCCTGAAATGTTTGCCTTATTCAGCTGCTGTCACTTCCCTCTTTGGTTAGAAATAAAATTGATTCTAGAAATCATAACTGTGGATAATCTTATTTGTGTAGGGCACAGACTTCTTCCACAAATCACTGCAGACCAACAAGACCTTTAACACGTCTTGGTGAACTAAAAGTGTCCCTCGTGGACTCTTTAATTATTTGATATTCAGGTCGTATAAAGGACTATAGCGCCACTGAATTACTCAACATGTTTACTGAACATATGCTGCTTATGGGCAGCCAAGGCTGCTGAGTTCCTCTTGACTTTCCTCTGAATGTATCTTTATTCATCTTTAATCAAGCTGAGGTAGTGATTGAAACACATCATTTGTTCTTGATGCAATATTTTACGCACACCACAAAAATACAAGTACACAGACCCAGATCTGCAGCAGAACGAACGGGCCAAAACTGTATCAGCTGTCTAACGAGCTTTCTTCCATCTTACTTCCAGCTTTAAAGTCCTTTGAGAAGATTACACAGTGATATACAATACAGTGATATACAATGCAGTGATATACAATGCAGTGATATACAGTGCAGTGATATACAGTGCAGTGATATACGACGCAGTGATATACAACGCAGTGATATACAATGCAGTGATATACAATGCATGCTACACTTATATACTACAAATGCTTTGCTAAGCATGAAACATCTCTCTGAACAGTCAGTGCTACTTGAAGCAATGACATGTAAACTGATAAGTCAACAGAAAATGATCCCTGATTATTTTGGTCAGTCATTAACAGAAATGTAATGATGCCAGAAATAAGTAATTGAGTAATGATGCCCCCCCCCCCCCCCCCCCCCCCCCCCCAATCCTAATCAAGTTCAGTCAAAGACAATAAGAGACGCTGTTTAGATGTGAAGCATTTTCTAAAGCGAACATGCCATTTCCTGTTCTGTGGGTAACAGACAAACTGCCTGACACAGGATGAGTCATGATACGGTTTATCTCATTTACGTTTACTTAAGCTTTGCTTTCTTATGTTTGGCTAAATCAAGCACAAACGAGAGAATGCAGAACATTTCTACTTCTGTTTACATTTAATACAAGAAAGACCAGTGTCATTTTCAAATCAAATTAAAAGATCACTGTCTGAGCTGTTAATGTTCACACCTACAGTGATGTCTCAGGATCTTCACAGGGACTTTTTGCTGTTACCTGATCAAAGAGCAAAACCAAGAGAACATTCTTGCTGACTTGTTGTGTAGATTTAATTGTCCAAGCTGTATTCAGTCATTCAGGAACCCTGATCTCCAACAAATGCAGGGTTCAGCATTTTGTCCCTGGGATAGAAGCTGTTGCTCTTGTCGACAGCCAGATCAACATAATGGATCCTGTGGGTGAGCTGAACCTTTTTCACAGATAAACTTTGCTTTCCTTTCACTCTCCAGAGATCGTCTTCACACTGTGTCAAGAAGTCCTCCAGCTTCACGGTGTCCTCTTTCTGCTGACCCCAGGGCAGTTTCCTGGGAGAAGGGGTGATGAGGCCGGTAGATGCCGAGTTTCCCATGACAGGAAATGTGCTTGATTTGGAAGTCAGGGTCAAGTCTGTGAAATAAAAAAAAACAAAAACAAGTACACATCAAATGCCCCTTGGCAGTAAATTAAAACTGAAACATTCACACAAATAATTTCTCACCTGTTTACTGGATCAGGCCTCAGAAATGTCCCTCTCCTTGATCTGCTGATTCCAATGGTGAATGAGTGATGATCAGGCTCCTCCATTTTAAAGAGTCCTGAGGGACAGACCGGGGGCCCGACCTCGTCTTTCATCAGAGGGACGATTAATCAGGCGTGTGTGAACAAGATCAAACGCAGCAATAACAAAACAAGCTAATCACTGCTGATTAATGATTCCTTGACACATTCAAAGTTCAAATGTTTGATCATGTAAAAGTTGAACTTGCATGTTTTCATTGTCTCGTGAGTTTTTTAATGTGATTTCTTTAGGGTATCATCTCTGTGCTGTTGATCTACTACACACAAGCACAGCTAATTTATGAGTATCACCCAGGAATGTTTTGTTTCCACATCCTGAATGAAAGCGTTAATTATAGTCCAATGGAACTTTGTTTTGTTTCAGTATGGCTCTGACAGCATACAAATCGAGGATGAGAAAAACTAATAGAAAGCGGTTTCACTATATAGCCTACATGTATTTCCATCTCCCTAGCACGGTGTTGTAGCTCACTGATTTCCACGCTAAGGAATTTTCACACCTTCCTTTCAAAGCTCAAAGCCTGAAAATAAATTGTAATAGTGCCCCAGATAATATTTCCGTATGTTGTTGACTGTTGTTCTTATTTTTATTTGTTTTTTTTGGTACTGTGGCTGCAGTTCTGCTTTTTGTCAAGATGGAAGATATATATGTGCAGTAACAATCAATCACTCAGAACACAGCCCTCCTACGCTCCTTATCTGACCATGTGGCACATTTCAGCTGTTTCCCCTCCTGGTTTCAGTCACACTCAGCACTGTCTCGGTCTTAAAGCACCACCATGTGGCTAACATGCCTTAATGCGAGCCCAGAGGAGCCAGTTAATTAATAAAGTCCTATGGCAGCATCATTTTTTCCAAAAACACATCTCTGACATGTGGTTCCTGATTTTGTTCTAACACAATTTACACAAATAAAGAAATTAAGTCCCAAATGCCTCAGTCTGGCACATTTTCATAAAACCTCAGTAAGGCTTTCACTCAGTCTATACAGACAGAATCTATGTTGTAGACTAATATATGTTATTGTCTTTGTAAAGAGGTCACTGTCACTACAGAGTGCTGTCCCGAGTATAACTGTTCTACATAGAAACACAAAACAAGAACAAACAAGTGCTAAAACAATGATTGGTGCTAAGGGCTGTTCATGAAGTTTCTAAAATAGATTCTCCATTACTCTGCACTCCTCCTCCCTGTGAAGGGCAAATGCATTTTTAATCATGTAATAATGAAACAGTCACTACAGAGAATAAGTCACATTTAATTAACTATTGCTCATACAGTTGTGGGTGTTAGTAGCAGTAAAATTCTTAATACATATATACGTGTGTGTGTGTGTGTGTGTGTGTGTGTGTTTCTGAAAATCCTAATGTTTAACATTATAGTTTAACAGTTAAAACTGAAACTTGTTTGATGACAAACAAGAAAATCTAAAAAAAGGATATTTCACACTTTTGAGTGTGCAGTACAAATATTAGGCTAATAAAAATATATATATAGCTTGTTTACAGATTTATGTATCTTGTTAGTGTGTTTTTTTTATTTTTTTGCTTTTCAGGTAATTTATTATTTTTCTGAAGTTAATGCATAAATAGCAAGAAAGCAAATAAATTCAATGCTGCAGCAAACAATCTGTGGCTCTGTTGTGTCCCCACAGTGGATTTATCCAAAAACACAGTGACAGAGGCCGTGGTTATCTGAAAGAACAAGAAAATACAAAACTGAGTCACTTTGAAGTTTAATGCTTATTACACCAAAATGACATTTTATTTTTCAGTGTCTACTAAAAGTAAGCAAATTTAGTACCACGTCATATTTGCATATTTTATTGGCCATTTTGCCCATCAATCTACAGCGAAACATATTTTTAAACTGTTCTTGTAAATTTAAGCCTAAATCAGTTATTTCCAAAAGTATAACAGCACATTATCTGGACAAATGTGACACAGTGCAAAGCTAATGTAAAAACCACCACAGGGGCTTTTAGATCTACTGAATCAAAGGTCTGAAGACTTTTATAAATGAGAGATTTCTTGTTTAGATTTTTGATTTCAAAATGTTATCTAACACAATAGCACATATAGAAACTGAGAGGATTCGAAAATGAATATTTTTCTGAAGCCACTGAAAGTGTGTGTAAATATATGAATAAATGTAAGGGTCTGACGTACTTCAGTACATCTCACTTCTCTTTTTTATATTTCATCTTCAGGCTCTGATCCTAGGAAAAGAAGAACAGGAAGTCAGATGTTCAGCTTACACTTTGAGATAGGCAAAGAATTTGTGAAAAACAGCAGTAAAAATAAAAGAACAGTACTGAGCGGTCATTAAATTCAAAAATATAAATTACAGTGCTTTGAGCCTGTAAACAGACTGGCTTAGAGTTGTTGATTGCTCTATAAAGTTTTTATCTTGACAACCTACGTGCCTGTACCAGATATTCTGGAGACAAAGTGTATAGCTGTATTTATTGCTGTGCGAAAAAATTAATTACATTGATGAATACATTAAAAAAATTAAATAATTGTTCTCACCTGCGAGAAAGTCTGGAAAGCCGGTTAAACATGCTAAATGTGGACAAAGAATGAAATAATTGCATCAGTTGAGTTATGCACATTTATATGACTGAAATAATTAAAGAATGAGTGTACTGGGCAGCACAGTGCATTAGTGGTCAGCACTGTTGCCTCACAGCAAGAAGGTTCCTGGTTTGAAACCCATCAGGGGCCTTTCTGTGTGGAGTCTGCATGTTCTCCCTGTGCTTGTGTGGGTTTTCTCCAGGTACTCTGGTTTCCTCCCACAGTCCAAAAACATGTATGTCAGGTTGTTTGGTGACTCTAAATTGCCCATAGGAGTGAGTGTGAGTGTGTGAGGTTGTTGGTCTCTATGTGGCCCTGTGATGGACTGGGGACCTGTCCAGGGTGGACCCCTGCCTTTCACCCAAAGAGAGCTGGGATAGGCTCCAGCAGATCCCTGGGACCCTGGTTAAGGAATAAGTGGGTATATATGATGGATGGATGGATGGATGGATGGATGGATGGATGTGTGGGTGGATGGATGGGTGGGTGGATGGATGGGTGGATGGATGGATGGGTGGATGGATGGGTGGATGGATGGATGGATGGGTGGATGGATGGGTGGATGGATGGATGGGTGGATGGATGGATGGGTGGATGGATGGATGGGTGGATGTATGGGTGGATGGATGGGTGGATGGATGGATGGATGGATGATGGATGGATGGATGGGTGGATGGGTGGATGGATGGATGGATGGCTGGATGGGTGGATGGGTGGATGGATGGGTGGGTGGGTGGGTGGATGGATGGATGGATGGATGGATGGATGGATGGGTGGATGGATGGGTAGAGGGTGGATGGATGGATGGATGGATGGATGGATGGGTGGAGAGTAGCACTACAAGTAGAATCTGATTTAAAATATCTCTGTACTGACCTGCCTTCCTGATTTTGGAGCTCTGCAATGCGATTCCTTTAGCAAACAAAAAAATGTCCTTTTATTGAGAACAAACTTTAAAATACAACTGAAACAGACAAATACATTCCCTTTCTTTTCATGTTAATTACAAATTATTTTGTCGTCTGTTATGTAAAGAAGACACTCACTTGTATTTTTTAACTATCAAAATACAGAAGACTCCAAAGATCACAGCAGTGCCAATCCCTACAGCAGCAGGAATGATGATGTGGTTGTAGTTTTCTGCACCTGCAAATATAAAAATAATTTAAAACAGAGCCTTTTTTCTTTATTGCTCAACTGAGAGCACAGTATATAAAATTCTAAATCTCAAAACTCTCCAAAACTAATTTCAGAATGAGAATATACAGCCATACTGAACATTCATAAACACTGGAGTTGTCATTCTTTTCAAACAGATGTGTTGGTGTTATCTTTATTTTGAACACTCCTAGTATTAAGAATTTAATACTTAATTAAAGCAGAGCAATGAAAAAACAAATTGAGAAATCATACGTTTTACATAGATTTTAGATGTGGTGAAGGATGTCTTCCCTCCATAAAACGCGACTGTGCAGGTGATCTCGTTGTGGTCATCCTTCTCGTCAGGAATGAAGATCAGCGTGGACAGTACCTCCCAGATGCCCAGATGCAATTCTCTATGAACCTCAGTGATCTCATCAGAGGTCCTACTCCATGTGATTTTAGGCATGTGGGTGGAACAGGTGTGTCTAATTGAACAGGTGACTGAACAGGGACGTCCCTGAATGATTTTCTCTGGTAGAGTCAGACTAGGTTTTGGGGTATCAGCTGTAGATGGGGAAGAAAAGTAGGTTAAAGGTAAGAGGATCATCACTGAAACATAAAATATTTGTAGAAATTTATACAGTCTCTTAAAGATGGTGACATACAAAGCATTTTGAACGAGACACACTCCTCGACAAAGGAGAACATGTCTTTGGTGGGTTGGGCAGTCTCTACCAGTTCAATCCGGAAACAGAAGGGGCCATTGTCATGATTTTTAATTTCAACCATTTCTAAGGTGCAGTTGTCCTGACCCAGATGTCCCAATAAACGTGTGCGCCCCTTAAAGTTGTCATCGACTCTTGTCTGATCCTCGTAATAGATGATTTTCTTATGGTCACTTTTCAAATGCCAGATCCCTCTGAGTTTGGAGCTGGGCAGGCCAGTTTTAGGATGGCTGAATGAACAGGGTACAACAATACATGACGAAACCAGTGCATCAAGGTTTTGGACAACATGGGCCTTCCAGTCTTCACTGAACACTGGGCTGCAGAAAATGACTTAAAGAGAAAAAAAGGAAGTGAAAAAGAAACAGGTTAATTTTAGAAAGCCTCTGAATTTGCCCACATCACTTAGAAAGATATAAATATAAATATAAATACAAAATATAATATAAACAATGGGACATATTGCACTCTGGTGTAATTGTATATTTACAGTTAGAGTTAGTACAATATTACAGGTGTTATGTCTCTGTGAGATTATGCTACCTGCCAAAATCAGACAGATCATCATCATGTTTCTCTCTTTGTCCAGGCTGAGGTTATATACACTGAGGTGTTTCAATGCAGAGAAAAAAATCTGTGGAAGAAATTACATGTAATAGCTTCATGCGAATGTCATTGCAAAAGTGTAACTATTGGAAAGAGTATATAGATATAGAATATATCTATAGATATATTGATATATATATTTCTAATTTAACCTTTATTTAACCAGAAAATAACTCATTGAGATTAAAATCTCTTTTGCATGCTGCTTGTCCTGGCCAAGACAGCAGCATCACATAGATCAGTTATAAATAGACATTTTAAACAATTCATCCAAACAATAAAACACATATGACTAAAAACATCACAATAAAACAAACATGCACTACAAGGTACCAACAAGTTTTGTCTGCAATGTTCCTAAAGCATCCATTAGTTAAAACATCTACAGTCAGAATTTCCAATTAACAAATGTAATCTTTCTTATATATTAATAATATATAGATCATATATTTGTATTTATATGACATTATATTGAAATACTAACATTATATATCATATATCTATACATAAATAAAAGCATCTAACCAATTCAAATATACTTTCCAGTTATACTTAATATTTTTAAATAAAAAATAACAAAATAATAAAATCAAAATAATTGATAATAATAATTAAAATTAATATCTTTATTTAAGTATCCTACGTATCATTTAGTGCAACTTTGTTATGGCCATCGTCTTACCTGATCTTTGTGGCTGTTTAAGTGTGAACAGTTGCTCTTGAAGACGACAACTGGAGAAACAACTCAAGACACTGCTGCCTATGAAAGTGAAAAAGAACCTATTCATGGTGGGAGGGTGGGAGAAAGGCACTGACAGTAGAGTGTGTGCAGGCTAGAGACAACAACTGGGTGATCTGTTTTATGTATTTAACAACATACTTAAACTTCTCTGTCTCCTCCATGTTTATGCAATTATATCTGTTCCCTGATTTTCCATAGGGTTAGGGTGGAAATAAAAATTAAATAAAAATCTGAAAGAATCAGTTTTTAAATACAGACAAAATGTCTGTATGATTTTATTGTTATGAATCACAGTTTCACAATAGGGAAGTGGTCTGGGTCACAGTCCTGAAGTCAGAGAAGTAAAAAATAAAAAGACCCAAACAACAGAAGTGTTTGAAGCAGGACATTACGTAAGTTTAGAAATTTTGATGGGTTAGTTTTGATTAATGGTGGTGGTGTAATGTACACCTTGAATAATGTATAACTGTAAATCCACAGGACAGCTAAGTTGTCTCAGCACTCCCTTATATGTGACTACTATATTAATCCCTTTCTCTTCCCTGTAGTTACTGGTTCACACAAGTGAGACATTATCAAATGACCTAAGACTATAACCTTACATGAAGTCAAGTACTAACAACTTACTGTATGTTTTCCACTGTCAAATGCAATAGCAGTTTCCACACCAACTATTCAGATGTGGAGCAGATGTGGAAAAAGTTAGTTTATCCATCATGTCAACAACAAGGGAGCTTATGGCAAAATATAGTCAAAAGAAATAAACTACAGACTTCCCCTGCCCTCGGGACGCTCTGAACGTTCTCTACACATCCACATACTTGGACCGATTACTTATCTCATACTTGCCAATCTTGAGATGTGGAAAATTTTCATCCATTTAGTGAAAATTTTGTGGAGAATTTCTAAGCCAAAGCAGGATGAGTGTTTATCTGTATTCAAACAGAACATGGACTGTTTTAATTGAAGCAGTTGGTGATGTGACTAAATTGATTTCACAAGTGAGATTAAAAAAAAATCCCATTTGTAGCTGCAGAAGTAAATGAGGCGACACATATCACAACTACGCCCAGACGTGTTGCCTTATGTCGCTAAAAGTGAGCTGGCCCGTGAAGTGAAGGGGCCATTTTGGGGATTTGATGATGTGAGAGATGATAGACAAGCCTCTTCTATAGCTGAGTATGTCTTAGCAGTGTTTGAGAAATACAAGTCTGTGAGATTAAAGAGATTAAAGATTAAAGAAAAGGTGCCTGAGGCCATGTTTACATAAACCGAACCTGGAGTCTTGCATTCTACAAAATGCATGTCTGACTGAGCAGTGAACATGAGATAGAGTTCAAATTCAAGTCTTTTCCCTCCGAAACATGCACATATTTCATTACTACATAGTATGTGAGAAGTACCCGGATGACCTACTACTTCCGCTCGAATTCTGTAGTATGCATACGATGGACACTTTGCTACAGTGGCCAACAAGGGCAAATACAGAAACGCTGCAAATACCAAAAACACATGCAAGAGAGAAATGCTGCATATTCATGGAACGGAAGTGGGCCAGGCCTCTAGGAGGACCCCGAACTAAGGGATGCTGTGAATAAAGTTGGTGACATAAAAAAGGTACGTTTCCTGTTTATTTGTTTATTAAACACTTGGCCGTGATTATTTTACGGTATTATAAAAGTACAGCATTGTGCCTGGCGCACTTCTCTTCCATGAATATGCAGCATTCTTATCTTGCATGTGTTTTTGGCATTCGCAGCGCGTTTGCCTTGTCAGCCACCGTACTTTGCTATCCCATGATGTCACGTAGAGTGGTCGTCATTAAGGAAAATGGCGGGGGGTGGGGTTTTTTTCAAGGGATCCTCAGGGAAACCTCACTCACTTGTGCACTTGTTTAACATAATGTAAATAAACGGCTGACTCACTGAAAGTGTAAATAATTGTAAATCGATTAGATGATTTTGACATCGATTGTAAAATGATGTTTAATCATTATTATTACTCAGCTGATCAAGCAAACGTCAATGCGTCAACGTCAACTTGTTAACACTGTTTGTTTAACGGAGACCATCGTTGTTAAACAGTTTATGTAGATTAAACCATTTAACGGAATAAAAAAATTACCGCGCATTAAAGTGGGCTCTTTAAATGTCTGCGCGATGTGACGACGCATGACACGTGACAACATCAACATGGCGGATGTTTTACGTCGGAATTCCGTTGATACTATAGAGAACGTACAGCGCAAAGGACTATGGGTAAAGGAAAAGTGGCTGAATTTTGATGTTTTTTCTGTTCTTACTGTTTTCACTGTTCGTGTGCTAATTGTTTGTTGTTGTTGTGTTTTGGCGTTGATTTAGGAGAATGTGTGTGTTTGCGGTGTATGGGGCACTAACCCACCTGGTTAGTTGCGGCTGTAGTATAGCTAGCTAGTAACCTGCTGATTGGTACAGTACTTTTTAATGGTCGAAAGTATGTACTCACTCAAACGCAGTAACGTAACTGTGTCCAATTCGGATCGCCCCCTCGCAGCTATTGTCCAATTGTGACCACATCCGGTCTAATTCACTTTCAGGTCTTCTCGCGAGCATTGACGTCAAACGTTACAACTAACCGGTAAGTGGGAGTAATTTACACATATTAAACTATTTATATGCCAAATTTCATATGTTTTTATGGATATTTAACTGTCTAAAATTTATATTAAAGTGACTTTGACGGCTAAAAGCCGCGAGAATGCTTAGATCGCGCTTGGGCGACGCTCTTTTCCCGGCTAAAGTGTGCCTTTATTTTTGCTATACTCGGGAGATCTGCTCTCAAACGAGTGCATTTTGTAGCTAGCTTGACGCTATTTTGTCTAGGTAATTAAAGTATACGATAATGTCACATAAACCTGCTTGGAAACAAGTAGATAAGTAGGATGACAAGAGGAAAGTTGCAGCCGCGGAAAAGCTTTTAAAGAATCCACTTGACGTTTTTGTTTCTTAATGATCATTGAAGCATAAAGGCCTATTGAACAAATATTTGCAGCCGGATGTGTTGAAAGTATTGTGGTAAACTCAGTCTGATGAGGAACAAGCTAATAACCCCCAAAAAATCAGCAGGACAAAGTGGATGCAGCGAGCAGACGTGGGCGGTCACAATTGGACAATAGTTGCGCACGGCCAAAACAACCGCGATAGGGCACTTTTCTCATCTCCGGTAATAACAAATGTTGACTAAATAAATAAAACTAGCTATATATGGTTAGAAAGGTAATAACCTACACTTTAATTATATGCTATTAACTCAGCTGGAAACTTTATTTGATCAAATATATTAGTATTTAAAGAAAAATTTTAATAGAATGTTAGCTAAAAAGCGATCCGAATTGGACACAGTTACGCTACCTACTAGCAGCTTAGATGTCCTGGTATTTATGTATGTTGTATGTACGCTCTTAAACTTCAATGTTTGATAATTTTTGTGTGTATAGTGACATTATTGTAAGGCTTCTCTAACACCTGTGTGGTGCTTTAGGTGCTTAATGAGTCTACGGTGGTTGCAGCTACCTTAACCTTGTTCTCACATGGGATATGTTTGATATGTAGCAGCAAGAATTAGAGCTTAGATTGGGCAATTAAGACCCACAAAGGTTTGACTTTTTTCGGTGAAATACCATTGGAGCTTGTTAGGTTACTGGGGCCTCAGTGGATCACCATCCCGGCCAGCAGGCAGAGGAGGCTGCGCAGAGACAGGAGGCAGAAGTGATGATGTTGAGCTGGTGCACAAGTTTGGCTAGCCAGAGACCCACATAAACCTCCATTGCCCATCCTCGACGTCTGGTCGTCTGGTCAACTGGACGACTGGACTGGTCAAACAATACAGATGCTCTCTTCAAGAAAGGACAGAGCAGACTGTTCTTCCTCAGGAGACTCTGTTCCTTTGGTGTGTGCAACAAGCTACTGAAGATGTTCTATCAGTCTGTGGTAGTGCATCAAGGCTGGTGAGGCCAACAGGCTAAATAAGTTGATCAGAAAGGCAAAATCTGTTGTTGGGCTGGAACTGGATAGTCTGGATGCTGTGGCAGAGAGGAGGATGGTGGACAAAATCAACTTCATACTGGACAATCTTGCCCACCGACTTCATGAGGAACTGTGGCAAATGGAAAGTTCATTTGGCTCCAGACTAATATTGTCTTCTACTTCTTCTTCCTCTCCCAGCCCTCAGTTCACTCAACCTTCCTGGTACTGTCCTTCAGCTTTCACTTCCTTATTCATTGACCTACACTTACAAGTTACTGTCATTCCAGTAATTAATTCGCTGTTTATATTTTTACCATTGACGTCCATTTTTCTGTGCTCGTTGACCATATTTACAAATGATTTGAAGTTGATCACACAAAACAATGTTGTGTTTATTTACTGTCTGCAGTTGAATACAGGTCACAGATGAATGTAAGGTGGCACTGGGAAGAAATAGGGAGACTCTCGGAAAAGGCTGTAAAATATAAACATCACACTGTGCACTGTTATAAGTCTTCTAAGAAAAGGAAAACTGCTTGCAAAAACTAGAAATGGCAATTTCTGAAGAAATTGTGTTGGGATGGCTGACTGCTGAAAAAAGCTTGAGCTAAACTACAATGCTGGTTTGAATTACCTGACAACTATAAACTAAAAGTGATATAATTTGCATGAATGAGCAAGGAAGCAGCATCACGACACAAAAAAGATGGATAATGCAATGAAAGCATTGAGAGTGGGAGTCACAGTGTGTAAAAGATCTGCATTAATGTCTTAACCTAATGGTTATGGACTCTTTAAAGTTAGTTAAAGTTTATGTATGGACATAAAAAAGAGTAGGACCTACTAGAAAAAGTGTTAAATGAATGCAATTGCTGAATGCTGTAGGTGGGTGATATGGCAGGTACAAGTTGTCTATAGGTTGTTTGTGAATGTCTTTTTGTGTGTCTGTATCAGTGAATGTGTGTGCACCTGTGTATATGCAATCGTGTGTAATTGTGAGTGTGTGCCTGAGTACAGCTGCACATGTATGCATGTGTTTGTATATGTGTACATCTGGACGTGTGTTTGTTTGTGTGTGATTGAGTATGTCCAGGAGTGTATGTGTGAATGTGCCTGTGTGTGTACACATTATCTGTGTGTGTTTGTCTGTTCATATTGAAAAAACGTGATTTTATGACAGACAAGACTGCTGATCGCGATGGTGTAAAAAAATGTGTGTGTTGGCTCAGAAATGTGGCCTCTGGAGCAATTTTCAAAATCCTCCATCTCAGCTTTCCAGCTCAAAACCCAGCTCTCATTTGACATGGGAGTGAATGGAGCAGTTGGATGGTACTCTTGTCCTATTAGGGCTCAGGACAGGAAATGAAAAAGTCTGGTGCTTTTGGTCATATTTTGCTACTTTTGAGAAAATGGTTTCTGATTTTCTGCCCTTCTGACCAAAGTTCAAAGAAAGTTAACTCATAGGAACAGTATGAATGTGACATAAAAGTTTAATAGCAGGAAAAATATAGAGAATTTTCTCAATTTGTTAAACTTTGAATGGAGTTTGTAGCTGAAAGTATGAATGAGCAATGAGGGCTGAAAGTTGCATGAAGTTTGGGGAAATCTGAGAAGTTGGTTCATTCATTTGAGTGGGAAAGTATAAAGGCTACGAATGAAAAAAACGTGGAAGCAATACTGTCCTAAATGAGCTGAACGTAATACATGAATGGTTTTTCCATGTCAAAGTGTAGAAGGAGATTTGTTTCAAAAAAGTGCACGGAATAATAACTAGAAAATTGCTGAAATGAATTGCAGAAGGGGCTGAAGGCTGAAATGGAAAACTGGAGTTGGAAGCTTAACTTGCTTAGCTAAAAGAGTAGAAAGAGAAAGATGTTTGGCCAAAGAAGGAAGTAGAATAAAATATGGCTTAGAATTACTAAAGAACATGGTGTAAAAAAGGATGTTTTTTTAGCTAGATTTGAGGAAGAATTGAAGGAATTAAATATGAGTTAAAGGAAGAAAAGGGGAAGAATGAAACAGAACAAAACTACTATGGATTTTCCCATTATCAGAGCATAGTGATTTTTCCTTAGGCCTGCACCAGGGGTCCCTGTCTCCCGTCCTCAAGGGGCACTGTCCTGTGTTTGTTTGGCACTGGTTTACAGACTCTACTCATCATGATCTTTGGGGGAAGAGGGCTGCTGTTGAAGCAAAAACACAAGTCATAAATATAAACATGAACTAATCCATTTATATTTTAGTTTTCTGATTGTGCTAAATGAAAGGAAGGTTCAAATCCTGCCATATTGCTGATCCTTTAATAAATAAAAAACAACCAATAAATCCAGTTATATTCAGCTGTTTTCTTACTGGTGAAATCAAACCAGCAAAAGATACACACCCTGCATCGTTTCAGATCTCCTACATAATCTCTTCAAAAATACTCTTTTCTAGTTTTTCTCCATCAATATATCAAATGTATTAATATAAAAACAAGAATATTGTGTGGGCCCTGGGTCATGAGGGTGTGTTTGAAATGACAATCTGAATCAGGTCTGTATTAAATACCAGGAAGTGGCCCACCCACCTCACTGAGTTGTAGTGGGTTAGAACCTATTGAGATTAACATAGCTCTAATTAGCAGGCAGGTTACCAGATGAACAACCAGAACATTTTTCTGGTAAGTTGCTGCTTCCTGTACTATTAATACGACTATCGCATCTGCTGCATTGACTTTCATCTCCTCCACACAAAAGCATAAAGAAGCTTTTGTGAAGAAGCTGCAGTTTTTTCAGTTTCCTCTAGAGTGTCTATGCTTGACAGCTTAACTTCAGAAGACCACACCACGTGTGTCCATTCTCAAAGGGGTGTTTTTAGCAAACAGACACTTCTGATCAGACAGACTGCAGCTCCGGGTAAGATTTTAAATTACTGCATATACAAAGAAAGTTATTTAAGTACATTTACTTGAAGTATTTATTTTAAGCTTGTAAAATAGGTCAGAATTGGGCTCAGGTATCATGCAACTTAGAAACTGTGGAGGTTTTGGTTTTGTTTTAGACTCGGTCTGTTTTTTTTTTGTTTTTACGTATCACTGATCAGATATATAGATCTATATATAAGTGTCTGTTTTTTTGAAAATGAGTAGAAAACAGTACATGCTATTTTTACTTCATTTGTCACATGTATTATGTGTGGTTTAAGTCTTTAGCAAAACTAGTCATTTTTATATAACAACATTTTACATTATTATCAATTGTCTGTCTTGTTCCATTTTTACAGCTCTATTGTAATTTAAATGACCAGTTAGTCTTTTTTTTTTTCGTTTCATTAAAGTGCAGTATGGACAACCAGCGAAAGATCTGTCTGCTTTTAGCAGGTAACTCAAGCAATGAACTCTTTGTTTCTAGTCTCATTCTTATGCACATCCTAGTTAATGGAAAGAAAAATAACTTTTTTTAACTCTTTTTCACTTCCTTTTTTTCTCTTTAAGTCATTTTCTGCAGCCCAGTGTTCAGTGAAGACTGGAAGGCCCATGTTGTCCAAAACCTTGATGCACTGGTTTCGTCATGTATTGTTGTACCCTGTTCATTCAGCCATCCTAAAACTGGCCTGCCCAGCTCCAAACTCAGAGGGATCTGGCATTTGAAAAGTGACCATAAGAAAATCATCTATTACGAGGATCAGACAAGAGTCGATGACAACTTTAAGGGGCGCACACGTTTATTGGGACATCTGGGTCAGGACAACTGCACCTTAGAAATGGTTGAAATTAAAAATCATGACAATGGCCCCTTCTGTTTCCGGATTGAACTGGTAGAGACTGCCCAACCCACCAAAGACATGTTCTCCTTTGTCGAGGAGTGTGTCTCGTTCAAAATGCTTCGTATGTCACCATCTTTAAGAGACTGTATAAATTTCTACAAATATTTTATGTTTCAGTGATGATCCTCTTACCTTTAACCTACTTTTCTTCCCCATCTACAGCTGATACCCCAAAACCTAGTCTGAATCTACCAGAGAAAATCATTCAGGGACGTCCCTGTTCAGTCACCTGTTCAATTTTTCACACCTGTTCCACCCACATGCCTAAAATCACATGGAGTAGGACCTCTGATGAGATCACTGAGGTTCATAGAGAATTGCAACTGGGCAACTGGGAGGTACTGTCCACGCTGATCTTGATTCCTGACGAGAAGGATGACCACAACGAGATCACCTGCACAGTCGCGTTTCATGGAGGGAAGACAGTCTCAGCCACATCTAAAATCTATGTAAAACGTATGGTTTTTTCTTATATACTGGATATTTTCCCCTTCCCAGATGTACAGTGCAAAGAAGGAATGTCTCTGACACACGTTCTCTCTATTTTTGCAGGTACAGAAAATTTTAACCACATCATCATTCCCACTGTAGTGGGGCTTGGCACAGCTGTGATCTTTGGAGTCTTATGCATATTCATGGTGAAAAAATACAAGTGAGTAAATGCAGCACAATGATTTGAACAAATCCACAGAGCATCCACATCCCCATTTTAACAGAGTTATGTTCAGTATCTGCTCCTCAATAAAACAGTATTGTTTTCTGTCGTCCAAGGACACGCATTGCGGAGCTCCAAAGTCAGGATGGCAGGTAAAAAATGTTTGGTTTACTGTACCACAGAGATATCAGTTATTATCCTTTATACTCATAATAGCATTTTCTATAATATTTAGCATGTGGAACCGGCTGTCCAGGATGTCTCACAGGTGAGGAAAAAAAAAAGTCCTGAAGATTAACTTTAAATTTTAATAATATACTTTTTAATAATTTATACTAAATTTTCAGGATTCGTTCCGGTGGCCCAGCTCCACCTCGTTCTGAGCAAAGGTAACATCGACTCTGTGTTTATCTAAATTTTGTATGAAACTTTTTTTTCAGTACTGTTCTAACTGCAGCTGTCACCAAATTAATCTCTGTAGTTTGCATGGGTAGTGTGGTGCATCTTTTCCCATTTTTAGTAAGTTTCTGTTCTTCTTTTGTGCACAGAAGATCTATTTGGGGCAGATTTTCACGGTAAGACATGAATATTAATGGTGGAGCCTACCCTCTTTGGTAAATTTTGGTCAGTTGCTTTCACACGTAGATCACACTTAACCTGAGAATGAGTTTTTCCTGAAATGAAACAAGAACATCTCTGTGTTTCACAGAAGGCAGAGGGGGGACGTGGTGGATGTGCGTTCTGTGTAAGTATATTAATCATAATAAAGTTAATTTAATTTAAATTAATTTTAATAATTTAATAGTTAATTATTGTGTAACTGTGTAGTGACATAAATTTTAACCTCAGGCCCAACAATATGAGTTCACAAATTTGTGACAGCAAGAACGCCTCCAAGCCTCGTTTCCCATCACCCAAAAGGTACTTGGCACTTACTATTGGCAAATTAAAGGTGTCACATGTTGTAGTGCAGCAATGTCTTATGCTGTTCTTTTTTCCCCTTTCTGTTATTGATGCGGATGCTGCTTTTGATGGCCCTCAGCCAAGCAAAATCATGTCATTACAAAGAGGTAGGTTGTTATTGTTCATTTCCAGGAATTCCTTACAGTAAAATGTCAAAATCTGCGCCAATGACCGAATGATCTTTCACAGGACGTCGAGGATGATGATTATGTAAACACTGCAGAACTCAACGTTTATGGGAATTTGTGAAAAAAAGAAAATTCATCTTTCCAAGATGATCGCGATCAGAGAGAAGAAATTTAATCATGCTCGTAGTGATCTCTTTTGTTTGCTGATTTATTTGACTACTGTGATAATCTCTCAAGTAAAAGCTCTTTTTACTGTCTTTGATAAATTGATTATATTACTTTAAATATACATTTTCCATGAAATGTAATATAATGTAAGAAAGGCAATAAGACAAGGTGGAATATGTTTGGCATTTTGAAAACTGGACTCATTTGCATTCTTGCTCTCACATTTGTCTGTAAAAGAAAGTCTACAGCTACCTGCTTATGTTATTGCTTCAATTTGTCAAGTTTTCTTTGTCAGTAGCAAACCTAATTAAACATAAATATGATCACAGAAAGAAAAACTAAAGGGCTTTGTGCATCTAAATATGGCCTCTATGGTTTTCTGTTTTTTTTTTTTTTGTTTTTTTTGGACTCAGCTTATTTTACTTTAGAAATGATTTTTACAAAAAGAACCATTTGCCCGCCCGCCCTGTGTAGTGTGTCATCATCTCCACCCACATGTTCATTTACTTAAGAGGGTGTGGTGTCAGGGGCTCCTGTTACAGATGGTAAACCTTGGATGACATTCAGCTTGGGAGGTAAGTCACTATTCAAAGAAAGAATATAGCAGAACCTTTCCATTTTTGATGCATCGATTAGATTAGGTCCAAGTTAGATCCGTTTTTTTGTTTCAGAAATCTGACACATTTTAGGCATGTTGCACTTTTCCTCTTTAGCTAATTGTTTTTTTTAAGGCAGTGTGCCTTTTAGACATGTTACCAACTGACCCAGGTTTATAAAATTAAAAATTCAAATTTAGTTTCATTTCTGTAGAAACAAGAACTGACTTTTGGTGCAGTCTAATTCCTGAGACTTTCTTTTTGTTTACACATGGCTTATTTTGTAATCTGTTTTTTGTGTATTATTTGTCTGCAGCTCTTTGTCGTCTTCTGCCAGAATTTAAAGATTACAATAAAATTACAATATACCAAAAAGATTTTTTTTTTTTTTTACATTTTTGTCTTTGGGCTTTGTAAAATAGCAAACCCACACAGTTTTAATATTTTATAATAATTTCATGCAATAGGCCTATATATGCGATCTCCATGTATATGATATTTTGCACTACAAACAAACCTGTTCTGGCTGAATGGTCTAGTTAGCAGAAGTCATGGGAAAAGTCTTTAATACTGGAGTTCACGTAAACACGAACACAGATGTTTATTCTTGAGTTGTTGAGAAGCTTGAAACAGGAAACAGGTGCCGTGAATATGCGTGTTCTTTTTTTAAGTGTGTGAGTGATGTCCCCCAAAATGTGATATTAACAGGCAATAAACACGTTTCGCTGTATAAACTGTTAATTTTGTGTATATTTTAGGTTTGTGGAAAGATGCCTGGATTGGGACATTTTCTCCTGAGTGTCTGTATTCTAGGTACTACAATTCTATGTTATTTAATAGGTTTTCAACATATTAACACTAATCTAACTACATTTGAATGTTCTTTTTACACAATGCTCCTCTTACAGGATGCATTCTTGGCAGTTCTGGGGCTTGGCATGTGACTATGCCAAGCAATATTAAAGGACTGAAGGGTTCTTGCCTTGTCATCCCTTGCACATTTGACTACAATCAGTATCCACCTGTCAGACCAGATCGTGTGGTTTGGTACCAGCACGTGAGCAGAGGATATCCTTTGGTTTATGACAGCTGGTACCCAAAAAATGTCATAGACATATTTAGAGGACGAACGAGAAAAGCCGACTCCACGAAAGGAAAGTCTTGCAGTCTACGCATCTATCCGGTAAACTGGCCTCACCACAGACAAAAGATTTATCCTTGGGTAGATCCAGAGAATGTAGGTTATAGTACCTACCGATTCTATGATACGACTGTAACAATTGATGTAACAGGTAAGTTATCAGGCTGGATTTTTAAAATGTATAAATAATATTTCTTTTAAGTGTATGTAAACATATTGTCGTCAATAATTATCTACATTTTCATTGTAAAGACAGGGCAGAAAAGCCAAGTATCAGGATCTTTGGTGAATTGAAGGTTGGGCAGTCTGTACAAGTGGAGTGCACTGTTTACCACACCTGTTCCACTGATCCACCAACTCTGAGCCTCAACATCCGGCTCAGAAGTCCCAGCACAACTCAGAGCTCTATGTCTGATGGCACATCAAAAACATCCATGATTGGCACGTTGTTCATAACGAGAGAACGCCAAACCGTGGAGTGCTCTGCCCGACACTATGAGGGTCCAACCACATCTGCCTCTATAACTTTAAATGCACAATGTATGTGACGGACAAACAGAAATAAAGCCATATTTCTTTTATGGTAATCTAAAGTGTTCATATAATTATTTTTCTTTTAGGTTCCTTTGCACCCTTGACTATCAAGCCTACGTCAGATGAATTTCTTGAGGGAGAAGTTGGAAAAGTCACCTGCATTGCCAAATACACCTGCTCTCAACATGTGCCAACTTTCACATGGAGCGATAAAAACATACCAGTCTCCAGTGAACCTAAAGTTTCAAATGCTGAGTGGATGACCGTCTCCACTCTGACATTCACAGTGTCAGCTAGTGATCATGACAGATTGCTGACATGCAAGGTCTTTTTCAGTCAGGGGAAGAAACTGGAAGTGAGCGTCACCCTACGGGTAAAGAGTAAGTGGAAAACAGTACTCTTCCTTTTACATTTTAACTGGCTTTATTATTAGTAGTAGTCATATGGTTGACCTGCCCTGCATCTCTCTGGTATCACCAACTCATTCAGCAACAGATATATTGAGAAAAAAAGTTCTGCTTTAGTTTTGGCAAGTGACGTGACTGTTACATGCGTAATTTGGAGAGGTGTCTGTTTTTGTTCCAGGTTTTGTACTTTTGAATCTATAATGATTTCACAGCGATCTCTTGTTTTAAAGCGTACCTCCCAAAATGCACTGCCAAATGATCTTTAAATGGAAAATAGAAATATATGCACAGGTTATATAAAATGATGCTTCTGTCTTGCGTTGTCAAGATACTGGACCCAAAATCCCAGACACCAGATAAATGAATGTATTATCATTGTTATTATTATTCTGGATATAAGGTTCATCAGGGGAACACCACAAATGAGTGCAATTGTTCCCATCAACTGGATGTTAAAAATTTAAACATTTTTGGCAAGAGTGATGTCAGTGATGTGTCCACAGTTTGGTTCTGCTGCCATCAAAATGTATTATTATTATTATTATTATTATTATTATTATTATTATGGATATAAGGTTAAAATCTATGATGTAGGGTCACAAGTACACCGTAATTGATTTTAAAGGGTCACAGGCCAAAAAGATTGTGAACTAGTGGTTTAAAAGTTTTCTTCTTTTCACAGGAAACGTACATTTTCGGGATTGGTCCTTCACCACCCCTTCCACCATCACAGGCATGAGAGGCTCATGTATCATCATTCCTTGCAGATTCACCTACAGAAACTCCCAGCCTGCTGACCTGAGAGTTATGTGGTACTTGTACCAGGGCAGTTCATACTCACTTGTCTATGGCCAAAGTCAGACAGTTGATATAAAGTACACTGGGCTAACAAGTTTTATTGGATCTGTGCCGGAGGGGAATTGTACACTTAAGGTCGAAAGGCTGGACATTACGCACAACAAGGACAGATTTTTCCCATGGCTTGATAAGGCCCCCATTACCTCATATCATAACCCAAGTCAGACGTTTTATGATAAAAACACTCAACTTATTGTTTCAGGTAAGTATGTAAATAGACAAAATCATCATTTTTAGTCAGTTCAACCGCAATCCTCTGAAATGTGCAGTCCTCTAAATGACTGTTATGGGTTTTAATTTCATAGACCGAGCAGAGGAACCACAGTTGAGCGTCAATGGTGACCCCAGGGTTGGAGAGGAGAGCAAAGTTTCCTGCACTGTGCACCATACATGTCCCTCTGCTCCCCCCACTCTGACCATGAATGGTATACAAGGAGCGGACGTCACCAGGGGCAGTATGCTGTCTGATGGGGTCTGGGAAAGAACAGTGGAGCGAACCTGGATTGTGAAAGAGGAGGACCAGAGTGTGAAGTGTACTGTGAGTTACCAGGGTGGTCAGAAAGCCACGAGTGAGCTCAGGCTGAATGTTGAATGTGAGTACAACGTGAGACAATGTGTTCTTTTAATTCCAGTAAAAATGCTCCTGTTTAGCTTTAATCCTCACTATGACATTTCTGCTCAGGTCCATATGACAGAATCACAATGGTAGAGCCACCAGGTGAGACAATAGAGGGTGTAGCAAAGAGTGTCATTTGTTCTGTTACCTACAAGTGCAAAAAAAATGCACCAACCATCGTGTGGAACTACAAAGACGTTCAGAGTTCACTGCAAACTAAAAAACTGCCAAGAGACACTTTTGAAGCAACGTCAAATCTAACCTTTATTGGCTCCCTGAGTGACAATGGAAAAACTCTGACCTGCACGGCTCAGTTTAGTCATGGGGAGACCTCGGACTCTGCAATCCTTCGAATAAAAAGTGAGTTCCTACATGTCACGCACCATGGTCACTTAATAGTTTGACAGTTTTTAGCTTTTTAAAGAAAGGTCAGGCTGGAGAACCGATACCATAACTGTCCAAGTGTGAAATTGTAGCGAGAAAGTGGTTCCTTTAATTTAAGGCAAAGACTGAAAATAAAGTCTGTCTCTGTGCAAAAGAAGCAAAATCTGCCTCCTGGCACCTTTACTGCTCATGTTTTACACATCAGTGTGAATTAGTGTCTGGTTTGTTTAAGTGCAAAAGCATCACTTCACATATTTGGAGGTTTTATCTGGAAATAATGTCTTGTGTTTCTACTTCCTATAGCCTTACAGTTCATGTGAATGTGGTGTCAATCTTACAACATCTAACTGCAATGAAATGAGCATTTAATAAAATGCCAAACATTTGCACTAATGATGAGATGATTTGATGCTTCTGTTGCATTGTCTAGATACTGGAACCAAAATCCCAGACACCAGATGAATAGTTTGAAAGGCCTTTTGTCCAAGACTGAATAGTGAAACGGAACATTCTTAAACTGGGGACTTGGCACTTCCTGAGGAACTGAGGTGGCTTCCTGAGGCAAATGGAATGTGGGGAACAACAGATTAGGTGCAGGAAGGGTGGAGGACTGTTAGGGGTGAGGGAACAGGGCAGAGAAAGGATCTGACTTAGGTTCATCAGGGGAACACCACAAATGAGTGCAATTGTTCCCATCAACTGGATGTTAAAAATTTAAACATTTTTGGCAAGAGTGATGTCAGTGATGTGTCCACAGTTTGGTTCTGCTGCCATCAAAATGTATTATTATTATTATTATGGATATAAGGTTAAAATCTATGATGTAGGGTCACAAGTACACTGTAATTGATTTTAAAGGGTCACAGGCCAAAAAGATTGTGAACTAGTGGTTTAAAAGTTTTCTTCTTTTCACAGGAAACGTACATTTTCGGGATTGGTCCTTCACCACCCCTTCCACCATCACAGGCATGAGAGGCTCATGTATCATCATTCCTTGCAGATTCACCTACAGAAACTCCCAGCCTGCTGACCTGAGAGTTATGTGGTACTTGTACCAGGGCAGTTCATACTCACTTGTCTATGGCCAAAGTCAGACAGTTGATATAAAGTACACTGGGCTAACAAGTTTTATTGGATCTGTGCCGGAGGGGAATTGTACTCTTAAGGTCGAAAGGCTGGACATTACGCACAACAAGGACAGATTTTTCCCATGGCTTGATAAGGCCCCCATTACCTCATATCATAACCCAAGTCAGACGTTTTATGATAAAAACACTCAACTTATTGTTTCAGGTAAGTATGTAAATAGACAAAATCATCATTTTTAGTCAGTTCAACCCCAATCCTCTGAAATGTGCAGTCCTCTAAATGACTGTTATGGGTTTTAATTTCATAGACCGAGCAGAGGAACCACAGTTGAGCGTCAATGGTGACCCCAGGGTTGGAGAGGAGAGCAAAGTTTCCTGCACTGTGCACCATACATGTCCCTCTGCTCCCCCCACTCTGACCATGAACGGTATACCAGGAGTGGACGTCACCAGGGGCAGTATGCTGTCTGATGGGGTCTGGGAAAGAACAGTGGAGCGAACCTGGATTGTGAAAGAGGAGGACCAGAGTGTGAAGTGTACTGTGAGTTACCAGGGTGGTCAGAAAGCCACGAGTGAGCTCAGGCTGAATGTTGAATGTGAGTACAACGTGAGACAATGTGTTCTTTTAATTCCAGTAAAAATGCTCCTGTTTAGCTTTAATCCTCACTATGACATTTCTGCTCAGGTCCATATGACAGAATCACAATGGTAGAGCCACCAGGTGAGACAATAGAGGGTGTAGCAAAGAGTGTCATTTGTTCTGTTACCTACAAGTGCAAAAAAAATGCACCAACCATCGTGTGGAACTACAAAGACGTTCAGAGTTCACTGCAAACTAAAAAACTGCCAAGCAACACCTTCGAAGCAACGTCAAATCTAACCTTTATTGGCTCCCTGAGTGACAATGGAAAAACTCTGACCTGCACGGCTCAGTTTAGTCATGGGGAGACCTCGGACTCTGCAATCCTTCGAATAAAAAGTGAGTTCCTACATGTCACGCACCATGGTCACTTAATAGTTTGACAGTTTTTAGCTTTTTAAAGAAAGGTCAGGCTGGAGAACCGATACCATAACTGTCCAAGTGTGAAATTGTAGCGAGAAAGTGGTTCCTTTAATTTAAGGCAAAGACTGAAAATAAAGTCTGTCTCTGTGCAAAAGAAGCAAAATCTGCCTCCTGGCACCTTTACTGCTCATGTTTTACACATCAGTGTGAATTAGTGTCTGGTTTGTTTAAGTGCAAAAGCATCACTTCACATATTTGGAGGTTTTATCTGGAAATAATGTCTTGTGTTTCTACTTCCTATAGCCTTACAGTTCATGTGAATGTGGTGTCAATCTTACAACATCTAACTGCAATGAAATGAGCATTTAATAAAATGCCAAACATTTGCACTAATGATGAGATGATTTGATGTTAATTGCTTGCTCTCATTCATTCCAGAATATGACAGAACATTTGAGGAAACTCATGAAAATTCAGGTACTTTTCAGTTCTCTTGGAAACACACCTTTCTGCCATGTCATATTACATGAGGACTTATTTTTACACAGATCCTTATCATGGCTGGTCTCTTTCTTTACAGAGGGGCGCATTCTGACTGCTGATGTGCCTTTCAAGTTCAGCGCCCTAACCCGCTCCTGTGTGGTGATTCCCTGCAGCTTCCAGCAGCAGGACATGCATCTGACACGAGGCATCTGGTCCAAAAAAGATGGTGGTGTTGTCTACCATAACGGCCAGAGCTATATACTTGACCATTTCAAGGACCGCACCAAAATATTAGGAGATCTGCATGAGGGAGAATGTTCACTGGAGATTGACGACGTTAAGCCTTTTGACAATGGCCCTTTCTGCTTCTACGCAGAGAAAGATAATGAGAAATACAGATTCAACAACAGCTGTGCATTTCTTGTCATGAAAGGTCTGGAGTTACAAAAAAAATGAATTAGCTTATTGAAGCGTACTAAGATATTCACCTGTTTGCCTTTTAAGCTATAACAGTTCTCTGTTTTGTGTTCTACCTCCTCAGCTTCCCCAGAAAAACCAGTGATGACTCAAGTTCCAGAGGAAGTCAGTGCTGGTTCAACTATAAGTGTCTCATGTTCTGTAAATCACACATGTCCATCATATCCTCCGGTGTTCTCCTGGAGTGTCACCAACCTCACTAGTGAGGTCACAGACACCATGACAACACGAGGTGTCTGGAGAAGAACATCCACAATCACCTTCATGGTTTCTGGAGGAGATGGAGTCAAAAGCCTGACCTGTACAGCCATTTTCTTACGTGACAAGCAACAAGCCGGCACAGTCAAGATAAACGTGAAGGGTTAGAGCACAAGATTCATCTGTAAATCTCAAAACGTTTGGTGTTTGTCATATATTGAGTTGTTTTGTTCCTCTAAATGTATTTGCATGACATTCAATTCTTTTAGGATCACTGTCGTACCAGCTGAGAAGCTCTCTTCCAATAACCATTCCAGTCTTAATTATCCTGCTTGTAATCATCTTAGCTGCAGTGCTCATCTCTAGGAGAAGGTACAATTAATGCATCAATTTCAAATGATAACAACGGTGTTTAAACTTAAGTTGATTTGCGTAACTTCGATTTGCTCTAGAGTTAAAAACATGTTATTCTATCCAACAGGAGGAACACTGATACCTCCCTGCAGCCGCCTCCTCGACCAGAGAAGAGGTATGAATTCTAACCTAAACGTGTGTGATGATGATGAAACTAACACTAACTAGATTTCAGTCAAGGCTCTGACCATTTATTAAAAAATGGTTACTGGCTACAGATAGATTAGGTGGAAACAACTTCTAAAAGAAAATGACAAGCACTGCTCTCCCATTAAGAAATATAACTCAGAATTTAATCTTACGTACATCAACAATACCATAATGACACATTTGGAGGAGGCAAACACCACTGGAACAAATCTATCAGCAGTTATACAAGAAAAGTTTAATCATAGTGTGAAAATGACTCTTTGATCCACTGATGGATAAAACAGCTGGTGCCAGTCGTCCGGTGCAAACAGGTACCCTGTCTGAATTGATAGTAACTTATAACCACATATGTACTTCCTTCAAAAAGCAATGAAGATTTTTAAAGCTTTATTTCTGCAATTTAAACTTTCACAGGAGATCACTGTGGGATAGATTATCCAGGTAGGCTTGATTAAAAATGAACCCTTCACCAAATAATTTACTTTGCCTCATATTATTCAGAATAAAAGTAAACAATGAGCTGTAGTCCATGTACAGTATTTTTAGCTTAAAATATTTTTGCTTCCATTGCAATGTCCAGAAGATACAATGAAGACAGAGCGAGACCTCCAAGGCCTGAAAAACGGTATGACAGCAAGACTGCTTTTTTTACAAACTAGACCGATACAGTCGACCCATACTACCAAACAGTAAAACTGCGCTTTCCATACAGGAGGTCCATTTGGAGCCGCATTTCCAGGTAACTGCACCCAAGACCAAACATTCACGCAACATTAATCCCTTCTTGAAAAGCCTCATGTTTTTATATGTCTATAATTTTTCAGTAGGGCAGAGGACGGGCGTGTTGGGTGGAAAAAAGGGAGGGAACCCAGGTAGATGTTCTTCAGTCCAGTTGGCTTAAAACAAACATTGTCTGAGATTTTCTGTCTTAATATTAAATGAATGCTGTTTTTATAGGAATTCATTTCGGAGCAGATTATTAATCTTCGGTTGTGTGAATAAAATGCAACATGTAAAATACCACTTATAAAGATGATATCAAATAACATAAACATGCTTTTACTTTCACAGACACCCAGACAACAGTGCAAACCTTAGTGTTGGCTATTTGTAAGTGTTGATCAAAGGTCTAGTGTACATGACATAGTCCTAACAAAACACTCAGAAAAACTGATATGGTGTGATTCCCTGCTCCTTCTATAGAAACAACACCAACACTGTGAACTATGAGGCTCAAATCTCCAAACCCCACTTTCCATCTCCGAAGAAGTGAGTTTTCCTGTTCTTGATTCTTTTAAATGACATGCCATTGTGTTTGCATTTGGTTTACTTTGTTCAGTGGTGCATTAATTTTTTGCCTCATTAGACATTTGTGTTTATTCTAGCAACCGAAGAACTCCTCACTATGTCAAGCCTGAGGTTAGTATTGTACGAGTGAGTGGTGAAGTGAACATTATAAATAAAAAAGTCGTTGCCATGACTTCCTCTTTTTTAAGAAAGAAAGAAGTTATTTAAAAAAGGGAAGTAGGTTTTAAAAAAATGTATCACCCTGGTGAATATGTCTGTGAAGAGTATATGGCAGGTAATGGTGTATTTAGAACAGCTGATTTGCTGCAGATAACACACACGGAAAATTACTGTTAATAGTAATTTTCCGTGTGTGTGTGTGAAATGTGTGTGTACACATCTTTCTGTGGTTGTATGGACACATTTACATTTACGTTTTAACTGCACTTACTTTGACAGTTAAATGTCTGTACACATTTTCCCCAATGATGTGAATAAAAACATGTGTCCAAACGTTTGACTGGGGGTGTACGTAGAAGGGCAGCATGGTGACTTAGTGGTCAGCACTGCTGCCTCACAGCAAGAAGGTTCCTGGTTTGAAACCCATCAGGGCCCTTTCTGTGTGGAGTCTGCATGTTCTCCCTGTGCTTGTGTGGGTTTTCTCCAGGTACTCAGGTTTCCTCCCACAGTCCAAAAACATGTATGTCAGGTTGATTGGTGACTCTAAATTGCCCATAGGAGTGAGTGTGAGTGTGTGAGGTTGTTGGTCTCTATGTGGCCCTGTGATGGACTGGGGACCTGTCCAGGGTGGACCCCTGCCTTTCACCCAGAGAGAGCTGGGATAGGCTCCAGCAGGTCCCTGGGACCCTGGTTAGGACTAAGGGGGTCTAGATGATGGGTGGATGGATGGATGGACGTTTATAATGTGACTAACAGGTCAAGGCTGCTATAAGAAACCAATAATGCTTTACTGACATTGTTTATTGAAGTGTTGTTTGCTGACCCCAAGATAAAAAAAAAATGCTTCAGTGCATTTATGAATTGGCTTCTTCTTTTCTTGTGAAACATGCACAACAATGTGATGATTGTACTTGATTCCAATTTTTCTAAAATTTGTTGCAGGGTTATGAAATGTATGGCAACGCCTGAGTTCTTCAGGACATCTTGAAAACAATACAAGCTTCTATGACTCTGTTGCTGTTGTAATTTTACAGTGTAGCATGTGAGTGGGGAGAGAGCAATATTGGCTTTACCTGTAAACTTCATTTAACAACATATAATAACATAATCAGCTTTCGCTTTTCTTAATGTGCAAATCTGTTAAATAAACATAATATGTTTTTCATTTTGCCTCTGCTGTTTGTGTTACACATATATACAAACTAATATATAATTATCTTTATATTTAAATATTTAAATAAAGTAAATGCATTTCATTAGTGGGCACCTTTCAAGGCTCTCAAGGTCACCTTAGAGAGCAAAACAATAAAATAGAAAAATATAACAATACAACAAAATTTAAAATATTAAAAGGCAGTCAAAAAGACAAAATAAAACAATCAGTGTGGGAGGGGTTATGGACTAAACTATAATCTGAAAATGTGGGTTTTAAGTTGGGCTTTGAAAGTGGGGAAAGAGTCTATGGAGCTTGTGTTAGGTGGGACAGAATTCCAGAGGTGGTGGCCAGAGCAGCTGAAAGCTCTTGCGGCCCATTGAGGACAGGCGTGCAGGTGGAGTGGACAGGAGGTTGACTGTGAACTGTATAAAAAGAGAGAAACTGTCGACTTTGAAGAGGGTGTGGATTTGGTACAAGTAAGTAGAAATTCAGTTTTATCACTATTTGATTTGAGCTCAGTGGTGGGTTTGGAGGAAAGGTAGAGCTGGGTGTCATCTGTGTAACAGTGAAATTGTATGTTGTATTTACGAAAATGAGACCAAGGAGGAGTAAGTATATAGTGATCAGAAGGGGACCCAGGACAGAGCCCTGGGTAACACCAGTATTAATAGGAGAGGGATGGGATCTGTGATTTTTAACTTGGACAAACTGAGTATGGCCAGAGATATATGAAACCAGGTGAGTGTAGTGTTGGTGATACTGATTGAAGCTATACTATGTGGCCCTGTGATGGACTGGTGACGGTCAAGGAGAGTTGAAATTGTATCAAAGCTCAAGGAGGATGAGAATAGTGATAAGTCCAGAATCTGCAGCTAACAGCAGGTCATTTGTAATTTTAACCAGGGCCGTCTCAGTGCTATGGAAAAGGCGAAAACCAGACTGGAATCGTTCATACAAATTATTGCTAGTATTATGTATATAATTTGTATTATTGCTAGTAAGATGATTATGAACCTGCGTGGCAAGTGTTTTTTCTAGGATTTTAGAGATAAATAGTAAATTGGAAAAAAACACTATTATCATTTTTAATAGGAATCATATATGTCATATATGAGATATACCAAAGGAATCAAGAGGAGCAGAGAACTTTCATATTGTTTATTTAATCTGACCACACATTTGTAAAAATTGACATTAATATCACATTTGGTGATTTTCAACTGCTTTTGAATAATTATTAGCCAGAGTGACCAGGGGCCATCAACTTTGACAAAAAGGATATTAGAGCAGCTATGAAGCAGAAGACAAAGAGGAATCAGAACTTTACCAAGTTACATTGTGATGATTGCTAAACACTTCCCTTTCTCACTCATGTGACTGACAGGATAAGGACAAGGAGCACTATGAGAGCATGCAGAGACGAGAAGAAAAACTGAGCAGTGATGCTGCTGTCTCCATCACTTTAAGAGAACAGGACCAGATAAATCGGTGTCAGCAGGAGCAGAAGACCAGCACTTGTGCTGCAGGCACTGTTGCAGTAGTCACCTTGACAACAGGAAACTTCTGTCTGAACGGCTTGTGTAAATGATGAACTTTGTGTGTTTGAGCAGAACACCTTGGAGGCACAGCCTTTCATGGTCACCTTTATACCCTCTGCAGTCACTGAGAGAATGAAGATAAGGTTAGTGAGTCAGCTTTAATACATCTATCACTGGACAGGTTACAGATGTAGAACAGAGTTAGATCATTATTGCCACAGGTCTCTTACTTGTTCCTGAGAAGCAGTAGTCCTCAGCCCCCTCACAGTTTAGAGTTGTCTTGCACTCCGGTCTGCTGCAGGTGTAGCACTTTTTACCATTGGGACTGGTTTTGATGGGCGCTGTAATACAGAATGTATATTTTTCATTTTGCTTTGGGGGATAAAGGGCTGACTGCAACACACTCTACTTCAAATAACCTTCCATGCAATGAACAAGCTGAAATATAAAATTAACAGATGTACAAAGTTTAACTATTTTTGCCATTTATTTTTACATTGATTATAAATTGATGAATCTGAATTACAGGGTTTTACAGGATGTGACAGTGAGAAGCTGATTGGCCTTTAGGAAATAAAAACTGACTTGAACTTTGAGTGTCTCACTTTCTCTCAGGAGGACAAAACAAATCTTTCTCATCTTGGAAGCTAAGATCTGCCACTTTAACAATACCTGCTCCAAATGTATCATCCCTGGTTCTGATCCATGAATTAACATCGTCAGCCCACCTACTGCCATGACCCGCCCCTACTCCTACTACCTGTTCTGTATCTTTCATTTTAAATTGTTTCCTGGGTTTGTCTGCTTTACTGTTGTATTTAGTGTTTTCATGTGTGACCTATGAGCATCACTGTGCAGTTTTATATGTAACGCAGGTGGTTCACTTTGTCTTGTTCTGTGTTGTTATCCTGCTCCCAGGCCATGCCCTGGATTGTGTTGTATCTTCTCTGCCACTGGATCATTGTTTTGCATTTTCACTCCTGGATGTTCACATTGTTTGGTCTGTGAACTCTGACTTGTTGGACTTGCTTCTGGTTGTTAAATGGGATTTTGGGTTTGCCCTAACATGTTTTTTCTTGCCCGTTCTTGCACTTCCCTGCCCCTCCCGCTGTTCTGTCTGCATTTGGGACATTACCTGAGCTACATCCTGACACACCCAACACTGATTTCCAGGCAGTCATATGGAGAGAGTATTTCTCGACATATCTAAGTAAATACCAAACAGAACAAACTAGCACCTTAAAGCCATCAGACAATATAACAAAGTATAAGTATGTTACCAGGAGCAGGTTCGGTGTTACAGAGATCAGTGCTGCAACACTTGTTGGTTATTACAGTTCTGATGTTTCCAAACTTGAGTGAGCCCTCACCACAGTCTTGAGCCAAAGCACAAGATTTTACAGAGAGTTCACTAACCGTTGAACTACCTGCAATAAAAAAAGCTCCTTTTTAAACTGTGCAAGTATGAAACAGTTTTCCAATATGCACGAGGCACCTAATGATACTGTACCTTGATATGAGGTGATTCGCATTGAACTGCACTGAGTATTTTGTGAGGCACAATCCTTTTGCACATTTGTGCAGGTTCCTGATACTCCAGGTTGACACTCATTACATTTCAGAGTGTAAACTGGTGAAAAACAAAAAATGTAAAAAAAAAAACTGTTAAAAAATACTGTCAATAGTTGGACATCTCACTGTATGACATGTAGCAGCATTTGTAAAGGCCAAACTGGTCAAACTAAACAAATAAATAAATAATAGTTAACAGATCAAGACTTACCTTTAGGGAGAAGTACAATCCCAACAATCACGGTAAGGAGATGCATGTTTTGATGACTGGATACAACTGATCTGGATCTGGATCTGGATCTGGATCTGGATCTGGATCTGTAAAAGCTATATAGGTCCCCTGAGAGGGAGCTGACGTCACTCTAAGACCACTCCTTCATTCTGTCTCTGACAATGTGACAACTTTAAAAAGCCTCTACAGGTACGTGATCTACATTGATCTGTTTTTTGCGTTTTCTACCTTTTATTAACACAATAACATCAGTTCTCTGATGTTCTAGGAAAAGTTCTGTAATGTGCTTGTTTTAAAAAAAATGATAAGAATCATCCACCATAGCCGACCTCTCCATCCACCTCTAGCAAGACATGCAGCGTGACTCATTTTGGGGTGTGTAGGCTTCAGTCCATGCAAACCACACCCCCTACTCCTCCCTCTCTTCCCCACCTTGGGCAGGAACAAACAGGCAAGATATGCAATATACAATATAAATAATAGCAATGCTCATACAATGTGAAACAAAGTCACTTGTGACAGCAAAACATTACTACCGTCAGTGATAATGCAACAGAATATTGTTAATAATATTTATGTTAATGTATGCATGAATATATATATGTGTGTGTGTGTGTGTGTGTGTGTGTGTGTGTGTGTGTGTGTGTGTGTGTGTGTGTGTGTGAGCGAGTGTGTGCGAGTTTGTTATCAAAAGTTATACTCAGCAAGGAGGAGGCCCCCACAACGCCACCCCTGGCCCCAGCTGCATACAGGTGTAGAGCCTGGCAGCCAGTGATCCACCTGCCCCCTAGGAGGATGAAAGCCCAAGGCCAGATGCCCCCAAAGTGACCACGCACACACTCTGAAACCAAGGGGCAGGACTCCACAGAGAGAGCCTCCACAGCCGGAGATTCTGGATCAGAATTTGTGTAATGTGGCAATAAGGAAATTTCCAATTAACCCTGTGAAATGTTTTCTCTGCCACCTGTCTACCCCTAATAAAGCCTGTTGGATCAGTATTATGTGAGGAGTAATCTTTTTGCTTTGCAGGTTATTAGTTTCCAGAAATATTATAGATAATGGATGGATGGATGGATGGATCCATTTAGTGGTGTTTCAATTTCTCTGGTCACAGAAATGAAGACTGGTGCATATGGGTAGTTTTATCTAATAGACTCTCATAGTTTCAATCCCCACCTGGCAATGAAACATCTCCCAGCAAGTCTTGGGAGTGGTTTCTTTTTAGAGTGGGCTGGTGTTTTGCTTACTTTCTTGTTTTTCAACGGTTTACACTCTGAAATGTAATGAGTGTCCACTGGGAGCGTCAGGATCCTGCACAAACATGCTGAAGGAATGTGCCTCACAAAGCTCTCAGTGCAGGGCAATGCGACTCGTCTCATATCAAGGGACAGTATCAATTTGTGGCTTGTGCACATTGGAAAACTGTTTCACAGGACAAAGACGTGTCTGTAAAATCTTGTGCTTTGTTGAGGGCTCACTCAAGTTTGGAAACATCAGAACTGTAATAACCAACAAGTGTTGCAGCACTGATCTCTGCAACAGCCAACCTGCCCCTGGTAACATACTTATACTTTGTTATATTGTCTGATGGCTTTAAGGTGCTAGTTTGTTCTGCCTGGTATTTACTTAGATGTATGAAACCTACTCTCTCCATGTGACTGCCTGGAAATTAGTGTTGGGTGTGTCAGGATGTAGCTCATGTATAATTTGTATGATATACAGGAGCGAACAGGGAAAAACATGTTAGGGCAAACCCAAAATCCCATTTAACAACAAGAAGCAAGTCCAACAAGTCAGAGTTCACAGACCAAACAATGTGAACATCCAGGAGTGAAAATGCAAAACAATGATCCAGTGGCAGAGAAGATACAACACAATCCAGGGCATGGCCTGGGAGCAGGATAACAACACAGAACAAGACAAAGTGAACCACCTGGGTTACATATAAAACTGCACAGTGATGCTCATAGGTCACACATGAAAACACTAAATACAACAGTAAAGCAGACAAACCCAGGAAACAATTTAAAATGAAAGATACAGAACAGGTAGTAGGAGTAGGGGCGGGTCATGGCAGTAGGTGGGCTGACGATGTTAATTCATGGATCAGAACCAGGGATGATACATTTGGAGCAGGTATTGTTAAAGTGGCAGATCTTAGCTTCCAAGATGAGAAAGATTTGTTTTGTCCTCCTGAGAGAAAGTGAGACACTCAAAGTTCAAGTCAGTTTTTATTTCCTAAAGGCCAATCAGCTTCTCACTGTCACATCCTGTAAAACCCTGTAATTCAGATTCATCAATTTATAATCAAACAACAGACAACTCTAAGCTGTGTGGGGACTGAGGACTCCTGCTTCTCAGGAACATATATGCTTGTTACCTGTAACCATGCTTAGTGATTTAAATAGATTATTAAGGTTTAAAACATTATTTTCATTCTCTCACTGACAGATGAAAAGGTGACCATGAAAGGCTGTTCAGTGTGTCAGAGATGATACTGACCCATTTCCAGTAATGGCCTCATAAACTCAAATGCCAGTACGTATGATGAGCCAGAGAATTTGTTGATCCAGTACTGACTGCAGATTTTAATCCTGATATTTATGTAAGCATTACATAACCAGTGTAGCAAACCTGAAGTTCAGAATTTAGTTTGTCACAGATTAATTACCTCAGGAGCACCAGACCTGTTTCGTCTCAGTGGACTGACAGAATAATGTTGTGATTAGAGATACAGATTCAATGATCGGTCAATACTGATACGATACCCGAAGGATGAATTCTACCAACAGTGGCCTTATCCTTTACACGACAAAAGAAGCAGGAGAGCAGAAACAAATGTTTTTTTAATTTATTGCGTTAGACACAAGTTAATGAATATTTTTAACCACTGGTGCAATGGGACCGAAGGTGAAGTGGCTAATGAGCCTGGACAGTCACAGTTTGTGATAGTTGATATCTGAATAGTAAGATTGTAGTGAGGTCAGGTTTGTACTATGAAGAAGTGAAGTGAAGTCTAGGAGAAGTATGAGCAGAGCTGGGTTAGTTAATGATTCCACAGTGGGGGCCCACACAGTCACGCAGAGCAAATATCATGAGCTAACCATAGCTGAACAATTCAGATCTAATCAAATAAAGCATGAGACATGAGTCATACATTTACTAAAGGAATCAAGAGGTGCAGAGAAATTTTCTTTTATTCTTTTTATTTAATCTGCATTTGTAAAAATTTACATTAATATCATATTTGGTTATTTTCAACTGCTTTTGAATATGCCCCAGAGTCTTTTCAAATAAAATGAATTGTTTCTCATGTTCTGCCGTGTGAAGCTTATGGTGCATCAACTTCATAAATTCTTTGCCCACTAGATGGTGCTACAACTGTCCATTGTTGTTTCCCACATGGTGTCTATACTGGGGCAGCACGGTGGTTTGTGGTTAGCACTGTTGTCTCACATCAAGAAAGTTCCTGGTTTGAAACCCATCAGGGGCCTTTCTGTGTGGAGTCTGCATGTTCTCCCTGTGCTTGTGTGGGTTTTCTCCAGGTACTCTGGTTTCCTCCCACAGTCCAAAAACATGTATGTCAGGTTGATTGGTGACTCTAAATTGCCCATAGGAGTGAGTGTGAGTGTGTGAGGTTGTTTGTCTCTATGTGGCCCTGTGATGGACTGGGGACCTGTCCAGGGTGGACCCCTGCCTTTCACCCAAAGAGAGCTGGGATAGGCTCCAGCAGATCCCTGGGACCCTGGTTAGGACTAAGGGGGTACAGATGATGGATGGATGGTGTCTATACTCTTCACGTAACTGCTTATGGTGCATCAACTGTCATAAAATCTTTGCCCACTAGATGGTGGTACAACTGTCCATTGGTGTTTCCCACATATACTCTTCCTGTAACTGTTGCATTAAAACTCTGATTGTGACACATCTGCTAAATGACGGTATTGAGACTAGCGTATCAGGGACCCCATTGTGTTCATTAGCCAGTTAAGTTGGACTGTGGCCTGAGTCCAACTCCAGTCTGCCTCTTCTGCTTGTGAGATGCCAGAATGATGATCTTATTATCACTTTGATGTGGCCACTGAGAAATCTATGTTTTTAATATCTTAGACTAAAAGTAAGCACTGAGTGCCATCCTCCTATTTCAGTCTCATCAATATTTAATGTTGTTTTGATGCAGCCAGTAGTTTATTTTCTCAAACCATCAACTTGGCATGTCAATAGGACCATTGTGAACTAGTCATCACAGCAGATAGATTCAGTGACGGACTTAGCAATTTGGGGGCCCAAGGCGAATATCGGAATGGGGCCCTCCACATCCAGGGCTTTTTTGCGTCATGGCTTTAACTTCTACAATGCCAATGACTGTTTTTCACTTCCAACTTTCTGACACCACTTTGGCATGGAGAGGAGGGGCTTCAAGGGGAGGGGCCATGGGACCTTACATATCATTTGCATACAGAGTAACCACAGGACTGAATCACCCTGTTGCTCAACATGGACATAAATTCACGTACAAGTTGTCCTGGAGCTCCTAAACCACAAATTAGTCTGTGCTGTCTGCCATTGTTTATTCAGAAAGAAGCAGGATGTGTTAACATTAACTTCTAAATGACTTTTTGCTGCTTTAGTAGCAGCTGAAATAAGCTAACAGCTAACATTAGCAACAGCATTACTGAGTATATAACGCTATATATTGTAATGGATATGGTGTTTTGGTCTGTTGCCTGGGTTGTTCTTTGGGGGTCGGGAGGGGGAGCTACAGAGATGCATGCTGGGGGTGGAAGAAGAGACATACGGTGTGTGTGTGTGTGTGTGTGTGTGTGTGTGTGTGTAGATGGTGAGACAGAGGAGAGAGAGTGCAAAAAGATACAAAAATAAAATAATATATTTTTAACGCCCATTTGCAAAAAAGGTGCTTCAATGCCAATGCCTTTTTTTTCAATGCCAAACTTTATTTACAATGCCAAAACTTAAAGACATCAAATTGGCTCCGTATTATATATATGTGTGTGGCTGAAAACACTACAGTTTTAAATGATGAAAAATACCTCAACCATAAATTATGGGGCCGTAGGCGACCGCCTAACTTCACCTGATGCTAAGTCTGCCTCTGGATAGATTTGATTGTCATCTGTGCCAATGCAAAAGCCACAGATTGACTACTTTCACTTTGGCAACTTCAAGTATATTTGGCTGCTTGTCCTTTGTTTTTGTTTTTTTACTTAGGTCATATTACATATGTGCAACTTGTAGCCTACTTGTAAAAGAGTATTTCTATATGATATTTTCCTTTAGTAGAAGATCCGAGTACTTTATCCCCTGTTGTAGTAACCATAGGCTAGGCTAACTCTCATTAGGTTAAAAATGTAGGTTTAGATATATGACTGGTTATGTAATGGTTACTTCAATATCACTTCACAGTTACTTCAAAACTGCATTTTAAATTGGATCAGCAGATTCTGTGGCTCATCATATGTGCTGGCGTTTGCTGCCAATAAGTTTATGTGCCTGAAGGCCATTACGGGACATGGGTTTGAAGTGTGTCATCTCTGACACATTGAAGACTTTTCCAAAGTTCAACAGATACAGACAGTGGTTCTCAATCAGACCTGGATCTCTCTGTTTTTTTACAGTTTCTGGGGCAGCTCCAAACAGTTTTCATCAAACTACATGTTTCATACCTTTTCATCAATAACTGACAATATCTGACATTCACACACATACAAATATGGGCAAAAAGTTTCAGGTTAACAATAAGAGCATTACACAGTGTCATTTTTCACCCATTGCTTTACTTCCAAAAACAGAAATCACTCACTGACACTTGCTCTGATCTTTCTAAAGATGCAAAAAATCAAAGAAAAGAAGCCTTTGTGAAACCCTATGAGGCAGAAGACAAAGAGGAATCAGAACTTTACCAAGTTACATTGTGATGATTGCTAAACACTTCCCTTTCTCACTCATGTGACTGACAGGATAAGGACAAGGAGCACTATGAGAGCATGCAGAGACGAGAAGAAAAACTGAGCAGTGATGCTGCTGTCTCCATCACTTTAAGAGAACAGGACCAGATAAATCGGTGTCAGCAGGAGCAGAAGACCAGCACTTGTGCTGCAGGCACTGTTGCAGTAGTTACCTTGACAACAGGTAATTTTAGTCTGAACGGCTCGTGTAAGCTGTGCACTTGTTGTGTTTGAGCAGAACACCTTGGAGGCGCAGCCTTTCGTGGTCACATTTGCACCAACTACAGTCACTGAGAGAATGAAGATAAGGTTAGTGAGTCAGCTTTAATACATCTATCACTAAACATTCCTCTGGTCAGGTTACAGATGTAGAACAGAGTTAGATCATTATTGCCACAGGTGTGTTACCTGTTCCTGAGAAGCAGTAGTCCTCAGCCCCCTCACAGTTTAGAGTTGTATTGCATTTTTGTCCGCTGCAGGTGTAGCACTTTTTACCATTGGGACTGGTTTTGGTGGGCACTGTAATACAGAATGTATATTTTTCATTTTGCTTTGGGGGATAAAGGGCTGACTGCAACACACTCTACTTCAAATATGCAATGAACAAGCTGCAATAAGAAATATAAAATTAACAGATGTACAAAGTTTAACTATTTTTGCCATTTGTTTTTACATTGATTATAAATTGATGAATCTGAATTACAGGGTTTTACAGGATGTGACAGTGAGAAGCTGATTGGCCTTTAGGAAATAAAAACTGACTTGAACTTTTCTGCCATTGGATTATTGTTGATTTTCACTCCTGGATGCTCACTTTAGTCTGTTAACTCTGACGTGTTTGACTCATTTTGTTTGTCCCTACCGGCTCCTGTATGTTAAATAATAAAAATCCTACTCTGCACTTCCCTGCCCCTCCCGCTGTTCTGTCTGCATTTGGGACATTACCTGAGCTACATCCTGACACACCCAACACTGATTTCCAGGCAGTCATATGGAGAGAGTATTTCTCAACAAATCTAAGTAAATACCAAACAGAACAAACTAGCACAACAGACAATATAACAAAGTATGAGTATGTTACCAGGGGCAGGTTGGCTGTTGCAGAGATCAGTTCTGCAACACTTGTTGGTTATTACAGTTCTGATGTTTCCAAACTTGAGTGAGCCCTCACCACAGTCTTGAGCCAAAGCACAAGATTTTACAGACACGTCTTTGTCCTTTACACTACCTGCAATAAAAAAGCTCCTTTTAAACTGTGCAAGTATGAAACAGTTTTCCAATATGCACGAGGCACCTAATGATACTGTACCTTTATATGAGGTGACTCGCATTGAACTGCACTGAGTATTTTGTGAGGCACAAGCCTTTTGCACATTTTTGCAGCTTCCTGATGCTCCCAGTGGACACTCATTACATTTCAGAGTGTAAACTGGTGACAAACAAAACATTTTAAAAATAGTTAAAAAATACTGTCAATAGTTGGACAAAATGTTTTTACAGATCAACTCTGAAGTGCTGTAAAATAAAATCAAAATATATCGTATAGTATGAGTTTGGATGTGAAATGCAGTTCTAATGCCCAGTACAAAGACGTAATAGTGACAGTTTGAAAAAGCTGCACTGCCATTTGGCATCTCACTGTATGACATGTAGCAGCATTTGTAAAGGCCAAACTGGTCAAACTAAACAAATAAATAAATAATAGTTAACAGATCAAGACTTACCTTTAGGGAGAAGTACAATCCCAACAATCACGGTAAGGAGATGCATGTTTTGATGACTGGATACAACTGATCTTGGATCTGGATCTGGATCTGGATCTGTAAAAGCTATATAGGTCCCTGAGAGGGAGCTGACGTCACTCTAAGACCACTCCTTCATTCTGTCTCTGACAATGTGACAACTTTAAAAAGCCTCTACAGGTACGTGATCTACATTGATTTCTTCTTTACGTTTTCTACCTTTTATTAACACAATAACATCAGTTCTCTGAAGTTCTAGGAAAAGTTCTGTAATGTGCTTGTTTTAAAAAAAATGATAAGAATCATCCACCATAGCCGACCTCTCCATCCACCTCTAGCAAGACATCCAGCGTGACTCATTTTGGGGTGTGTAGGCTTCAGTCCATGCAAACCACACCCCCTACTCCTCCCTCTCTTCCCCACCTTGGGCAGGAACACATCGCGTTGTAAAGGCTAATGGGCTGGTTGGCTAAATGCCACCCTAAAATGAAGGAGCCTTGAGAAAATGAGGCTGCAGCGAAGGCACATTGATGCGATATTGACCTAGTGTCCGACCCAGAGTGAGACGAGGCTCCTGAACCATGAGGCATCTTGATCTCGACAGGATGTTCCTGCGAGGTTCATTATAACTATTGTCACTTAACTTTAGTTTGTATTTTGAAAGTATGTTAGTCAGTGACCGTGTTATTTTACATTGCCGTAGGACAGTTGGGAAAATGGCAATAAAGTCAAACTTATTATCCCTGGTAATAGTCAATAAGTAAGTAAATAAGGGGGGTTTCTGTGTGCCACTAGGTTTTTGAATCAACTGCACAACAATAAAGTCAAACATAATCATCGTCAAAGCCCAATCATTGACAAAGCAAATAAGAGAAGTTTTATGTGCCGCTCGGTGTTTGAATTAACTGCATAGTAATCAAGTCAAACATATTATCACTGACAGTAAATAAGGAAGGTTTTTGTGTGTGCTACTAACTGCACGTCATGTTGTCAGTCAGAGGTTGTTTGAAGTGTTAGAAAACACGTACCTTTTCTGACCATTGCATGATAATAATGGACCGAGTGTGCTTCTCTCCTCTTTAACTTCTCTCTTCTTTAACTTCTCTCTTCCGTGGATGATGGATGGATGCATCAGACAGAGGGCAGGGGGTGGTGTTGACACAGTGGGTGAGAGGGAGCAGTCAGCATATATCAGACTCAAACTGTTGGGCAGGGGATCCAGATATCATACTGAAAAGGATTTGGTGAGTGGTTGATGCACCCTGGTATTACCTACTGAGGCACCTCTTCGTCCTCCGTCCTGATTATGCATCACTCCAACGTCTCCACCACATCAAAGATGGATCAGCTGTCGGTATCTGGTGCTTCAACCTATTCCAAACATATTTATTCATTAAATATGTTTGGAATAGTGAACTGAAAAACATAAAAACATAAAAATCAATATACAGAAGTACTCAGTGCATCCTTTGAAATAGTTTGTATAGCTTGTGGAGTCAAACCTAATTTAGTGGATGATATCATACTGCATTCCACTTAATAAGCATATATCTCTTTATAGAGTGGTAAAGTTAACAGCACAGTACAAGTAAATTCTTCATTATTAACATCTAGGTTATAATGTAATGGTCTGAAAGGTTATGCTGCAGTTCAGTAGAAATTTGAAGGTAAATGTTTTCTGTAACTTGATAACATGAAAAGTAGGGGTGTAAATATTAATCAGTATGTAGAGGAGAATCACTAAAGTATATGACTGTATTGGGTCAAAGCCACACATACGAACCAAATTCTTTTACTAAATAGGTTTAAGAATGATACGGATGGAAATAACTGATGTCTCACAAACTTTGTGTTACTTTTCCTGTGCTGGAGCCTCTAGTGTCTCTGCGTGTGTGTGTGTGTGTGTGTGTGTGTGTGTGTGTGTGTGTGAGCAACACAACCAAAAAGGGCGTCCAACACTACTCCTACTATTCACTATGTCTCCAGATTCATCAATGAAAAATCACATCCTGCAAACACAGTTCTGAGACACACATATACTATAAATAGGGTGGAGGGGTTTGAGTGCCTGAATGATCCTGGGTGCTGTGTTGTCTGGGGCTACATGCCCCTGATAGGAGGAAGTAAAGGGTTATATCCCCGTCCTTGAATTTCTAGGTGCAGTCAGATGTTTCTGTTGGCTTCATTAAGCCAGGACCTGCAACGTGCAATGGGGCAGTTTGCAGCCGAGTGTGAAGCAGCTGGGGCAGGAATCAGCACCTCCAATATCCTTTTCCGGGTCAGGGGAGAGCTCCTGCCTCAAGTGGAGGAGTTTAAGTATCAGGGGGTTTCTTTCACAAGGATGGAGCGTGAGATCAATAGACGGGTCAGCAGTTATGCGGTCACTGTACTGGGCCGTTGTGGTGAAGATTTACAGATTGATCTAGACTCCTACCCTCACCTTTGGTCATGAGTTCAGGGAAGAGCCAGCGCTCCTCCACATCGAGAGGAGTCAATTGAGATGGTTTGGGCATCGGTCTCAGATGCCTTCTGGGCACCTCCCTAGGTGTTCCAAGCAAGTCCCACTGGAAGAAGACATCAGGGACGACCCAGGACACGCTGGAGGGATTACATCTCCTGGCGTCCTCCTGATAGAGCTAGTGAAAGTGTCTGGGAACGGGATCTGGGCATCTTTTGTTAGACTGAGACCTGGCCCTGGATAAGTGGAAGAGAATAGATGGATGGACGGAATCATATGATCAGAAATGTATCTGTATCGTTTTTGATCGTGGGCCATGTTAAAAGATATGTATCATATTGTGAGGGAGAGATACACACCCCTAATGAAAACACTGACACTGTTCTTATGTGCAGTTAGTGGCATACAGAAAAACTTCCTTATTTACTCTATCAGTGATCATATGTTTGACTTTATTGATATGCAGCAAATAAAAACAGCAGCCAACAGAAACCTCCCTCATTGGCTTTGCCAATAAAAATATATTTGATGTTATAATTGTGCAATTAATTTAAACACACAGTGGCACCTCCCTTATAACCTCCTTTAATGCAAATTTCCTCCTAATTCCCAACTGTCTGTGTCCTATAATGACATAAAATAACACTATAAGTGACAATAAGGGGCATAAACATAAAAAACAAATCAATGTGGAAGACATGCCTGTAGAGCCTTTTTTTCCCTTGTCCCGCAATCAGAGGCAGAATGGAGGAGTGGTCTTAGAGTGACGACAGCTTCTTCAGGGAAACTGAGCCTCCTCCCAGTCTCTTTAATCCGGTCCAATACCCCTTCCAGGCTTCCTGCTGGATAATAATACAAAGCGAGACAATCCCATGGAGGACTGGACAAACTCACAGACAGAAAACAATAAAGGAACAAGCCATTAGAGGCTGTAGAGACTTTTTATATCCCATGTGTTCTGCCGTGGGATTAAAGTGAGCCACTGGTAAAATAGTTTCCTGGTTCTAGGTTCCTTTAATTGTGTGCATTCTTCTACTACCTGGGTGTCAAGACTCACCTGATGTAATCTAATGCTATGCAGAACAAAATGGGGAAACATCTGTACAGCGCCACGATGCACCACGTCATCATCATCAACTTTTATCACTTGATCGAAGGCGAAGTGTAGAGTATTATCAGAAGACTGAAAAATCTTCCATGGAGGGTATCACTGAAACCAGAGCGGGTGAGAGAATGACCTTGAGTCACCTCTGGATACTACACAGATGTCACATGTCCCTAACAGATCAAAGAACCCAGGCTAATCAGTTCCCACAATTAGAGACCGCAAAGGCCTGAAACTTTAAATCTATGCTTTTTTGTGAATATATGGAAATTTAATGGACTCTATTCAATTTGCAATTATTTGTTAAATTGGAATTTAAATATGGAATTTCAACATGCAATTTAACATACAGTCATATCTCAGCTCACACCATTTCTACCTCTGTCAAACCCAGACTTACGCCACGCCTTACAGAGTAATGTTCAGGATACATCAAGTGACGCAGATTTACGTCAGCGATCCAGTCGACATACGACATAAGTAAGTAAATAAGTAAAAAAGAAAATACTGTATGTATGCACTGCTGCCAGGTTTTGTTTGTTTGATTGTGTACACCATTTCTTCATTTGGCGGCTCTAGTGTTTAATGTCACTCAGAGCAGATGCTGCATATGTCGTGCGTTCTGGATCCAATTAATGAATTTACACAGTAAAGCCAGGGTGTGACTGCGATAGGTAAATTAATTGCATGTCAAATGGACATGGGATTTCATTTCATAAATGAATGAATAAATTATGAAATGAAATGAAATGAATGAATGCACCCCTGCCTTTCACCCAAAGAGAGCTGGGATAGGCTCCAGCAGATCCCTGGGACCCTGGTTAGGACTAAGTGGATCTAGATGAGGAGGACGCAGCGGTTTACCTTCCTCCCAAAGTTGGCGGGGGTCTTTCTTGTTGTTATAGTTAGCCAGACTTAGACTGCACTTCATAGGCTGCACTATAATTAGTATAATTAGAAATGCAACTTATACACTAAAGTGACTTATATGTTCTTTTCTGTTCAACAAGACAATTTTTGCTAAGAGTGACTAATATTCTAGTGCAACTTTTAGTCCAGAAAATACGGTACATTCAATTATCTCATTAAGAAAACCACACACCCAACCCTAACCTCCATAAAACTTATACATATTGTGTTTCTACTTGTAGCACAAACAACACAATTGTCGCTTGTGTAGCTGCACCACATCCCTGACACATAAAGTAAACTATGAAGTTACCAGCACACTAAGGTTTACAGAAGCAACACATATAAGCCAAGAAGACCCAGGACTCCTGCAGCAGATGGCAGTGTGGAGTCAGTCTGGGATCACATGAAGAGACAGAAACGCTGGATCAGCCTGAATCCACAGAAGCAGCTTCTCCAAGGTTCTGAAAAGTACCAGTAGAACCTGTGTGCAGGTCAAAGGGCAGTGTTCAAATACTTATTAGATTTAGTTTTTGTATTGTCCAAATGTTTGGCTGGCAGTGTATATAGTGACTAACAGGTCAAGGCTGCTATAAGAAACCAATAATACTTTACTGACATTGTTTATTGAAGTGTTGTTTGCTGACTCCAAGATAAAAAAAATGCTTCAGTGCATTTATGCATTGGCTTCTTCTTTTCTTGTGAAACATGCAGAGAGCAATGTGATGATTGTACTTGATTCCAATTTTTCTAAAATTCGTTGCAGGGTTATGAAATGTATGGCAACGCCTGAGTTCTTCAGGACATCTTGAAAACAATACAAGCTTCTATGACTCTGTTGCTGTTGTAATTTTACAGTGTAGCATGTGAGTGGGGAGAGAGCAATATTGGCTTTACCTGTAAACTTCATTTAACAACATATAATAACATAATCAGCTTTCGCTGACACACTGAAAACTATAAAACTCTTGAGTTCAACAGATACAGACAGTGGTTCTCAATCAGACCTGGATCTCTCTGTTTTTTTACAGTTTCTGGGGTAGCTCCAAACAGTTTTCATCAAACTACATGTTTCATCCCTTTTCATCAATAACTGACAATATCTGACATTCACACACATACAAATATGGGCAAAAAGTTTCAGGTTAACAATAAGAGCATTACACAGTGTCATTTTTCACCCATTGCTTTACTTCCAAAAACAGAAATCACTCACTGACACTTGCTCTGATCTTTCTAAAGATGCAAAAAATCAAAGAAAAGAAGCCTTTGTGAAACCCTATGAGGCAGAAGACAAAGAGGAATCAGAACTTTACCAAGTTACATTGTGATGATTGCTAAACACTTCCCTTTCTCACTCATGTGACTGACAGGATAAGGACAAGGAGCACTATGAGAGCATGCAGAGACGAGAAGAAAAACTGAGCAGTGATGCTGCTGTCTCCATCACTTTAAGAGAACAGGACCAGATAAATCGGTGTCAGCAGGAGCAGAAGACCAGCACTTGTGCTGCAGGCACTGTTGCAGTAGTTACCTTGACAACAGGAAACTTCTGTCTGAACGGCTCGTGTAAGCTGTGCACTTTTTGTGTTTGAGCAGAACACCTTGGAGGCGCAGCCTTTCATGGTCACCTTTATACCCTCTGCAGTCACTGAGAGAATGAAGATAAGGTTAGTGAGTCAGCTTTAATACATCTATCACTAAACATTCCTCTGGTCAGGTTACAGATGTAGAACAGAGTTAGATCATTATTGCCACAGGTGTGTTACCTGTTTCTGAGATGCAGTAGTCCTCAGCCCCCTCACAGTTTACAGTTGTCTTGCACTCCGATCCGCTGCAGGTGTAGCACTTTTTACCATTGGGACTGGTTTTACTGGGCACTGTAATACAGAATGTATATTTTTAATTTTGCTTTGGGGGATAAAGGCTCATGTTGGAAGGTAAGATTTGTCCCTTTAACAATACGCTCCAAATGTATTGTCCCAGCTACTGATGCATGAATCAGTCCACTCATTCACAATTTTAGTATTGGCACAAAAAACAGATGTAGAGTTTGATGATGTATTAAAAATTGAAGACTTATTATTTTAAATTTTGATTATTTTATTTATTTTACAGAAACACAAACAACACTAATTTTATAGGCAGTCATACAGAGAGAGTAGTTTGTATACATCTAAGTAAATACCAGGCAGAACAAACTAACACTTTAAAGCCAACAGACAATATAACAAAGTATATGTATATGTTACGTTACCAGGGGCAAGTTGGGTGTTGCAGAGATCAGTGCTGCAACACTTGTTGGTTATTACAACCCTGAGTTCTCCATAGTTGATTGAGCCCTCAACACAGTCTTGAGCCGGAGCACAAGATTTTACAGAGAGATCATCAACCGTTGAACTACCTGCAATAAAAAAAGCTCCTTTTTAAACTGTGCAAGTATGAAACAGTTTTCCAATATGCACGAGGCACCTAATGATACTGTACCTTTATATAAGGTGATTCGCATTGAACTGCACTGAGTATTTTGTGAGGCACATGCCTTTGGCACATTTGTGCAGTGTGCTGATGATATCAGTGGACACTCATAACATCTGAGAGTGTAAACTGGTGACAAACAAAAGGCCCAGAAATTTAAAAAGCTGTCAATACTTGGACAAAATGTTTTTACTGATCAGCTCTGAAGTGCTGTAACATTAATGTAAAATCAAAATGGATTGTACATTATAACATTTCATGTGGAAAAAGCTGCACTGCCATTTGGCATCTCACTGTATGACATGTAGCAGCATTTGAAAAGGCCAAACTGGTCAAACTAAACAAATAAATAAATAATAGTTAACAGATAAAGACTTACCTTTAGGGAGAAGTACAATCCCAACAATCACGGTGAGGAGATGCATGTTTTGGTGACTGGATACAACTGATCTTGGATCTGGATCTGTTAAAGCTATATAGGTCCCCTGAGAGGGAGCTGACGTCACTCTAAGACCACTCCTTCATTCTGTTTCTGACAGTGAGACAATGTCCAACTTTAAAAAGCCTCTATGTGTTTTAATGCTGTTTTTTAGACAGCCACAGTGGTTAGTAAGGTGGTTCTGGTTCTGACCCTGTATCCTTTCTGTGTCGTTTTGAACGCTCTCCCCCGTGTCCATGTGGGTGTTTTTCTTCTATGCAGGTTGGGACCGATTAGGACAAAAAGCAGGACTTTTCACACAAACTATGTTGGCGACTAAATTATGAGGGACATTATCCAGAACTGCCCACTCATATACACAGATTAAATACTATTACTGCACTATACTATTAACATATTATAGTGAAAACCTCAAACACATATGAATGAAATGCTCCCTCATATACACGCTCTAAAACACATATAAAATGTTCTCACACACTGTACATGTTCTATGTGTGAGAACATTTTCATAAGATTATCCTTTGTTGGTCCCACAGTGGGGAAATTCCAGAAAGCAACAGCAGCAAAATAGAAGAGCAGAACTATTGTATTTCCAGATATATACAAAAATATTATAATGAAATATAGAATAAAAGACTATAGGACATTGGTCCTCTGTCTCTGTACCTTCTGCAAGTTTCCCAGGTCCTGGAGCTGTGTATTTCTGATATTTTCTGATATTTCTGCACAGTTTCTGTTGTTTCGTGCTGCTGTTCTTTTCTCTTTCTGCCGATCTCAGGCAGATGACTGTGATTTGGCACTTCATCTTATTTTCATCATTTGCTATTGCACATTTCATGAAACAACATTTCTCTATCTAGGCCTGGTGTTTGCGGGTTAAAATGGGCCCAATGGAGCTGTCTCCTTCAGGAGCTCATCACACCTTTGGAAACTGAAGCACCTGCTTTAAGATATTCAGGTACAGCGCAATTTCAATCAAAATCGGAATGTATGTATGTGTGTATGTATGTGTGTGTGTGTGTGTGTTTGTACAAAAGGGTCAGGAGGAGGACAGTGTGTGTACATGATGGACAGTAGGCTAAGTGGATTGATAATGTATCTCTTAATGAGATAGTTGTAAAAGTCATCCCTTGAGATAACGAGATAACGAATCACTTGGAAATGACCTTTGCTTTTCAAGATCACTGGGTGATTATAAACAGGTATGTAGTTACAGTAATTACAGCAGACAATATAATTTCATAGTAGCCAAAGATTAGATGTTGACCAGACGTTAGTCAGCAGCTTCTCAAATAAAACCTACTGTATCTCAGTTAAAGATCCTCCCAGTCATGCAATTTAACAATTTGATTTTTCAATACAAGGCATTTCTTAAGATATTTTTAGGTGAACATGACCTTGTCGGGCGTGCAGTCAGGAGCACATAAAGATTACAGGTGCTCTGTGGTTGTTTTCTTGTTGGCTGCCTAAGTTTGATTCCTTAGTCAGCTCCAGCAAAAACAAATCTCTTTTTACACATAAAAGATAGAGGTGCTGAAGTGAAGTTTAGGGGAAATGAAAGCTACAACACAAAGTATAGAGACATTGCCCTTAGCCTGTAAAAGAACGAATGTGCAATGAAACGCACTATAGGAGTTAACTGTCAGACATTTTTAGTGGAGGTTTCTTTTATTCCTGACAAACTCACAATTACTCTTTTTTTAAGTTTTAAAGAAAATATGTAAAAATACTTAGAGAAAGCAATACTTAATATTGGCTGTTACCATATCTGGCTTTGACATGTGCAGACACCTAGTTCCACTCCTTCTCATCACTGCTGTGCAGGATATGGCTGTTGAACATTACATTTCTTGACTTCAGGGACAGCCAACTTTCTGATTTCCTGAGCGCCATGAGTCTGCAGCCAGCAGCTGTCCACCAACACTATGTCAGGCTGTGTCATCCGCCATCACATCTGACTCTTTGCTGGCCTCATTTCTCTTTTCGTGACCTCATTCATGGATTTAAGAGGTTGCATCGCTGTTGTATATAACAGCAGGTCATCCAAGGTGTTAGCAGAGCAGGCGGCTGTATTCTGAGAGTGCCGAGGACTTTTTCACCCCATCCCAGATACGAGCTGCATAGTGAAACCTGTAAAACCAGAATAAAGATAACAGTGGAAGACTGCAAGTCCACTTATTTGGAACAATTTCTACTGAAATAGTTTTGTTTGATTCTTCTTCCTCTGCACAATCGACACAGAAGTATAAATGATCATTTGAGGGGAACAATGCAGATCACTAGCATATATTCTGGTCTGGTAATGTAATGATCACTTACTGGTTGAATATAAACCCCCACTTTCTAAGAGATATTCAGAACTCTGGTTCCTTTTCGATTCATTGTCCTACATATACGCAATATCTCAGCAGTGATGTACTTTAAAACCATCATCCTTATGGTAAAAAAAAAAAAAGAAAAAAAAAAGCTAATTGAAAGTAGACTAAAAGTAAGGCTTACCTGGTCGATAACTGGATTGTGTGATATTTAACCAAATATACCAATACAAGGTTACAGATATCTGGTTCTGGTGGATTAAGCTGATGCATGTGCTAATATAACTATATATATTATATATAATATAACATTACAGTTGTACTATATTGCTGCTCTGGGTTGTTGTATTGTCCTGTAAAGCAGTGAAGTTAATAACCCTATAAACAGAACGTGTGTAAAACAGAACGTGATGATTACCAGTTCTTCTCAGTAAGGATGGTGTGAGACAGCTGACAGCGGGGCATGGCCAGGATCTGGCTGCGAAGTTTTGAAACCATGGTGGAGAAAGAAGGATGTCCTCTGTATCCTGGGAGCAGAGAGAAGAGCGGGTACGTCCCCGACCCTAAACACAGTATCAGGATTAATTCCAACAACACACAAGAGGAAAACTGAATTTTGAATGAAATGATTCTTTAATGTGTGAAATAGATTCTTTAAAACCTGCTTTAGTCAGACTATCCTCCCCATCATTCTCCTGCACAGGAAGTAGGAACAGGTTGACCTCACTTGACAGATAGTCCTGTCCCAGGCCAGGGAAGATATTGCAGTCTACCATAGACAGTGTACCTAAGAACAAGCCATATATTATGGGATGACTAAAAGTGTTTTAGGTATTAACCATGATTTGTCCTTAAATAATGTGAATAAAGCAAATTAACATATAAAGAGAATTTTCTTATTCATATTGTTGTTGTTTTGCACCTTTGTATTTGAGATGAGAGTGGGCCATTAGTTTGTCCACCACCATATGCATGTTCTTCAGATTCCTCGGGCAGAAGTCATCCCGTCTGGCCTTATTCTGGAGGAACACTGGGTGAAGGGAGAGAGAGACTTTCTTCTCCATATCATCAGACCTGACTGGTGTGTGATACTGTGCGTGTGTTTCTGTGTACAAAAAGTTACCAATATGAGGATAGTACTCTGCCCCGTCGTCACCGCCTGAAGAGCCAGTGCTGTCGTGGCTTGCAGACGGAGTAGAAGGTTTCAGCATCTCAGCAGTTTGAAGAAACCTGTGCACAAACACTGCATTCAACAATATGCGAACAAAAAAAACTTCCTCAGAATGTAAATAACAGAAGGTGCAGCTAATGTAATCTACAGTTAGTCAGAGTTTAAACCCTTATTTTTCCTCACTGTGCACAGAGTGATACTTTCATCATTCATTAGACCTGGGTCTGTTTTTTGGCAGGCTGTTACATGACATTAAATCTTCAGTTTAATTTTGCTGCATAAAGCAGTTTTTAACCACTAGTAGCGCAATACTGTAATTGTGTTCTGCTCCCTTTGTGAGGACACTGTCAAAACAACAAGGGTGTAAGTCTGGCACCACTGTCTCAACACATCAATCAATAAAACAGCAAATTAGAAACACACAAACATTTCAGAAACTGTTTTCACAGTGACAGTTTTGTTATCTTTGATCGCAGCAATCATAACGTTAAGTAAATATACAGCAGTCACATTAGTAAGAATGTTCACTGGCATAAATCTGATTGGCCGACACGTCCTCTTGCCAGGTGATGTCCTGCTGCGTTAAGCCTCGTTCGGCTCTGTTTGTTTTGTTGAAGCCCTCTGTCTTGACACCCTGCTGCATAAATGGACTGGCTCCATTCAAATTAATGAGAGGGCTCCAATTTTCACACAGGAATAAAGCAGGTCTAAAGCCTGCTGCACCCACATGCACACACAGGAGAATGCAGGCGGACGACATGTACAATCTAACTACCATTTCCACCTCCTCACATCCTCCAGCCTCACTGCACATGGTTATTTTTAGCTGTGTGACAGTCAAGATAGTAATGAGTTACTTGAGATGAAAATGTTGCTTGCTTTAAGCACAAACAAGAGAAGTGTCTTAACCCTGAGATTAGAGTTCGTCATTAGAATTTCTCACTCATGTTGGTAGCACATTAAAGAGCCACATTTTTAAGGTCTGGCTTTTTGTTGTCCACAGGACCAACTTATGCAGAAAACCAAAGAATAACATTACTGAGTTTATGAAAAACCAAAAGACAAATATCCTTTCAAGAGACAAGATGAAATGCTCGACATTCCTGCAGGAGGGTGGGACTTTCAAGTTACCATCAGAGCCTTTGTGTGAGCTACCGTCTCCTGTCCTGTGATCTTTTGCAGTAAACGTTACAGAGATCCATTGCAGGCAAAGAACCTACCTATATACGTTTAAGTCTGTGAACCAGTCTTGAACCACAATGACCACATGGCACACAGTAAACAGGAAGGCAGCAATCTGAAGAGACTGTTGACAGACCATGGAGAGAAAATTAATGTGGTTACACATGTCAGATTTAAAATGACCACTAAACTTTCATTACACAAAGAATCATGGGACTAGATACCAGAGGCTATGCACCAGCGCTCACATACACAACTAGTGTTTTGATCAGGCTGCCCTCTGCAGGCGGGCTACTGACCTGCATCTCAACATACGTGTGAGGGAGGTTGTACTCTGGAGGTAACTTCCGGTCATTGTTGATGAGGTGGTCTAGAATAGATGGGCTCAGCACTGGCTGATGAAACAAATAAGACATTCACACACAACTTGTTGCTTCCATGCTCATCATACCTCAACCGATCAGACCGTTTTATAGTCTGACCATAATGTAGTTGTCGTCCAAGGTGACACCTCAGTGTACACAGTTCACAACAAAATGAAAACACTACAGATAAAAGGAAGAAAAACAGCTTCTGTATCCTCAGTGATTAATTCTTACCTGTGTATCCAGGAAGATGACTCTCTCCTGTGTGATGAAGAAATCAATCCCTGTGCTCTGGTTTCCTCCTCTTTCCTTGATTTCCTGGGTTTGGGCTCTGAATACATAAGCCCTGTGCAAACAAATACACACGCTTACTCCAAACACTATATATTGTCTATTACTTAGGCCGCACAGTCACACACCAGATTGTTTTTAATGTTGCTTAGCTCTGAGATAACGTGTGATTAGGTGAAACACTGCACTGCCAATGCAGACAGAATAAAATAATTTAGAAATTGACCATGTGTGTTACCTGCTAGTGTTGATTTCATCCTGAATAAATGAGCCTGAGCTATGTTTGTAACACTGACTCTATTCCATCAGAGCAACATGAATTCAAAATAAACAGAAAGACAAACTGGGGCTGACAGTTCACTCTTACCTTGTTTATAATAAAAGACAAGGTCTTTGGTACTATGGAACACTGACAAAATCAATATGATTAGATTCTTCTGTTGTATTTTACTTTTTAGTAGTGAATTCTAGTCCTGATCAAAGCATTTTACTAAATTTTTGACATGATTCATTTTACTGGTGGTGCTATAACGAGGCTTTAAAGTGGCATCAGGAACACATGATTTTTATTACATTATATTTAAAGTCCATCATCTAGACCCCCTTAGTCCTAACCAGGGTCCCAGGGATCAGCTGGAGCCTATCCCAGCTCTCTCTGGGTGAAAGGCAGGGGTCCACCCTGGACAGGTCTATATTTAAAGTCATGTTACATAAAATAGACCTCAACCTTGTCAACATATTTTCACTGAGGACGTCTGCCACAGCAAATTTAGTAGCTCCACACAGAAGTACAAAATTACATTTTATTATTAAAGATACATTAAGATAAGATCAATTTTATTAATCCCTCAAATGGAAATTTGAGATATTAAATGATATTAATATATAATTTGCTTATAATTAAATAATGAAAATGACTGAGCTGCCTTACCTCTGATCTTCCTCAGGGGTGTTGGCAGACAACAGTGACATGATTGTGGATTTCCCAGTTCCCTGAAGACCAATGATTCCCACCACCAACATATCTGTCTGGTCTCTGAGGTACTAAAACACATTGCAACAACAAGCGATTTACTCTGCACAGATACAGTAGAGTGGACTAAAGACCTTATTCAGTCCTTTAATAATGAAGCTCCTCAATCCACAATACTCTTCACACAGTAACTCACCTCCATGGCACCTTCACACCAATTCATTTGATCATCCACGAGCTTAATGCTGTGCTTCATCTTCTCTGGAGGGAGGAGTTTAGACTGGCCAACCATGGCTGGACAGCATGTGGAAAAATATTCAAGTTACTTTTTTCCCCCTTGCACATTTAATTTTCAACGTGAGCAGTTCTCAACGAAAACTGTGAATCCAATAATAACTCACGGTCCACAGCACTGCTTGATGCAGAAGCACTCATTCCTCGATTTTGGATCTGGTATACAGGTTGGGTAGGTCGCTGCCCTTCCCTCTCGATTTTGGAGGGCCCAGGACCAGAAGTCTGAGATGCCGCCTCCGGAGGGGTCCCTGGCTTCCCTGCATCATCTCTGGCTTTCATTAGCATGATGGGCTTCTCCAGGACTGGAGCTCCACTGGCAGGAACGTTCTGGGATGGCTTGGCCTTGAAAAGGATCCATTTAGAAACACAAGTCAATGGGCTGAGGCTGAACAGGAACATTTCACATATCAGTGGTGACTCATTTGTTTGGATTTGGTCCTAAACAATCCGGTGAATGAATACATGGAAATATAACTGATACTATTACACTGCAAAGTGCCTCATTAATCCCACCACACTTGGAAATGCAAGAGGAGCAAGGAAGCACTTTGCAAACTACACGTACCCTTTCCCCTGGGGGTTTTGCCAGAATGATGGGGGTCTTCTGAATGAGCGGGCCTGGTGGATCCTCGCTCCCATCCTGGGAAGACAAATGACAATGAGTCCCCGTTCCGCTAACCCAGCAATCAAAACAACCCTGGCAATAGGTTTGAATTACCCTTCGCTCTCTCGGTGGATAATCTCGATCCCTGCTGGGACCGGACAGGTTTTGCCCCGGAGGTCCAGCATCCCTGTCTCCCCGGCGTCGCCTCCTCCTGCGTCCCTGCCCGTACATCCCGGGCTGACTGTGACCGGACTCCGACATACCGCGACTCACCTGATTCACCGGGGGCTGAAACCAGCACAGCTGTCAGGTATCCTCAGAGGCGAGCTTGAGATGAGGCTCCTTCCGCTAAAAACGCCTTCTAAACCACCAAACCGCCAGCTATCGACGCTGTGCCCGCTGACGTCCAGAGATTTTAAGTGATAAGACCTTTACAAATCAAACGCTACGGACGTAAACAGCGATAGCGAAAGCTTTCCGCTGGAGCGCTTGTTTCATTACTGCGTTAGTCGCTGCGTGCAAGGTTGGGGCGGTTCATGTGGATATAAGGGCAAAAAGAAACTCCGCCCGCATGAAATGACTGTTTTTACCGAATCTAACAGATCTTGTCCGTTATATAATGGGGTCGTACAGAACAACGTCATGATACGAGTTGTTCCGCAACTTTAAGGACAAATCTTGACGAGTATAATATATAAAGGAATATATATAATTTCGTTTTCTTATTTGTCACCACATCTTGTTGCTTATTTCTTGGCATTTATTAGAAATGTATTGTTCCTTATTCTGTCTATTAATCGTTTAACACGCGTTAACATTTTAGCCCCAAAATAATTTTACACTTCTCATAAAAAATGTCTAAAACTGCAGTTCACAAAAATTTACAATATATATGAACGAGTGAGCCTCGTTTTTCCAGACATCGTGAGAAATATGAAGTGGCTTAGACCGTGGATTTTGAGTGAAATACTCTGATGCATGCTGGGAGATGTAGGCGTTCTCTTTCCGGTATAAACCGGATATGGGGGGAGAAATAGCTGGTCGCCATCAGTAAAATGACAGTTGTGTGTTTTCACGTGAAAATGGAAAGGTTACTCATATTGTAACGCGCACAGCTCGGCTGGCTTTACGCACAAATCAAATCGAGAGTGAATGTTTATTTTTCAGAAAACATACAAGTTACCGCTCGTTGTTTTTTAAGTTAACGAGCAGGAACGTTGTTTCAGAGGGTCTGCAGCGGTCTCATGGTCCAGGACTTGGGGACAGAGGTAAGTCTGGTGATCTCTCAGGTGAATAAGATAAAAGTGGTTTTTAAGGGGGAAAGTACTGTGGAGATTCTAGAGGTATAACTTATGAGTATTTTAAGTTTGAGGCTACTCTTCAAATGGTTAATTCTGTCTAAAAGCCAAATATATTAAGTTTAAAATTATTAAAGAGAAGAAGAATGATGAAAGGAACAGCGTCACATCTCTGTCTGTGGAGATACACTGAACTAAATACTAATACTCCTAATCCTAGTAATCCTACCAATCCTACCAACTGATTAGTTGATTACCAGTTGGTAGATGTTGGTAGATATCAAGTTGGTGGTCATTGATCACTGTGCTGGTTTGCTGACCTATAAACAAAGTCCAGCTGTGGTTGACTGGAATAAGGTTTTACAGTATATAGACAAAAACAGTGTTGGACGGTGGAACTATATGATAATCCAGGTGATCACTGAGGTGGATTCAGTCCGGCCTGAGTGGGCATGAATGTCTGTACCAAACTTAATGGCATAGCTGTCATAACTATTTGGGTTAATGTTGGTGGATGTTGATTTAGTCAAAATGTTTAATGGTTTGGGGACACTAGATTTAAAGTCAGGGGATGATAAGTGATCAGTAGGATTGTTTTCCTCTGTAGACAATGTGATAGCAATCTGTCATCAGATAGTGAGTTATTGCAGAAGATGTCTGGTAGATAATTGACTCAGAAGAATTAGAAATCATGGCGTGACTAATCTCTATATTGTTTTATCTCTAAATCACACATATGAAGTCATGCTGGTGTTGTAATTTTTGTGTGAAACCTGTAATATGGATTTCCTCCCAGTCATTCCTGAAGTGATCCTGTTCACTCCGCTTTAAATTGCAGATCACCCACAGGTAGCCTCGAGCAGCTCCTTATGTCTGAAGACTCGAGCAGCGATGAAGAATGGTGTGGATCTACAAAAAGGCACGGGGAAGGTGCACGCCCAGAGGCAAAATGTTGGGAATGTGGCAAAAAATTTAGCAGCCTGTCAAACTTGATGTTGCACTACAAAAACCACAATATCACAGCCGCTTGCCACATCTGCAATATTATCTTCAGACGACTGACCTCACTCTCCACGCACCTGGATAATGCACACTCGCCGCCCCTCTGCAACATGTGCCATCAGTCCTTCAGCAATGTGTGGGAGTTAAACAAGCATGCAGAGACACACCGTATGGACAAAGTACCATTTCAACAAGCTCCTGCATTCAGTTATCAAAGTCACAACAGTAACAACTGTTCAAATGAGATGACTGCACAGCAGAGCATAAACTCAGTGCTGTATGACTCAGTGTTAGATCTGAGCCCTGAACAGACTATTGAGGTGAAGACTGAAAGAGCAGAGTCATTTGAAAACAGTGTAGAGTTTATAGTGGGTGAAGATGACGATAAGGATTTTGACACAGAAAGTGACTGGGAGCAGGTGGATGATTCAACAAGCTCTGCATCTGATGATAATGAAGATGAGAGGCCCACTAAACCCGCAGAGTTGTCTTCAGATGGTCCAGAGTCAGATGGTGACTCAAAATCAAGTTCAACTGATTGTTCCAGTAACTCTTCCAACAGTTCACACATCAAGAAAAACCCAGTGAACCCTCCTACTACTAACAGTTCAATATGTGCTATGTGTGGCAGAGGGCCATTCAGGTCATTGAAGCTCCATTTGCTGCACTGCAGTGGGGTAAGAGTAAAATACCAGTGTTCACTATGCAAGAAGCTGTTTCTAAGTGAGGCGTCCCTCAACGAGCACTACATGCCTTTGTATTGCTGTGACATCTGTGGGCAGGTTTTCTCTCATGGGAACTCGTACCATCACCACCCGTGTCCCAAAAAAAGCAAATGTCCCTTGGTCTTCTTTTGTTCTGAAACAATGCCAAAAGCATGTAACATATGCAAATCTTTTTTCACTTCTGAGAAGACACTGTTAAACCATGTCACCAGAGTTCACACATCAGTGGTCAGCACAAACATCTGCATAATAACACAACCATCAGCGCTGACTGAGGAAAAGGCTTCCCCAGGTGTCCGTGGCACAGCTGCCCAGTCCGCGATCAGTAGCCAAAATCCAGTCAGTCAGGTCATTAATGGAAAGCTGCGTGTTGGCCAAAACTATGCAGGGTCATTGTCCACTGTTGTGAAATCTACTCCTTCCTCTCTCTCGACATCCTCCTTCCATCCAGGCAGACCCCCTGCTCCGATGTGCATGGCATCTGCTGCTGCACCCGTCAGGCTGGGGCGAGACGGCGCTCGAGGTCAGTCAACCCACAAGCTTCCAAGTTGTCTTTCTGAACCTTTATTTGACTCTCCTGGTGCCACTGACACTACTTCAGCCACCGCGGCCCCTGAGCCTGTCTCACGGATGCCCACTATTATGGCGATGTTTGAGAATGACAGTCAGGATGTGGCTTTGATGAAACGTATGAACACGGGCTGGCGAGCCAAGGCATCTTATCCTTGCAGGCAGTGTGGCGCCATCTTGCGGCAGCCCTCCCTCATTATCAGCCACCGCTACCTCCACCGAGGCCGCCGCTCACACCGGTGTCAGTGCGGCCGAGCTTTTAAGCACCGGCTGCACCTCCTGCGGCACTGTGTCCAGCATGCAGAGTCCAAGAGCTACATCTGCGTCAGCTGTGGGGAGACTTTCACAGGAGCGAAACTCTTAGCTGAGCACATGAAGGGCAAACCATGGAAAAAATTCCATTTTGGACATACTTTGGGGAAAGTTAAGAAAAAGTGCAGGATGCCCTTTACATGTGACTGTGGACAATACTTTTTTAGACCTTCTGCTTACATATGGCACCAACTTCAAAACTGGAAGAAAAAAACCTAAAGAAGTGAAAAATCCTTTGGAAAGACAAAGCAGACACACTGTTTATCTGTTTTCATGTATTGTGCTGCAGGTTCATGCACCACGTTATAAAACCAAAGTCAACAGTGACATTTCACCCATGTGACCTGACTTTTGTTTGTTTAAAACAAAATCAAAGCAAAAAGTCAATAAGCAAAACCACATAATCTTCATTTTAATAGATTTAATTATAAGCAAGTCCTGGTGCTTGTTAACGTGTTTTCATCATGTGTAAATGTTCTTCCCATACTCGTCTTACTCTGACAACATGGCAGAGTACAAATTCCCACAAGGACTCCTTATTGGATTATGTTAACACATATAAGAAACCAGTTTATCTTCCAGAGAATCAGTCAGCCCAGTTTTGCTTATTTTTCTCAAAGTGCATCTTTACCAGTGAGGTTTGTGGTGGGTTTGTTTTTCAGACTTGTTTTCAGCCTGTGCTAATGTAGAAGTTATGCTCCTGTCAGCTGCTTGTTCAGGTTGGAAACAGGACTTTATTTTTTTTGGTTGCTGTAATATTTCTCACACCTTTCATTTTAACACCATCTGATAGGACATTGTTTGGGTACAAGTCTGGTCCTCGCTGCATCATTTCTACCGTCTCCACAAGATGGAGCTGTTGGGTTGCTAAGATTAGCTTGAACTGGAGTTTCATTGTTCTGAGAACAGGTGTAACTTGTCAGAAGCTTTTCCTCCAAGACAATTACTACCATAAATCTAGACGTTCATTTACAAGCTTCAGTTGACATCCATTATACTCCCAATGACTGATAGTGTGAAATAAAGATTTCTTCCCACGATTGTTGAATATTAGTTTCTTCTCTTGATGGATCATCAAAATACATTAGTGATGATTTACATTTTGACAAGGTGGGTCAGACGACAGCAGAACAACAAAAACGTCTCAGGTTTGTATTACAAATAAACCTCTTTGCACAGATTAACTATGTAACCATTAAACTGTCTGCTAATAAAAATGGGTTTTAAAAACTGATTAGCTTAGCACTGGAAATGAATGTGAGAAATATGAAATAAAATGAACATGTAAAAATATGTAATTCCACAGGAATAAGGCAGTGACAGAGCCCATCAGTGAAGCCTTACAAATAAGAGAGCGATCATGGAGCCTTAGACAGTGTGGGGTTCTACAGTCTTTGTACGAAGATCCGAGTTATTTTACCTTTACAGCTGCTAAAATTTCTCAAAATGCACAGTGATTGTTCTCCCACAGTGAATAGAAGTCTTATTTTGTCTGAACAGATTTACAGCTATGAGTCACTGTGCAGTGCTTTCAGCACAGGGCCAGAAGACGAGAACTTTAGTAGGTATGCCAGTCCTCCAAGTCTCTCAGAGTATGGAGCAGCTCTAGGTTTCCCATCTCATTTTCAGGAACACTATAGATAAAGATAGTTAAGTGTCTCCCGTGCACAGAGCCAGGTCACCTGCAAAAAAACAAATACCGTGTTATTTTCCGTGGCAGACATGTCCCAATTTGATGTAGATACCACATCCTGCAGGGTGTTGTTAGCAGATCTGTGCAGCGTCACTGGCAGCTCTAAGTACTGTTTACCTGATCTCTGGGTTGCGATGACGTAGGGCCTGTGACAGTAGCTCAGAGGTTTGTTGGAAGCAGCGACTCAGCTCATCCAGCTTCTGCTCCATGGAGAGGATACGCTGCTCCAGCTCCCGATAGGAGTTATTCCAGTTGGCACTGAGGTCGCACATGATCATCTGCATCTGTTGAACGATGCAAATGCAGGGATTTCTTGCCTTAAGGAGGGAAAACATGATTTGGCCGGACAACAGCCATAAATCTGCCCGATATTACTGAATTCTGTGCAGACATATTTTGAATGCACGTTACAGCTTCACAGTGAAGCTCTGGGGAGTTGATGTCTCTTAGCTATCGTGCCATTATAATGTTCCTGTGTGACAGTTTCAGGCCAACTCAGACTTGACAGCAGCCCAGTGTTGCCAGCTTAGAATCTGTGTCAGTACATTTGGCAACCCGTTAAAACATCTTGATTTAAAAAAAAAAAAAAAAGAAGCAAAGAAAAAGTAAAATAAACAAAAACACATGTTACTTTTTTTAGTCCCCTGTGCTTCTTGTTGTGGCTGTAGCTCAGTCTGTGAGAGCAGCCTGGTCAGTTTTTACTGCACGCCTGTCAGACTATAACTAACTGACTGCAAAGTGACCATGGCAGGGTTTACTTTTTACATCTTACCAAGGGACTGCACTTCAAGTCTGGAAAAACTTGTTTTCCATATAAATCAATCACAAAAATGCATCTTAAAATGCACAAATTAAACATCAGTGCCTTTTGGCAAGTAATGTTGTTTTTTTTTTTTTATTTTCCACATGGAAAACTTGTCTGACCTGATGAATTCCTGACACACATGAATCCAGAGGCAATTTATGGAGATTTTTTTTGTTTTAGCAAGCATTTAAAGTGTCTGAACACCTAGACACAAACAGCAGACTGTAAAATAACTTTATAATAGGCTATGGAAGTAGTGCAGGTTTTTATAGCCTCTCCAAAGACATGTGTACAAATAATGCACATTTCTCACCTTAGGGAGATCCACCATCTCGCTCACGTAATCTCTCAGTTTTCTTTGTTTGAGGCGTAAATGTCGAAATCTGTGCAGGAAAAGCAAAGCAAAGCAAAATGAGTGGGACCATGTGATGACAATTAGTATTAGCATTAAGACCGTTTGACTTTTTTACACTTTATCGTCCTGTTGGTTTTATTTTAAATTATACTATTATTACATTACACTGTTTTTCTTTTAATATTCAATATATTTATTCAATATATCAATATTTTTTAGATTTACCTTTTACCCTTTACTGCTCTGAAAATATGAGTTTCAAAAATAAAATAAAGGTTCTTCTTATCCTAAATTATCTTATACTAAGACACAGAAAAGGAAGGAGTTGAAAGTAGTTTCATTGAAAAAATACCCATATGATGTTACTGTGTGTGGACTTCAGGAGTTTAATGCTCCAATAAGAGTTTTGAAGTTCTCCTCCTATTGTTCTGGTACAATATAATTTGTGGAGGAGCATCCCACTACTCAACACATGGTAGTAATACTGTGTGTGTGTGTGTGTGTGTGTGTGTGTGTGTGTTCATTAAATAGTTGTAAAACTCAAATAAAAGGGCTAAATCTTGTGTCTTGGTTGGTTTAAACCAGAAGCACGATCAAGAAGAGAAATATGAAAACCAAAAGTGAAATCAAGCATTCAGGTAAACTGCTCTTACATTCCAAGGTTTGGAGGGGCCTGGGCTCCAACTTTCCACAGCTAATTTGTTTATAGTAGCTGTTCTTAGCATAAAGCCGGAAGTAAAACTCCACCCTGGCTAACACACACACACACACACACACACACACACACACACACACACACACACACACACACACACACACAACTGGATAATGACCAGGCACTTCTGGATTTTCTGTCTTGCACAATTCCCAACAAAAACTAAGTAAAAAACAAATAGACAGCTCATAAGAAGGAAGCTTAGCGAAGGTTAAATGAGACTCACTATTTATGTCTGTCCTCTCTCACTCTCCCTCTTCCAGTTTTCACCCAAAGCCACTTCATTCACTTCAAATTTTTCATTGGTCCTCCCACGGAGCTCATCAGAAGTCCTGCTCCACATCACATCCATCCACATCCATCCAGATGTTCAGCCACTGCTCCTGACGCTTTTACCAACACCAACGTCTGGACTGCAAACGGGGGGGGGGGGCACTTTCCTGTGCGTTTCATGGACTGACTATCCCATTTAACGACTTCATGATGGGGTCTTATCTCCAGAGACTTCAGTGTTTCTATTGTTGACTCTAATAGCTTAGAGAATCAAATACCTTCTGAGCTTCTCTCTATTAATCTCTACTTATTGAAATGAATGCCATATTAATTTTCTCAATGAGTGTCTTAGATTATGTCGTCACATTGTACCGTGGATAGGTCATTTAATTTTGCCAGCAGAGCTTCGTCTCTGGTTCTGTACCATGAAAAGGTGGCCCTTTGTTCATACAGGCTATGCCCACATAAAAGAAGTAAACAAATCTGATTAGAAATCTAAATTAGCCATTAAAAACCGTGACTCTGTGTGGTTAAGCATGTTGACACCAAGTTAATGGCCCATAAAATACACATGTAAGCCACATAAACCAGCACCCACTTAAACCTCTCACCCAGACGCAAACATCCAGTCATCCTGCCTGGAGGTATCATTTGGCGATACAGTAACTCACACTCTGATGGCTTCCAGAAGGCATCTCTGGTGTCTTCGGTGCTCACCACGGTTTCCCTTTGTCGTGTTTGTGCGGTGCAAAAGCCAACACTCCCTTAGCACGTTGGCAGCAGCATGGCGGATCTGATGAAGAGACAGAAACCTCCATATTGACAGATCAAACACAGAAGTTCCAGGAGCAGAAACGTGGTGATAAGACCATCAAGATAAACTCAATCAAACTTGCAAGCTTGACTGACAAGAAAATACAGCACTTAAAATATTTGTAGACAGAATCTGGTTTATATCAATCATTTTAGTACAGGAAGTAAAAGCATGAGTCATTCAAGAAAGCTGATTGACTCCAGATAGTTTTTCCTGTTGCTCTGTGATGTAAATGTCCGATAAAACAGAACTATGAAGGTCTTATTTTCACAGAGGCTTTTATACCAGAATTGAATGAACAGACCATACAGGCTAGAACTAAGGCTAGAACTAAGGTTTAGACATTGCAGGATTTCACCAGTATTAGCTTTTTGCTTCTATTTATGTCTGTTTATCTTCCTGCACAAATCACAACTGCCCTGTGATGATGTCACCCTGGCCCTGTTGTGAAGGTTATTAATAGAGACTGTCAGTGTCTGCATCCAGATGTCTTCCCCTGTTCCCATCGGTGTAAAGCTGCACTGCACTAGATAGCTCAGAAGGATGCACGCACAATCACAATCTCACACAATCTCTCTCACGCACACACACACACACACACACACACGCAAAGAGACCAAAGCAACCATGAGCAAGGCATAAAGATGCAACTAGAGACAGGATGCAGCCACCAGGCCAAAGGAAATGTTTGTATCCTCAAAGCACTGCATCTACCGCTGTTTTACAGTTTGTTGAGAAGCTGTAGCACTGCATGAACTGCAGAGATGGGATCCTCTCAGTAATTACACATCTCTGTACAGTGTATTCCTCACACATTTTCCTTGTATGTATATACAATATGTTTCCTTGTAAGATTTTGTTTATCAGAAACTGCTTTCAGTAAGCAAACCCCTGAATCCTGTCCAAAGATACAAGAAGAGTAACTCTTCTACGAGCCACTTCCACATACACACACGTCAACTCAACCAGTTTCCTGCCCATCGCTGCACCGTCCTGACCTGACACAGGTTTCTTTCCTGTCAGAGATAAGATTATTTCCTCTGTTTGACGCCTTGAAAAGGCTATAAAGAGTTTGGCAGACATCATATTTTCCCACTCTCCTGTCCTCCGGTGTCATTTATTTAAGGAAAAAATAATAATTATAAAAAGAGTCAAAAACCAAAACACACAGGCAACATGGAAAGTCATGACGCTTCCATCCTGACAACTCTATCCGCTTCATCTTGTTTCATTCTCGCCACACTGCAGTCACCTCCGATGGAAGGTAGAGCTGCTGCCTGTTAAATATTATCACACGTATGCTGCTAAAATAAGACACATCATCATCTCCCAGTGGAACAAAACAGAACAAAAGGTTATATTGGACCTTTTAATTTAGATCTTGGTGTGTTCTTTGAAAGAGTCACATGACCACACCCCTAAGATGACATTCTAGGTCATAGGTGGTTAATCTCTAATAAAACCCTCTGCCGAATGTAATACTTGTTTCTTTGTTTATTAAATTATGGTACTGTTTTCTGGCAATGCACTACAGATTTTAATAATAATTCATCGTCGCGTAACGCAACGTGATTCTGACGTATTTCCTAACACAAAGTGCCTTTTTATAAAATATCCATTCATCAGCTGTTATGATGTGTTACAGTATATCAACATGCAGAAATCAGGTTCACCTATAAAGATGTTATAGTACATATTTTAGCAGAATTGAGAACTTAATGAGCTATAACCCATGAAATAACATAAGCAAAATGCATGAAGTGAATTAACTAGTTTTTAATTAATGCAAACCAACAGCTGCCTGGACTATTACTTTCCTGTTAGAAAAGGTAGATTAAATAGTCTAAAATATTACAACGTGCTTTCAAACAGAGTTAACAATGTAAAGTGCATCTGTAATTTGTAGTTCACACATGCAATTTATGCATTTCCCAGTGTTTCACAATCTACCCTGTACATGCTGAAAGGCTCTTACCCTTTTAGAGATCTGGGTGTCCAGCATGAAGAAGTGTACATGCTTCTCTCCTTTGTTCAATGCCAGCTTCTCTGTGACAACCGCCACCAGCAAGGCAGTGCAGGCTACACCCTAAAATCCAACACACACACAAACACACAACAGCTGGTTGCATGGTTACTGATTTATTTACAATAGGCCTGTCCTGACAATATAATCTAAGATTGATCAAAAATACCGTAGACATTCCCGCTAAGCAGAACTTTTCCTTTTACAGTCTGATTTTAGGCCCAATTCTTTTCTGGACTCTCAATAGGGAAGCACTTATTATTAGAAAAATGAATGTTGGTCTTTATACCTGATTTGGTTTTGTCCAATAAATCAAAGTTGGGTTTACACAGAGAGCTCAATGGTTAAACTGACACCTCTATGTAATATTGTGAGTTTCCCTCGAGAACAGCAGCAGAACAGAACTACAGAATGATGGAAAATATTTAGATGGGCCACTGAATGAATCACCCACAGTCACACAAATAGACACGTCATGGGATGCAGACACTGCAATGAACCCATGTCCACCATGGAGATAAAGATAACCAGTCTTTACCTGTTTTCCTTTTTTCAGCTGGCGTTAGAAAGCACAAGAAAAGAAAGGAGAGCACAACAATAAGCATGAGCGTAAGAAGGCACACATCAGTTTTATTTATTATATATAAAATATATGAATCCTTAGCTCCAACAGTCACATAATATCTGCCATTATACTGTGGAGGCACAGACTCTTTCCTTGGATCTGTCCACACTGTCAGCCCCTGAACACAGCCACAGACTGAGTTATGGCTGAAACTGAGCAGAAGTGCTGACCAAGACTTTCAGCCTATTACAGGTGTAAGCATCACCCCGGTCACTGGCTCCCAGAACTGCCCTGATCAGAATAGAAAACTTATGTTTTTTCCAAATCATGGGCACAGGTTGGCACAACCTCCTGTTGTAGCTGTGCCAAAGGCAATAAAGCACCTAAAAATGGATATGGTGGAAAGTTTTCCCTTGGAAGGGGGGGTCGGGGGGGCTTATAAAAACAAGGCAGATGGAGAAAGAAAGAGGGAAAAGATTGTTTTCCACTCTGTCACAGACTCGTGCCCCCAGCCAGCACCTCCTCTGTGACTGTTATCTGCTACTGCAGGGTTAGCCAAAACCAGCCCTCGGGGGAGCCACTGCCCCGCTTGCTTTCCAACCATCCCTACCCTTCCAGCTTCCAGCTGACTGAACACACCTGACCCAGGTAGAGTAGGGCAGGGCCAGTTGGAAAACAGACAAAGGAGTGGCCCCTGAGGACTAGAGTTGGCTACCACCCTGCTACCAGAATGTAACACAGCAAAGGTGAGTCAATTGGCAGTGAAGCAAAGTCTGTTGCCTATTCAAACACACAGCCACTCCTTGCTCTTACTGTCTTATTCTTCGGCTTATGTTCCTGTAAGTTTTTGTTCTACCTCAAATATCATTTCCCAATCCCTTCATCCCTCCATCTGTATCTCTGACCATCCCCTCCACAGTTTTTAGTCTCAATGATGAACTATTACTATTTGAAATGGCTCTTATGCTTTCTTTTAACAGGAAGTTATTGTTGCTCTGATTTTACTGCATGAACAGAATGACTGCAATGCTTTGTCTACTTCCTCTCTGAGGCTTGTCATCACAACAACGTGATCACATTCCATACAGATGTTCTGTGTGGACTTCACAGCGCTCACTGCGTGGTGACAGTCGTTTCGTGTAAGTTCCTGGTACTGTCAAGGTCTGTTCATTAATTTACAGCTGCGATCTAAATCAAGCACACAAAGGAATGAAGGCATTCAGGTCTGTCACCAGCTTGGTGACAATGTTTCCAAGGAACCTAGTGCAACAGAGCAGAAAAGGCTGGGCTAGAACACAACAAGCGCAGGAGAAAAGTGAACCAAGCTGAACTGGATGAAATGGGAAAAATTCAACAGGAAAACAGGAGGAAGAGCTGCTGCAATGGAACAGAAGGGAATGAAACAAACCAAAGAGGATGGTGTGGAGCAGTACGGAGCAGAATAGAGCAGGGCAAAGTGGAACAGAACGGGTCAGAACAGAATATACTGGGGAGGAGGGGAATGGAACAAAATGGAATTATGGAAATTATGGAAAGATAACAGAACCGAGTAGAACAGGAATGGAATGAAAATAAATAGACAGAACAGAAACAGAACATGTTTTTGTGCATTATCAAAGTGGTTATGCACACAATGTATCTTGGTTACAAATAAATGCAAAAGTGAAACAAAGATAAGACATCTCCATTCTTGGTGGTTACTGAAGCGAGCGCTAAAATATCTTTTCTGTCAAAACTGCTACTGCCGTGCAGGCGAAATAATTCTCTGATAAGAGGCAAAACAACCAATTGAAATGAAATAACATGACTGACTCGAGTTCTGTGTGTTTCATAAGCACCAATATTCGCACAGCCGCATGCAATTCCTTTGGTGCATGCACGAAGCTGCTTTTGAAATTCTTATGCTTGTCAAAAGAGCATAAAATCTTCATTTTCATTTTCTCATCAATCAACCCAACCTAGTTACCATTACTCCAGCGAAGAGACACACCGCCTTGCCACAGCTGGTGGTGGGCGCCACATCCCCATAGCCGACTGTGAGGAAGGTGATGGCTATGAGCCACAGAGCCGTGTTCATGTTGCCTGTCAACGCTTCGGTCTGCCTGCAGAGGGGGGGGAGACTGAGACTGTGTCATGGTGAAACGTGTTAAACATCTTCTTATGGAGCCCACTGCAGTTAACCAAACATTCAAAACTCCTTAAGTCACAGTTCACTAATAATACAGGGGTCAATCGTGTACACACATACATGAAACAAAAACTGTACGTTATAAAATAACTTGATGGGAATGGTTAATCCAGCAAATTAAATAGGGTACCTGATAATTCATGCTGTTAAATCTGGTGTTTGTGGACCTTGATTAAAAAAAGCTGTAAAAGTCTAATTTTGCCATGAAACAGTCTTTTTATTGACTGTTTATTGATTATTGATTTGTAACGTGTCTCAAAGTGCTCAAATATAAAACGACCAACAATATTAAAGTGATAACTACTGAAAACAGTAAGAAGAAAATGAATTTAAATCATTTCGTTGTCTATATTGTGAAATTTCCACATCTCTATTTCATGATGAATACTTGTCTGAAGACAAATTGTCCATAGATCTTCCCAATAATTTAGTACCAAATTACATGGAACCTTCTTATGGTTGTGATTATGAATCCGGTCCTTTCTTTTATTATTAAGAGACTATGAGATCTGTAAAACTAAGCTGTACTGTGAGGCCTAAACCAAAGAAATCAGTCTGTGAATGTGCATATAAATAACTTGGTGGATTCAAACATTTTATTGCTTTGGCACAGCAATAAAATCGAACACCCACTTTGTGCACACAATAAGTTTTGATGAAGGTTTGGTGAGTCAAACTGTGTAATCAGCTCTGTTGCTCTACAGCTCACATCAGGAAATGAGTACCACTGTAAACTTGTAAAACATTATAAAGCACAAGGGCAATGTACATTTGGCAGGAACTACACAAAGAGGTCATTCAGTGTGTGTTTGCATTCATCCACCTCCTGGATGTGCCAATGCAGAAAATGGATGGTTTAACAGTGCACTGTTAAAATGTTCGGTGGGCTTATCACCCGTCGGTCATAATCTGTCTTTTATTCCTTTGGACAAATCAAAATATACCTGTGAAACTGAAAGCAAAACCTCCCATTAAAGTTCAAATGAACAAATGACCTCAGCCTGTCTAAAGCAGTGAGACGGACTGTCAGAGAGATTATAGTGGAAAGCAAATATCTGGCGTTCTTTCAAAGTCAATTTTACTGTATTGAGTGCAGTCAATATTTGGTGAGCAGGACCGGCTCTCTCATGAAAGGACCAACCAAGCAAAGATTACACCTAATATGTCAAAGTCAAAAGGTTCGAAGGAGAGGTTCAGTACTCTCACCAACAAACTACGGGTACTCACGGTCAGAAGCTGGTTATCTCTGCTGAGGACTGTGCTGTAGATACAGATTTGACAAACAACACTGTGCAGTGCAGAAGTTTTAGTTTCTTATTCCACCACATCATCAGGTGCCTGACTGATCCCAGGTTCATTGTGCAAGACAACAAGCCCAAACAGAACCCACTAGAGTTCATGAAGAACTATTTTCAGAGGCAAGAAGAGCCAGGAGTCCTGCAGCAGATGGTCTGACCCCCACAGAGCCCTGATCTGGGCAGTGTGGAGTCAGTCTGGGACCACATGAGACAGAAACTGGGACAGTCTGAATCTACAGAAGAACTGCAGCAGGTTCTGCAAAGCACCTGGGGAACCTGTGTGCAGGTCAAACCAGAGAGAACTGCTGCTGGTCCTTTGCTGCACTTTGGATGAAGTTAACTGATAAATAAAAAACGATTTATTTAATTGACATCAAAACAACCCCATGTGTGAATATATCAATGGGGCTAGGCTAAATAGCAGAAACTCCTCTCTGTATAAAGCAGTAGAGTCTCTTAAACAACATACTGTTCAAGATATTGTGCATATTAGATAATTCTAACATTTAGTATGCACAGAGAACATACCTCATACCAGTGTTTTACAGCCAGTTTCCGTTGTAATGACTAAACAAATGCATTTCTCTTCCTCACCTCTCACACAGTGTGAGCATCCAGGACGCGGTGAGCCAGAAGAAGAGGATGAAGACCAGCAGCGTGCGTGCCGGGTGTTTGTTCATCAGTACCTTGAGAACAAAGCGGAAGGTGAAGTTGATGTTGTTGAGCGAGCCGATGCTCCGGTAGGAGGCGCTCAGCAGCACTTTGCTGTGCAGCAGGATGGCTCTGTGCACCAAGTACAAACGGAGGAACATCAGCACTGATAACAGCAGCTCCATGTCCAACAGGATGTCGCTTTGGTAGTTGGAAACACGAAGTGGAGCTGGGGAAGACGAGTTGACATGGAGGCCCACCTTCCAGTATGTGCCGACGGGATGGATGGAACAGACCAACAGCTCCAGACTGATCACACAAACCCTATGACTGGTCATGGCAATGCGCCAGTCCACTTGGTTGTGGTCAATGACGAACAGCTGAAGGATGAAGGAGAAATGTGAAGACAGAGGGAGAGAAGATGGAAAATGTGCTGATGGATGTTGGAAACCAGTGACAAATTAATGTTGCATGAGTAGCTCACACATAAGGAAGTGAGAACGTGTTTGTCCCCTTAATATGTGGCTTTACTCAAAGGCAAAAGTCGATATTCTAAGAACTTTCACCCCGACCATGCCATTTATAAAAACCGTTTCCTTATTCCACTGATTAAAATGTTCCACAGTTCTTGCATGATTTAGTTTGTCACCAGGGACTGCCTGTGTGTTTGCCTCCACCCTAAACCTACCCTTCCTTATCTCCTCTGCACACTTGGCATGGACCCTCTTGTATCAGAAACACGAGCTGCAAACTGAAAACACAACTAGCATCAACCCAGTAGCAGCAAAAGAACCAAGGAGTTCTGCTATGTATGTTCTTCAGGGTGTTTTGCACGTTGTTTCTGCACTTGTTGCACTTTACTGAAGTTGCACGTTGTCAGCGCGTATGAGGGAGAATGAAACAGTGTTTACTCTGTTTAACTTCAACCAAATCTCTTTTCATGTATTTTGAATTCACACACAACGGCAGCATGCCATGAGGACTGGAAAAACACTGCAGCTACAACAAAGTGCATGTCTGTGTGGGCTGAGGATTCCGTCCTGGGTTTTTCTACGCGTACAGCAAATGCAACACAGTTAATCAGTGTTGAGGCTACCATCAGTGGACTGAGAGCTCTTTCTAAAACAAATGCATCTCCAATAAACCGTCACTCTAACCAAACTAATTTAGACCAAACATCACTGGTTGTATGTAGCAGTATGGCAGGCAGAGCCCTGAAGATCAACAGTGCACCTATGACGCCATATACACCACATCACAACCAGGGCATCCAAACTGTTGGAAACAACATGGAAAAGACCGACTCACCCTGATGTCCTTATAATGGTAGGCTATAATGAGGATCAGGAGACACCCAGTGGACAGGCTGATGGAACAGCTGATGATCAAAGCAATATTTGAGTCCTAGGAAGGAAATGGAGACCTGTCATAAAAGGAAGGCTTTCTGCAACAAGTTAGATTTGATTTCTTTCCATTAACATTATCAGATGTTCATAAAATATCATCAAATAGCTGATGAAGTGAACTTGTCACTGTGATGTGATGAAAGGGGAATAGAAATATCCAAATCAAGCACAAGTGGTAAATATACCATCACAGGGACAGGTACGGTATATTTACTGAAGCCTCCTGACTGTTAGCACACACTTCTGAAACTGTACCTTCTGCTATAATGAGGCTTATTGCTGGGACAGTATCCTATATAAACACAATTAAGTTCTTCACTGAACAGCAGAGAGCAAAGAAACACAACAAGCCTTTAAAGTCAGTAAAGGGCAGATTCCTGATCTTCCCTTCGCTCTTGCTGTAACAGCTGAATTGTTCATGCATGAATAGGCAAGTCAGCCTTTGTTTACAATCGATGTATGTGTGGTTTCCAGCAATGAGGACAAAAAAAAAAAGAAAAGACTTCTTTTCCTCAAGATTATAATGAATGTTATCATTTCACAATGAACTGTGACACAACTAAATTTGGTAAATTATCAAAATTACTTCTGCTACAACTCTAAATTAAGCAGTATTGGGTTTTGGTCTTCTGGTCAGACTGGGGCATTTTTCACACTGCATTTCCCTCTCTAATCTGTGCTGCTTTTGAGAGTGTGTTAACAATCTTTTCTTTATAATAATAAACATTTTGTCAGAGATTTACCCCTTTCATAAAAAGTAGAGTAACAAGATAATTAAATACTTTCCATTTCATGGACACAGATAAACACAGTATGATGGTTTATGTAAAGAAACTGCATTAAGAAATAGGCACTGGTCTCTGCTATAGCAGGTTAAAGGGACTAAAGGTCCTAAAGAGTCCTTCAGCCTCGGTGCAAAGATACAGTGGCAATGGAAATGTTTAACAGGCACTGCAGTTTAACATGGTTTACAGTTAAAAAGATAATTACAAACTTTCAAACTTCAGGAAACTTGAGTGTGTAGGTGGTATTGTGTGACGTCCATTGGCAAGGTACGTCGTTTTCCAGTTTCTCTTGTAGCATCTACATCATGTCTGTATTTTGTCCAGGGCTAATTAGAAGACCCCACAAAAGCTCAACATTTCACCACATTCCATAACAGAGAGTTCAACACGTTTCATGAAGAGTCTGTGAAAATGTTTCTGTAACATTTTCCTGATGGAAACAGTGATTTCAAGTGAACCTAATTTGGGTTTAACCTTTACATGGATTGTCTCTCAAAGTCTTGGACAGACAACAAGTCACCATCACCAAAACAAGCTGCATAGCAAAATAATCAGAAGTAAAACACTGAATCCAGCGCACAAGAAGGTGCTCTGGTTAGTATGGCCTGTAAGAAGGAAATGTTTTCCAATGCAATAATATGTGCATCTGACTTTACTTTTCTAATTTGGTTTGTTAGTCAGTGTGGGTTCATTTAATTATGTGTTTGGTGTTATCAATCAGCCGTGGATATGTAGAGACATCCTGTATAAAGAAAAAGCTAAAAATAAATGAGGAAAGTTCAGTTAATATCACCACAAACGACACAAACACAAGGCAACTTCACAGTCAAGTACCTTCAGTGTGAATATGGACATTTTGAAATAATGTTACAGTGAGACTTGATGTTTGGGATTTCCTGGTTTGAACCTGTGCTGATGTTTACGAGTCTAACCTGGTGCTGGACAGTCTAGGGACAGATGTGGACGACCTGCCGCCTGAGGGGAACCGACCCATTAGCTCTGAAAGACCACAGGTGAGTTAGGCGGCACTTTTCTGTACCCTGCAGAACCCTTTCTCCTCATTTGTTTTTGGGACTCTGTGCTGCTGTCCTTCCTTCTTATTAGCTATTTATTGGTTATGTTTAATGTGTTCATCAGAAAAATAACCCAGATTAGTATAAACATGTCAACCAGATCTGAGCCACTTTTGGTTGTCATGGCTCACTTCCAAATTTGGCTCTTTGGACCACAAGCCAGAACTTGAAAAATCTGTTTGAGAACCAGTTCCGGTAAAGGGAACAGCTTCTGCATGAGTTTTACCCAGTTTTGCATGAGCAGACACAGATAACACAGCAAAGTGGAGTGTCTGTTTTCTCAATTTGCATCTGTGACACAACATATTACCATATTGCTCTGTTTTGCATTTAATGCTAAAACATGACAACGTGCCCCAGGGCTAAATTATCTACCTCAACATAAAATCCATCATTAAATTCAAGAAGACGTTAAAACTGTTCCGAGCAGGATGAAATGGTCTGACAAATATAACAATGTTGTATTAAATAATGTGTTATATTTGAAAATAAATCTGTATTTTAATTTAGACATTGGATAAAGCTGTCAAATATGTCTGTTTGGGCTGCAAACCAGCACTTGTATAATCACAGATGATTGAGAACCAGCTCCTCCAAACGAGCTGCTTTGCCACCTGTTCAAACATCCCAAAATATTCTTTTACATACTGCATATCGTGATCAGCTGCTAATTTGCACTGCATGGATATTGTTTGTATTGTAAGGTCATTTCAGGAAAATCAACACAGAGTTGCAGAAAAGAGGACATAGGGTTGCATCCACAACAAAGTGCATGCCCCTGGCTCTAGCCCAGCCAAAGTCAAGACACAGAGACTTCTAGACTGGCCATACAATCACTCTAATTATTCACTAAATGATGTGGAAAGATAGCCTGAAGTACTGTGAGCAATCTTGCTGTAGGGGAAGAGGTAAAATGTGGAAAACGTTCCATAAATAGCCCTGTTTTCGTGCGTAATCATGACAAGTTATGCTTAAATTATAACTGCGTAAACTGGCGTTGGCCTTAATTTGGCAGCTCCAAAATATTATGCAGCTTTCCTAAAAAATTGCTTTAAAAATAAAAACACAATAATTGTAGAGCGCTGCTGCTCACTGCAAAGATGCTATATTTTGTTGAGATGACCCCTGTGTGACCAGTATCGGTCAACAGGGGAGGGAGATGTCACAGCTCACACAGAGATCACCTGAGAGTTAAAGATGAATTAAATCAGCAGCCACTCCAAAATAATATGTTTTAGGTGCAGCGCTGAATGTTTTTCCAGTGCATCAGCATTTCCATACTAAAGCTGATGCCTGTTATTAAGAATAGTCGGAGGACACCTGTTCTTGGTTCGTATATTTGTAAACTGGAATATTAATGTGATGTCCATGCCAGCACAGTTAATTTCACTGCTCTGTGAAAGTCAGACCACATTTCCACAGGTTTCTCAAAAGATCGCAGCTGATGTGAGGCTGTTTGACACTGTAATCAATCACCGCCATCACAATATGGAGGTGGTCTGATGTTTTGCATGAGAACTTTTTTCCACATGTGGAACTGGCGTGTAGGAAGTCTTGAGGGGAGCAGGAGGGGAGTTAATAATGTGTTGATCGTGCGGCCTGGCATTGTTATCCACTGAGATCTGCATGTTCATGTCACGAGGCCGTGCTACCAAATCGTGTGTCTGGAAATGGACTAACTAATCAGCAGGTCAGGGAGGTTCGAGGCCCAGGTGCAGATTGTGCTGTCTGCTCATCAAGGAAGTTGTTACGATAACAGACGGAGTCACTTGTCTAAGGGTGGTTTCTGCACCAGTTGTAGAATTACTGAAACATGTCAGACGTTAAAGCTAAACTGCAGGATGTGACATCAATGTGTTGATTTCTCCGTCTCATTTCTATCATATCATATCATAAATGGAAAAAACTATTTTGAGCAATTATACTACACAAGTAACAGATAAGAGGCTGCTGAAACCAGGACTGTGATGACCTTTTGGATTTATTTATCCCTTAACGAGGAGTCCAAGGACACTACAGGCTGAAAAGGTGATTTTGGCTCCTTGGCAGAACAGGCGCTGTTGTGTAAATGTTATTAGGCTGCAAAAGTGTAATATTTCACTGTGGATCAGGTTTGGATTGGATATGTAAGACTGACATTTATAAGCAAAAAGCAAAATATTGTCTGGCAGTTGAGAGGTGGAAGTCTGCTGATGTTGTGAGTGCGAACAAAACCAAGTTGTCACATTTCAGCGTCTAATTCGATTTCGTTCTGGAAAGTAGTCTGACCTGATCGACCTTTTACTAGGCAAGAATGAATGTGATTCATCTGTCGGACCTACCGGATTATAAACGATAGGGCATATCTCGACGTGGATTATCATGAGCAGTATCCCGAGCAGAGCAGTGCCCAAAGCCAAAGCGCAGAGACGCTTTTTGTCCTCCAATAAAAACTTTCTGTCTCGCAGTCTGTGGAGGTTGTCTCCCTCCATGGGAGTCCGCTTCCCGGGCAGTGAGAAGGGCACAGATACTTCTGCCGAGTCTCCGCCGTTTCGGTTGTTCACGCCATCGTAGTGTAGGCAGTCAACTGTGGAGTCGCCGTGCAGGCTGCGGTTTGTCACCTCCATCTCCAGAGCGCACATGAGACGCTCGCCTGTGCCACTTTTTCTGTCGTGACGCTCCGCTGCTCCGTCTTCTCTCTGTCCGGTCTCCCCTTTGCTTTCCTCCCAAACTGGGGAAGGCATATTCCGCTGGGCGCACCGCGTACCAGGCCCTTCTCTCGTTTGTCGCTCATCAAAGTAGCGGGTTTACCTAAACACTTGGCTTCTGGTACACCCTCACCTTAACACTCCTACCAACCGGCGCCACGTGGTTACGCGCATGGATGCCATTTGGACACGCAGTTGGACTGTGGGCTCTTTTTGCAGGGGTTATTATTTTAAGAGTGCGTGTCAGCCTGCGGCAAACCGACTACACGAGTGCCGTGTGGAGGTGTGCGTGATGCGCTCTGAAGAAGTTACGCCTACGCCTGAGTGCGTTCAAGCTCGGGCATATGGCAGGTTCGAAGTTTTAAGGGAAGAAACGGGAGTTTTTTTCATATAATAAAACACACAGACACAAAATGAGAATAAAACGGGCTACGTGCCCTCTGAGAACCTGGTGCTTTTATGGTTTTATTTTTGGTAACGCACTGGAACAGCGGTGAGTGCGAGTTCCAGCGGCACAGCGTCATCTTGTGGCTGAGCCCCAAACTCCTCACGGCTGTTCGTGCGTCTGCTCCTCACTCACGCGTTTTTAAAATGCAGCTTTAAGGCGTTGTTTGTATTAAACCCATAAAAATATATATATTCTTATAAATATGTCTGTTTTATTGTTTTGGTACAATCTGATTGGCCAACGAAATCTAAAGGTAATGAGGCCTAACAAGTTTACTGGGCCTGTCTAAGGAGGAACTGCGTCACGACCTTGGGCTGAATGACGCACCCAGCGCTCCGGAGTCCTTCAGCTGCAGGATCCTGCCTATTCTGCCGACAGTAATGACTGTCCTCACAGCTCTGAGTGAAGCCATGAGCTTCAGTGTTTTCACACCAGCAGGTGGTTTTCAGGGACAGATGTTTTTTTTGTCTCTTGTTTTTTAAAATGAGAAAAATAAAAACTTGTCACTCAAATCACACACATGCAAAACGGCACAATTTCAGCTATTAGTTCATTTAATCTGCTGCAAAAGGTGAAAGCAAAACGATGCTTAAGCACAAACAATGTTTAAATTTAAAATGTACAAGGACTGTAAATAAATATGCATCCAAACTAATGAGATTCAACCAGTAAAAAAAAAAAACAAACCAAAAAGAAAGAAAACATGTCTGTAGCTGCTGCATTTTTCATCCCAAAAATAGTTATTTACAATAAAAATTTAAAAAATTAATTAGACTATAAAATAGATACAACTAAAAAAAAGGAAAACCTATACCTCTTTTTGACAGCAGAGAAAGTTCACACAACTTAAAACCATATTTGTGTGTCTGTGAAGCTACATCTGCAATGTACAGGAGCCAGTGTTAATAAAAATAAGTATGTACAATTTCATGTATTAGCTGTGAGTTGAGCGCCATCCACTGGTGGCCAAATAAATTACAACACAATCAGAAGGTGTGCGTCAGTTGAAGGTATCCAGGTTCTAGACATAGATTAGTGAAAAATATCCTTTATATACAGACTGTCGCTCTAGCTACAATATAAAAAAAAACCCCTGAATCACATTTTACATTGATGTATCCACAGTGGATCATATTTGGTGAGAGAAGTGGCAGAACATAGAGGAATAACACCTGAAAAGATAATGATTTGGCAATAGGCATATTGCTGAGAGTTCCTGAGTTAGTCCAAGCACCTGGTGACTGAAGTCGTTCTTAACGTGTGCAGTACATTAAAAAGTGTGCAGTGCAGAGCTGACAGATTAAAAAAAAAAGTTTTTCACTCAAGTTCAGCAGTATTTTTGTGCCGAGTACAAGCAATTAATTAACAAGTCAACAGAACTGAAAAGAGGTTTGTTGTGCAAGGAATAACTGAGCTATGAAGTTAAAAATGTTCCTTTTTTTTTTTTTTGGCCCAAAGTTTAGTTGAAATCCAAGACCTGACATGACACGGCTCAGTTGAAGGAGCTTATAATCTCTATCCACCTTCACTCCACAGTTCCTGAACAGTCTAGCCCTTCACCGCCCCCCATGGCTGCAGAGCCGCCTGAGGCAGAATGAACTGCGGGGATGGCTGTGGCAAGATGTAGTAGCCAAATACCTGCTGAGGGGGAGGCGGCGGTGCTGGAGGAGCACATACTGTGGTGAGGAACACTGGAGTGGCCTTCTTGTATTGAGGCCACACTGGTGCAGGGTGGTAGAAGTACTGGAGGCTGGCAGGGAGCTGAACAGAGAGAAGAATGGGAGGGAAGAACAGGTTAGCAGGGATGATGGAGACTTTCCAATATGGCTGTTAATCACACTTTGTCCATACAGGAGGAATCACTTCCTTAGTAGAACATATAAGACTGAAATCTGACCAGCAGCAGTTTAATATCCATAACAAATATGTTCTGTTGTGTCACCACATATAGTTGTTCTTGTATTTCCTATAAATCAATATGACCCACGTTTATATTTGTTTATTAAATGAACAATGCAGTTTTTTCAGGACATTAGTAATCCTGCTTTTAAGCACAAGTCTGGCTTCATCTTCGCACATTGTCAGCAAAAACCCATAAAAAAAAAGACCAACACTGTCTCAACTTCCCCGTCACACCTACAGCCCGGAGCCACAAGCTCCTTTGCCCCAACTGAAAACACAATTACTTGAAAGCTGATCACAAATATGAAGTTTTTAAATGAGGCTCAGTATTTCCCTAAAACAGCTGGGCATCGTAGGTTTTTTTGTAGTTTGGGCGTCATTTGCTGATCTAGCACCGGGCAGGACAGTGCACGTGGGACTGACTCAAAGTGCGAGTCATGGCAGTGAAGGAACGTGTAATCCACTGCAGCAGAGTGACTCGTGTCTTAATCATCAGTGGACATGTTAAACAAGAAAGGAGGCTTTGGGTGGACAGGAAATGCTTCTTAGTAGGTTCAATATAACCTGAATTTTGGCCTTTTCCCTGTTTTGTTGACATAAACATACAGAAATGTAACATACATGTAACCGAGACAGACCAACAGATGGTCTTTAAAAAAAACATTTACCAGGTTTCTGATGTATTTGGCCTTATTTGGTCCTTCTCCATAACGCTTACGGATCCTGGGCACCATCATTACTGTGTAGGCGTTGCCTTCTGCTGCCGTCTTCTTAACAACTTCCTCTTCTTTCTCTTGCTCTCCCTCCACCTCGCCATCTTTGCCCTCCTCTTCTGTGTCGCTTGACGCAGTGGAACCACAATCTGAAGAGGTAGCAGAGTGGTAGTCTGACGTGTCCAGGTTTACGGAGTCCACTGAGGAATCGTCCTCTTCTCCCTTCACACTCCCATCATCCTCCTCTTCCTCACTGAAACTGGCTATTGTGAAGGGCCTGCTGTTCTCTCCAGATCTGTAAAGAAGCAGTGGATTAGTTCAAACTCCAGGCAACTCCTTCATCAAATAAATGTCACATATATTACTACTTTTTAATTCCCACGAGTCTGTGGTTTCACAGAACACATCATGATGCCTTACTCATCATTCTTGGCTAGACTGAGAAATGCCCCCTTGTTGAATTATGTGTGTCAGGCCACCCAGTGACTCACCTTGCACACACCTCCAGAGGGTCAATCCACAGTGTGATCTCAGGCGGCAGACCCAGCTCCTTGGGTGTGAGCTCACTCTCCTCGCATGCCTTCAGGACCACTTCGTCACAGAGTACCCCGTTATTTATCCGGATGCATCTGTGAAGGATTAAATGTTCAGTTAAATTAAATACACCTCTTCCGTGTTGCAGGGACCTCGGTTGATTATATTGATTTAGTGGCAGATACATGGAGTTGAATTTGAGGAAGTACCTGTATGCCTGGCCTTTGCTGGGACACTCAGGGTACCAGTGATCATCATATTTTTCACATAAAAGTTCCTGTAGCTTCTCGGCAAACAATTCTGCTTTGCATTCATCCAGTTTGCCGCGTGCCACAGCCAGGCGTTTGAGGAAGCCGACTCCAGCCTTCACCTCTCTTTTCATGATTTCTGTGGAAACACACACACACAAAAAATAAATAAATAAAATAAAAAAAAAAAATCATGATGTGTTGAATTGAGAAGAAAACCATCCCATTTTATTTCTCCATTAAATGAGTGTAAAGAGCAAAAAAGTGGAATGATATATGTATTTTTTTTGGTAACATGAGGCGGCTTTTCTTCCATGAGATGAGGGGGAGCAGGCGCTTCAGTTGCAGCGATTAACAACACTTCCCTGCGCAGCTGTTGTGCCTGAGCCTTCTATTTTTATTACCTCCAGTGGAACACTGTGTTAGAAATGTGTAAATGAGTGCCAGGCTATTTGCAGCTGCGAACATGGCTCTGTGTTGACAAAAAGGCTAAAGTTTGTATACTGGCAAACAAGATGCAAACTAACACTGCTATGCCATGCAAATCCAATGAACTCACTGTGCTGTTTATCTTCTGACAGCATGTCTGTTTGGCTTCAGCGCCAGTGTCAGCCTAACCAGGAGAGATCAGTGTCCTCCCTAAAGGCCAAGGCAATTCAAACTTTGCAGCCGAACTTGCTCACACCGAGCGTGCCAACATCCTGCAGATATCCCCAACGAGAGGGAGCTGAACCATGAACTCTGAGGTGCAGACAGTCATTTTGTGGTTGTGGCTTCAGGCACAATACAGTCGCTTCAGCCTATGCAGAGTGTTGTGAGCGAAAATTACTATTTGCTCTGAGAGATGCACCCACAGCCTCCCCTGAACAGCGGCAATACGCCTGTGACACAACGACTACATGTGGTAATAACTTTAAAGCCCTAACAAATATGTTTTGCCATGAGAGCATCAGTGTGTAATCAGCCTCATGTGTGGATGGTCCAACAGCAGCTCTGATGGTCCAGTCAGTTATTAGTCTGATGTAAACAATGTCCAATGACATGTATTGGTCATGTTGTTGATGACTCAGTTACACACCTTTGTTTTGCTTCTGATCACTCACCACCTAAATATATTCAACCAGCAAAATGGTTAGAAGTCTAAAAGCTGAGCTGCTGAATGAAACTTCTTTTTAAGTTGGGTTTCCTAGTTTCAGTGAAATGTTAAGCAGCAACATACTGGAATAATAAGACCATGTTAAGAGGCTGCAAAAAATGAAATGAAAAACATTTGGGGTTTAAACAAAGCTCAGATAGTTCATATATGAAAGATGAAGCCAGATTCCTCTGTTCCCTTCCATACTGAGATTTACTCTTCAAGCTCTGTGTCAGAGTAATGTTTTCAATAAGGTGGGAAATAAACCACATTACAGCATCTTGAGTTCTGCACATTGAAAACAACAACACGTTTTGTTTTAATGTGTTTCAGACGTGTAAAAGGCACAAACGTCCTGTCAGTGCCTTATCACAGCAGAGCTACCTGTGGTTACATCATTAACACTAATATTTGTTCAGATCCTGCACACACAAATCTGGTGAGCTCAGTTCTTCCAAACTACCTGAGGCTGAAACTAATCCTGATTAGTTAATTATTAACTGATCACTGGCCAGGTGTTCACTACTGATTCACTGTAATGTACTCAGGTGAAGACTGACAGGGTGAGTCCTGTTTGCAGCTGGATGGCATCATACGAAATGAAAGCTACATGTTTGCAGATGTTTCGTTTCCTCAATGTCTCAGATCTAATCAGAGGATGAATGACGCCCTAAAAGCCTCCAGCCATCAGGAGCAGAGCTGGCACCATGTTCACTGAGGAGTGACCGTCATTATCACTGTCTGCTGACACGCCTCTGATTGTCCATGTGATGATAAAGATTTGACTGACTTACAGTTTAAAACGTCCCCTCGCTGCTTTTACTACCAGAACCTGAAATGACGGCACCATGTTCAAACTGCTGGTGAACTCAAAGGGCGCAGACATCACAACACCACATGCGTCTCCCCGAGTTAGACCCAACAGGCCAGTGGCATCACTGTAATGCGACCAGCTGTTTGTAAACGTGATCAGTCGCTTTCAGGTGAGAGGTCTTTTGTCCAGTGTCGTCGCTATTTGCGTCGGGTGGGAACCAAACCTGTTTACGCGTCTGCGTAAAACAAAGGAGACGCAACAAAGAGAACAGTGGGACCCAAGGCAGGGGTCCACGTGTTTGAGTGTGGGTGGTTTGGGTGTAAATTATAACGGAAAACGACAAAAACGACCCAAAACAACGCGATCACACATATATAGGCCTATAGAGTTTGTTTCTGTGGTGATGTGATAAAGGAAACTTGGTGCTACGCGCTGGAAATAACGCATTTCGGTTTTCTGACAGTGTGGAAACCCCCTGTGGAAATTTAGAAAGTTACAAACAGGCCTGCGGAGGTATTTTCGGTAGAGAAGTTACACTCGACTGAGTTAAAACACACATTAAAGGTCACGTGAAACAAAAAATGAGCAGGTAGAAATAGTTCTGTTAGTTTACCAACGTAAACAAGTAAACACGAAAGTGGATCATAAAACGAAGGCGCACAGTTAAAATGAGAACACACAATAAAACTGAGCCAATTCAAAGAAAACCAATACTGATTAATCAATAATTAGATAAACAATAACTGTGTGGTCACACTCAACCTACATCAACCTAAAAACCAAAACACACAGAGAAGGAAAAGACACAGGCTGGTTAAAACGGAAAACCAAAACAAAGTAGTACTCACGATTTAAACGCGTCCAAACTGTGGATGTGTCCGCTCCTCGGCTCTTATCGCGGCTACGTGCCTCAGCGCTGATGTGTCGAGTTATTATGGTCGGCACATGTTGCTTCCTTGTTCTCTCCTGCTGTCGGTGCTGCTGCAACACAGACGCAACGTTACCGTCAGTGTGACTCACTTCCTTTACGCAGCGTGCTGAGCAAGAGCCGACTGGCTCCGCCCGGCCCAAATATGGGCAGCCCAGGTAAACAGCTGAGCGGGGGATTTCTCTCTGTGTCTATTGTTCCGGCCTACAAGCTCAAACGTACCGTGTCCTGACCTCATCCGATGCGACATCATCTCATTGGAGTTCTTTAATCAGCTCTCTGGGTGAAAGCCTCGTTGTTCTCCATATTCTGTTTCCTCCCAACGAGGCCGACTCTGCCACGACGGTGCAACTCATGGTTTAGCCATTTTTATTAGTGTAAGTGAATAAGAACATGTTTGGGTTGCCAGGTTGTAAAAGACAGTGTGTTGAAACAACTACTCAGATCCGTAAAGTATCAAAAAAAATAAATAGCAGCGTGACCGTGTAAAACATTTGGTCCTGCGTTAAAAGTCTTACTTCAGTTAAACTTTAAATCTTTTCAACTATAGAAGAAATGGCAGAGCGAGTTTACCTGTATAGAACAAATCATACACAGAGTAACTTAAAGCCTTGAACAGAAATAAAAGAAGTTAAAAGTACAAAGGCGAAAATGAAAATAAGAAACTGCAAATATTATTAATTATAAAATGAAATTAAAGGATCGTGAGGGCAGATAAAACACTTTGTCATTAAATGACATTAAGACTTTTTTTTTTATCTCAAAGGAACAAATAACCTGATAAAGAACAGTAATGTTTCACACTAATCAGTGTGTGTTTGTTCTTGTTTCCAGTTTATCAGTATTGTATTTGTGTGTGTGTGTGTGTGACTCACAGGCAGGTCTCTGTGATAATCCAGTGTAATGCTGCATCACAAAACTTATCACCCAGTTAGCCTGGGGGGCCAACTGACCACCTGGATCCATCTCAGATAAGGACGGTGTTGGGGAAGACAAAGTGAACTGGTCTCTTCCAGCTTCTGATGGGCTAAACACACCTGATCCAGGTAAGCAGCAGTGGGTAGGGTTAGGGATAAACAGGACAGAAGTATTTCTCATTGTGTTCTCATTATGTTTCTGCTTCATCAGCAGAGACAAGGTACAAGCAGAATCTGTTATTTTCTATGATTTTTGTTTTGGATGTTCTGCACATTTTTTTTTCTAGATTATTCATCGGAACTACAGAGCTGCCTAAAAAGACATAGCACATAACTCTACTAGTAAAAAGACATAGAACATAACTCTACTAGTAAAAAGACATAGCACATAACTCTACTAGTAAAAAGACATAGAACATAACTCTACTAGTAAAAAGACATAGAACATAACTCTACTAGTAAAAAGACATAGAACATAACTCTACTAGTAAGAAGACATGGAACATAACTCTACTAGTAAGAAGACATAGCACATAACTCTACTAGTAAAAAGACATAGCACATAACTCTACTAGTAAGAAGACATAGCACATAACTCTACTAGTAAGAAGACATAGCACATAACTCTACTAGTAAGAAGACATAGCACATAACTCTACTAGTAAAAAGACATAGCACATAACTCTACTAGTAAAAAGACATAGAACATAACTCTACTAGTAAAAAGACATAGCACATAACTCTACTAGTAAAAAGACATAGCACATACTCTACTAGTAAAAAGACATAGAACATAAACTCTACTAGTAAGAAGACAGAACATAACTCTACATGTAAAAGACATAGAACATAACTCTACTAGTAAAAAGACAGAACATAACTCTACTGTAAAGACATAGCACTAACTCGACTATAAAAGACATAGAGCATAACTCTACTAGTAAGAGACATAGAACAAACTCTAACATAGTAAAAGAAATAGACATAACTTACTAGTAAGAAGACAGAACATAACTCTACTAGTAAGAAGACAGAACATAACTCTACTAGTAAGAAGACAGAACATAACTCTACTAGTAAAAGACAGAACATAAAGCTACTAGTAAAAGACATAGACACATAACTCTACTAGTAAAAAGACATAGAGCATAACTCTACTAGTAAAAAGACATAGAACATAACTCTACTAGTAAAAAGACATAGAACATAACTCTACTAGTAAAAAGACATAGCACATAACTCTACTAGTAAAAAGACATAGCACATAACTCTACTAGTAAAAAGACATAGAACATAACTCTACTAGTAAAAAGACATAGAACATAACTCTACTAGTAAGAAGACATAGAACATAACTCTACTAGTAAGAAGACATAGAACATAACTCTACTAGTAAGAAGACATAGAACATAACTCTACTAGTAAAAAGACATAGCACATAACTCTACTAGTAAGAAGACATAGAACATAACTCTACTAGTAAAAAGACATAGCACATAACTCTACTAGTAAAAAGACATAGCACATAACTCTACTAGTAAAAAGACATAGCACATAACTCTACTAGTAAAAAGACATAGCACATAACTCTACTAGTAAAAAGACATAGCACATAACTCTACTAGTAAAAAGACATAGAACATAACTCTACTAATAAAAAGACATAGCACATAACTCTACTAGTAAAAAGACATAGCACATAACTCTACTAGTAAAAAGACATAGAACATAACTCTACTAGTAAAAAGACATAGAACATAACTCTACTAATAAAAAGACATAGCACATAACTCTACTAGTAAAAAGACATAGAACATAACTCTACTAGTAAAAAGACATAGAACATAACTCTACTAATAAAAATACATAGCACATAACTCTACTAGTAAAAAGACATAGCACATAACTCTACTAGTAAAAAGACATAGCACATAACTCTACTAGTAAAAAGACATAGCACATAACTCTACTAGTAAAAAGACATAGAACATAACTCTACTAGTAAAAAGACATAGAACATAACTCTACTAGTAAGAAGACATAGAACATAACTCTACTAGTAAAAAGACATAGAACATAACTCTACTAGTAAAAAGACATAGAACATAACTCTACTAGTAAAAAGACATAGCACATAACTCTACTAGTAAGAAGACATAGAACATAACTCTACTAGTAAAAAGACATAGAACATAACTCTACTAGTAAGAAGACATAGAACATAACTCTACTAGTAAGAAGACATAGCACATAACTCTACTAGTAAGAAGACATAGCACATAACTCTACTAGTAAAAAGACATAGCACATAACTCTACTAGTAAAAAGACATAGAACATAACTCTACTAGTAAAAAGACATAGAACATAACTCTACTAGTAAAAAGACATAGAACATAACTCTACTAGTAAGAAGACATGGAACATAACTCTACTAGTAAAAAGACATAGCACATAACTCTACTAGTAAAAAGACATAGAACATAACTCTACTAGTAAAAAGACATAGCACATAACTCTACTAGTAAAAAATAGAGTATATCACCTGTGATTTTTATACTATTGTTGTACTATTGTGAGTATTGGTCCGTGCTGAGATGGAGCTAATCTGTGCATTTGTTTTCTGTACAAATATGTTTGTATATTTCTATAAATTTGATCTAATCAGTAACTGTAGCTCTCAGATACATGTAGTGCAGTAAACATAGTGGAGTAAAGACAACAAATCAAAGTTAAAGTACAAGCACTTCAAACATTTTACTTAATTACAGTACTTGGCTAATGTTTTACCCTTTTGTATGTGAGCGCAGTATCTGCACTGAAATCTAAAACTGTAAAGGTTCGACTGGGCTCCTAATGTGTTAAGTGTGGTTTTGGATCAATGCAGGTCTTTGGTTTCCCAAGGGATTAACAGTATTTAACCTGTGTTTTATCTGAACGTATTTTCAAAGACGTGTCCCATATGCAGTAGCTCCATGTTACACCTCCAGTGCGCTTTTGACCGCAGAGCTCCAGCTGTAACAAGCTGTGAGTCAGTACGCCTCAGATCAATAAGCATCCATAAATACCAGCAGCTCACAGCAACACAGACTGAAAGACTGCAGCTTGAAATCACACACTACAGGCAGTGTGTGTGTGTGTGTGTGTGTGTGTGTGTGTGTGTGTGAGACAGGTCTGACAATGCATCAGGTGTTATGTGTCAATATATTTCATGTGTCTATGTAAAAATCTCAATTTGCATAGAGATTATGTCATAACATTATATAACAGACCAATGTTTGACTAAAAGGAAATAACTGCTTTTGAAAGTCTATTTTCTAAATTATATTCATCACTGTGTCACATTTCACTCTGGAGCAGACAGACTGTTTCTTCCTGTGACCACTAGAGAGCGGACTGGTTTCTCTGTCAGACTGTATCCAGGTTAAAACTATCACTGGCATGTTTCTAAAAATCCACCACGCTGTAGAATCTGTTGCTTTTCTCTGTCGTTATTGCTCCAAAGTTATTCTCCTTCTCATAAAATGATCATATCTTACCTCAACGTATTCTGCTCTTTTCAGGTATTATATAATTCCTTAGGGCCTTGGCGGACCACCATCCCTTTGTTCAGTCAAATAGCCACATGGGGCTTACATTTAGTTTACAGGCTAATATGACGATCACATAAAGGGAAATAAAGACACTGATGATTAACAAACAGGCCATTTTGTCATAAAAGAACATACGTGTGTCTTTGCTCGTGTTCTCCCTGTTCTTTATGTACAGCTGCATGCATCCTTCATTTCTTTCATTCATTACTCTTTAATCACTTGTTGTCCCTTTAGATGTTCGTTCTTTCTGTCTCCTATTGATCCGAGTGCTGTGTGCTGGTGTTGGCTGAGGTAGAGGCTGAAGACAGTGTTTCAGATCTCGATGGAAACTTTCTTCACTCCTGCCTGAGACGCTAAACTCCAGGGTAAATTACTGCAGCCAGTGTGTAAGAACAAGACATTTATAGACAGACAGAGAGAAGTAGGAAGTGTGAAAGAGTGAGTGTGTTTTGTATTGATTAGTATTGTTTTGATGATTGATGGAAATTAAATTGCGTTATCCATCTTTGTTTCCCTTCTGTCTCTTTTTTTTTCCTCACTCTTTAGCTTTTGTTGACCTCCTTCCCCGCTCCACCTCTCTGAGCTGAACCTCTTTAGGCAATTTCAGTTTTTAATGTTAAGACTGGTTCAACTCTAGTGCCTTTTCTACAAGCAATTAATTTCCTCACAGGTCTCTCTTCTGCTCCTAATCATGCTCTTACTTGTCAAATCTCACATCTTCTGCACAGCTGTCTCTGTCTGAAAACTATCAACATTCCCCATCAGCGTGTCATTTGTGCTCCTCAGATACTGGTGTTGATATTGCCGTGATAATGGGGCCACACACACACACACACACACATTTCATGTACACATTTCCTCAGAAGTGTCATGATTTTGTAGATAGATATTGGAAATGAAACCACTTGACCTCGAAATGTGATCATTGTTTTTCAGGAATAGACTCTGTGAATGCGTCTGGCGGTATCAATGAAGCCCACACGCATACACCACATGCAGCCTGCTTCGCCTTTAAAAACATATTGATTTCTCTCTTTTGCAGGGAGCTTAATGCGATCGATCAGCCTGGCCCTTTCAAGATCAGCGCCAGTATAAGCATCTCTTCCCCTAACGCACATGCAGCCTCTTTCCCCTCAGGTAATGATTGTCCTTGAGCTGGGGGAATAGTTCGTCTGCATGAAGAAAGAGAAGTGTTTTTCTCGTGGCATCCAGTCCTGCTCCGGTCCCCAGTAATGTGGTTAAGCATCGAATGTATATTTGCCTCTTTCACAAAAGGTATGAGCAAATGCAGCACACACTTCCTTTGACCTTTATTATCCACCCATCCTTCCCTCCATCCTGCGCCTCCTCTCCACCTCTCATTGGGTCGATACCTATTTGTATTTGTAATGCATTAGACCAGTGCCCTCTTGGTAGATTGAAAAAGTTGGCTTTCCTCTATTTGGCACCTTGTGAGCCAATCACAGCACCAAGACAGAAGCTGTCTTACCTTTTTTAGCCATATTGAGTTTAGTCTTATCACATTCATCTGTCTGGTTTGCTCTTAAAAAGCAGAAATTAAGACATATTGTAATCCTCAAGTAAAGATGGTGGATCAAGATATGATATTAGGAGAGATCCCCCAGTCCCAGCTGCCATAAATGGTCTGCATGTTGATAGAGAAGCACAGCAACAGCTCTTGATCTGCTGTGTGACTGGTTGGAAGCTCCAACATTCCTACTTCACACAATTATGTTTGAGATTGAATGTTCACTCTCGATCTAAAAAAAGAGTATCTGAAATGCCAATCAGCTTTTATGCAAACATAAAAAAGGAAGTGCTTAAATCTGCGGTATCCATGTTTTGGCCACATGGGGGCAGTGGAAACAAGCTGACATATTGCAAACCTGTTAGCAAAACAGCTTGTGGGCTAATCATTTGCAGTTTTTCTGATAAATGTAAATTTAGTATCTTCTATACCACTCCAGATGGAAATATCTGCCCCTGTACACTCACCAGCTAGTTGCTAACATTGTCTGTCTACTGCTGCAGTGGGTTATTAGAGCATTATCTAAAAAAAAACAACTTGCAGTGAGATTGAAACAGAAAACGAAAAGACGCTATAGAGCTCCTTACTTAGGGAGGGACTGCAGAGTCAGATGATCTTTGGTGCCTGCCACATAAAAGATGTCAAGCATATTGATTATAGCTGCCTGAATTAAATTTTAACATCTTAAGCTCCATGAAAGTCAGATTGTTTGGCAATAATGGGTCACAAGCCAGAAATGTGGGTGAGCCCTATTATGTGGGTGAGCCCTATTATGTGGGTGAGCCCTATTACTTCACAAAAATTGGCTTGTTACTCTTCACTTTGCATAGTTCCAGTATTTTGGTGCCCAGCCTTTCTCAGCCTTTCTTTGTTTCCTGTTGGGGTTGAAGTTCATGTGATGTTGACGTTTTCCCTTCTCTCATGTTTTCTCTGTAGATAAGGCAACCGCTTATATCTTGATGATCCAGGTCTTAGACTGGATTAAATCAGATTAAATATGGTTGGTGACTTTTAATTGTCTATATTTCAGCCCGTCTCCCTGGTTCACATGGTTGCAGTCTTAATAGAAGATGATCTATATAAAGCTATATATATATAATAGCACCAAAAATAAACAATACAGTACAGAAAAGAATAAACAGTATAAATGATGGGTAAACCAGTAGAATCAGTATTGAATCTTAAATAAACATTCATTTAACAAGTGATTTCCTGCTTGAACCAAACTTCTTCTTGTAAATCACATTTCTTGCTGTTTGAATATAATGTCAAACAAACACCGGCTTGAGTTTCAATCCCAGCTCACTGCTGTAAATGTGAAACTCCTGGACTGCTGAGTGAGGAGTGAGGTGGTGAACTCTGGGATTTACCGGCGCTATCTTATGTATGTTATCACTTTGTATAATCTGGCAGTGCTTTGTTTTTCCACGTCCTTAAATTACCAATGCTTTCCCACAATTTTATAGTACTATGTTTAGGAAAGTGGATTTCCTGGAAAAGGAAGCCCCATTTAAACCCTGGTCAACATTCATTCACTGTTCATTAGTTGACACAGTGTAAAGATGTTGAATTGTTGGCTTTTCTGCTATAAATTTCACATTAGAACACAGTCCAGGTTATGCTAGCCTCAACGCCGTCTCTATTCTCAATTACATATTTCTGTCCATGGAACTTGGAAATGATTTGAGCATTACAGACCAGTATTACCTAGAACTTTATGAAGACACAGACTTAAGACCTGCTGAGTTTATTCTACAATGTCAAACAATTCAACATCTAAAATCCGTCCTGTGAGAGGCGTTGGGTAGCTCAGCTTCCCATTTGCCACCACCGACCAAAGACTGAGTCCTGCCAGCGCACCTGACCGCCCTCTGTCTCTCTCTCTGCTGTCTCAACAATTAAATCAGTCAAGGTGAGTGGACTACCCACTCTCTTTCACTTTAGGGGAAAAAAAGTCCAAATAGTTAAAAGCATAAGCCGGTGTAATAGTCCACTTTATGACCCACAATACAAACCATTTGTCTTTTTATGAAACATCTCACCTGTATGTCAGCAGTTGCCATGGAGATTTTGTGCAGATATGCAAGGCTCTGCTTAATGGGCTGACCTTAACCTTGCTCTTTCTCGGCTCTACTCTTTCCTGATGTTACACAAACATGGGCGTACTTTATATGGTAAATCAATATTTCAACAGTAGTCTCTTCCTTTATCTTTCCTTCAAACACATTAGCATTCCTTTGATATCGATTCAGCCCCCGATAATAATAAGAAAACTTTTCCTACAATTAAAATATTGCTTTGATACTTGTACGTCTGTTGTACGTCTTATATCTGGCTTGAAGTGCTTTTTTCATAACCTTGAACCACCATTTACAAACCTTTCCCTTCCCCCATCTGCATTTCTCTCTCTGCCCCCTTTTGACCCTCAGTCCTGCTCTCTCTCTCTCTCTCTCTCTCTCTCTCTCTCTCCTGCAAGCTGTGTCTCTTTCCTGTGTGCTGGGGGGCCAGCGGAGGGGAAATACACCAAGAAAGAAAAGCACTCTCTGAGTTCAAGTGCACAGGCTTAAAGGCACAGCTGGCTTCGACAACGGGGGAATATGACAAAGGGGGGACCAGTTGTGGAATGGCTGACGAATGACCCACTGACAAGGCGGTTGTGTAGACATGGACGCAGCGATCAGTCAGACAGGGATCATTTCACAAAAAAAAAAAAAAAAAAAGCGGGGAAATGAAAAAGATGTGAACAGGAAAACAGTGAAAAATATGTCTCCTCCCCTTTTCCTCTCTCCACATATACTCCTCCTATTCCCTCCCACCTTCCTTTCTTTCCGCCTCTGTCCCTCCCTCTCTCCTCTCCTTCATTTCTACCCTGCATGCACACTCACACACACTCACTCACACACATACACACACACACACACACACTCTCACACACACACACACACGATGACTGATGACTTCTCCCTCCTTCTCTTGCATTCTCCGTTTTCTCTGCTCTCCCTGCACCACTAAGACTTTTGTGTGTTTGTCCTCTCGGTTATAGCGTATGGTGGAACCCGTTCTGCACAGCTCTAGCACATGCTATCCCAGCCACAAACTGAGCAGCAGCAGCTCTACCTGCCTCTCACTTTACTGCCTGTGACTTCAGCTGCCTCCCTTCCTGTACTTTTCCTCACGGCGTTGCTGTCCTTTGTCCGTAAGGCATGTTTCCCCTTCAAAGTCCTGAGCATTGGAGGGGTGAAGAAAGAGAAATGGTGTCTGAGGAGCAGATGAGACAACGGCGGATAAAAGCGGTGAAAAGCTTGGAGTAAAACAGAGATGCGAGGCTGCAAGTCAAGAGGGAAAGCGCTAACTTGAGAAGAGGAAGAGGGGACAGAAAGGAGGAATCAAGTTGAAAACGGGAAAGAAATGCGGGAAAAGGTAAAAAAAAAAAAAAAAAAAAAAAGTCAGACCTGAAATTTTTTCATGTTATTTCCTTTTTGGACTGTTAGTTAGAAACAAAACTAATCGTGTACAAACATCATTTTTGTCTTTCACTGTTTTTGCTGTCTGTCTTGTCCTGATTTCTCTTCTCAGCTCTGGGTTGGTTTCTCTTGGTTTGTATACCTAAAGTCAACATTTTCTTCACGCTTCTGTCATATTCCATATGCATATTTGCTGAAGGAGCTCTTGCCTGAAATCAAGTGTGGTGTTAGTAAGAGGCTGAGGCTGGTTTTGGGGCCCAGTTCTGAGGATGAAGGCGAAGGAAGAACAGGGTCGGGGCATTTACTTTTGTGCCGTTATTGTGTTGGTCACTCTTTTTGTCAGTCTTCATCTTCATATGCAGGATTCAGTATTCTGAGATTGGGTTTGGCCTAATTGGTGTTAACCTTCAGCTGATATGAGGATGACTCAAACTATTTGAATTATTTGTCCGTCATCCTACCTGCTGTGGAACTGACCGATTCCACCCGGGCCTTATCTGTAACACCTAACTCAGTTAGTCACTGCCCAGTTTGTTCTCAGCCCTGCCTCCATTCTTTAATATCCACAAGTTAGTGTTGTTCTATTCATGCTCTTCGGTCTGTCCATCTCCACAGAGATTTGATATGAGCTCTCGGTCCCCGTACCCCTGAATGCAAGTGCAAACAAACTCAAACATACCCCAGTTGTCCACAGGCCGGGGTGCACCATATGGCAGAAGGCAGAGATAAGATTTTTCTGATCGGTGGATCAGAGGTTGGTCGTGGGGATCAAGGTAGTCATGGTAATGTTGTTTTGGGAACATAGTCTAGGACAGCTGAGTTTGATGATCGGAGGCTGGTTTGCACCAACAGACAGACCACTACCACAATTAAACACAGATATTAGTTCTTGTGATGGAGGACTCGGTAAGATGATCAAACTAAGCTCATAACAGAAACAAAGTTAGCTGAAAATGTAATTTTAGACGTTATGATAGTATCTGTGGTCAATATCAGACAATACCCAGTGGCTAGGTTGAAATATGTACTTCGGCAGTGAAGTTCCTCAGGAGCACCATAAACCCTATATTGAGTTTAGCTTTCAACTCTCCACAGTGAGAAACTATACAGCAGTGGATAAATGTGGAAACAAACCTCAAGACCAAGGTGCAGAGAAGGTGCTAATGGTTAGTCTTGTGCAAAGGATCAAAACAGTCAATGCACCAGTTCTGGACTAGATCATCGTTACACAATCTGCCAAATATGTTTTCATATCGCAGAATATGGTGAAAAACTGCCATAATCACAACATACGATAATCACAATAGTCAATTTAGATATAGTTGATTTATAAAACTAAGAACCAAACAGACACCTTGCACAAGAGATTTCTCTGCATTTTCTGACAGTAAAGAAATCGCTCAAAACTAATCATTTCAGCCCTTCTAGCCTAAGAAATGTGGAGCAAATCACAGAAATGGTTTGGATAACTATGCCACACGCTGACCTTGATGTCTGAGCGTGGTGTGTTGGGGGAATAATGCTCAGCGCTGGAAGCTTGTCGTGGCACTTCAGTGTAGCTGCTACATTTCTGTATTCACCACATTCACCCAATACAGCTGCATGAGAGCTGTCTGCCTTATACACCTGACTGTTTGTTGTCTCTAATATCAAACCACTTGCTTTTCACTTCCTGCCTTGTTTGTTTGCCTAAACATTCACGTCAACAGTCTTCATGTCCTCCCGTTTATATTATAATCTTGAATCAATCTTCCCATTTATATTATTTACGAATAAATATTTGGACAAACTCTTATATTAAATTCTTCGGATTTGCATTGTAAATAAAATGCGAAACATTTTTCTAACACATCTGTGGTTTCTGCACATTTTGCAGAGAATATGAAGCGTTTAATGAATATAGCTCATTGATTGCTGCAGTGGCATAAAGACGGCCATTATCATATCATAACACTTAAGTCGTAAGAGCATCTGAAGCATACGAGTACATCTACTTCTCCGTAACAATGCTGAGTAGTTTGACAGATTGAATTAGCCCACATTCATGGTACTGACAATGAATGTATCAGTTATTTAAAACCTCTTCATCTTGAGGCCGTCGCTTACTGATCCCAGCACATCTAAACGTTAGAGCGCAGAGGAAGACGTTAATGTGTTTCTCCTTATAAAACATAACTCGACCTTGGCTATCAATTATACAGTTCTGGTGTAAAAGACATGAGAAAGGGCCACACGCAGCAGGCAGCGTGGTCCGACGTGGAAAGAAAGCACCGCATCATGTGACCAGCGCTCTCTCACAGTCTAAGTGAGAGCTATTCCCCCCAGAGTCACTGATCCAGTTGCATCAGTGTTTGTCTGCCTTCACCAGGACATGGGGCTCAGATGGGTCTGGAGCTGTGAAAGACCCATCTGGATACCCCCAGGGCTTTCCTACTTCATAAGCTCAACGCTGATGTTTCTTCAGAGCACGAAGTTTTACCAGTTTGAGTCTTTAACTGGTATGAAACATGAAGTATGAGTTGGCCTGTGACTTGAAGACTCACAGAGTAAATAAACAGGGCTGTTGCTGAACTTCAAATGGCTATTGAAAGAAATCTTGCACGGACTTTTATGCTAAAATAGTTCTGGTATTAGACCTCTCTCTTCTGTCTCTACTTTTAAATTATTTACCTCAGATGACAGCTGCAGTTGTTAAGGTGTTTAAGTATGTATCTCTATCTCAGTAGTCTGAATCCCAAAGTGGGGCTGCAAAAGAGAGCAAACATGCATTTCATTGTTTGCATTATTAAAATTCTGATCTGCGTGGGTCTGAGCCTCTCCCACATGAGCAAGTTTAAGGAGCAAATATCAGCAACGAGGGAACTCTTCGTTCATATTAAGTCACGTTAACCTTTCTTTGAATACCGTTTATTCTCTGGTGTCCTGAAGCATCAAGAAATCGCAGGCCCTGTAGTTTACGTGTCATCCTGACATTATATGAGGTTATATGATTTTAAGGTGTCTGAAGTACAACTAGTTGATATTTCATTTTAGCACAGAGTAGCTTTGCCGTGCTGGGTCCATTGTGTTTTTGTGTTTTTCTTCTCTCCCCATGCCGCGTCACAATCTCTCCCAGTTACCGACTTGATATTAATGAATAGTTTCCTGGTGGAGGGGCCAGGTGGCTGCGTTGTGCATTCAGATGGAGGCAGCGGCGGGGAGGTGGGGGTTAATATTTGCAGGCTGTAGGAATGTGTTTGGAGTCAGCAGTGAGAATTCCTCAGTTCTACATTAGTAGGTCACAGTGCTGCCTCTTACTGTCTCAATTCCCCTTTTCCCCTCTTCCCCCACGTCTGTTCTCTTGTCTCCCTCCACCACCAGGTCTCACATTTGATCTTTATCGCCATGTTCCTAACCCTGATTCGGTCTTAATGCATGTTTCTTTCTTCTATGTTTTTGAGTCTCCTCCTTCCTCTCAGGTGTCTCACAGACATCTTAAGAGTCTTAGGAGTTTTGGGTTGACGGAAAAGTGAGAGCTTGTGAAACCATGTGTGAGACAGTGATAATTCTAGCACAGCTCTCTCTCTGTCTCTCTCTCTCTCTCTCTCTCTCTCTCTCTCTCTCTCTCTCTCTCTCTCCCTCTCTCTCCTGCTGGCCTCGTGCCCTCTTCAGTACATCACTCATTTATGATTTATGGAGCAGGTTCCTGAGGAATGGTGCATTGTTTTTTTTTTTCATACCTTGTCAGTTTGATCACCTGTGGACCCAAATGTTGTCACCATCTGCCTAGAAAAACTGTCGTCATAGATATCATAGATCAGCTATACTTAGATTTCTTACTAGTTGAAATCAGGACGAGAGTCACACGGACAGAAAATCAGTTTCCTTGATAGCTGACAGAAAATAGTGAGTTTAGTGTTGTGTGCATACTATAAGTCAAGGCTTAGCACTAACATTTTGTGAAATGCACTAATGTGTTTTTTTTCCGAAAGGGTGTTAAAGTTGGTATGTGATAAATTGATGTTGATATTGAAACCTGTTAGCTTAGCATAAAGACAACAAACGGGAAAAACCTGGTTCAGTGCAAACATGACAGCTGCCTTGAATCACTGCTAAATCTCACTTCATTACACACAGTGTCCTCACTGCTTAATCCATCAAATAAACTGTAAAGTGTAAACATGTCAGTGGGTGTAGGTAAACTAATCTTCGGCTAACCAGTCGCTAGTAGTAGCTTCATGTTTATTAAAGGGAAATCTATGGAAATGAGTGTTTACAGATCTGCTTATCCAAGTGAATATCACAAAATATCAAACCAGCACTTTAACCAATTACTCAACAATCGACTGTTTAACTTTTTATCAGGCAAATATGACAAATATTAACTTTTTTAGCTGCGGGGAAACTCCTTCGCTTCCCCCGTTCCTGTTCCTTTGTTTTTTTGAGCATTTTATAGCTCAATGAATGATCGGCCACTTCTTTTAAAAATAACCGTTATTTGTACCTCTAAAGATGTATATAAGTTTAAACACCAAGTGGTTTGAAGTGTCACTACGTCTCCTGCTGCAGCATATTGATGGCATTCACAAGGCTGTCCATTATACTTTGCATTGATACACATGGTCTGCAGTGGCATCAGAGGTGTCAGCCGCCCACGTCATAACGACACGACACCCTCGAGTGTGCCAGCTCTGTGGTGCCAGACAGAGAGGAGAGAGGTGGGTATGGTGTGAAGAAAGAGGGGGGAAGGAGAACTGAAAGCATACAGAAACAGGGAGGTAGAGACAAGCGGGGGAAAACAGCTAGAGATAAAATGTGTGAGGGAGGAAGAAAGGCTTTGATGCTGTTTGATGCTGGAGCAGTGGCAAGATAAGAAAGTTGAACGCTGGGAGGAGAAGAAATCATTTGTGTTTATTGTCTGACCCTTCAGTGATTCATTGGAAAACGAACCTCAGCTGCTCCTAAGCCAATAAAAATTAGTCAGTATGACAGTGAAGGTGGTGGTTCATATAGTAACCACTACACATCAGTATATAAAATATCATGCCAGAAAGAAATCGGAAGTAAAAGCCTGCCATTACTGCCTGCTGCCCCTCAGGGTCACATATGTAGGATGAAAGGAAGGGTTGCAGTTTGCAGCTTTTACAGAGAGATGGAAAGGTCAGGAAGTGGCCCCAGCACAAACACCAGGCGCATTGTCCAAGTTCAAGGTAACTGTGAACGGGGTTTTTCTCTGACAAGTCCTCTGATAAGTCCTCTGATGATTTCCTGTTTTTAAAACGGTCATAATTAGCTGACAACATTGCCTTTGGCCTTTGTGTCTCGCTGTTATAATTGTAAACTAATTATGTCAGTGTCATTTATCTAATTGGTCGGCAGATTTTCTGCATAGATTGTGCAGAGCAGTGCTGCCTGCTTGGCTTTGAAGAATTAGCTGCAAAGCGTCATCTTATAAAATGTCGTGTGTGTGTATGTGCCCACACGTGGCCTGTGCTCAGGTGTGTCGGCTCGGTCCTTTTAGGCACTGAACAAGGTCACAGCCAAGGGGTCAGATGTCAGGGCAGCGTGTCCCCTCCTCCTACCAGCCTCCCTCCCTTCCTCCCCCTCTGTTGTGTCTGTCCGGCCGTCAGCCCCTCATTAACTTCTCAGGGGGATTTCCTGTTCGCCTCCTTCACTTCCCCGTTCCTGTTCCAAAAGGAACGCCATATTAGCTCTTTTTTACAAAATATGAATAATTAAAGGCCTAAATTGCACTGAATATGCAAAGTAACTGCCTGAAAGTTGTAACTACATGCTAGCAATGAAAAAGGTAGTCGGAGCACAGCAAAACCGGCTACAGTGCCAAACCGTTGGGAAGAGGACGTCTGTAATTGATGACTTTGTGCTCTCAATAAATACTGTACAACACACACACATACACATATACGCACAAGCACAGGGACATAATTCAGACTCTGACTCACTCCCTTTAACAGAAAGTCAATAACAATACAGGAATGATTAATCAGTCCCTCCGTGGTCCCTCCCTCTCTACTCACCACCTTCCACTCTCTCGTCTCAACCCCACTCACCCTCTCTCAGCTCAGTATTGATCTGAATGCATTTGCTTCCCATTTATCCGTTAGTCTCCCTCCCCCATCACGTATGCACCGCCACTGCATCGAGTGGTCACAAAGAACCTTCCACACAGGAGTATCTTCGGTGCACGTGAACGACACACACTCACAGACACAGGCATGTGCAGCCAAAGCAAACACACATCCCAGCGGTGTGCACGGCGACCGATACTCTGATAGGTACTACACTTAACTGTATTGCACTGAGGGATTTGGTTTGATTATTCTGGAGTGCAAATTAGAGAGGTCCTTTTCATAGCGCAGGTGCTTTATGTGTGTGTGCTTGAGTTTGTGTGTTGCACACACACATTAGCCTAAACACAAAGCGGCATTCTTACAGGTTTAACTGACAGCTCATTGACCCCCCCCCTTGCTTTCCCCATTGCCATTCTGGTTGGTGGTACACAGGTTGCCATGACACCAGACTGTTTTGTCTGCCCTTTGACCTCTTTTAGGGGTTCCGTGGTCAATCAGGCATTACATGTGAGGGGCAAATAGAAGGGAGTAGAAAGAGTGGGGGGTGTATTTCCCGTGTAAAAATGAGGTCCGAAAGGTCCGCCTATACATCCACTTTGTATGGAGCAGGAGGCAGGGAGCCTCCGAGAGACTCACAGTGAAACAAAGACACATGTGCACGTACAGGCATGGCAGTGCTCTGCAAGGGTAAATGAACTAGGCTGGAGCTCCCAGGGGGTGGGGAGTTATTATGTTCATTGTGCAGTCGGCCAGCTAAAGCTGTTTGGCTGCTTCTTTTGAAGTTATATTTATCAAACTGGAGCAGGAGGCTTAGCGCTCCGAGCTGGTGTATCGCTTTGTCCACAAAAAAGAATGCATGTGTGCACTGAGATGGCTTTTAGATACCAGGACTCAAACACCCTTAAATGTTTATCTAAACAATCCCAAACAGAAAATTAAGCATGAAAAAGAAATTATATTAGAGTGTTTATCATCAGTACTGTCCTGCCCCGATACCTTCAAGTGGTGAAACACTGACATGAGAGTGTATAATTATCCTCTGTGATTTCCTCATAGCAAACAGAAAGCTAATCATATTGACATAAACATCCAAGCGTTTATTAACGGCAGCACCTGAGAAGCAAAGTAAAGCACTGGAGCATTTACAGTAACTTTTTAAATTAGGAAAATTAAAAGTTGGATTTGAAAATTGAATAGATTTTTGCAGTGTTAGAAAAATGTAAACATTGATTCATCTCCCATTTTATTTCATGTGATGGTAACTGGCTGTGGCCATTCAAAGACTGACATAAAGAACCAAATGTGTTGTTATTTTTTTCCAGTTTAATTTATTAGTTTGAACATGACTCCAGTGTCGTGTCTGGGAGCTGTTCTCCTGAGTAGCTCGGTGGCTTTTCAACGGTCTTAGCCAGTGACGCCTCCACTGTTGCATGGACTGAACCTGTGACCTCTTGGTTAAACAGCCTTTATATTCAGCTTGTCTCCCTCTAACTAACGTGTGTGTGTGTGTGTGTGTGTGTGTGTGTGTGTGTGTGTGTGTGTGTGTGTGTGTGTGTGTGTGTGTGTGTGTGTGTGTGTGTGTGTAAGGGTGTGTGTGTGTGTGTGTGTGTGTGTGTGTAAGGGTGTGTGTGTGTGTGTGTGCTCTATGTTTCAGCCGGTCTCTCCTTCCCGTTTGAGGTACACACCTGGGACACTGTGAGTAATCTCAATAAATCAAAGAAAAAATATTTTTCTGTTATACATTTTGCTCATCCAGTTATTCACCAATTCACATATTAATTTGCATTTATCTCTGCTCTTTCTCTGTATTTGACATGATTCAACAATAATGTGAAGGTTTAATGCATTTTGACTTGATCTGTTTAAATGTATGTGCGCTGTCAATACTGTAAACTTGTGCTGACTTATGCACTTTCCGACCTACAGCATATCTCAGTAAGTACACAGTCATAAACGCATGCACAGACATTTCATTTCTCCATTCACGAGTCCGTTCATTACCTCTCTATGCAAACGCTTATACACACATTGGGTGAGTAATTTGAGCCTTTTGAGCATAATAGACTGAAATAACTTCAAGGAGTAATAGGCTTTTTATCTCCTGTAAGGCAAGATATAGGTAATGAGTGCACACTATCAGTTAAATTGAAAATATTTATCAAGCCACTGAAATGCTCCAGAAAACCACACACTGGAGAAAAGCTATAAGATCTCAAATTGATTTATATACTGAAATTAAAAAAATTAATAATGATGGTATTTTTGATGATGCAACCACAGATTAAAGTAGGGTGCCGCTGCTTCTGCGCTGCTGTGTTTGGCAAAATAATCAGGCAACCAGTTTTTTATTACCACACCCTCACCACCATCAAAGATCTGCACCCACACACACACACACACACACACACACACCTCCACCACTTTGAAACCCAGCTGTTTAATTTCTAAACACGTACTTTCTTCCATCAAGCATCTGACTGGAAACTTTGCAAAGGAGGAGCTACGCTAAAGCAGACACACACCAATCCCAGCATACGGTTGACAGTTGTGCCATAGCAACAGTTTGGCTAGTTGCCAGGCTGTTGGAGTTGCCAGGCAAAGGGTTCCCATGGCAACATTCATTTTGCCATCTTGGTATAGGAGGCTGGCGTCAACCAAAGCAGATTAGTGTGGGATAGAGCTATTGCTCTCACCTGGGAAAAACACATGCATATTTTAGCAGATAACCTTACTGTGATGTTTCATTATCAGAGATGTTGCATTTCTGCAGTGCAAGTGTGCAACATTTAAACTGGGAACCACGGCTTTGGTGCATGGAAATCATCTGGTATTTTACATTCAAATCTGAGTATTTTCCATCTTTCAGTTAACGCAGATTACATTATGTGCATTTCATCACCCGCTATCACTCCTTTGAATGGGAATCTGTCTGGCTATGCCGACTGGTAAAGCTGCACATTAAGTGATATCCCGGTGTTTGCTGCTATATGCAGGTGGTGATAAAGTATGGGAGGATTTTGAACTTGAAGGGAGACCACCCCCACTTATGAATCACACCAGATATTTTTCACAGTGGAGTACTCTTTCACTGGCTGCTTCAGGGTGGAGTGAGCAAGAGAGAGAGAGAGGGGGAGAAGGATAGCTGACATGGCACAATTACACTGCATTTCTGCGTGATTTGACTGTGAAAATACTGCAGACACTGGGTAGAAAGTAAAGGGTTGTGGGTGTGAGAAAAGGCTGACCAGTGTGTGTGGATGTGGATAGAGAAGGCAGGAGGGGGGTGTGAAGACAGGGGGTGGTTAAAAGGGTAAGAGGCGGGAAATGGGGACCCATGAGGGCTAAAGCAGAGAAAAGGTTGAGTGAACGAAGAGAGGAGGGGGTGCACTTTGGGACAGGAGAGTGAAAGGGAGCGGCAGAAAAGACGGGATTAGGACAGTAAACACATACCAAAAGACAAAAGAGAAGAGGAAGATAGGACGCTAATTCACCTGGCGTCATTTTTACAATTACAGCAGCACATTGATCGATTGGCCACATGATTAAAACTATCTAGTTTATTCGTCTCTGTGTTTGTCATTGTTAATCCACAGCTGCACAGTTCAGCACGAGGCCTGCAGAAACATAGGTGCGGTCACTGGTTCTTTTCTGGATTGTGTTGCTTCTTGAGCAGACGCCGTGCTGCTCGCAGGGCTCCCACATACCGCTGTCGTTTGTCAGGGTAAATAATCCTCAGGTTGTCTTCATGTTGACTGGATTTCTGTTTTTATAATGTGCTGCGGCAACACTTTAAAAGGCATTTCCACAACATATTGTCTTGCCCAGTCTGAAGCTGTGCTCTAAGTAACATAATACTCCTGGCCCGTAGCTGTTGGAATGTAGCATTGTGCCAGGAAATGGTGTAGCGTAGCACGCAATAACTATGACTTCTACCGAGAGAATCCACAGACCTGAAAACAGCTTTGGTTTAGAAGTAATTTATTCACAGCGTTGGACATAAAGGAAATTCCTTTTTGACTGTGGAGCAGAAGTCGCCCAGATTTAGACATAACAGCTGACAGCAGACTGGATGATGATGACAGTGCTATGGCAGATGGCATTTAACACCCATGAAATCCTGTCAACTTTAAGGAGTATCAGACAGCTGATTTGGACGAAACGCTGCAGCGTGTAAATGTCTGGAAGTGCAGATCCAAACATCGTGGTTAAATTAAAAGTTGGACACAGTGATAATAGCTGGTGATTCATTTTTTGTGAGGGAATATTAACAATAATAATAAGACAAAGAAGAACCTTGCATAGTAATTATAGCAGCAACAAAGCACAAAGGCAAGAAATAATACATATCAAAATAAATAAAGTGTACTGTACGTTATGTACCTGTAACAGCCTGTATGTAACAATGCTAGGCCAAGGCCCGACTGCATTTTGCAGTTGTCAGTGCTGCTCTATTGCAGAATATTAGTGTTGAACGAACGGGGCATAGGAGGAGAACATAGAAGTGCGACGGAGTCACCACTAGAGGGCAACAAGTCCTAAGAAATCTGTGGAAACGCTGTGAATGATCCTAGAAAATTAGGCTTTTGTAGTATTCAGACCTGTATAGATTTGTTGAAGTGGATTTTTATAGCTTTGTTCAAAAATGGGCAAACTTCAGAACAACAGTATTCATTGTCTGTTTTGTTCCATCCAGTTTTACACCTTGTTCTATCAAACTCATCGTTCTCCTACTTTGGTATTTATACGCCCTTTATTTGACTGGCACAGTTACTGCTTGTTTATGAGCTTGTTTTGTTAAATTACCTCCAGAAGGTGTTGATTTTAGTCTGAGCTCCTCCACTACTTCCATTTCTGTGGCACCATTTTGTGTGTAATTTCCAAATAACCCTTATTTCTAGATCACCTTTCCCACTGCAGTCACGACTGCAGATTTATTCCCGATTTCATGTCACAGAGTGGTAAAAAGCATCTCCTCACACAGAAATCACCATTCCTTTCCTAGTACTGATCAAAACAGTCCAGTTTATCCATCATAACCACAAGCTTAGACAGACATGTACCACCAACTGAGCCCGGTGGGAAAAAGCAATGCTTTATTTTGTCATCAATCAAAATGTATTTGCCCAAATCCAAGAGCAAAGAGAAAATAACAGCATGAAATCATTCTTTAGCACAACAAAGCATGCACAAAAGAAAATCAAAGTAGTAAAATCCCCTTTTGAGTCTGAATGTCCCATTCTCAAAACTCACAAAAGATATTCAGTGAGGCGTAATGAAAGTAATGCTAACCGCCAGACTGAAGTGAGAAGTAAAGTAATTGGCTGACTAGCAGACAGGAGCCGACCATGTGTTTAACACCTGCATCAATTCTGCATCACGTCAAATTCTATTTAAATAACATCTGGCTTGACCTGGGACCTGCTGACGAAGATCTTGTCTGGACAGCGTCTCTACAGTCTGTGCTCTGCAGTGTGAGGTAGTTGGTTGTATGGTTTCGCATAATAAACAGCACGGAGATAACTGTACAACCTTCTAGCTTTCCTTGCGGAGTCACTTTTTGCCACCTCTAAAGTACCCCCGCTAGAGAGGTAAGTATGGTGTTACTCAGCCAGAGGATCTCCGAGTGCTTAATGACATGACTTGTATTTTTAAACTGCGACACCTTTTATCTTCTCAGGTCTGCTCAGATACTCTCATCCTTGGGCAAAGTCCTCAGAAGCCTTTTTAACATCCTCGTACACGTGTGTATAATATTTGTAGCAACCGCACGTCTGTTAGTCAGCCCACCTACTGCTTGGTGGGTTGTTGGTTGCATACTAGCAATCAGTGGCTCCCACTGATAGGCAACCTTATGACTATTTTTCCCCATAAATGTCACAAGGAAAGAATGAAATAAATAAATCTTCCAGTCCCTAATGGAGTACAACATGTCAGTGTACATAATACACACCTTTGCTATTGAAACCATGGACTCCCTGCCTGTGCTCGGGAGCGATTCATGTGATTCATGTATTACTACAACAGGTAGTGTAGCCTCGTCTGCCTGCCGTTAAAATTTACATGTCGCTACTACTTTCATGTTAACACTTTGTATAGTCTCCTGCATCTACCAACACACACTATCGCACTAATTTATCCAGTTTTATTACCATAGAACGTCCCCTCCTCCTTCCCTCTCAGCATGTCAGACTGCTGCTTGAGACAGCAGCCATCTGCAGTGCGTTATAGCCGGCTCTCCTCCCCTCCTGGAAGGCAGAGAAATAGGGGGGTATATATCAGAATTGTGCTGATTCGGCACTGTCAGTCCTAGCTTTTTTTTTTTTTTTTTTGTATCATCCACCACACAACACTGCTGTCCTGCCAGACCAGACAGCTGAATGTCTGACAGTCGCAGGGTGTGTGGGTCAAGAATAATGTACACGGGATGAAGGGGCTACATGCCCTGTCGTTCTGTTTCTCTAATGCACCAAAGATTGTTTATACCGGGCATCGCTTATACTTGGCTCATTTTCTGACTTGGCAGATGCTAAACATTGTGCGTGTTTGGGAGCAGATTGTTATATGAACATATTCTCGTGCATCCATGTGCACGTATGCTGCTCTAAAGGCAACACCACAACTGCTCCCGCTCTAAGACAATGTGGATGCATTGACACAGCACGCTTTACTCTTTTTTTTTTTTGCTTTTGTGCACGTACAGTAAGTTGCAAAAACACATGTAATGAGTCGGAACGTGCTGCCAGAAATGTCTCTCATCTCTTGGGATATAACAGTGAACTAGAGCATCCCGATCCTGAGACAGACAAGGCAGACACCATCCCAGACTGATGATGTCATTCCTGTGGAGCACTCCCAGTGCTTTGTCTCAGTGGCACTGCAGAGTGCAGCGGCACACACACACACACACACACACACATACCTGTCTGTGACATTTTGCATGTCACCCAGGTTTGGACACTGCTCCTTAAAAGACAGAGCTGTTTTTTTTTTTTGTTTTTGTTTTTTGTTTTTTTTTTCTTGGTTTTTAAGTCAAAATGGCGTCCCGATAGCCAGTGTCTCGGAAAGTAACGTGGCTTACTCGCAAGAGGGCAAACAGAGTAGAGCGCTTCTGCACTCTGTAATTTATTTATAATAAAAACCTGTGTGCATTAAATGTACAAGAATTTGTCTTGGTGACATTAATGCAGGATCAGGTGGAATATTTGTGCTGCACAAGCACATATTGCACAGGAGCTAACAGTCAGTGCAAAAGGACAGTGCAGAACACACAGTACACAGATCACAGCAGACTGTGTAAACACATTCAGCACGTTGTTTATATGTAAATTCAGGTGGCATGGCATTACAGTATGATTGTGGCTATGGAGGAGGATGTGAAGAGTCGGAATAAGACACTTATGGAGAATAGGATCAAAGCAGGAAATAAATTCAGCTGTACAGAGCTAGAATACCTGCTGCTAAAGTGACACAGATGAGGATATAAGCATTGTGGGTATACCATGAATATTTATGAGGTATTATGAATGTGTAGTGTTGTGTTTTTATTTTAACTTACATTTCTTTAGGGTTGGCCCCCCGTCTTGCATATTTATGAAACAGAAGCCATATCTGAAAGCCTTTAAAACGAAGGTGAAGATCATTTCTTAAATTATTTGAATGTGAATGTGAAAGAGATGGATGTAGTTATATGTCCCTGTACTTTTCTCAGTTTCACAGCATCTATTTCATGTTAGCCGGGGCATTGAATAGCTGCCCATCAGAGAAGTGTTTTTACAGGCCTCAGCCTCTGCTCGTTTCTTCAGGCCAACTAATGTATTTTCTTTGTCAGTTTGCTCTCGTTTTCTCTAAATATGTGACACATCGGCGATAGTCTGTTGTACAACATGGTCAGAACACTTTAGGGCCATTATTGATGCTTACACATCAAGTGTAGTGTTTATGCTCCATCTCGCTGAACAGACAGCCAATCAGTGGATCTAAATTGGATTTACTTTCATTTCTGAATTTCCCTCTGGGCCGTATGATTCTGTTATCCAACAAACACAAGTGCAACTCTCTGTCCTCGCAGAGAGTAGCACAAATATTAGAATCAACCTGCCTTTGGACATGTGAACAGACTGAAGAGACACTTTACATGTATGAAAATATCAGTAGGCTATACTGAAATATTATACACAACACCAAATATGCAAAACTCTTGCAATGTCTTTGTTTAGGTTTGCAAAGTGTGAATGTGCGAGAAGGATATTTTTCTCAGTATCTCCACTGTGTTTAAACAGCCTCCACCATTTGCTGAGCACCTTACTGTGCATTGTCCACCTCTAATGTTAAGCTGTATAATCAAGACGCATTCTTGTAATTGGCAAAGCTTTCCACAAGGGTTTATTTAGTGTGTTTGATGTCACTCCAGCTGCAATTTACAGTTGTGTTGGGGCAACGCCATAAATCCTGTAATCAATTTGATGATGGTATGATTGCTGTACACATAGGAGGAGGCAGTAATGTCAGGCTCTCAGGTTCATGAGACTCCTGGGCTTCATATTTTCTCTCTATTCTCATCCTATTAGAGATTCTGACCCTCCCCCTCCATCCCCACTTTCTGCTAGCCTTTCTGCCACCCACCCTCCCCCACCATCTCCCTCTCTCTCTCTCTCTCTCACACACACTCAAACACACTCTCACACACACACACACACAATTCCCTGCTTTCATAGACACACAGACACACACACACACACACATATAAACACACACACATGCATGCACTCGCTGCACTCTCTTTCCATCTCTCACACGTTCACACACATAGACGTACCTCACATACTGGAGTGTGTGTGTGCGTGTATGTGTGTGTGCCGGGGTGTTACAGAGACGTGAGACTTGAGAAACGTGAGAGAAAGAAGAGGGAGATGGAAGGATGACGACTAGAGAGTGTAAAAAAAGGGATGGAGAAAGGAAGAGAAGACACTTTGAGGTACGCTGAGAGCAAGGAGAGACGAGCGGAGACCGTGAATGCAGCATGGTGGGTAAATGAGTATGCGTGTGTCGTCTGTCAGCGTCGGGTAGTGTGTGCGCTGGCCGGTGTGGTTTGTGAATGCAGAAATAATCAAAGCTTTTCTCCCTTCTTCATTTTCTTCTTGTTCGCAGCTCTGTGTGTTTGTGACAGCAGCCCTGCTGAGACAAAAGGTGAGAAGCTGTCAGCTCTGCTGGTGTTAGTCAGATAGGTATGTAGAGAGAAGAATAATGGAATCAATACTATTGTCTGTATCGTACCTGCCGCTGGGCTCTCTGTCTGGCCCCAGCTTAGACCAAAGGAGAGAGAGAGAGCTGAGAGGAAGCACATACTCACTGTGGCTGGAAAAGAAAAGAAAAGAAGAGGATGACTTTAAGGTGATTGTCTTTCTCTTTTACATTTTCACTAAGTAGATTATGGATTGTAACGCCAGTGTGATATGCCTTTTTATGGGAAACTTTTCCATCATTTATTCCCTGCGTATTTTTCCGTGATAAAACAAGTCATGCTGTTTGTGCATGCGTGTGTGCACTCTTCCCATTGTACGTATTTGTAGTATAGCTTCGATATTCTGTGTCTGTGTTTGCAGACACATAAAAAGGCTTTCCATTGCTGTCTAGACTGCATGTTGCCGTCAAGTCATGTCTAGGTCTCATGTTTGATTTGCACCTTGTTTGACTTCTTACTTTCCTTGAACAGCATATATGTCCAGCATATATGTCAATGATGATGTAACTATAATTACTATATTTATATCTATATATATATATCTATATATATATATATATATATATTTAACATTTGTTACAGAATGGCAGTGTTTCACAATTCGCTTTTCCACCTGCTGCAGTTGTCATGAATGTTTATTTCTGTTGTGCCGTTTGTTTTGGCATCATTAATTCACAGTTTCGTTTTACTGAAGCTGACATGAATTATATGCATGTCAAACAAATCTAGAAGCAACCTCTGCTGCAGACAAATCCATAATTCATTTCCAGGTGAAGTTATGACAAATGTCTGCTATTCCCTCTGGTCTGCTCCTGCTGCCATGTCTTCCACATGCAACATTAACTGAGACGATATCAAAATCACACCTCTGGGTTCCAAAATCCTGAGGCCTGTAGCTCATGAAGTCAACCTGTGGGTAAGACAGAATATGCATTACTGCAGCTCGATTTGGTGCAGGACGATCCACGGGCACATTGCACATATTCACGTTTACGCTTAGGTGTTTGACATGACGACAATATGTTTCCCCGAGCGATTAGTCATAAAACGTGTTAATGCTCCAGGACATTTAAACATATTTAGTCTCCCTGTCTTCATATGTGTCATTCTGTCTGTCTACCAGTGGGTGGCATCGGCTTCCAGTGTTCCTACGCAATTAATACATTTTTTCGTTTATCACCAAAATATCCAGAAAGTTTTCCACTGATTTGGGTACAGTTTTACTGACGCTGAAGTGTCATTATTTTTCTTTATTTTTCTTTATTTATAGGTGTGTCGACGTCTTATATTCCCCGTTGGTACTGCTCATCTTCCTCGTAATCATTTAACTATTTTGGTAAGTAGGAACACAGATGCCGTGTAACTTCTAACACTGAGAAAATATAGTACGCTGTAGTAATAAGTGAAGTACTAGCATTATTTAGTACTGAAGTACTAATTAAAGATATCTTCAAACCTGTAAGACCTGCGCAACTTAAAATGTCTGACTGGATAGAGTTGTGGAGAACACAGCTCAGAAATGCTGAGAAAGTCAAATCCCTCTCTATGACTTCCTTACCTGCTTATAAAATGTTAATACAGTAATTTTATTAATGTTGGTAAATGTTATTACAGTTATTACAAGTAAAAATCCAGGCTGTAATTCTGGTACTATGTGTCCTGCAAATGTATGAAGCTGATTTTTAAAACTAATTTGGCTCACTGACCTCCGAAACGCTGTTAGACATTAATAATAAATCATGTTTTAAAATGTCCGTGACATTTAAGAAGACATTTAAGTTTCAAATAACTTGTTTCTCCTAAATAAATTGGAGAATGTGCTGAACACCGAAAAATGTGAGATTATTTGTCCCTGCTGTGAAAAACTTTGCCTCTGTGTGCTGCTCTGCGGAATAAAACATTAGTGTGGGTGAAATGCGGACAAACGTCATTATTATTGGCTGATTATGTTTTCATTGAACTGATCGATTCTGCTTCTGATCAGCAGTAAAACAGGAGCCCGGTCGGTGCCGCAGAATTCAAATGTCAGATGAGGTCACGTCTTCTGTCTTGGTGCAGCTACTCTGCAGTTCTTTCTTTTAACATGTTTCCTCCGAGCCTTCGTTTGTTCGTTTGTTTGTTTGGTGCATTAACCTGCTTTGTATTGAAATCCTCCCTATGTTTTTTAATTTCACAGTATGCCCCTCTGTCCCTGAGACCCTTAACCTGTGAAGTCAAAGCAGGTCACAGGTGAGGTCCTCGGGAACAGGGCTGCATTCAGTTTCAACGTCCCGTTTAAAAGGAGCATTTTATAAACCACCTTGACATGATGAAAACATGTTTATCCTGACAAAAAACCCTCAGAGGATAAAGCGTCGCCCTGCCTGTCCTCCTGTAGTGTATCTCAGTACGTCTCCTCTATCTCCGTATCTTCACCTGTCATGTCATGACCCAGACTCACTGTACAACATGAGGACAACAGACAGGACAACAGACTCTCAAGGGGGCCAACCCTATTGGCTGGCTTTGTGTTATAGCCTTGAATATGGGCCAGTAAGAAGCCAGCCGAGGGTTGTGACCCCGTCATGTATGGCACCTTCAGTAATCACTGAAGTTTTGACATAATGATCATGTTTTTGTACTTTGTACTGGAAAAGCCACCCTGCTGTTGTGTTTTTGTTGATTATCTTAATAAAATCCACCAAAAAGCTTTTCTAATGTGTGAGTTTATGTCTTTCTGTGTGACGCCCAACATAACTCCACAGGTGTTACGTTCTCAGTCGTCCGGTTTTACTTTAGTCTTACACGAAGCACCGGCTCTTGAATATTAAATGCAATTGAAAACATATTGTGAAGATTATTCTCTGTCCTTTTTAAATGACAGCATCATCTTCCACATGAAACAACAAGTGAAACGTGATGCTGCGAACGTGCTTGTAAATGCTCTGGGCGTGCATAAAAGGGTTTTACCAAAGTGCCCTTGTCAGCACACACATGCTGTGTACAAACAGACACAATGAAGAGCTCTAACACACACACACACACACACACACACACACACATATCTGGGAGTTTCCTTGACTGACCGTCTGACTAGCTATCTGACTTGGGCAGTCCTGGAGCAGACGCTTGCCTAATATTGATCGGTTTGTCTGTGTGGAGACAGATGAATGCATTAATACCCAGCTCACCCTGCCACTGGAAATATATTAAGTTCATGTATTAGGCACCCTGTCTGGTTGTCATGGAGATGCACCGAGAGTAAGGGACCAGGCAGGAGGGGTTGAGGGGGGTGGGGGGTGTAGGGGGATACAGGATGTGATGAGGCAGTCGACTTGATTTGTAGTCCCGCTCCCTCTTCCTCTGTCCCTGCCTCCGTCTGTCACTTGTGTGTCCTCTCTTACCTCTGGCACATTTCATCTCTTTGTTTCAGCTGCCTTCCTTTTCGTTCAACGCCACTTTTTGAATTTTCTGAACTCCACCGGCAACAACGTGCACGTTCTCTGTCTCGCCTCTCGCTGCTATTAATTTTGCTGTCCCTTTTGTTCTTTTCTTGTTTTGTATTGTTCTATTTGGGTTTCATTGTCCAGCTCACCATTCCCACACGACCAGTTAGACTTTTATTGTTTCTATATTTCTCCGGGGTTTTTTTTTTTCCCTGACACGTTTTTCACTTTCTCCCTGCACATACATAAGCATTTAACTCTCTCTACATCTGCCCCTCTGCCCCCCCCCCCCCCCCCCCCTTCCCCACCGCCGCCGCCTCTCTCATTGGCTCCCTGCATCTCTGTGCTCTGCAGTAAAACTGGTGCATTGAGGCAGCAGGAAAAGGGGACTAGAGACAGTAGAAAGGAGGGAAGTACAGAGTGGAGTCTGTGATGCTCCCCTCTTATAATACCCAAGCATGATGAGAAAACATGAGCAAAAGATGCTTTCAAAATCCCTGATGTTATGCAGTGCGTGCGTGTACAATTCATATTCAAGGCTTCATTTTTCAAGCTTCTCCCAGAACATAAAATCTTGGAATTTCCACAGACGCAGTCGCTATGAGATGGATTTGAATCAAAACTGTTGATTTAGAGACATTCACTTGGGTTTGCTGCTCATGTTGGAAAATGTGCACATCTGCTTTGTGGCTCATGTGTATTAGCTTGCTGTGCAGCACCTCTCTAAGTTGCTTTCAGTGCTTCGTTGACGTGGACGACAGTCTTCGCCTGTGTTGGGGTCACGTTTTGACTGTGTACAATATCAGAAATGTGGATGCCTGCTTCACCAAACTGGACGAGATATTTAACAACGAGAGTGTTATTGAGGCTGGCAGAGTGGGTGTGGAAACATTTTTTATAACGGTTTATCATTTTTAATCAAGGCAAATATAATCAGCCTGGTGGTAGCACGTGCAGGTGTGGGGGAACTGGTTTTTTCATGTGTGATGTGGTCCCCTTTTCCAGGTAAAGGCTACGACAAACAGCTGAAGGAAATTCTGGATGCAGAGATCCTGCCCATCGTAGAAGAGTTCGACAAAAAGCTGAACAATGGTCAGATAAACAGTTGCTCTGACAGGCACATAACTGCACATGTAAATGAGTCTTTAGAGCATCAGAATTGTTTAGTAAGGTCAGAAAAACAGGGGCAGTTAGAAATAAGAGATTTCAAAATGATGCCCTAAAGCACACAATTCACCAGGATGTGTTGAGCCAAATATTTCTGTCTTTCTCCTCCTCCTCCTCCTTTCCATCCATCAGACACAGTGTATGAGGAAAGGTTGCAGACAGCAGCAGGCAATTTCATCGCAGCTGCCTCCAAACTGCCTAGAGGTGAGACATGGACTCTTCCCCTATCCTTCATTTTTTCCATCTGTAGTAAGGCCGATATTAGGTCATTACGGCTCAGCTCTGATGTCTGTACTCCTACTGTAATGAGCTAGTTACATTTTTACAGCAAATAGTACGGAGAGAAAAGACTGAGCTGACTCATCCTTCCTACACTAAATCAAGTCGTCCAATCAAAACAATATTTGCTAATCTACGTTAACTTCCTCTTCTTCTTTCCACAGTCTCTGGATGCTTCCCTCCTTGTGGTCAGTGCCTTTCTTCTTCTTCTTCTTCTTCTTCTTCTTCTTCTGCTTCTTTTTTTTTTTTGCCTGTTCAATATAATCATTTATGTTAACAGAAACAAAATCCATGTATCAGTATCTGTTCCACGCACCCGTCAGGTTTTCAGAGTGCAGGTGCAGTATACAACTGTATTACCTGCCAGTACAACTCCTGTGAATTTCCTCTCGACTGTCCAGGTGAGTATTAACAGTCTGTCCAACATGTTGGATTACTGATACTGTTAAATCACAATTTTCAAATAGGGAAAAGGGCGTACTAATCCAGGCTGGATCCATTCTTACATAACTATATTTTCACCTTTATAAACATACGCTCTCAATCCTTGAAATGCTTCTCTTTTGATCCTTGAAATGCTCTTAGCAGAAAACCTGGATTTGAAAAAGAGACCAAGGCATGGTTTTATTTCCACACATTATATCAGAGCCCCCAAGGTAGTCTTTAAGTCCTTGGCTTTTTTATGCAAGGTGACAGTTGACTCCCACACACAATGGTATTCGTATCAACTCCATACAGCACAGCCACTGTTTAGCATATCATCACTTTTACTCCACTCCTCAGAGACTGGGCTTAAGTATTATCATTAAGGAGGGTTCAGACTGCAGGAGCTGCCCCCGTATGAATTTTATCTGAGTGTCTGTGTCTGTCTGTGTGTGTGTGTGTGCTTCTGTCTGTGTGCCTGTGTGTGGCTATATGTTTATTTCAGTTAAAGAAATTAACGTAGTGGAGTATAGCAGGAGCCAAATGTGGTGCGACGTGCCTTTTCCCTTACCAGACAATATCGAGGTGATCTGGAGGTTTGCAGAAGAGGTATGCTTGACACATGGGGACGCAGTCTGGGTCATTGCAATACCTTTAAGGGAATAGTTCGACCATTTTGGGAGATAGGCACATTGACTTTGACAAAGAGTATCACTGGTAATGCAAGACTCATGTTTAATTATGAAAAAGCCAGAAATAGCGCTGCATAAAGACTGGACATTTATTTATTTACACTGTGCACAAATGCAGCAAATTGAGCTCAACAGATCCTCTGCAGGAACAAACTGGTCTTGTGCTTTATGGAGATGGAACGAGAAAGCGTCCACAGTGGATGCAGGATATTTTAGAGCGATGTATTTGTCACATATTGTCAAAGACCACAAGTTGTGCTAAGGAAACCTGCAGATGTTTTATCTGTCAGAGCCAGATGTGATGAGCCAACTGTAAACTGACCAGTCCATAAATTACGTCACCAGCCAGATAATTAATAGTAGCACAGAAATATTTGCAGTCCTCTCATCCATTATTCAACACAACACAAGACAGAGTCATGGTTTGGTTTTCTTTAATACTGCACAGAGCCAGGCTAACATTTCCACCCTTTCTCCTGTCTTTATGCTAAGCCAAGCTAATTAGCTGTTAGCTGTAGTGCTATATTTACCATTAGTAAGTATAATATCAATACCCTCCTCCATTTAACTGCCACCAAGAAAACATTCTCTCAAAATGCCAAACTATTCCTCAAATACTGCTCACAGTTTGTCTTTGCATCTGCACAGATGAATATAAATCTATATGCAGTTTGCTGTTTAAGCTGTGAGCAGTTATTCCTACAGGTGGAAACCCAGCAGGTGGATCAGTTTAAAGAAGTGACTGCAGGGGTGGACACGCTCTATTCTATCCCTTCAACCACCTTGCAGCATCGAGGCACCTACCAGTGTGAGATCCTGTCAGGCCAGCGCTCCATTGTACGACTATACTACTATCTCACAGGTAACAAGATTAACCACTTTGGTGAAAAACAATTGGAAACTGATGACGTTTTTACTGGGACGCAGAATAAATCTGCTTCACACATATTGGCAGATCATGGTGGGTGGATACAGGTGCACTGAATATAATTTGTCTGCATCATATTTATTCTGGTAAAAGGAGGAATATATGCAAGCTTTATAAATATAAATGTTAAAATCATGTTGATAGGGTCAAAGTTTATTTTATTTATCTTGTTAAGTGTAATGGCTCCTGAGATAACAGGTATTTAGAACACATTTTTTATTTTACTTGCTTTTTTGTTGTTATTTTTAGGTGAGTTATTATATAGTTGTTTTTTTTTACTCCCCTGCATTCATTGTCCCGGTCTCTCTTTCTCTAAGTGACCCCCCAGTCTGTGGCAGGCCACACAGAGCTGCAGGAGCTGTTCGACCTGTCTCTGCTCCCAGGAGGGCAGTTACTCCCTGCGCCTGGCGGTCCTCCCCACTCCCCTCTCCTCCCCTCGCCACTGCTTCTCACTGCCTGTTTAACTGCATCGCTGCTGCTGCTGTTCCTCTCCCTGGGGTAAAACTAAACTATTATTGCACTATATGAGACACAAACAACACAGAAGCTTGTAAATGTACACCTTTTCTCTATATAAAATGCCCCGAGCCAACGCATATTTATTAGTTATTATATTGTGCACTTTTCATTGGCTATTTCAGGGCATTGCATTTGTCATCATTAGCAGCACAAACAAGTCATTGTGAACAAGCAGATGGAGATGAAGATTTAGGATCCTGAGGATTATGAAGATTCATGTAGTGTAATAAAGGTGGTCATAGCTGACAGAAAACCTGTGAATGCCTCCTTTGTCCAGTAGAGGGCAGGAGACACCCAGTATTTAGTTTTAATATTTCTATGATTGCAAACTATGATGCATTACTGTGTATTAAGAATCGCTAACAAAAGTAAAAGTAGCTTCACTTTCTGTGCCAAAATGTGAATTTTTAAAAAATTAAGATTCTGTTTATTTTTTCCTTGATAAACGGAATAATTTCTCTGTTGTTCAATTACGATTAAATTTCAAATCCTTTCAGAACAAATAGATTTTTCATTTTAACAGAATATAATATCCCGAGGATTATGAGGATTCACGTAGTGTAATAAAGCTGTTACATCCTGTGGTCATAGCTAACAGAAAACCTGTGCATGCATCCTTTCTCCAGTAGAGGGCAGGAAATATCCACTACAATGTGCTGGAAGAAGCACTACTCCCACTGCGTTCTTGCTCCAAAACTGTACTTAAAAAAATAAGATTTATTGCAGAGTTGAGTTTATTTTTCCCTTGAAAAACGGAATCATTTCACTGTTGTTGTTTCAAAACAAACGTGCTTTTAATTTTAACAGCATATAAGAAGTCGTGTAAAACACCGTCCTGCTACTGGATATTTATAGTATTTTTAAAAGCAACACAGAAAGTTGCCCACACACACACACACGCACGCACACGCACACACGCACACGCACGCACACACACACACACACACACACACACACACACACACACACACACACAAGCTAAAGTTACACTATAAAATAACAAATGTAAAGTGACCTGATATGGTATTGAGGATGTAGATGTGATTACGTACAGGACAGACAAGATTCCTTTGACAGGGTGGAAGTCAACTTGCATTTTGGCAGGAAGGAGTGTGGATGTATAGTCATAGAAAAACTCATTAACTAGTAATTTAAGGAATGAGACAGATGTGGGAAGGGTTGGGCAGAGGGCAAGGGGGCACCCGTCTTTAAACATTATGCCTTCGGTTCAGTGAAGAAAGCTGTCAGGCTGAGGTGAAGCTCCTTAAGCACTGTGGCTTTATGGCTGGGAAAGATGTGGGTGATATATTCTGTTACATCCAAATCAAAGTGCTGAGAAGGCTGTGAAGCTTACACGCTACACTCCTAGATTAGAGATTAGAACCAAACTCAAACTGTATTTGTATATTCCCTTGCTCGTGTGGCAGGAACACTGAAGAAGACTGCTTACATTTTCCTCCTGTGAAGGAAATCAGATTTTTAGGTTATTTGATTTATTTAAATATGCTAAAGTCTGATTTTTTTAATCTTTTCTTCCCTGCCTTGACACAATGTGAATTTTTGCTTCATTAGATTTAATATCGTGTATGAGCTTTTTCATTTATTTTGCAGTGTATGCAATCTCTCAGATCCATGCTGTTTGCATGAAGGAGAACCAAACATGTGTTATCCAGCTCTTCGTTGATTGGCCCAATCATGCAGATCACAATCACCTGAGTGATGAATTTGATTGTGTCTGTATATTTGCCTGTTTTGGGCTGTTGTTCTCATTTGCCAGTGCCCGAGGAGCAGTGCTGTTCGATTCAAGTGATGTTTGAAAACCGTTAGTGCAGTGTTCAGATCTTTCTGAATCTCTGAGGGAAATCTGTTTTAGCCAGATTCAGACTAAACAAAAACACTAAGCAGAACAGAGTGTGACAGAACGTTTTGTGGTGTCTTTCCGAGGTGTTATCTTGTTTAAAAAGACATAAGAATATCAAAGAAAGACCCTCAGATACTTTGCAGTGGTATCAGAAGAGCTGAGGTCAAACAAAAGGTGTGAGGGAAAAATATGGAGCATTTTAAGATCTTTGAACAGGACCAGAGTGAAATAAGAAGACTTTATTTCAAAGTATGAGGTATTATTATTTCAAGAGCCTCCAGCCATTATGTGATTACAAAGTGACAGTGATATTCACCCTGCCAGATCTGAAGAAGTCACCCTTGACATATTAAAATATATTTAGCTTGAAGTTGCCCTGAACATTATATTTAAATGGTGTCAGTTGGTCCAGAGAATCTTTGGTTGCTAAAACGAAAGACAGCATCACCAAAAACAAATCTGAATCATGAATGAGGATGGGGAAGTGCTTCAATTGCAAAAGACTTCTTTACTAGAATGTGACCGTATGGTCACACTGCACATTTCCCAACATATTTGCTGTAAGAATTAACCCCCGAAGCCTTTGGGAACAGGTCAAGGGTGAATAGCAAAAATCATTCAGAGTTATTAAACCTTAAACAGCTTTCTGCGATATGTCATTAACTGGTGTTGAAGGGGACGTTAGGGGCACAGGGTAGCTTTGTCCCAGCGACAGCCAGTTAGGGAGGAGATGTTTTCTCTGCGTGTTCGTAATCTGCTGTCACACCTCCCTCAACGTGAGCCTTGTCATGTTGATGATCCCTCAGGTCCTACAGTATCTTCGAGAGCAGAGAGTAGTGACGACATGTGACTTTACAGGTTAAGGGGAAACAATGTTGTGGGAAATACTTGTAACTGAAATGTGTTTTATGGCAGGTATGCAATGAATAAAGCCGTAACCTCTGTATTAGCTTTCCTTTGCATCACAACTAACCAGTACACTTGTCCCTGGGGTATGTGTGTAATCTCCCCACCTGCCTGCAATGTCATTAGTTATTGCCAAACTACAACGCTTTCTGACAAGCTTTGACAGTTATGTTTATGACAGGTTAAACTCACCACTCCTATGAAAAACTTTGCTAAGTCCATCATTAACAATTGTTGTGACAACTTGAACTTTGGTGCCCTCGTTGTAAATGCTGAGGTGCCAACTGAGAAACATCAAAATTGTACATCCTTTAATCTGGATTATTGTCATTTATGAAAACATAGTAGTTTCTGCACAAAACTCGACTTGCACTCAAGCGTTTTATTCTTGAGCAGAGTGGTTGTAAGTGTGGGCACAGAGCCTGAGATTATTTCCCCCAGGTGGTTATGAGGTGTGACAATAAACAACAAGAAATTCTTCTGAAGAGGAATTAGCTTGTGGTTAACGCCCTCTTGTATCAAAACTGACCAAAGAAACGGATCAGAGGGGTATGTACACATAATAATAATGACAATTGTAAAGGAAGGGTTTTGAGGAGATAAGAATGATTGTGTACATCTAACACAACTACACAAATGCATTTAATTCCACCTTCCGGCCAATGCCGCTGGCGTATGAGTATACGCTTAATGCGTATGAGTATACGCTGTGGGAAAAGAAAATGCAGTGGTCAAGCAGTGGTGAAAAGTATAGCAGCAAAAGCTGTCGGGGAACTTCATCATTAAAACACAGGCAAAATGTCAGTTTGCAGTAGGTTACCCAATACAGCCTGTATTGGTTGCAAAACAAAAAAATCACTGTGGTTTTATTTAATAACAGTCTGAACCTTTAAAGGTGGCGAGACAAAATATTTTGTTAACAATCTGTAGAAGTGGTTTTATTGATTGTTTTCGTAGGGAAAGGTATAGGCCTGCTTTACTAATATGAAATTAACGTCATAAATAAATAAATCAATAATTCATATATACTGTAATGTATAGGCATATTCTCCCAGCATTAAGCGAATATCAGTGTTGGTGGGTTAGAAGATCAAAATAATAATTTCATCAAATACATGCTGCATGGACAGAGGTGTGCTGGTATTTTTGTGTGGACTGTGTCCCTGTTGATACTTGAAGTTGCTCTAATTATATGAATAATAGAAATGACAGCACAGACACAACTTCAGCTCCAAAATATTATTAATTGTAGGTGGTGACAGTGAGACGTACATACACCTTTGACGTGAGCAGGTGTACAAAAGAAGGTGAGCGAGGTGTTGGTTGGCACGTAACCAAATTTATAAAATCAACACAGGTACAAGAGAAAATTTGCCAGTGAGCAGTGGGTGGCAGTGCTAAATAAGAAGTGTGTATGACGAGCCACTGTATCATTGCAGATTACCAGAGGGTTTTTGCAGCAGTGGAAGGGAATAGGTGGGCTGTGAATCCAAGGTTGTGCAAGACTACCAAGCCTGGGAAAGTGGGAAAGCACCAAACATCTTGAAGCAGACCGTGCACACAGGCCTCAGTCAACTATGCAGGTCCAGATTTACAAAAGGAGAAACTGTAGATAAAATAAGTGTGTTAATAAAGACACTGACCTCTCCATGGAGAGGGCCCTTTGCGATGTACAAACATCTTGGATGAAGAAAAATTCAAAACTGGAAAAACTGGCAAACATTGATTTGACCAAATATATTCCCTGCGTGATTCATTAATAGATTTGTATAATGGAAGCAGTACTGCCCAAACAGAAAGAATTTCTAGAAATCGCCCTGTTATGTAATCTACAGTACTCGTTCACATGTGCCCAGTGATAGAAATTATATGTATCTACCCGAGTCCAGTCCTATTTGTCTAGAACATGTGGAAGTTCATATGATGTGAATTGGTTTGCATACCTATGAAAAAAAAAAAAAAAAAATAGCTTTGGGCAATATGGCATGAAATGATGTCAATGGCCAAGTTAGGGACAAAGGGGAGGCTTTTCCACTCCCAGCCTGTTAGGGAGGAGATGTTTTGTACCCTGTGTTCATGGTCTACTGTCACACCTGCTTCAAGGTGAATCATCATGTTGGTCATTAGTAAGGTGTGTCAATATCTTTGATAGACAATACTGTGGATCTGTGACAAACAAGTCACAGTGAAGGGGGTGTTGCAATAAATAATGTTGTACTGGTGTGTGGGCATGTGGACGATGTTCCTACCTGCCTCACCTGTGTTTCCAGCAGCTAAGCTTCAAGGATTTCTGGTATCCTGTGATATTGTGCTTCTATATGTATATATGACAGAAACACCGCACCTCTCCTTTTAAGAAGAATTATTGGGTCCACACTTCATAATTAGTGTGACAACTGAGCCTTAGGTGCCCTCGATAGAGATTTCTCAGGTTTAATCAGAATAACCGTTTGGAGAAACCAGCTGTGAAATGTTGAGGCATCAAAACTGGTGGAGCAAAATTATTTTTTTCTAAAGTGATCCAAAAGAATTACAACTATTTATTTTCTAATCTCAACACACTGAGCCTGCGTGGTACAAACTGTCGATCCCCCTGTCATTCTTAAGAAGCCAGTTCAAATCAAATGTATTCAGATATTTATTAATGCACTGAAAAAGAAATCACATCGTATTTATTCAGTTTACTAATGAACACTGGAACAAATAAATACAAACTATTTGTGTTCAATAAAGTAAATACTCTTTAATTATTTTACTCCAGCACAAATATTAATACTATGACTATCATTTTTATTATTATCATTATCATTGTTACTGTGCAGGCCCACTAGTGTTTTCTCTATAGTAAACAATGTGTTTGCTTCAGTCACATCCTGGTCAAATGAAAATAATTTCTTTATGCAGGTTCGTCACAATAATGAGACCACACACAGGTGGGTCCAGCACGCTGAAGTTCTTGTAACTAAAAAGGCTTCCATTTTAAAAAAAATGCAGCAATGGCAAAAAACTACACTCACATTCCTGCACTGACGTTGGTGCACATTCCTTTTATGACACATACAAGCATTTATGTCAGCATTCATGTCATCTATGTCCAACATTGAAACAAAGAACATAGCAACGTTTTAGTAGTAAGGACAAACACTGAGGTTGCCATCTGAATAAAAGATTTAAAAAAATAAAATAAAATTTGCTCTGGTCAGATGTACAAGGTGTTTATTGAATTAATTTGATTTAATGAATAATTTATATTCTGTATATACTGTGTTTGACTACCACTGTTGAGTGGCGGCTTTCTAACAATCAATCAGCCCATGATTTTAATCACGTTCTATAACAAGCTGTAAATTATATTTTAGGGTCCATTTCAAGTCCACAGATTAAATCCAAATGAAGTTAAGTCCGTTGACATTTCTTTTGGAACAAAGGTGATTTTTAATGGGGTCCTCATCCTGCACTAGTGGAGGTAACTCAGGTAACATTTGTAGGTAACACCTACACCGACATTGGCACATTTGTAGGTGTTACCTACAAATGTGCCAATGTCGTTTACTGACATTAAAACTTGTTAAGTTTTTGATACACATCATTATACAACCTATTATGTAACTTATGCAACAAGGAACAACAAAACATATGAAACAACAATCTGTGGGACTTATTGGGACTTATTGTCTGACTCACCCTATTATGACAAATATCATCCATGTGCTTATGAATATTGTCCTAATATCCTAATGCCTCTGCGAATGTACTTTCACAGAGGTATGTGCCCTGACTGGTCCAGCTCGAACAGAAAAATGTTGTTTGAAATTGCTGAGAGCTATAAGTATTGTGTGTATGTACAAGCTGTCAATCATATAATATTACCTTCTGCACATTTTTTTCAAATGTTTATCACCCTGGTTTGAGGTGGTCAGATTTTAGAATTGACCATTTCAATGGCAATTTAAATATTTAACTGGCCTAATGCCAAAAAGGCAAAAGCTCAATAGTAGTAATATACTTACATACTTATAAAATATACTTAGTAGTAATATACTTTAAAAAGTACTTACTGTGACTGGCTGCCATTTTTAACACCACAGCCCATCAATATACACCCAAGAGATTAGTTTTCCCAGAAATACACTTTCCAGTCACATCATTTAATCGTCCCGACCACATCCTAATAGAGGCCAGCATTAGTCCAACAGTTGGACATGACCAAATTACCTCCATTACAGCAAAGAGAGCTGACAACACTGATCACAATCATCATCACAAACTTTGTCTTGTGGGCCCACAGCCCCACATTCACAGCAGTATTCTGTATCTCTTACAGCACCTTCTGCATGTTTCTAATTCCAAACTGTGAGGCAAGCTGCCAAAACTAAGTAATAATAAATCACTCAGTAAATAATAATAGGGGGAAGGTTGAAGCGACTGTAGTGAACAAAGAGCAACTTGACCAAATGGTGGGTTTCACATCTGTTTCTGACAATCATTTCAACAGGTGTTACAAACAATGGCTGCAGAGTGTGACTAATTCAGTCGAACGCAAGCAAAAACCCATTACGTTCTTAGTTGTGCTGGCACGCCTCACATTTCACAGGTGTGAGTGTGTATGATTGTAGAATTATTTATTGAAGATCAGAGCAAATCACACCAGTATGACCTTTAAACCATGACCTACTTTACCGTGACCAAACACTGGAGATGAAAATGGCGTCAGAGTCCGACCCAGTGAAAGGCAAAAAACTAAAAATGTAACATTTCCATAAAGCTTAGTTGACACAGTTCCTGTGGTTCAGGTTTGACAACAGGGGCGGTTCTAGACCCCTTTTAGGGGGACTTAGCCCCCCTGTCTGTCATTTCAGCCCCCCTAAAACAATCAACTATCAAAATTTATTGAAAGTGTAATTTTTACTTTTTAAAATAAAAATTAAAATAAAGAAATGCAGGACATGTTAATTTTAAAAAAAAATATCCGAGGTTCTGTTATTTATTTATTTTTTTAATTCTCTTTGCTATTCTGCACATGTATGATCCCATCCTGTCTTAGAAGTGGAACAGCTTGTGCTGTATGTCAGCCGGAGGTGGGAGACAATGAAGCGTCTTGTAGGCGGTTGCAGATGGTATTTTCTATCATTTTTTTTTAAATGTTTAGCCTGTATTTGTGCATTCAATGTGTACAGTGTCAACAGAAATTTGCCATCTCAAATTAGCTGTCCATACAGTAGTGAGGGCCAAGCCCCCCTAAGGATGAAATCCTAGAACGCCCCTGATTGACAATGCCAATGCCACGCATAAGAACATAGCTGGGTATGGCTGGCTACGCCACTTTTAATGTCATCAGATACTGACACAAGAGATTTAAAAATAACACATCAATAAGAAGTACATCTTACGCAATAATCACTAAGCCTGGACAAAACAGTTCCACCCTGAAGCACTCCAATGCCTGGCAGTGGCACAGAGCAGAGTTGAGGCTAATATTAAATACAATATTTTGAAAGAGCTGCTAAGTCTCAAATAATCCTAATGAAAAAAGATTTTAATGCAAGCTGCTATTTTGTCTGTGCCCAGTTCCTTGGGGGGGACAACTGGAGACAACTAAATCACCACTAATTTGCATATAGCATTTATGATTGATGGGGACACAGGCGAAGACGTGTGCGATCGTTTCATTTTGCCAGGCACTTTAATTATTGGCCATTTTTAAGTTTAGTTTTATGCTTTATGCTGCTGATCAAACAAGTACAAAATTATCTGCATCCATCCCAAACTATTTCTCGAGGCCCTACGCCACATTCACAGCAACTTTCTGCATCACCTGCACTTTGCAGTTTGCAGTATAATATTTCTTTTGGACAGCGTTTTCACTTGTGTTACACTCGGACTTAGAGTTTAGCGTAAACATGCCAACAAAATGACTGTAAATTAGCACAGGTAGGTGCTTTTGGTGTTTTAGTGGCAGAACAAGCCAGAGAGATTTTAAAAAGTGCGACTTATATATGTTTCTAATTCCAAAATGTATGACAAGCTGTCAAAAATGAAGAAATCTCAAACTTCAGTAAATAATAAAAGGGTCTGAGTGCTCATAGCAAACAAAGAGCGACTTGACAAACAAACGACTGCTTATGACAATAATTTCAAAAGGTAGGAGCTATAGCTAGGAATTAATGTTGTATCAAGCAGGGTGTGTGTGTGTGTGCGTGTGTGTGCGTGTGTGTGTGTGCAGGGTTTTGCTTCACAATGGACGTGTTGGCTGTGTTTTAGTTTGTTTTTTTTTTCTCATGGTCTGTCTTCTTTACTCAGACACACCTAAATCTCATCTCAGCACTCCCAAGAATGATAATAATTAATCATTAGGCCTTTTATTAACTAATGTCACATTTCACAAACACATTGTTCCAGCACACACAAGCAATGCAGGAGAAGAAGCAGGTAAACTGAAAAACAAATCCAGTTGCTGGCATGGTGTATGTGTGTTATAGTGCCATGGTGTGAATACTGTCAGACAACATTAGCTGACTGAGCTGCAGCTTTTAGTATAAACCTGAAGTATTATATACCAGCAGTATTATAAACCTGCAGTATTATATACCTGCAGTATTATAAACCTGAAGTATTATGTACCTGCAGTATTATATACCTGCAGTATTATAAACCTGCAGTATTATATACCTGCAGTATTATAAACCTGAAGTATTATATACCTGCAGTATTATAAACCTGAAGTATTATATACCTGCAGTATTATATACCTGCAGTATTATAAACCTGCAGTATTATATACCTGCAGTATTATATACCTGCAGTATTATAAACCTGAAGTATTATGTACCTGCAGTATTATATACCTGCAGTATTATAAACCTGCAGTATTATATACCTGCAGTATTATAAACCTGAAGTATTATGTACCTGCAGTATTATATACCTGCAGTATTATAAACCTGCAGTATTATATACCTGCAGTATTATAAACCTGCAGTATTATATACCTGCAGTATTATAAACCTGAAGTATTATATACCTGCAGTATTATATACCTGCAGTATTATAAACCTGCAGTATTATATACCTGCAGTATTATAAACCTGAAGTATTATGTACCTGCAGTATTATATACCTGCAGTATTATAAACCTGAAGTATTATATACCTGCAGTATTATAAACCTGCAGTATTATATACCTGCAGTATTATAAACCTGCAGTATTATATACCTGCAGTATTATAAACCTGCAGTATTATATACCTGCAGTATTATATACCTGCAGTATTATAAACCTGAAGTATTATAAACCTGAAGTATTATGTACCTGCAGTATTATAAACCTGCAGTATTATAAACCTGAAGTATTATGTACCTGCAGTATTATATACCTGCAGTATTATAAACCTGCAGTATTATATACCTGCAGTATTATAAACCTGAAGTGTTATATACCTGCAGTATTATAAACCTGAAGTATTATAAACCTGCAGTATTATATACCTGCAGTATTATATACCTGCAGTATTATAAACCTGCAGTATTATATACCTGCAGTATTATATACCTGCAGTATTATAAACCTGAAGTATTATATACCTGCAGTATTATAAACATGCAGTATTATATACCTGCAGTATTATATACGTCCAGTATTATATACCTGCAGTATTATAAACCTGCAGTATTATATACCTGCAGTATTATAAACCTGAAGTGTTATATACCTGCAGTATTATAAACCTGAAGTATTATATACCTGCAGTATTATATACCTGCAGTATTATAAACCTGCAGTATTATATACCTGCAGTATTATAAACCTGCAGTATTATATACCTGCAGTATTATATACCTGCAGTATTATAAACCTGAAGTATTATATACCTGCAGTATTATAAACATGTAGTATTATATACCTGCAGTATTATAAACATGCAGTATTATATACCTGCAGTATTATATACCTGTATTATAAACCTTTGCAATTATTATTCTTCAACAAATAAAAGAAAATTCAGTTTTATGAATACAAAGGAAACAACCAGGTTCAGGTGAGAAAGTGAGGTCAAACTGACATTATTACCTGACTACATTACCCATAACAACCCAGTATTTAATTACAGTCACATAAATCACTATGATTCAATTTATTCCTTTTACAAGATTGTAGATACTGTTGCCCCCTGTATCATGGTTCGTCTTTGGCATTATTTAAGTAAAACATGTTTCAAACCATGAGAGTCAACACGTCCAACTAGACGAAGCACTTCTCTGACAGATGTGCCAACTTGTATGAATAATCTGAGGAGTGACGGCAGCAATTAGTGAATATGCCATTTGTGAAAGCAACTTTTCTTCACCATTAGTTTCACTGTCTAACCTTTTAACTCTTAACTTACCCATGTGACTAACACAATTCACTCTCTTTCTTTTATATCCTCTTTTCACATTTGCGATGGCCCTGGCATTGTCAAAAAAGATGGATTTTTTTGTTTTTGTGTTTAGTAAATGTCATGTTCTGTCATCTTCATCTTCATTTCTTTTCCTGATGGTTCAGTTTTAGTGTCATTCCAGTTTTTACAGGTATTGAAGTATCGAAGTCCTAATTTCGCATCACGACAACAGTAATTGAGCCGAGAATGTGGACAGGTTTGGCTGGTTATATCCCTTTTGATGTTGGTTCAAAAAGAACAACTTCTTACGTAATAATGACAAAGTCTGATACCACAGTTGTACTCAGCAGCATTTCAGCGTTAGGCAGTGGCATATTGCAGTATTGAGAAAAAGTCACGTACAGTATTGATTGATGGTTACACAGACTCTTCCATGACTCTTCCATGACTCTTCCATGAAGGCGTGTGTGAGAATTTAATTTTGTCAAGCACTTTAATCATTTCAAAATTAGTTGTTTAAATTTATCTGAACTATAATAAAGAAAACAACCCATTATATGTATGACTGTTAAACTGCTAAAGATGCTGTGAAAAAAATGTGGGTGCACCTTAATTTTGTGCTGGTGCAACTAAATAAAAATAATAGGCAGAACGCCATTTCTCTTGTACGACACCGCTCATGGGAGCATCATGGACTATTTATTGAGGCCCTACAACGCCACGTTACTGCACCATCCACTGCAACAGAAACTCAAATATAAGGACTGATGTTTAATCGGAAAACCTAAATTACCGTATTTTCTGGAATATGGGTTACACCGGAATATTAGTTGTTTTAAGCAAAAACAGAAAAAACATGCATAAGTCACTTTGGTATTAGCCTGTGAAGAACAAAAAGCAGCAGTGCAGTATCAGGTTCACTGAGCTGGTGACAGAGGGTTGAAAAGTACAAACGTAATAGGCCTACTTCCGTAAAGCTTGGTTGGCAAAGTTCCCATGGTTGGCGGTGCAGTGTGTAGTATAAAGAATGCATTACTCACCGAGACACTTAACATAACTCATTACAAAAAGAAGATCATATGTTGTGATAATGAAGTGCCCCAAAGCATTTTACCACATGACCTATATTGACTTTTAAATGGTATGTTTTATTGGTGGTGGTTTTGCAGTGAGTTTTATTTCACCTAGTTATAAGAATGAAAGCAGATGTTAAACATGAAGCCCTCAGGTCAGTAAATTACACCGACAGTAGCAAATGATCATGATGTTTTCAAGTGTTCTGCCGCAAGGGTTTTTTTTTTTTTTTTCATGATAGATGTATGCTAAGAACCTTCTGTTTTGTTCTGATTACTGCAGGGCAACAGACTGTAACTGTGGTCAGTGGTTCCAGGCACAAGAAGGAGATATTGGAAAGCTCAGGCACAGTCTGCTCTCGTGGGTATCGCCCCACGCCGATGCCTGCATTGTCTGGGAAAGCACCCAGTGACTCAGATCAAGATAACACACATTTTCAAGATTCCCACTGCAGTGATTTTAGAAACATTGAAGTCATCAGTCACAAGTCCCTCCCCCATCCACAACTCAATGAGCCTCCTTTGAATTAGCTACTTGATGTGGTTCCTCTAACGTCATCATAAGCTCAAAATGTCTGTTTATCCAGAACAATCTAACGGCATTCACTTCACATTACTTTGTAACTAGGACGAAAATGATTTACTTGCTAAAATGCAATTGACTTACAGGATATTGTCTTTTTTTTCTTTGTTAGAGAACAGAGCAGAGATATTTTTAGGAAACCTCACCCAGCTGAGACGTTGATGTCAGATCTTAAGTCACGTTCACTGCCAGGGAATTATCAGATGACCCACTGTCTATAAAGGGTCAACAGAGTTTAGCTGCGAAGAGCAAAATGTGGATGAGAGTTTAAAATGTACAAGTGACCACAAGGTGTTCAGGAACAGATGACAATGGGGAGGGCCAGCATCATCAACAGAACATTAGGGGCACGTTCTGAAAAGAGACACGTGTAAGAACTTTAAAACATAAATTTCATGTTTATTATTTTATGGAATCACAGTTTGGCCCAAACATGTATCCCAGAAAGACAACAAGGACATGAGAAATAATGATTCTCTACCTCTTTGCCACCCACTTCAAATGTTATTACAGCATTCAGTGGCTCTTATCAGTTGCTATCAGAACAAAACGTGTGGGTTAGAATTGCATCAGGATGTGCCAGACCTTCTTTATCATGGCTACAGTAATGAAATCAGACCAGAGGCACAAAAACTACTTGGTTAAGAGAAGATCATAGCTTGGAATAAAATGATACTAAAATAACACTGAGCGGTGTTGTAAAACAGGAAATAGATGTTTGTTAATAAGTCCAGTGTTTTGTTACCCGCCCATCCACCTCAACCTCCTCGCTCTTTATACCAATGGTGACTTTTGCTCCTCTCTCTGTTAATGTAACATTCAGTTTTATTCAGACTTAATTCTATGTAGACTCCCTATTCTGGTCCAGTAGTCTTACTGTGACCTGGAAATAAAATGGTAATGTTTTGAAGTATACAACTTAGTTGAAGAGGATGATATGTGAACAACTTTAAATGTGTTTTCTCATTGACTGTAAATGAGGAAACAGTCCTGACGAGCTTTAGAGAAACTAAACTCCTCACATGAATGAATGCTATCGTATTGGTGAGGAAACACAAAGTGAGGACAAACTGAGACCAGTGTGCTTTATAAAGCTACTCTGGACTATCTAAATATAGTTAGACATGACTCAACACTCAACTTGTCATGTCATAGACAGATTGCTTGTATTTTTTCCCACTGGGTTGCCAGGTTGCCAAAACCAGTGGTGATGCATTATGACAAGATTTCCAACAGGAAATGTGAAATAGTATCTAAAATACTTTTGTGGATTACTCTGGGGGGGCAGCATGGTGACTGAATGGTTAGCAGTGTTGCCTCACAGCAAAAAGGTTCCTGGTTTGAAACCCATCAGGGGCCGTTCTGTGTGGAGTTTGCATGTTCTCCCTGTGCTTGTGTGGGTTTTCTCCAGGTACAGTGGGTACGGAAAGTATTCAGACCCCTTTAAATTTTTCACTCTTTGTGTCATTGCAGCCATTTGCCAAAATCAAAAAAGTTCATTTTATTTCTCATTAATGTACACTCAGCACCCCATCTTGACAGAAAAAAACAGAAATGTAGAAATTTTTGCAAATTTATTAAAAAAGAAAAACTGAAATATCACATGGTCATAAGTATTCAGACCCTGTGCTCAGTATTGAGTAGAAGCACCCTTTTGAGCCAGGACAGCCATGAGTCTTCTTGGGAATGATGCAACAAGTTTTTCACACCTGGATTTGGGGATCCTCTGCCATTCTTCCTTGCAGATCCTCTCCAGTTCTGTCAGGTTGGATGGTGAACGTTGGTGGACAGCCATTTTCAGGTCTCTCCAGACATGCTCAATAGGGTTTAGGTCAGGACTCTGGCTGGGCCAGTCAAGAACGGTCACAGAGTTGTTCCGAAGCCCCTCCTTTGTTATTTTAGCTGTGTGCTTAGGGTCATTGTCCTGTTGAAAGGTGAACCTTCGGCCCAGTCTGAGGTCCTGAGCACTCTGGAAGAGGTTTTCTTCCAGGATATCTCTGTACTTGGCCGCATTCATCTTTCCTTCAATTGCAACCAGTCGTCCTGTCCCTGCAGCTGAAAAACACCCCCACAACATGATGCTCCCACCACCATGTTTCACTGTAGGGATTGTATTGGGCAGGTGATGAGCAGTGCCTGGTTTTCTCCACACATACTGCTTAGAATTAACGCCAAAAAGTTCAATCTTGGTCTCATCAGACCAGAAAATCTTATTTCTCATAGTCTGGGAGTCCTTCATGTGTTTTTTGGCAAACTCTATGCGGGCTTTCATGTGTCTTGCACTGAGGAGAGGCTTCCGTCGGGCCACTGGACGGCCAGGTCTAGGAAGAGTTCTGGTCGTCCCAAACTTTTTCCATTTGAGGATTATGGAGGCCACTGTGCTCTTAGGAACCTTGAGTGCTGCAGAAATTCTTTTGTAACCTTGGCCAGATCTGTGCCTTGCCACAATTCTGTCTCTGAGCTCCTTGGGCAGTTCCTTTGACCTCATGATTCTCATTTGCTCTGACATGCACTGTGAGCTGTAAGGTCTTATATAGACAGGTGTGTGCCTTTCCTAATCAAGTCCAATCAGTTTAATTAAACACAGCTGGACTCCAATGAAGGAGCAGAACCATCTCAAGGAGGATCAGAAGAAATGGACAGGATGTGAGTTAAATATGAATGTCACTGCAAAGGGCCTGAATACTTATGACCATGTGATATTTCAGAAAATTTCTACATTTCTGTTTTTTTCTGTCAAGATGGGGTGCTGAGTGTACATTAATGAGAAATAAAATGAACTTTTTTGATTTTGGCAAATGGCTGCAATGACACAAAGAGTGAAAAATTTAAAGGGGTCTGAATACTTTCCGTACCCACTGTACTCTGGTTTCCTCCCACAGTCCAAAAACATGTATGTCTGGTTGATTGGTGACTCTAAATTGCCCATAGGAGTGAGTGTGAGTGTGTGAGGTTGTTTGTCTCTATGTGGCCCTGTGATGGACTGGTGACCTGTCCAGGGTGGACCCCTGCCTTTCACCCAGAGAGAGCTGGGATAGGCTCCAGCTGATCCCTGGGTCCTCTGGATTATATTAGCCTTCTTTGCTCTAGACTGGAGCAACTGATCTGCTTCTTTTCCAACTATCCCTGCCCTTTACCAACTCTCAACCCATGATCCCTAGCTACATAAGTAATAGGGGGCAGAGGGACCTGTGCGGTTCAAAACACCCGTAGGTTTAGTTGTTAAATCACCAGATCACAGTGAAAAGTTAATTCCTTTGGTTGATGTGTAACTTATACATGTTACATGTTTTGGTCCATGTTAGTTAGTTGTTAGTTAATTCTGAATACTGTAAATAGGCTTTTGTGACAGTCACTGTTGTGTTGTTGTTTCTTGCCTCTGGTGTATTTGTCACACACACTATTTCAGGCAAAAGTGACTGGCACTGCACCGTTTCTGTCATTTTCAAAGTTACACAGACTAGTACGAAGCTCACGCTACAACAACATTTCTTGTTAAAATGTGCAACAAACTGAGGTAATCATGTATCGCTGAAAGAAATTCACAACATTTTTTTAACAGCTCATTTTCGTGACATTCCAGCAAAAAAAAAGAAAGACTGGCAAGACCAAGCAGGGACAGTAATGTCAAAATCAAAGTCATATTTGTGGCTGCATGTGACATAGTGACATAAAAATGGTTTTGGAAGTGCTGTGGGCTCTTGGTGTCCACTGGTATGTCTTCCTGTGTCGTTTTCAGGAAGTGATGGTAGCTCCACCAGTATGAGTGTGAATCCTGCAGCTGACAGTCGGGTTGTCACGTCTCTGAAGACAGAGGGAACACCCTTAATTTAATTTATACAAATACTGTGCCCAAAAATAACTTTGTGATCTAATGAAAGTCTCCATTATTATTCTATTCTGCTCATTTCCTTCCCATTTGGACTTCTTTATTATTTTGTTTTGTTTCTGTTTTGTGTGTGGTTTTCATGTTTGTAGTACATAAAGAAAATGGGTGAACATGTAAAGAGATGATGTCATCCAGAAGCCACACTAACAAACAAGTGAAAAACAAACAAACTATAACAGTCGTTATTTGTGTTTCATGCAGAGAAAACCATGTAATCTTTTTTATGCTGTGTGCCAAAAGTATTATTCTAACCATACTGTACTAATGTCATGGTTTGAACTTGTTGTTGGAAGGTGACACAACACTTTGTGGTCCATACTTCCCATTTGTAGCACATGAAACATCTGCCCCAGCATGTGTGCCAGCTCAAACTCCTTCCTGATGTCAAGCAGGGAGGGCCAGACAGGGTGGGGGAGGACAAATTGAAAACAGACATGAGGGGAAGTAACGTGCGGCTTCGTCAGACTTTTAGTTCGTTCCCTACATTTTTCTTTCTTCATTTTCTCTCCTTTCCCTGAGTCAGTGAAGAAATTATGAAGAAAAGCACCTCAGAGTGCTGAGCATCACACTGGCCACTTTACAGCAACTGTACTTCAGGCAGAGTGTTGATATTAGAGCCCAAACACCAGTTAAACCTCTGAAATCTGATGAGTAATGTAGATGAAATCCAGACACTTTTACGCGTGAGAAAATCTGTTTAGCTGCCAAACTACAGTTGCGATCACTATCAGGTGTTCTGACTCACTGACCCTGTGTCAGATAGTCAGACAGAGGAGTGTTTACTGGTTATTCCAGTGGTCTTGTGGTCAACTAGTCAATGTCTGCTGTTGTATAATCCTTCAGTTCAGCAGCTGAGAGACGCTGGAAGTGTCATTTTCGTAAGTACAAATTAGCACTGCCTCACATGAGCTTCACTCTGGCTTTAATTCAACTCCACTCTCTGCTCAGAGCTTCTTCTCTCTTGACATCTCAGGAATTTAAAGTGTATTATAATGTGGAACTGATATGCAACAATGAGCCCCGTTTAAACAGCTTTGTGTTAAGTATCACTGCAGGAGGTTTCAAAGCCACATCGATTTCTCACAGTCCTCAATGCATCTGAACTCCAGCCACCGACTCGCCCATTACAGGCTTCAGTGACAAGAAATGATCTACCCCTATCAATATACTCTGCTCCTGTAAGGGTTTATGGAACTAAACAAAGACAAGACAAACAAAGGGCCATGTGTTATTGCTTACAACAGGCCATGGTTTAGCAAATCATAACTTCTTTTGTTCAAGTAACAAGGAGATGTTACCCCCAGTTGATACATCCTGCAAATTATGCAGCTTCAGGGGGAATAGAAGGGTTCCCCTTTCCCCAAAAGTCAATAAATCCACTGTCCTGGACAAAACAGAGACAAAATCTCATCTGAACAGAATTCACTTAGACTTAAATTCCTGTTGTGTGTTATGCTCACACACACACACACGGTCTCCAAAGTTCCCCTAAGTATTGAAGTTACCTTCACTACAGTACTATTGGTTGGTGTTGTAAATCCAGTTGGAATATAACTACATCTAAAACGTCAGTAATTTGCTTGATTGCAATTTTAATTTCATAATTGTCATGCCCTGGGCACAGCTGCATTTATGTTGGTGCTGTGATCGAGGCTCGGATTGTATCTATAGTCCCAAATCAAAAGGGTTTGTTTTGGTGGCCTACAGCTTCAGTTTTGTAACAAAGTTTGCAAAACCTGAAATGACTGTCACTACTATAAATTTCCAGAGTTAAAAAATGCCTCCTCACATTATGACCTGACCTTCACATTTTTCTTATCAGCACAATTCTTGTCAAAACTGTTGTGCACACCCTGGACACTCACTGCATTGATAGCAATGTGGCAGTGAAATTATTATCTATGCAAATGTGAATGTTTCAGTGTCTTCCTTAGGTGGGTGCATGTTTGTGGCATGAATTTGATTTCATGTTCCATTATGCTTTGCCACCTGCATATTGTTTATTGTTGTTGTTCTTTTCTCTCTCCTCTATCCACTCGGGGCAGGTGCTGCTCAACCTGAGCCCGGTTCTGCTGGAGGTTCTTCAGTTAAAGGGAGTTTTTCCTCTCCACTGTCGCCAAGTGCTGCTCATAAAGGGTTTGTTGGGTTTTTTCTTTTTGTAAAGTGCCTTGAGATGATTGAATTGTGATTTGGTGCTATACCGATAAAACTGAATTGAACTGAATGTCACATTGTGTAAAATGTGTCTTTCTTAGAGAATATTTGCTCAATCTGGTTTTCTCCCATTCTCTGAAAACAATGAGCCAAAGAAAAGAGATGTGTACATGCTGAGAAAGTAGTTTATTATTTCATCTCTTCACAACATCCTCAAACCAGATATACATTTTCAGGCAATCTCCACCCATTACCTCTGTATTATCTAGAAAATACATTTGAAAAAAACTACTGTCCTCTGTAAGACAAAAATAAACAAAGTGTTTAACTTTACTGAAACAGTTTCAGTAAATGGTCCCATGCATTGACCCCCAGCCACTGTGTTGTTAGCATTTGTTATGACTGCAATTATCAGTGTTCTCACAGTATTTACAATAGCAAAGAAGGTGCAGTCCAAGACTCAACGCAGTAACAACACAGTGTTGAAGTAAACCAAACTGACACAGTGAGACATTCATACATGGAGTACTTTGTTTTTTTAAAGTAACCTGCATACAAAAATCTATACAGGCAAGTATCTGCTTTATGTTTTTTAAATTTAATATCAGAAATACCATAGTCATCCTTTTAAATACAAAAACAATATATAAATAAGAATTTTCCGACCTTTAAATATCATCAATAAATATCTGAGAAATTTCTCACACCTCAGTCTGACAAAAAGAGACCTGAGTAATGCACGGGCTCAAAGGTGCATTTAAAGGTGCAATACATAAACTTTCTGCGCACCCCTCAAGCCTCACCGTCCTTTTTCCAAGCACAAGGGAGGGAACGGTGATCATCACCTTTAAAACAAACCATGAGTCCCTAGAGCCAGTGTTTGGTTTGTCTGTCCTGGGCTATTATGGCACAACAAGGCTGCCTCTGCCTCCTTCTAAGATTAAGAAAATGTTCTAAAGTGCAAAACAACCTAAAATAAATTAATGCGACTGAATAAAACACAGGAATAGCTGATTTCAAATAACCGGACATTTCAGATCTACACAGTCACTGCATAACCTTGGGAACGTCTCCTACACAACTTGCGGATCCACACCCAGTAAAGGAAGATCATAAACAGCCAGTAGCAGACGTAGGCCACAGAACCATAGATGAGAAATTTGATCTCCAGTTGCTTCTTTGGCGTTGACCAGTCCAGTTTGGTCTCCCTGTAGATTGTGTAACTGAGACCACTTAACAAAATGGCTGCCCACACTGACAGAGGGATGAGGGGCATGTAGTTCCCTACAATGTTACGCCTTCCTGATGTGCCCCAGCTGCTTTTGTTCATGGTGATAATGGAAAAGTACTTAGAAGGTAACAGGCTGGTCATGTACAGAACTGCATAGAGGGACATGAAGATCATCACCATGTCTCTGCGTAGGAGACAAGCGTAAGCGGCTTTAATCATCCCGATTATCTGGATGCAGCACAGGACCCAGAGAATGTTCCACACCGTGCCCGTCCAGAAGAGCTTGATGACGGTGGCGGTGACGAAGAACGGGAAGATGCCTGCGACAATGGCCTCATAGGTCATCCAGAGGTGATGCTTGTGCCACCACATGGCATTGTAGAGCCACTCACGGAAGTAAGATTTTGTCCAGCGAATCTGCTGGTTGAGCCAGCGCAGAAACGGGGCAGGTGTCTCAGTGTAGCATTTGGACCGTGCTGTGTATCTGGAGAAAATGGCAAAACAAAACAAAGGCAATAAAACATCTGTGCAGTCATTCATAACTACTTCATTGCATCATTCAAGGGTAACTGCGTGTTTGGGTCTATGTATATTAACGTGAAGAAGCTTCTTACTTTGTGGCAAAACCCATGCTCAGCATACGGTTGGTGAGATGTCTGTCGTCACCGAAGGTGCAGTGAGTCCCCAAAAACTTCTGATTGTACCAAGACTCCAGAAACTGCTGGAGGAGATCATTCCTGTAGAGACCTTTGTGAACATGAAGAAACAAATGAAATGTTATTTACAGAGCCTCAAAGCCATAACTACTGCTGCTTGATCTCATCATTGATGCGTTGGCTTACCCAAGGGTCCACTAATGCAGGACACACAGTTGAAGAAGGACTGGCAGGCCCTTTCGATGTTGAAAGCCATCCAGTACCTAAGACTGCTCATGAAGCTGATGTACGAGTCTTTCAAGTTGAGAATCATCACGTCTCCTCCCACAGCACCATACTTGTCGTTACTCTCCAGCACTTTACACAGCTCCACTGTGGCCAGAGGGTCCAGCTTAGTGTCTGAGTCACAGACCTGGAGGAGAGAGAGAGAGAGTCAGGTCATTAACATTTTGAAACACAATAATTTTCTTTTCATAAAATGTTCTTGAAGTATTGAAAATGCGAACAGAAAAAGGCATACCTGTACATAATCAACTGAATCCTTCAGTGCTTTAAAGGCCGTGTACATCACCTCCCGCTTGCCGCCCCACTTCTGCATGATTGCCACACACCTTCTGTTCTGGATAAGGTCTTCTATGTCTCGTACTTGTGGATCTGTTCCCATATCGATATAAGGATCCCAACCCGGACCTGCTGTTTCAGCAGCCTGCTGGGCCTGGTTGGGGTCCCATGTATGGTAGTTGTTGTTCCACACATAGCAGGCGGGATCCTGGTCTGCAAACACCTCCCTGAACATCTCCATCATATATCGGTCATCATCGGAGTTTCCATCTATCACCAAGATGATGCGCAGCAGCTCAGAAGGATAATGGAGGGCCTTGATGGAGTTGAGGCACTCTCGGAGATAGACCGGGTCCTCCTGGTAAGCCGATATAGTGAGCGCAATAGATTTTGTAAAGGTACACGGCTTTTTGCGGGCTCTCATTCGCCGGTGCTCAATGAAGGCGAATAAGCTCTGGACCATCAGGTGGAGGGACAGGAGTAATCCATAAAAGCCAAACGCAATAAGTCCATACATGGTGCTCCCCAGCTGGAAACCCTTAATATAGGCCCAGATCATGACAGCCAGGACTAACAGAGCAAAAAGGAAAGTGAAGATGGCGCGGATTACTGTGCCGCACTTCTTCAGCACAGGTTTTGGCTCCATTGTGATTCTTTAGACTAGAGAAAAAGACACCACATATTAGTATGACGTGTACATGCATAAAGGACTGGTTGCTACTGTTCCCCACATACTAAAAACCCACACTCATGGTCCTTTGGTTTGCAAAAAAGGTGCATTACATGAATTTAATTGTTTATGTGGAATGTTGAAAGGCACCTGAACAAGCACCATAAAGTTATTTTAAATGAATAAATAAAAAATAATAAATCTGCCAAGCCTTAAGCTCCTAGAGTGTTATTTAGGGAACCTGTTATACTCACAAGTACAATAAATAATATAACATATAATATAATAATATTATATAAAAAATATAAAAATATATAAAAAAATAATATAATATATATATAAATAATAAATAATATAAATATAAATAAATATAGTGGGTCTAATTCAATTAACAGTTTGTATATAACAAGTTTAGAATTATGACTTACTGAAATGACAATACATATTTGAAATACTGTAAAAACATATGGCTGACAAAGAAAACAAATAAAGAATGTGCTTATTAAATGACTGAATTATTAAGATAATAGCAAAAAGAACAAAGAGTTAATCATTCACATTCAATTACACTGCATTCGTGAATTTCCGTTATTATTTTTACAGGTTCCCGTAATATAACATAGACACAAATTATATTTCATCCTACCTGATCTCAAGCTCGGCTGGATTTTAAAACAAGGAGACACTCAGTTCGTGTTTATCAGGAAACTTGGCGCAGACTTCTGTGCTTCAGAGTCCACTGTGATGCAGAAAGGAGCCATGTGCCCACTTTTTATACCTGAGAATTACTGTGTAATGCGCGCCCCCGCCCACCCGCAATCGGCGTGAGTCAGCAGCAAGACGCACCGGGTGCACGCCTGTTTTGTTTTCTTTTGACATGGCAACACCCAAAACTTTGCCCTGTGTGACGAGGTGTATTTTAATATTACCTGATACTGCAGTTGTGTTGTATTTCATTTTATTTTATTTTGCCTTAATTCCATTTTTAAAATTTTTTTTTTAATTGAATTTTATTTTGTTTCATTTTAAGCAGCCCCAAGATCATCCTCAAGACTAGTTTTGTTCCTTTTATTCAAGATTAAATACATGTGGGAAGTGTGAGAGTTTTAACAATGTTTAACTAAATATATTTGTGAATCATGTATCCTGCCTTCTTATGCCAAAAAGACAAATCTGAGGTATTCAATCACATTAGGACTAAGAGAAACATAAGTAACCCATCCATCCATCATCTGTACCCTCTATACCCTATACCCAGGGTGAATTTATTTCAGCGATACATGATTACCTCAGTTTGTTGCACATTTTAACAAGAAATGTTGTTGTGGCGTGAGCTTTGTACTAGTCTGTGTAACTTTGAAAATTACAGAAACGGTGTTATATCACTTTTGCCTGAAATAGTGTGTGTGACAAATACACCAGAGGCAAGAAACAACAACACAACAGTGACTGTCACATATTTGCCAAAGGTCCAGTGTAATAAAAGCCTATTTACAGTATTCAGAATTAACTAACAACTAACTAACATGGACCAAAACATGTGACATGTATAAGTTACACACCAGGGAGCCTATCCCAGCTCTCTTTGGGTGGAAGGCAGGTGTACACTCTGGACATGTCTCCATCACATAGAGACAAACTGCCACAGGTAAGTAATTCCTTGAGGTTGTAATCAGACTTGTAAAAAAGTGAGATGTTTCCCTCTGCTGGCTCGTATCTGAAACTGCACGTCAAACCAAAGGTGCAGAAAAATAGAAGCAGGAAACTGATTCCTTTTAATTGTCAAGTGTTATAGTGGGAGTGCAGCTGGTGTCACAGGCTAAAAGGAAATCTCATGTGTGTTCTGTGCCGCTAATCTCTGACTTCAAAAGACAAAAGCTGTCCCATATGGTTCTCTGAGTTGCTGCTACTGTCCGCTAACCATGATTACATCCCTGGAGAGTTTCTTCATGGGGAAATCTGCTGACCGCTCATGAGGGTCCACACCCTTTGCCACAAGAGCTGGCCTGAGCCGTCAACAGGGTTCACGTCAGACCTAAATAGAAGCCACCAGCAACTGTTGTCATGTACGGAGGCTGAGCCAGTCAATGTGTTTAGATGGTGAGCCGGCCTTACTGGATATGTCATTATATGTTGGTTTTCTCCATGAGCTCTTGCAGGGGTCACTAAATATAGGAAATTAAATAAATCAATAATATCTGGGTTTTTTTCTACATGTTTTTATCTTAAGCAATCGAATATCAATGTGTGTCTATTTTGATGATTAGCATTCAATTAATATTCAGTCAGCTTGTCCTTTTATTTCTTTTTTCTGCAGAACCGTGTTAACTGCATGTTCAAAACATCTGTTACTGGAGCCAGCTTTCTGTCCAAGGCCAGGTGTTCAAAGAAAATGTGTGCACCATCCATCATGCCTCATACTAGTCAGAGCCGTTGTTTGTTCATAGGCTCTGAGTGCTCAGAAATCTTAAGGCCAGTCTTTTCAGTGGTCAAGCAAATACCTGATGAATCACTTCTTTTCTCTCCACCACACCCAAGCAACCAAAAGCACCAGTCGCAATTTTATATCAGTTTTTAAATCTAGAGAAAACGCTGCTGGATACTGAATTGCCACTTTTCCAACAGTGTTTCATCCTCAGTGATTATGGAGTAAGTGTGCAACATGCGTTACTCTTTCAACCCACAGAGAGCAGTGTAGCAGCATTTTTATACTCTTGGTGATTTACTTTTGGCTCACTATAAATTTCAAGTTTGCTTCTTGACTGTTCTGTGCTATAAAGACTTCTCAAAGATTTATTCTTAAGCGGGAACCATGTCTGCCCATTCATTGTGAAGTCATTAAGAGCTTGTAGAGCCAAATTTATAGGAGGCCTGTAGCTCCGTCACACAGGACGCTGCAGCCTAACCAAAGATATCACTTATGGCACTGACACAAGTGGCTTTTAGAAGCATATATACTGATGACACCTGTCTGTGAACTCACAGTAATGTAATGTCTGGGTGAGAGCAGTCACTGCTGTGTGAATGGTAAGACATGAGAAATGCATGCTCCTGCCTCACTTCTAGACCTGCACAATGCACACACACTATAGCACCACATACAGTGGGTACGGAAAGTATTCAGACCCCTTTAAATTTTTCACTCTTTGCGTCATTGCAGCCATTTGCCAAAATCAAAAAAGTTCATTTTATTTCTCATTAATGTACACTCAGCACCCCATCTTGACAGAAAAAAACAGAAATATAGAAATTTTTGCAAATTTATTAAAAAAGAAAAACTGAAATATCACATGGTCATAAGTATTCAGACCCTTTGCAGTGACACTCATATTTAACTCACATGCTGTCCATTTCTTCTGATCCTCCTTGAGATGGTTCTGCTCCTTCATTGGAGTCCAGCTGTGTTTAATTAAACTGATTGGACTTGATTAGGAAAGGCACACACCTGTCTATATAAGACCTTACAGCTCACAGTGCATGTCAGAACAAATGAGAGTCATGAGGTCAAAGGAACTGCCCAAGGAGCTCAGAGACAGAATTGTGGCAAGGCACAGATCTGGCCAAGGTTACAAAAGAATTTCTGCAGCACTCAAGGTTCCTAAGAGCACAGTGGCCTCCATAATCCTCAAATGGAAAAAGTTTGGGACGACCAGAACTCTTCCTAGACCTGGCCGTCCAGCCAAACTGAGCAATCGTGGGAGAAGAGCCTTGGTGAGAGAGGTAAAGAAGAACCCAAAGATCACTGTGGCTGAGCTCCAGAGATGCAGTAGGGAGATGGGAGAAAGTTCCACAAAGTCAACTATCACTGCAGCCCTCCACCAGTCGGGGCTTTATGGCAGAGTGGCCCGACGGAAGCCTCTCCTCAGTGCAAGACACATGAAAGCCCGCATAGAGTTTGCCAAAAAACACATGAAGGACTCCCAGACTATGAGAAATAAGATTCTCTGGTCTGATGAGACCAAGATTGAACTTTTTGGCGTTAATTCTAAGCGGTATGTGTGGAGAAAACCAGCCACTGCTCATCACCTGCCCAATACAATCCCTACAGTGAAACATGGTGGTGGGAGCATCATGTTGTGGGGGTGTTTTTCAGCTGCAGGGACAGGACGACTGGTTGCAATTGAAGGAAAGATGAATGCGGCCAAGTACAGAGATATCCTGGAAGAAAACCTCTTCCAGAGTGCTCAGGACCTCAGACTGGGCCGAAGGTTCACCTTTCAACAGGACAATGACCCTAAGCACACAGCTAAAATAACAAAGGAGTGGCTTCGGAACAACTCTGTGACCGTTCTTGACTGGCCCAGCCAGAGCCCTGACCTAAACCCTATTGAGCATCTCTGGAGAGACCTGAAAATGGCTGTCCACCAACGTTCACCATCCAACCTGACAGAACTGGAGAGGATCTGCAAGGAAGAATGGCAGAGGATCCCCAAATCCAGGTGTGAAAAACTTGTTGCATCATTCCCAAGAAGACTCATGGCTGTACTAGCTCAAAAGGGTGCTTCTACTCAATACTGAGCACAGGGTCTGAATACTTATGACCATGTGATATTTCAGTTTTTCTTTTTTAATAAATTTGCAAAAATTTCTACATTTCTGTTTGTTTCTGTCAAGATGGGGTGCTGAGTGTACATTAATGAGAAATAAAATGAACTTTTTTGATTTTGGCAAATGGCTGCAATGACACAAAGAGTGAAAAATTTAAAGGGGTCTGAATACTTTCCGTACCCACTGTATCTGACTTTACTGATGTGGTCCACATGTGAATTCTTTAGCATCATCTTCTCAGCTCAGCCAGATGCCACTGTGTTTTTGATCCAAGAGATGTAATTGCAAACTTTTGTGTAAACCCCAGGCTTCTTTGTGAGAGCACAGACATGCCCCCAAGATACAACTCCCTGGAGCTCTTTGTTGCATATCATGGGCCCCCCGAGTCACCCTGAGGATAACATAGATGAGGATATCTTATCAAGAGGCAGAAACACTGTTTTGTAAACAGGAGCCATGATCTCAGTGTTACCTGACAGGAGTCCCTCCCTCCATCTAGATAGATAGATTTTCTGTGGTTTTTGGAAAAGATATGCAGGAACGCATGTGTCATCACTCAGGAGAGGTGCATCTAGTCATTGCACCTTATGTGGGTACCTTGCTGGAAACTCCAGATAAAGAATATACATCAGCAAGTGTCTGTGAAATCACAGCATGAAAAAGAGCTTTGATAAACCAATATGTAGCTCGTAGCTCACAGCCCTCGTCGCTGGGACGAAAACTCCCCAACCAGAAATCTGGCACATTGTCCCCTCACTGGCACACTTTGAAGGACGGGGTGCAGGATACACAAAGTTGTTCAGAGCACCAGGTCGACTCAGGTTGATCAGTGGTGGATAAACTTGGTTGAATTAGTATGCTGTTCAGTGCCTTCTGGTTCCCAAATGTCATGCTCCCCCAGCCGAACGTCAACATTTGATCTGAAACAATAAAACCCAAAATGAGAGTCATGAAAGTGGTGTTAAAGAAAGGACATCATTCTAAGCTTTCAAGCACAACATAAATCTGTCAGGTTTTACCAGCTGCTGAGTCTTAGTTTGCATGTAAATGGAGAAACAAGTTATGTGATGATCTCTTACTCTGGTTTACAGCAGAGAGCACCCACCCATCAGACAGTAGAGCTCCACCACAGTTACTGTACCCTGTAAAGACAGACACTTGGTAGAGCTCAGAGGTTTCTGGGCACTCGTACTCTCCGACATGCTTGTCGTCCTCCTCCAGGGCAAATACTGTATAAACATTAAAAAATATATAGAGCAAAACTTTTAGTGATATTTCAGTTTTTCTTTTTTAATAAATTTGCAAAAATTTCTACATTTCTGTTTTTTTCTGTCAAGATGGGGTGCTGAGTGTACATTAATGAGAAATAAAATGAACTTTTTTGATTTTGGCAAATGGCTGCAGTGACACAAAGAGTGAAACATTTAAAGGGGTCTGAATACTTTCCGTACCCACTATAGATAGATAGATAGATAGATAGATATATTCCATATATTCCTGTTTGATGCAAAATGTCTAAATATGCAGCTACACTTGACTAAACCCTATGATTAGACACTTTAGGCTAAAGTATAATGCATTCCCATCCAGCAGAGGCAAGTCCCACCTATCTCATTACTCTGTGGTACACACACCGTTCGCCTCATTCCTTTTCCAAACTGCATTTGATTGCTTGAAATCCTCGACTGCAAAAAGCTGCAGCAACCAGGCACAGCCTGTGGAGACGTGGGGGCTACAGATAAAACTGTCTCAGGTTGCTGATGTGTGCAGTTTGTTTACTTGTTCTGTTTAGATCTCACTAGGCTGATAAATTGTCATTACAGTTTCAACCAAGAACATGAAACTACAGCACATCACAGCACTATCCTCCAGTGACATTTATTTGCAAAAACTAAACCTACAAAATCATTAAAATGTGCAACACATGCAAAGACTCCCAAACCTACAATAATTCACGAGGGGGGGTGGAAATGTCTTGACAGCTTACATGTGACATCCAGATGTCTGCTTAGGTGCACATGTGCAAAGTAGCGTCAACATGTGATAAGATGGACAAATAAGTGAAAGAAAAACAAAAGAACAACATTTTCTGCTGCTCCTGTAATCCAAAACTCCATAAACCTTTTCAGTACTCCAGCATTTGCACCCTAGAGCCTTAGAACAAATATTTATTTCACTATCCTCGCTCCCAAAATACCTTTGGAGACTCAGAGAAATCACTGTGTACAACAAAGATGTGTACAGCATATGCAGTGCCAGGCTTGTTGAGACTGAGCCCAGGCTGATTATTCACATCCTTTAGGTCTGCTGAGGGAGACCAGGTTTTGTGGTTAAAAATAGGGACAAATGTAAGGAAGTGGTTTAAGTTACTGAGGTTCAGCTTTTTTCCCCTCTGTGTGGTGTATTTATTGGGAAAAAAACATCAGATGAAACCCACTGGCACTCATTTTGACTTGAAAAACAAAATTCCTGACCTCTCCACACCCGTGAGACAGAAGGTTTGATTTCCAGTCAGCACCACAACAAGATCAACAAACCTCTGGGGCTTCGGCGCACAGCAGATTCCCACTGTTTGTGTCTGTGTGACAGCGTTACTGGAGTCGAGACATTTCAGCACATCGGCTGGCATACCACTGCTTCACGCTGCCCCCCTACAGAAGGAGGTCTGGTTTTAGAAATGCTGTGAGCTCACAGTGTTTTGCAATGACAAAAAATACTGGGTGTATTACAGTGACGCTGGATACTGCAGCATGTCATTAGTACTTCAGTGTGCACACACAAAGAAACTCACAGACATACATACATTATAGCTGCGCCTCTAGAGTTACTCCCACGCTCTCCCAGCTGCTGTAGTGAATAATAAACCCCCAACCTCCAAATGCATATATCACCCACTGCTAAAACTAAATTTCCTTTAAACCTCCACTAGTTGTTTTACACACCCAAATTGGTATTTATGCGGCACACACATAATTGCACGTTTGCTTGGTAAATCAAGAACTCTGGCAAGCCCTGGGCTCTAAAGGCTTCCCTCAAACTATAGCCTTGGGATAGCTATTAATATCCCCTTCAGACACCAGCGAAAGGTCTGCCAGTTCTGTTACAAGCCTGTGCAGCAAGAATATGTCAAAGAAAACACACATTTTAGCACCAAAATGAAAACTGGAGGATTTATCAGTCAAGATCAAATGAAACAAAGTAGTGGCGATGTCTAGACTTTAGCTAAAACGAGCATGTAATTTAGTGTTACAAATGGAGCTAATCCGTACAGTGTAATTTTAAGATGTAGTGAAGTTAAGTAGGTCATTTTATTTTAAAGTTTCCTCAAGTTAGACTGAATAGTTTTTGGTCCTGGTTTGAGAGATTTCTCAGTGGGGGAGTTTCTCAGATGCTGAATATTTATGTATCCATTAAAAAAAGGTAATGATAACAGAAACATGAGTCCTCCTACACACTCAAATATGGGTGTTGCTCTGAACTCATGCAGGGGCTGAGAGCATGTACACAGGCACATGATCAAACATGTAGTGTCTCTCACGCTTCATTCTCGCTCACTCTTCCACCTCTGTCTTTCCTCTCTTCCTCCCCCTCACATCTGGACTATTGGCAGGACACAGTTCCTGTGTGGTGTGAGTGTATTAGCAAGGGACTCGGTTTTAGGGTTGGGCAGGTTGTAGCAGCTCACACTGTGCAGATTTGATCAGTTCAAGATCTGGAGCTTCATTGTGTTTTACTTTGTGAAAAAGTGAAACCATCAAAGCCACCACCATCACTGAGATGCTTCTTTCTCTGATGGTCTGAATTATTATTAGCACTGTGAGCTCAGGATCAAGACATGACTATTTAATGACAAATTTGGGGATTTGCTTTATTTTAGCATCTCCATTAAGTTTGGTGTTTCTACTGTAAATGTCAATGTTCTTTCAATTTCAACTTTCACTGAATTACATGGCAACAAATTTGGCAAACAACTCTAGTCAGCTGAGATTTGTTTGAACAGACGTTGGTTCAGACCAACTGTTTTAATGTTCGTACAACATTTCTTTAAAAACATCTGTTAATTCTTCAACCTGAAAACTAACCTTGCACCGTTTTTTTTTTTCTGTTTCCACTTTATTATCGCTATTTTTACATATCAACACAAATCAATGGAAACATTGTGTTTTGTAATTTGCTGTAATGTTCCACAGAAAATGCTAAAATAGTAGAAGGGATATCTCACAACCATGTCATACAGATGTGTAGGCAGCAGAACCAAGAGTAAAGAGGAACCACATGGGATGAACTATGTCCATGCAGTCAAACCCAGCTGACACATTTCCCCCCCACTGTAAGGTAGGGCTCCATCTTATATTTCAAATCTATTATATTACTGCCTTTTCCTGTTTTAATACATTCCCATGATTTTTTTTTTTTTCTAATTTGATTTTGAGGACTTGACTGAGACAGATGCAAACTGGAGCCAGGTCTGCAGGTGTCTGCTGGTGCCATTCTCTCCCATGCATACAGTTACGCAACCTTTGGCATAGGAATGTATGATTTAGGTTTACAGAGTGAAAAGCACCCTGTAGCAACCAAAAACATCCCATCATGCTCAAAACTTCCTTTTTCATGTTAAGTGGACAGTGGCAAGGAGGAAGTCACCCACAATTTTATAAATCGCCTCAGTCAGCATAAATTGTTAATAGATTCTGCTGTCACTTTCAGTGAGGAGACATAAAAATGGAGTCTGTACTGTACGTGTCCTGATGTCAATGCAGACAGTCAACAGAAACAGTAATTACACTGAAGCTCAACCACAGAGAGGAAAAACACATTACACAGAGGGATCACTGGCGCACATGAGAAGCTGCAGCCGCACTTTTTCTCAGGTAGTCATCTCAGCAACCCACAATTTATGATGTTTGGTTACTTGGTGTTTTCACTTGTGGAGTTTCCCAAAGGATTAAATCTCTAACATGTGGAATTTGTGGCAGATGTGTTACGGCAAGAAATGTAACGTCAGACTTCAGATCAAACAGATCAACTTCTGGAAGATAAGAGAAGTTAGTCAGACAAAACAACAGGCTATAACTTTCTGTCAGTGACCTGTGCTTTGTTTCTGAAAATACTTTAACACTATAGAGCTGAGTTGGCTGCATGTGAGAGGCTTAATGGGCTTGACAGTCGGGGCGTGGGTGCTGCCTGAGGTCCCGCCTCAGCGTGAGCGGTGATGTCAGCTTTTTTTTAGGGAGTCAGGGATCTGAGAGGCATAATTTCCACATCCCAGTCAGACTTGTCCAGAGTTGCTTTTGCAGCGGACACATCTTCATCAGACCGAGGTTTCACAAAGGTAGGACACTACATCTTTAACATCTGTTAACTTTTAGAAACTTTAGCTCAGTTACATCAGATCAGGTTCTTTGGAAGAGAATAAACGCATTTAACATGAGCAGCTATAACAAACATCTTGTCTGGTTTCAGAAAGTTATTTCGACAGCAATTAATTGTATGAATTTGGTCATTATGCAAATAAAAACATAAAGGCTATATGTCTCTGTATGGGGCTTTGTGGGAACTGTTCATTTATGCAAGAGTGGTTTTATTTTCTACAGCTGGACTCTCATTATTACTTTGCAAAAACTTGTTCTCATCAACTTCTGTTCCTCTTTAAAGTTTTCATGTGGTTTTCAGTTGGTGGCAAAATAGATGCACTCGTGCATGTTATGCAAATCTTGCTGAGAAAAAAGTTTGTTTGGTTTGTAAAGCATTACGTCTCCAACTATCATAGACAATCTGGCTGCTTTCGCTCGACCGTTATTGGGCTTTGACTGAGCCTCAATGATTTGTGTGTCATTCATTCGTTCAATCAGTCATTTAACTTAATCTGGAAAAAAGCTGGTTATTAGTTTGTTGTTGTAGGTGCTCACATTAAAACATAATAAACAAGAACAAAAAGAAGAAGCTGTATCAGTTTTGTTCTGCTTTCCTTCTCTGTGCATAGAGAGCGATGATGGAGCGAAGTGAAAAAACATTCATGAAATGAGTTTGTGTTTATTATACATGTTAGCTTTTATTATCTGGTTCATCAGTGATCACAAACATCCTTGTGTAACAGCCTATTCACAGACATTATGCAGTTAAGCCTGAATAACTTCAATTTTTGTGTCTTGGTACGTCACAAGAAAATTGGCTAAATTCCCATAAATTCCCTCATAAGCAACATTTTATTTATTTTTTCCATTATTTTAATTAGTTTTGGTTTTTTTACTATGCATTTCAATTTTTTGTATCTTTTGTTTTGTTACATTTTGTTTTGTTTTGTTTTTCTAGACTGACCATTCAATGTATTTTGTGGTTTATGATTGGTACTGGTATCCCATGATTGCAGTCATCCCCTTATGTCTACAGCCTTTTTTCAGGAACTGGCAGAGATTTTTTTTAAAAACGCATTTAAGAGCATTTTAAGTGTAGACAGAAAGTCATTGTAGAAAACCAGTTATTTTGTCTAAGAGCTTTGGCTGCTATATAGATAACATTTATTTCTGTTTGTGTTCCAGGTTCTCTAAGACAATGATGGAGCTAATGACTGCTACCCCTTCCTACAGCATCAATACAACAGATTTCACTGGAAGAAATGGTTCTACGTATGACGACGACGAAGAGTACGACTACAAGGACGAACACGCTGAACTGAGACAGTCTCTTAACATTATGTCTCTCATTGTTTACTGCGTGGCCTTTTTTCTCGGTGTGTTGGGTAACGGAGTGGTTATCTGGGTGACCGGTTTCAAGATGAAGAAAACAGTGAACACAGTGTGGTTCCTCAACCTTGCTGTGGCCGATTTCCTCTTCACAGCATTCCTTCCCCTAAGTGTGACATACACAGCTTTGGATTTCCACTGGCCTTTTGGCAAGTTCATGTGCAAGCTGAACAGCACCATGAGTTTCCTAAATATGTTTGCCAGTGTGTACATCCTGGTCGTCATCAGTATGGACAGATGTGTGTCTGTGGTGTGGCCCGTCTGGGCCCAGAACCACCGGAATGTGCGCAAGGCATCCTGTGTGAGTCTGGGTGTTTGGGTCCTGGCTCTGATTCTCAGCGCTCCATACTTCGTCTTCAAGGACACAGCAACATCATTTTATAATAAAGACATCGTCAACTGCTTCAACAACTATGCTCTTTCTGATGACTATGAAACATTGTCTGTGAATCAGCTGAGACAGTTTCGTCATCAGGCCATGACCATCACCCGCTTCCTCCTGGGATTTGTTGGCCCCTTCACTGTCATTGTCTCCTGTTATGCTGTGATAATCCATCGTCTCAGGAGGAGCCGCACCCTGGCCAGCCAGTCAAGTCGCTCCTTTAAGATCATCGCTGCTGTTATCACCACTTTTTTCCTCTGCTGGGCTCCTTATCACATCATGGGTCTAATTGAGATGGTGAATCACACGGCTGCTGATGAAAGTGAAACATTACACCATGTGATCACCATCGGGGTCCCCATAGCCACCAGTCTGGCCTTTCTCAACAGCTGTCTGAACCCACTGCTGTATGTGTTCATGGGCCAGGATTTCAAGGATAAAGTCCGCAAATCCATCCTGAACGTGTTGGAGACTGCCTTCCAGGAAGAGGTTTCTCGTTCTTATACCTACACAAACTCAATGGTCACCAGTCGAAGTAAAGACAAGTCTGTTTCTGATGCCGAGCTATAGGGCTGACCATGACATAAACAAATACTCTAACTGTATATAGCAAATGATATAACAACCCAAACAACCTTCTCACTCAGTTTGAGCTTTATGAGCTCTCCCCTGTGTTGTGAGCGTGGCAGTGTGTGTGGCAGCACCACAAAAACTGATTCAGCTGACTTCTGATTGCTATGTGTCTAAGCATGCTTTGATAAACATGTTATTTAGCATAAGGACATAGTGAATATACATATTAAAATTACAAATGATACAGCCTATGAGATTTTTATGTTTAAAGTGGCAGTTACATTGTAGAAATACTTTTTGATAATGTAAGATTTCCCACTATTCATCTGTTTTATTAGCTGAATCTAAAGATTGTTTTCAGAAATATTTAGTTTGTTAGTCCTCAAGTTGCTTCTTTCATCCAAATAAGAGTCTAATCCCCAAAATATTCACATTATGAAATATTCACTTTTAGAAGTTACAACTAATAAATTAACAAACATATATACGTTAATCGGTTTTCAAAACTGTTTTTGATTACATGTCTAACCATCGATTAATTTAATAGAAAGGTGATTATGGTATATGCTGCATATTGAAACATAAAAACCTCTTTTCAATGATTTGTTCTGATTTTTAAAAAAAAGATAACTTGTTCTCATTTTTAACTCTACCCACAGATTATGTTGATGATGATGACTGACAACCTCACTGTTGTAATTATTTCCATTATTAAAATATTATTTGACACATCATGATGATCATCTCATAACCACCACATAAATCCACTAAACTGTGCTTGGCCTCTCTTTCTCTAGTATGATGTAATTATGAATATGTATATAGCCTAAATATGTGTGTATCAGTCTATCACATGATCTTATGAGACAGCTCATAATAATTGATCATTATTAACAAGACAGCAATCACAAAACACACTTTTTAGTGTTGCTCGTTCTTGAGACTTGACCAGCAGAGGGAGCAGTTTTACATCCATTCATCCATCCATCATCTATACCCACTTATTCCTTAACCAGGGCCATGGGGGCAGTTTTACATATTGAATAAATATCTGATCCAGAACCACAAATGCCACTGAAAAAACGCCCCTGAAACACATTGATTCATGAGCAGAATTTTCAAAATGGAAGTTGTGTAACAAATCTGTTTCTCTAAAGTGTAGAAGACTGATGCAACGTGCACCAGCGGTTTCTTTGTTCTCTCTTTCTCAGAAGTGTACCGCTGTCAGGAAATCATAAAGTAAGAGTGGCTTTTTGTACCACAGTCAGTTTAAGTTTTCAATCAGGCACTTTTATTGCGGTGAGCTCGTTATGACAAACCTGTAAATTTAATTAAGGTTCATTCTGTGTCCTTTCATAATATCATTTTAATGATGAAGTACTGAAAGGATATTGTAAGACATTTGTGCAGCAGGTCCTCAGCTGATAAAAGCAAACAAAGCAGCCTAGTCATTTTCAGTCAATGCCAAACTGAGATATGGTAAGAAGCTCTGTAATTAGACAACAAGATCCTTGTCTAGCTGCTCAGTTAACAAGCTAAAAAAAAAAGAAACTATTGAAATACATTGTAGTGTCTACAGTGTCGTCTACGTTTCACTATTGTGATATATGATGTGTTGCAGTTGAAGTTGTGTAACAGTCTGTAGAAACCTTTTGTGCTTTATCAAACTTGATTCATACTGCAGGGTGCAGGATGAGCAGAGGGGACATTAAAAGCACTCACCTAATGTCCAGATGTTTATTCATGCTGCTGTAACACAGAGCTATAATGGACGATTAAGACCATCTCTGAAGGCCAGCTGCTTTTTGTTCTGCCCTGATGTGGGCGGTCACCACCCCAGGACAGACCTATATTATGCCAAATCGAGTTTCTTCAGGGATTTTTCTGCTGTGAACACATCCTCACCTGAGTTCCTCAAAGGGTACGTGACCTTTGTTATTCTATGTGAGACTAAACCCAGGGTTAGAAAATATGACGATAAAATCACTGGATTTTGGTTACAAACATTTTAAATTGGATTTAGATGATAGTAGTGACTTATGAACAGAAATTAAACAAAGAAGAGAATATATATATATATATATATATATATATATATATATATATATATATATATATATATATATTTATGTATCTATAATTTGATAAAGTATGTGCTTCCATGTTATGTGTGCCTCTAATTGTCTAATGACACTGTAAAGCTCTGTTACCAGTTTGCTAGAATATTACATCCATATTACAAATCAATATATAGGAGTGAAAACTGTCTAACAAAGGTTCAGAGGACAGGTACTGACAATGGTCTTAAGGTACAGGTGAGTATAAGCGTTTTTCAGGTTTAGGTGATGCTGAACTGCAGCAGCAAACAGCAAAAGGCAGTTTTTCCTCATTTTTAGTTGTGCACCTTGGAGTGGATTAAGTATAGGTCAGAGGGCAAGAGCAGCAAGGATAAGAAAAATAAATGCCAGTGATAATTCCTGTGTCTCAGGGGAGGAAGGCTTAGTCAGTTTTCATATAAAAAGCAGTGGTGAGTGTGAATTATCTCCAGTGATGAAACTGAGGAGATAATTCCATACGACTGAATCTCTTTGTCCCACAAAGACAGAATATAAAGTTCATATTGTTTCTTCTCGTTGCTATTGCAGGACAAAAAATGGACTCGGTCTATAACAACAATATCACAACAACAGATGATCACTATGACCTGTATGGTGAACTGATAACATTTATTTCTGTTTGTGTTCCAGGTTCTCTAAGACAATGATGGAGCTAATGACTGCTACCCCTTCCTACAGCATCAATACAACAGATTTCACTGGAAGAAATGGTTCTATGTATGACGACGACGAAGAGTACGACTACAAGGACGAACACGCTGAACTGAGACAGTCTCTTAACATTATGTCTCTCATTGTTTACTGCGTGGCCTTTTTTCTCGGTGTGTTGGGTAACGGAGTGGTTATCTGGGTGACCGGTTTCAAGATGAAGAAAACAGTGAACACAGTGTGGTTCCTCAACCTTGCTGTGGCCGATTTCCTCTTCACAGCATTCCTTCCCCTAAGTGTGACATACACAGCTTTGGATTTCCACTGGCCTTTTGGCAAGTTCATGTGCAAGCTGAACAGCACCATGAGTTTCCTAAATATGTTTGCCAGTGTGTACATCCTGGTCGTCATCAGTATGGACAGATGTGTGTCTGTGGTGTGGCCCGTCTGGGCCCAGAACCACCGGAATGTGCGCAAGGCATCCTGTGTGAGTCTGGGTGTTTGGGTCCTGGCTCTGATTCTCAGCGCTCCATACTTCGTCTTCAAGGACACAGCAACATCATTTTATAACAAAGACATCGTCAACTGCTTCAACAACTATGCTCTTTCTGATGACTATGAAACATTGTCTGTAAATCAGCTGAGACAGTTTCGTCATCAGGCCATGACCATCTCCCGCTTCCTCCTGGGATTTGTTGGCCCCTTCACTGTCATTGTCTCCTGTTATGCTGTGATAATCCATCGTCTCAGGAGGAGCCGCACCCTGGCCAGCCAGTCAAGTCGCTCCTTTAAGATCATCGCTGCTGTTATCACCACTTTTTTCCTCTGCTGGGCTCCTTATCACATCATGGGTCTAATTGAGATGGTGAATCACACGGCTGCTGTTGAAAGTACAACATTAGTGTATGTGATCACCATCGGGGTCCCCATAGCCACCAGTCTGGCCTTTCTCAACAGCTGTTTGAACCCACTGCTGTATGTGTTCATTGGCCAAGATTTCAAGGATAAAGTCCGCAAATCCATCCTGAACGTGTTGGAGACTGCCTTCCAGGAAGAACCCTCTCGTTCTTATACCTACACAAACTCAATGGTCACCAGTCGAAGTAAAGACAAGTCTGTTTCTGATGCTGAGCTATAGGGCTGACCATGACATAAACAAATACTCTAACTGTATATAGCAAATGTAACGGTATATAACAAACAACCTTTTCACTTTCTGAATTCAGGAACCCACAAACCTGAAATGTTTCACCTGTTACAATTAGTTAATAAGTGCATAGAGCCAAATGTTATGCCTCTATGCACAGCATAAATGTAAATGATTTGATGTGAGTTTTATTGTTTTTTATTAATTTGTTTTTTTTCTTTCTCATCCAAGACAAGATCATTTTAATGTTTTTTTATTATCCTGTCATTTATTACTATTATTTTTTTCATCTTTTTTGTGTGAAAATACAATAGATTGTTATCCAGTAATAAACTATGGAAAATGCTTGGTTGTTTAATTGATCCATAAAAATCCAATGTTTATCATTAACCTTGAGGTCAATTACGAGGCATACAGTTTTGTTCTAAGGCAGGGGTGTCAAACTCATTTTAGGTGAGGGGCCATATGGAGGAAAATCTATTCCTAAGTGGGCCGGACCGGTAAAATCATGGCATAATAACTTAAAAATAACGACAACTTCAGATTTGTTTCCTTTGTTTCACTTTATTCCAAAATAGTACACATCACAAATAATGCTCTTTACAAAACACTTCAAATTAGTTGAAAATTCTGAGGAAAAAATTGGTGCAATTTCAAGAACACAATGTCTCAGTGATTGGAACTTAAACTTCGTCTCATATCTATCTACTATCTACTCTATCTACAAAGGCATACAACTGTAAGTCACAGCCTATCTGGGATTAAACAAAATACTCTTCTAGGAATCGAACACCTCATTCAAACGACAAGTCAGCTAGCTCCGGGCCAGCTGACAGGTCTAGGCCTACTTGCTCAGCCCCGGTATTAACAGTTTGCCTGCTTAATATAATTGCTATTGCGACACCCAGTGGACACATTTAGAACAGCAGTTTCTTTCATTGAACAATTGCAGCTAATTTAAACTTCAAATCATCTTGCGGGCCGGATTAAACCCGTTTGCGGGCCTGATCTGGCCCGCGGGCCGTACGTTTGACACCCCTGTAATCTAAGGGTGATTTTACGGGTTTTACGTTTTTACGCGGCGTGCGTCGTGACGTCACAGACGTTACCATTTTAAGAATATCCGGCTGAGACAGATCCAGCCTGCGGCCAGAAGCAGTGGTCGGTGGAAGAGCAGCATTAATGGGACGCAGGACTTGAGCTCCACTGTATTTTGAGATGTAGTAGATTGTATGGTAAGTCTTACTGGGCGACTGTTCGAGATCGACACCTACATGCTGGGTTAGGCGGAAAAATCGCCGCTCTTCTCCCATGGTTGTGTAGCGTTGGTTATTAGCAGCTAACGTTAGCAACCGTCTGCTCACAACATCAGCCCACAGCTTCACATTTAGTTGAAATGGGCATTTGGGCTGTTGTTACTTCACGTGTGTCTGTAGCTTAATGTGGAAACCACCTTAGCCAGAGTCTGTTCTTCTGCTTTAACATTTGAACAAAGTAAGCTAACGTTAACCAGCTGTAAATACAATAGAGGTCTGCTACTGGTAGGGAAGGGTTCAGTCGCCTCCTGGCGGCTTACGTTTGTTTTTCAAACAGAATGGATGGCTACGATCAATTGGGAACAAAAGTCCGAAGGACAACATTATATTATGATTCCACATGTAGTACTGTGCTGTTTTGTCCATCGCCATAAGTGAGTGAATCCATTTGGTTGAGGATTGAGACTAAGTCAATCAACACCAGCTCTGGTCTGGGTTAGTTAATTATTGCTAAAATACATCAGAAAGACTGACGCTGTCTGTCATGGAATGAGGTGGAATCACTGTTTATTTCTGACTCTTCTTTTATTCACTCTTCTTTTATTCAATGTCAGAAAAGGCCCCCTCCCCACTCTTTTTTTTTTTTAAATTCAGCTCACCCCCCCACCCACCCACCCAAAACAAAACAAAAAAAAACAGCTGTGAATGAATTCGTAGCTCAATATTTCCAGTCAAGCACTGAGCTGAAAGCTGCTGTTGTTTGACTTAGTCCAAATCCTGCTTCACTAACTCTGGAAGTGGATTTTCTGCCCTCACTGAAAAATATTCATTTGCTGTAGGCTTATTGTAGTCAAGGTATGCAAGCTACTTAGGGTTAGGATTAACAGATACTCATTAACAGGATAACGGTTAGAATCGTTACACCCCTACTAACAATCCTGTGGTTGGGATTCCATGTTTTCACAATGATTGTCACATGATGCGGCATGCTTTATATAGATATCAAATGATCAAATTCATAATCTCAGCCAAAGAGTTGAGAGCTGCAATGTGGATCAGTGCTTGTTTATTTTTGTTTGCTGTGCAGACATTTTGAAAAGGCGTATCTGCTAATCCTAACAACCCTTATTAGCTTGCATTGAAGTTTGCATTTGTTGCTTGGTACAGTGGTATTAATCTCAATTCAACAGTATTGTCACGCTATTAAAATTTGTGACATTTGGCATACTAAAATGTGTTGATTTTACTTGTGCTTTATGTGTAAGAATGTGCCTGTAGCAACAGATAAGGCTCTTGTGATATACATGGTCAAATGTTTGGTTTTCTTCTGAATATAAAATCTGCTGCCAGTCTGAAATTCCTTTTCCTCTACGCATACCAGTGGTTGGCCAAAAGCAGCACTGCACTCTGTTCTTCAGATACTTTTGTAGCTGGTTTTATACATGATCCTGGATCTGTTGGTTCTTGGAAAGTGGTGTAGAACTTATCGATGGCAACTAGGACTGCAAAAACTAATCAATGAAATCAATAAAATTGATTATTAAAATAGTTGGCAACAGATGTATTTATCAATTAGTTGGCTCTAGTCATGTAGTTGCAACAGCCCATGGTGACATAGTGAGCAGTCTCAGGAGACACAATGGAGTTTGGACTGAAACATTGATTCATGCTGGGAATTTGACTCCATGCCAGGCCACTCTAAATGTGAATGATATTTCTGGATAGGCAGGGCGACAGTTGCTATGTGTGCCACAGAGAGACGCTATGACGTTTTGACTTTTTCGGCACTGCGACGAGAGTGAAAGTCGTGCTTGATGCAAGGATTCTGAGAGGTTCGTCAACTTATCCTGCTGCTATATTATCACCTGTAAGCTACAGGGTAACGTTCTGGTGCCCCTCACAGCCTGCCCGCCACGGGCTCGCACAACGACACTACCAAGGCTTTTTACAGGGGAGCTCTTAGGAGAAAAGTTTGGCTAATATCCAGTCCATGTTCCTCGCTATAATGTCTAGCAATGTTCAAGTGGATGTCTGAAAGCATGTCATTTCATTAGGGTTAAATTCTAGAAAACACGTGGCTTTTTTTATGTAATAACCCTTCAGATCTGTTTAAATGTCACAAAAAGATAATTAGTTTTATTTTTTATTATGTATGTATGATCCTCCTCAATTATTGTTCATATTTGACACTAAGATGTAACATAATTGACCAGTTAATTATTGAGATAGTTGTAGCAGCCATATTGGAAACCATTTCAAACCTATTCAGGTGTTTGGTTTCTGGTTTATTAAAAGTAAACAACAGGAAGTCAGTTCATCTGTAAATGTACTGTTCTTATGTGAGTAATTCAGTGATATCAGACCAACTTCGTTACAAGTATACATGGTTGAATGCCCCAAGGATTGGGTGAGCATTCCTATGGAAGACCCTATCTGGGTTCTATCTAGTCTCCAAAGATGAGGTTATCAGACTGTGCCGTCACAAATCTCTAGGGCCTCAAGACAAGACCACTCTCCAACACTAACCTATCAAAGTGCTCATCCCACGGTTTCACAGACACCCCTAGAGAATAGGCAAAATGCTGAGCATCCGGTTGGGTTAGGGTTGGCTAAGACTCAGGTAGAGTTGGATTCTACAGGACAGCTCAAGCCACATATTTACAATGACTGTCAGTGTTCCTGCTGTTCAAACTGGTTGTCGTGGTACCTCAAATAGCTGGACACATATAATATCCCAAGTTCCTTCCTGTTCTCTCCTCACTATCCTACTATTAGTTACTTTAACCTAAGGAGAAATGCAACAAGCATAATCTTATTTATGTCTTCATTCTCTTCAATAGCTCAATGATGAGGGTCTGGCTTATCTGTTGTTCGCATACACATGCAGAGCAAAGTAGAGAGTGATAGAAACCAGAGTTGAAGTCCTTACAGTGGAGTGGAGAAAAAAAAAAAAGATGTAATGTTGACATTTTTCAAACGCACCCTCTCAATCATGGTGATTTGTTGCATTAGGCACACAACACCGAGAAGGCTCGGCTGTCTGTTCCAGCTTCCCAGAACCAACCTGCTCTTGAGGCACTTTTGGACAAAACAGTTCTAGGGAATCTAGGAACTCCCCCACTGAGGAATGGACCAGAGAACTATAGACCTTAAGGGAACCTTTCTGTTTGCATCCACATCATCAATAGGAATGTTGAAGTAACAGCAACAAGCTAATCGTTGGAATTGCAACTTCTTGAATCAACATTAACATGGGTCACTCATGGTTCCTATTGTACTGAGTAGGAGTATGATTTCAAAAAGCCCCCAGAATAGTGTTCTAAGAACTAATATAGTTCTCATTTGCTGTGGTAAATTCTAAAAAGGCAGAATTTCTTACTAAGATTCTCAGAAATATGAAAAAATTCCTCTGGTCCAAAAGCATCTTTAGGATCATGCACCCCAACACATTTAAGCAAACTAACCTAGTAAGTCTCAAGCCTACCACAAGAAAACTATTCATTGGCCCATCCTGTTCCATTCTTGATTAAATGGTACCATTTCACTAAGGAGGGAATAATTTATAGTGGACTGTTGACATCTTAACAGACAGAAAGAAGTGGGTGTTACAACAACATAATTGGTGTGCACTGCACACAGGTTTCTACCACCATTTGAGAAGTGCATCCGGCTCTGAAACAATTCAGTTTTCAGATTCTGTTTTCTTACAATGAAGGTGATATGTTTAAGTCATACCAGTGTTTCCCCTATTCATCACAAGCCCTGGCTGATTCTGCTCTGCCAAAGTGCTGTTCATGCTATGCAATTTACATAGACACAGCATTACAGTTCCAATGTACTACCAGTACAAAACTACCAATCACAGATGTGTGATTAAAACTCTGGAAAGACTTGTAGTCTAAAAAAATGACTGTTTAGTGAAACCATCGCTGTTTTTTTTTTTTTTTTTTTTTTTTGTTTCCATAGGTCCTATTTGAAGGCTGCAATCTGAAACCCTTCAGTTGCACAGAGAAGCTGCCCATTGCACCTCTAGTCTTTCAGTCTCTCGTGGCGTTCTCAGGATATTACTTTTTCCATGCAGCTTTGGTAATAGATAAGAAAACCACTAGGGAGACAGAGTAGAAATCCCTACTCTAACACAGATGGCCAGAATGTGTGTGGAAAAAATATTATGACTCTTTCATACATAGTGACACACAAAGTGCTGTTACAGAGGCAACACTCTGAAATACATATTTGATAACTGAAATTGTCATAATGTTGAGTAAAATTATGCAGTGCTATTGTGGATTCAGAAAGTATTCAGTTTTTTTTATGTTGCAGCCTGATACTGTTTAAATTCATTTTTTCTAATTAATTAGGAATGTCTGTACATTTATTACAAAGGGAAAACTGCACTATCACATTTAAATAACTATTCAGATCCTTTACTCAGTATTTAGTTGAAGCACCTTTGGCAGCAATTACAGCCTGGAGTCTTTTTGGGTATGACACAAAAAGCTTTGCACACCTGCAATCAGGGATTTTCTGCTATACTTCTTTGCAAATCCTCTCAAGCTCAGTCAGGTTGCAGGAGGACTGTCGGTGGATGGCCACTTTGAGCTTTCTCCAGAGAAGTTTGACAGGGTTCAAGTCAGGGCTCTGGCTGGGTCACTCTAGGACATTCACACAGTTGTCCCAAAACCACTCCTGTGTTGTCTTGGCTGTGTATTAAGGGTCTTAGTCATGTTGGAAGGTGCACCTTTGGCCCAGTCTGAGGTTCTGAACACTTGGGAACAGGTTTTCATTGAGAATATCTCTGTACTTCGCTCCATTCAGCTTTCCCTCAACCCTGACCAGTCTCATGATGCTGTCACCACCATGCTTCACTGCTGGAATGGTATTGGGCAGCTGATGAGAGGTGCCTGGTTTCCCCCAGATATAACGTTTATAACTGAGGCCACAGTTCGATCTTGGTCTTATATCAGACCAGAGAATCTTGTTCCTCACAGTCTGAGAGTTCTTCAGTTTTTTTTTTGCAAACTCCTTGCAGCTTTTATGTGTTTTGCACTGAGCATAGGCCTCTGTCTGGCCACCCTGCCATAAATCCCAGATTAGTGGAGGGTTGCGGTGATGGTTGTTCTTCTGGAACTTTGTCCCATCAGGATCTCTGGAGCTCAGAGTGACCATCAGGTTCTTGGTCACCTCGCTTACTAAGGTCTTTCTCTCATGATTGCTCAGTTTGGCTGGGTGACCATCTTTTAGAAGAGTTCTGGTTGTGCCAATTATAGTCTAAAAATTAGTCTATGAAGAACATAGGCTAGATATAACAACAAGCCAAAGTGCATTCGAAAATTAATTTATCCGTGTCAAGTACCAAGTACCAAAATGTTTGTCTTGCCCCTGCACAACCTTTTCTCCAAGGCATTTATTGGACTACTCAAGTAGTATTGGTTTTTTTTTTTTTTGGTTTTTTTTTAATATTTGGATCTAATACAATACCTCTAAAAGCAATGCCTGTTTACCAGAGGCAGGCAGGTTGCAACCTTTTATTTAACTTAGGTTTTGACTATGAGGCCAGGTTAGATCATAGGGGTTGTCCCTTTTAGACTGACTGCAGATTTGGGTAACTGTATTGGTTTGAAAGGGACGAGAAATTTAAATGTGTTGGAGTCTTGTAATCCAGAGGACTTACAGTGGGTACGGAAAGTATTCAGACCCCTTTAAATGTTTCACTCTTTGTGTCATTGCAGCCATTTGCCAAAATCAAAAAAGTTCATCTTATTTCTCATTAATGTTCACTCAGCATCCCATCTTGACAGAAAAAAACAGAAATGTAGAAATTTTTGCAAATTTATTAAAAAAGAAAAACTGAAATATCACATGGTCATAAGTATTCAGACCCTTTGCAGTGACATTCATATTTAACTCACATGCTGTCCATTTCTTCTGATCCTCCTTGAGATGGTTTTGCTCCTTCATTGGAGTCCAGCTGTGTTTAATTAAACTGATTGGACTTGATTAGAAAAGGCACACACCTGTCTATATAAGACCTTACAGCTCACAGTGCATGTCAGAGCAAATGAGAATCATGAGGTCGAAGGAACTGCCCAAGGAGCTCAGAGACAGAATTGTGGCAAGGCACAGATCTGGCCAAGGTTACAAAAGAATTTCTGCAGCACTCAAGGTTCCTAAGAGCACAGTGGCCTCCATAATCCTCAAATGGAAAAAGTTTGGGACGACCAGAACTCTTCCTAGACCTGGCCGTCCAGCCAAACTGAGCAATTGTGGGAGAAGAGCCTTGGTGAGAGGTAAAGAAGAACCCAAAGATCACTGTGGCTGAGCTCCAGAGATGCAGTAGGGAGATGGGAGAAAGTTCCACAAAGTCAACTATCACTGCAGCCCTCCACCAGTCGGGGCTTTATGGCAGAGTGGCCCGATGGAAGCCTCTCCTCAGTGCAAGACCCATGAAAGCCCGCATAGAGTTTGCCAAAAAACACATTAAGGACTCCCAGACTATGAGAAATAAGATTCTCTGGTCTGATGAGACCAAGATTGAACTTTTTGGCGTTAATTCTAAGCAGTATGTGTGGAGAAAACCAGGCACTGCTCATCACCTGTCCAATACAATCCCTACAGTGAAACATGGTGGTGGGAGCATCATGTTGTGGGGGTGTTTTTCAGCTGCAGGGACAGGACGACTGGTTGCAATTGAAGGAAAGATGAATGTGGCCAAGTACAGAGATATCCTGGAAGAAAACCTCTTCCAGAGTGCTCAGGACCTCAGACTGGGCCTAAGGTTCACCTTTTAACAGGACAATGACCCTAAGCACACAGTTAAAATAACAAAGCAGTGGCTTCGGAACAACTCTGTGACCGTTCTTGACTGGCCCAGCCAGAGCCCTGACCTAAACCCAATTGAGCATCTCTGGAGAGACCTGAAAATGGCTGTCCACCAACGTTCACCATCCAACCTGACAGAACTGGAGAGGATCTGCAAGGAAGAATGGCAGAGGATCCCCAAATCCAGGTGTGAAAAACTTGTTGCATCATTCCCAAGAAGACTCATGGCTGTACTAGCTCAAAAGGGTGCTTCTACTCAATACTGAGCACAGGGTCTGAATACTTATGACCATGTGATATTTCAGTTTTTCTTTTTTAATAAATTTGCAAAAATTTCTACATTTCTGTTTTTTTCTGTCAAGATGGGGTGCTGAGTGTACATTAATGAGAAATAAAATGAACTTTTTTGATTTTGGCAAATGGCTGCAATGACACAAAGAGTGAAAAATTTAAAGGGGTCTGAATACTTTCCGTACCCACTGTATATATAATACTTCTTACTGCATGTATCCCTGGGGATGGAGTGAAAATTTTGACTCATTAAGTGGAATCTAAACCCCATCCACTCAAGACATGCAGCCAAAATTCTTTTCAACAGGACAGCAAGCTATAAACTTAAGAGTTGGTTATCTTGACCACAGGTTTAAGGAGAGCTAGTTCAGATACACAGTTCAAAAGACATTCAGACTTCTTCAGTTTTTCTATACTTATATGTTGTAGATTTACTTTTAAATTGATAAATGGTTTTGCCCGTCACTTCACACTCAATAACCCATGATGACAATTTGAAAATATTTGTTTTGTTTGTGTTAGTTTTCCTTGATATGTGTATGGCTAGATTGGAGTACAGCTGTGGCAGATCAAATTGATTGCATATATCTTGGAAAGATGCACACATATAAGGATCCAGGATTTACACTGTGTCAGGACAAAAACCAAACTATAAAGCCTCTCTGTAATATGTTAGTACAGGAGAATACAGTGGCCTCAGTAACTGTGAAGTGGGTGAACCTTGGAACCATCAGGACTCTTTCTAGAGTTGGCTGTCAAACCGAGTAACCAGACAAAAATGTCTTTAATCAAGGAGGTAACCAGGATCCCAGTGGTCACTCTAAGAGAGTTTTGTGATTCCTCTGCAGAGATGGGAGAAACTACCAGAATGAGACAACCATCTCGGGCACATTCAACCAATCGGGGCTTTATGGTAGAGAGGCCAGATGGAAGAGACTCGTGTGTAGAGTCTGTGAGCCACAGCATTCCCACTTTCAAAACAGCATTTAAAGGAGCTTTAAAATAATGATTATCTGGGCTGATGAGGCTAAAATTCAACTCTTTGGGCAGAACTCCAAGCACTATGCTATTGGTGGCAGTACAGACAGTTTCAAGTGTCAGGGTCAGAATTGGAGAAGGATAAATATTCAGTCATATACAGATATAATTGATGAAAATGTGGGCCAATCGTTCACCATGACAGTGACCTAAAGCCATAAAACCAAGACAAGTCTGGAGTGTCTTTGGATCAAATCTTTGATGATCCTCAAGTGACCTCTTGCCCACAGGTCAAGTATAGCTTCAGTTTTATTGGTATTGTCTGCTGCATTTCCCCTAAAAGTGGGTACAGTGTCTAAAGCTAGTGCCAATTTTTCTAACACTACCTAAATGATATGTCTGTGAAGATTCTCAGTCGTCCAGGTGAAGTTATCTAGATGCAGTAGTTGAGTCGAAACATTTCACCTAGCCTGAATAGGTTGGAATGAAACTAACTTGGAGGATAAATATTGAGACTTCTAACCAACTCTAACAACATTTCTAGATACCTAAACGGTAAAGACTCTTGAAAGCAAGAACTTGCGATACACACCAGTTATCATGCTGATAATGTCACCCTTCCAGAGTGCTAAGAATAAACATGATTTCAGTCAATTTGTTTTTATGCTTATCTTGGAATCAGAAGGAACCCAGAGACAAGGTAGTCATCCGGGGTACTTATTACAGCAACTACATACCTGATCACAGCAGTGACTCAGTGAATGAATCTACCCACAGAAGAAATGATTGAAGATGACACTTATGCAGTTATTTGCTAATTTTGAGGGAATTTGAGGAACAGTTGTAGCTGTAGGAAGAAGTGTTTGGGAGTTGTGGATCTAGTAGAATGTACATGTTCATCCCTTTCAAAATAAATGGCTCATAAAATTAAGGGATAATCCCAAGTAAGTTAAATTGCAGTCCATTTAGGAAGCACGTGATCTTCAATCATTTTTACCTGCTTTGGTGCAAATGAAAGGTGCAATAAAGAGGCAAAAAAGACCTGTAAAAAGGGTATGGTTTTCCATGTGATGGCCACACGCAAACACTCTCTCCATATCCTTTCTGATTCTTGTCAAGTTCTGGTATCTGCTCCTTTGTACAAGGGTGAACTAGTGGAACATGGCAAGAGCTCTAGAAAATGATCTCTAGCAGACAATGGTGTGCATGATTCTGGCCAAACTGTCAATAACAGACTCCATGAGGCTAAGGAGATGGCCTGATGTCCTCTAGTATGACCTGTACTCACAGTCCAGCACCATGCAGCTCAGTTGGCATTTGATAGAGAATACAGAACTGGCAGGTCCACGGATGGCACCCCATTCTCTTCACAGATGAGACCAGGTTCACACTGAGTACAGGCATGAAGGAGTCTGGAGATATCATGATGAATGTTGCCTGTAAGATCTTTAAGCATGGTCGGTTTGGTGGAGGCTTAGTGATAGTCTTAGGAGACATCCTTGGAGGGCTGACACAAACTTCCATGACATAACCAATGGTACAATGTCTGCTGTGGGGTACCAGGGTGGGATCCTCAGAGATTGTCAGACCTTACACTGGTGCATTGGGCTCTGGTGCATTCACTGACTTTCATGTTTCCTTTACCTAAGTTCAATTGAGCACCTATGGCAAACTAAATCTACACATTAAAGGAGTCTGACACCTTCTGAAGCCATCACTACAGTAAAAGCATGCAGTGTTGACTGTAAGTACTCCTCTCATCAGTTCACTTTAGCTATTTTAATATTGTCTTTATCAGTTAACAAGCATTCAACAGAGAAAAGAAAATTCCAAAATATTTTGTATAGCAGGCAATGGTGTGCATGATTCTGGCCAAGAACTATTGATGAAGTACAAGCACTATTGAGCTAGTTACCCAGACTTACTATGTTGGTAGTCTTAAAGCCATGAAAAGATGTGAAGGTAGCAGATCTTCAGCTACTTGTAACTCTGTGAAGCCAGTATCTGAAAGTAATGTCCCCTGCTAATGTGGTTTAAAGGAGGTAGCGCTCCAAGCACTCCTCAAGTTCTTTTTTTTTGTTTGTTTGTTTTTTTTTTTTTTTCCTCCCCCACATTCTCATATCTGTTGCTGTCCATGTTCACTCCTGCACTGCTCAGATCACCTCTGTGTCTGTGATCAATGCCTGGATCAAGTTTTGTATGATGTATGACAGTATAATTTTAAACACAGACGGTAAAAGTAAAGATCATTTTATATTCAGTATTTCTTTATTTACACATTGTATCATATTCTGCTCTCTCACTTTCAAAACGAAAACCATGTCCATAGACTCAAAGTAGCACAGGTCTTTGTTTTTATCCATCTCCTTGTCATTGTGCATAACACCTTTGGCCATTTCTGTTTCCAAACAAAGCATCAGGAGCATGGTTTATCACAGGTTCCAGATGATTCGCTGGTTAGGATGATTACATCAAAGTATGCCCGACCAGTCAGCACAGTATAGTCAAAATTCATACCATACTGCAAATTCATACTGGTGCACTACTGGTACTGTTTATACCACCCGCCCCTACAAGAGCGATGCACAAATCAACTTTTTGCCTGATACTCAGCTACATGGCATATATCTGAGAATGCTGTAGTGCTTTCTTTTCACTTTATTAAAAATAACTACATAGGAATCACTGGAGTCCATTTTATGTGGTAAAAGGCCAAAGAATGTTGATGTTGTGATTTAATAAATATAACTGATAGAAGAAACATTTGATTTTATATCATCAACAAATAAACTGACCAATTAGATAATGGCTAATACCATCCATCCATCATCTATACCGTCCTTATTCCTAACCATGGTCCCAGGGATCTGCTGGAGCCTATCCCAACTCTCTTTGGGTGAAAGGCAGGGGTCCACCCTGGGCAGGTCCCCAGTCCATCACAGGGCCACATAGAGACAAACAACCTCACACACTCACACTCAATCCTATGGGCAATTTAGAGTCACCAATCAACCTGACATACATGTTTTTGGACTGTGGAAACTGGCATACCACAGGGAGAACATGCAAACTCCACACAGAAAGGTCGGGAACCTACGAACTTCTTGCTGTGAGGCAACAGTGCTAACCACTCAGCCACCATGCTGCCCATGGCCAATACCCATGAGCTTACTATGGTCAGTACATGTACTGATGATGATTCTGGGCATCAGATGAATATAGCCCTAGTGGTTGAAGGAGGTACTATGATCCAACAAGAGCAGGACTGAAATAAGGCCAGAATTTCAATGAATAACCTGAAGTCTTAGTTTAAAAGTTTGGATGTAGACAACCTTTTGTTCTGTAAGTGACAACTATGTCTGCTGTAAGTAGCCATCAACTAAATAGAACGGTGACAGGAGCAACTCACTGGTTTAATGGGATTAAAAAAGAAAATAGTATACATGCTTGTTGTTGAAGGCAATGCTTGCCCAATGTTTTTTGATGATAAAATGGGGTTTCATGAAACATTTATCCTGTGCTTGCTACAAAAATCCTTTTTTAAAAGAATATAATTTTGGGATTCTTGATTTGATATGTTTTTTTTTATTCCCCCACCCCTAGGTGCTGATACAACATGGAAAATCTCAGCTGAGTTTTTATAACCAGCCTAATGGGAATGGACATACTGATACAAATATGGAAACTACTTTTTTGGGTATCCAGATAGCGTTTTACTCATCCTTGCAGATCAAAAAGTGATGCCATCAGCACATGGACAAAATATTGTCATGGAAAAGCAGAAATCAGTGAGTAGTGCTGCTTCATCACAGGTTGGTGGAGAATCAAGTACCTTCATCTGCACCGAGTGTGGTGATGGGTTCACTCAGTATTCTAATTTATTGGCACACATGGCCATTCATGGACCTTTGGAATCATTTTCCTTTGATGGATCATCCAATGGCTTTGAAGTCCCTCGAGAGTATGTGCTACAAGAAAATGGTACACTGACAGTTGTGAATGGCTTGGTGCAGTCACATTCTTTTGGGAAACCGGTATCTCCTGGAGTTCTTCCATCGCATTTCCCATCCAACATTAAACCGTTGTCACCAACTTTAAGGCCACAGCCTTCCTCTCACAAAGATTTGTTCAGGCCAAGGCAGTTGGAGTTTACATTGGACAAGTCTCGCCAGGGCCATTACCGTTGTGAAATATGTAGCAGATCATTTAACAGCCTACAGGGTTTACATCGACATCAGCAATATCGAAACACAGAGCGAGGTTACAAATGTACTCTGTGCTGTAAGATCTTCGAGGGTAGACAGGACCTCAAAAAACACCTCGAAGACCATGCCAATGAAAGGTTTTACTGCTGTGGTCATTGTGGTAAACGATTCCTTAAAGTGGAGGCGCTGAGTGCTCATCAAAAAGAAAACCACCTTTCTCCCAAGGCTACATCTTTGGGTAAATCAGAGAATAAGCAGGAGAAAAAGTTTGAAAAAACCTATTCTTGTAGGAAATGCAAATTAATATTTTTCTGGATGTCAGATTTCCAGACACATTCACTGTACCATTGCAAAGGGAAAGAGCGTCACGCTAGTTTTGAATCTGAATTGGAAGTTGAAGTGAACTCTAAAAACCTGGACACACCACTTGAATACTGCCACAGCAATGGAACACCTGTTGAGCTCAAGAATGGTGATAGTAAAATCTTTAGGGATGCTGGTGGTGAGATTGATACTGAATATTCTTTTACACCATACAGATGTGGTTTATGTGGTGATCGTTTCCAAAAGTTAACAGCTCTAAAAGAGCATCATATCACACATCAAACGCAGGAGGAAATAGATCAGCTGAATCAAGAATCACAAAGAACTTTTAAGCGTAGAATGTCGCCTAAAGGTAGACGTAGACGGGGTAATCCAAATGGCAAGTTGCACCCTTGCAAGCACTGCCATCGTGTGTTTAATCATTCAAGTAGTTTATCTCGACACATGAGATACCATAAGGGTACTATGCACACATGTTCATTTTGTGGCAGACATTTTCCACAGCGTTGTGATTTAAGAAGGCATGTAGCCATGTATCACAAAGCTGAACTGGAAAAGAAACCAGGTTTTAAACACTTGTATACAGCTCCACAAAATGGTCCCGCTCCCAATTCTCTTAATGGTGAGAAAACCCCGAGCTCTCCTGATGAGAAAACCAAGAACTCCTCTGATACTGAGCAAATATCCTCACCAGAACAGGCTTCAAAGAACCAGTCAGTAAAAGTGGGCAGAGTTAACTACAAGTGTCAGGAATGTGGAAAGAGATTTGGGCTGTTATGTGTGTACCAACGGCACTTGCGCTATCACAAAAAGGAACCTAGTAAGTGCCCCCAATGTCCAGCTCAGTTTAGGAATTCTGTATCCCTTGAGCTTCACCTTCAAAATCACCCAAACACTGGAGAAGCAGATGACATTGGACAAACATCTCATTGCACTGATACCAGTGGGGACCCAGTTCTAGAAAAAGGGAATCCAGAGGACATAGAGGATGACTATATGGACCATATTCAGAATGATAGGGGAAATTCTTCAGAGGTTCTTTATGAATGCACTGAATGCACCGAGACATTCTCATGCTTGGAGACATTTCTTCAGCACCAGACTTCTCATGGCTCAGAAAACAACGGGTAATTATCATGTCCAACCCATTTGTCATTTTTATTATCCTTTTTTTTTTTTTTTTTAAACTTTTGAATGCAAATACTTAAGTACTGTTTAGGATCAGTGTAATCAATCAATGTAAAGTTTGTTTCTAAAGGTTATTTTACATAACCTCTTTGGTGTGAGGAGAAATTATTAAATTATGTTCATTGATAAATAAATTTGTAACTAGTAGAAATCAGGACATAAAATGTGGGTATGGATCATACCAAATGACTTTTGAATTTTTATCAAACAAAAAAAAAAAAGACAACTCCAACCTATATCTGATGTTGGTAAAATGCACGTTTAAACCTTTTCCACATGCTATGGATATAGTTAACTTGAAATTCATATTCTTGTCAAGCTAAGATGCATATGTTGCTTTTTATTGTATGTTTGCCAATGCTGTTTTTGATACTCTACTGCATTATTCAGTTTCATTTGCAAATATGTGATTTTCAGATTTCCTTTAATGTGTTATGTATATCTTACTTTTGCACTTGTTAATATTGTCACTAATTAATTTTTTATTCTGTCATTAAAATGCACAGACAAGTTACTTTATGTGCTATCGGTTTTGCTTTTAAACAGTTAAAAAAAACTATATTTCTCTTCCTTTTACATGTTTTTAGCTGTTCTAGTTCATACTTTTATGAAACTACAGAGAGAAGGATTAAATGGGGAATTACTAATTGTGGGTCAGAAAAAACAATTACCTATTGTGATTTTTGCACTCACAGTCTGTGAGCAGTCATTCCTATAATTGGTTCAGTATTGGTACTTCCATACCCTTCCATGCTAATCTGTCTACACTGACTCCTCATAGTACTATCCTCTAGTATTCCTTTAGAGAAATGTAGGCACGACTGTAAATTGCTCCAGAACATCTCATTCCCTTGGTGTTTCATAGCCTGCAGAACTATGAACGAGGTTTAAACACCTTTTCGCTGACCACCAGAGTGTTGGTCATCTTGGGTAAATTTGGAACTTTTGATCATACTTTTAAGATACAATGGGGGGAAGGCACAAATGGACTTGACAGGTTGACAACAGCTGCTATTGAGAAATGCACTTCACACTTACTAGTCAGTACCATCTGTCTTTGGATGTTTATATTAAAAACATATTCACAAATTGAAACTTTTCTGGTTCTTCAATTCTTTCTTTTGAAAATGTGTAGACAGTACCAATAATCTAGGACATTTCCATATGATGGTTATGAGACACATAAAGCATTTGAGCTAGATTTTATATAATGATGTTATATTGTTATAGGCCTGTACTTATGGGGGTGGGGGTGGGGGGGTGCATTCAAACCGTTTGATTCCCCACTATTGAATGTCAGCAATAGCTACATCCTTTGTCTCATCACGACTCTTGTCCTTTAATGACTGGCCGACCATTTCTGACATCAGTGTAATTAAATGTCATAAGGCCATGAGTCTGATGCTCAATGTACTTTAGGTAACTGTGAGAACACTTTCAGATTATGTGATGCTCTCAGTTTGCTGACAAGACCAAGAACTACTGGTCGAGGCTAGAAATGTTTAAGACATGATCATGTTACCAAGAAAAGATCCATAGAAAGACCAACCTTTGTGATGACAGTTATACATTCTGAGCAAGGTTAGAGGATCAGGCCAGAGCTAATTGATCAGAAAGTTGCAGGTAAGTACTGTGAGTTTCTCTTGGGCTGCTCAGAAAAATGCAACTAGATACACCTGTTGAGTCAGCTGTGGTGAACTGCTAAGTGTAGTGGATATCTATTCCATGTGCCTGCTCTAATGCACTTGGGTCAACTTTTTAGGAACCCTTTATAACCCTCTCAAAATATCAGCTCAGAATGTCAGAATGGTTTACCTTACCGTATTGGTGCTTTTTTTTAAGTGCAATTTCCCACCACAGAACATGTGGCCTAGAGGATCCAATCTTCACCTGAATTCATGCTGTACTTTATGTTACTGCCTTAACTTGTTGATCCCCTCTTGGTCTAACATACATTTGCATTATGAGCCAGGGGATCTAGACAAGTAGACAGGAGAGTGAAGAATGTTCATTTTTGTGATGTGGGTATCTTTTAATGATGATACCTTTGTTTTTTGTGAAATTAGCATGGAAGCTTTAGCCAGAACAGCAATGTAAACTGCAACAGGAACACACTGGAAAATCTCGCAGCTGAACATTGGCCACAAGCACAAGAAAATATGTGCCATGAAGACAAAGAGAATCCAGGAAGTCGTTTTCTGGAGCCACCACTGGAGATTCTCCTGCTTGCCAAACTGGTGGGATATCTGTTGGCACATCTGGTGCAGTGGGCACTTTTGTGTACAAAACCCAAATGTCCAACCGATTTTTGATTATGCCTATATTTTAGATGCCATGTCAACTGAGCATTACAGAATCTCATGCTACAGGAGGAAAAGGCAAGGCAATTCAAAAAATACATCAGCATGAAGTATTTAATGCCTGCCAGGACTACATACTCACCTTTGGGGCAGTCTGTGGAATTTCTGACTGTCTTCTGTATGGCAAATACATTCCTTGGGTCAAGAAAGTACTGCATGTATGAAGTTGACAATAGTACTCAGTCAGGATTCTCTGATCTACTTACAGATGATGTTATGATAACAAAAAAGTGTATATCACGTTCCATGGTGGTGCACCATTCATTCCTATGAAAAGTGCTGAGTTGGCTAAAAAGGTTTTCAGGAGCTTGGCGCATGCTAACTAGAGTTCTCCTGTCTCCAAGCCAGTTGACAGCATTGTCGTTTGAGACTTCCTCTAACCAAAGCAGCTGACTTCCTGTTGGAAGTCACATGAAATGTATATTTAAAAAAAGGATTTTTCCTGATTTTCTCAATTTTCTGGTCCCAACGGAGCCAATTCTAAGAACACAAAGCATCAATTCCAAATGTTGGTGATGTTCTTTTATGTTTGTCTTGTATGGGTCACGTTTGGGTCATGTGATGCAGCAATACTAGATCAGGCCTCTATACTAAAATTGCCTCACATTCTAGTGCTGTTCCCAGGGGCTTGTTATTAACCAAACTAGGCTAAAAATCAAATGCCAATTATTCATTGAACAGATGACCTCAGATGCATTCTTGCAATATGTAATCAGTAAAACCTGCTAGTGGAAATTCTGGACCTAAGGGACCTACTCCTTTTTATTTTCCTCACATACACCTTCATCACTTATTGTGCGTCCAAAGGAATGCATCATCTTGAAAGCGTGGAAACCAATGCTATTGTGCACTATTAAGTATGTTTGGACTTTTGAACTTGGTTGGGTGGCACCATAAAAAGTTTGTCTCTGGCATACCTCAACCTCCAACCTTCGACCTTGCAGAGACCACTTTTAAACAAGTACTGGTAACTTTGGGGAAATTCTAGTTGCATTAAAAGTTTTGCAATTGGGGGGCAAGCGTGTTACTCCCTTCATCCCAACACAGCATTTTACATCCAGTGTAGGAATGTGTGAAGAAAGTATGGTACTTCTACCATTTCTTAGGGTTGCAGACAGGTCCAGCATTCAATTTGTACAGTGGATCTTAACCTTGATGCTTTGTTTCAGAAAGAGTAGTTCCTGGTATTAAGAATCCCTACCGTCAGACAGATGAACAGAAATTAATGGGGCAAGATGAGTGTGTACAGGAACTGAGACTTTTTTTTTGTTTGTTTTTTATTGCACGCTGAATTGCACAAGAGAAGCAGTTATCGAACCAGTTCCATGTCCAAACCAATTGAGAGGTTTGTATGGTTGGACTGTTCCATATTCAGTACACACCTAAATAAATGTTACTGACCTGGAATCATTTACTCAGTGATCCACAGATTCTGAGGTGAAAGGAAAGGGAGTAAAGGGGGTGAAGGAGGTAGAAGTTAGTAAGTGCTCAAAGAACATAAGACAATTTAGAAGATCTTGTCAACCATTATGCCAAAATATATCTTGTGTGTGTGTGTGTGTGTGTGTGTAGGGGGTTCTTTTCTACAACTGTGTGTTTTTCCATGTGAACTGGTTCTAATGTGCCTCAGCCAAAGGGGGTTTAGTCTTAGATCAGCACAAGAAGACGACGCCATTTTGTAGCTGGTCTGGAACACAAAATGGTTGGAGGGACCTTGTTAACCCTTTAAAGGTGAACTAGTCCAACAGATAAGTAAGGACGCCTGGTGGAGTTTCCCCTGCAGCTCGGATGACACCCATGCAGCATCCACAGGGTGATACTGAAACTGCACATGGGAGCACTGCAGGAGGACTGCACAGAAACCGTCAGCACATGGAGCACCGCCTGTGCGCCACAGCGCGCGGGGGGTGCAGGAGCAGCTGCACCACAGACGAGGCAACCGCGGCGCAGTCTCCCGGAAGGTGTCACGCTCTAGCAGTGACAGCCATAGAACACAGAGAGGCGGGCTTTCCCGCAGACTCCGCACCTCGTTATTGGTCGTAATGCGACAGTCGCTATAATATACGCACGACTTAGGGCACATTGTCTAAAAATGCGCAAATAACGATAATGGAAGCGGATCTGAAGATAGCGCCTCTGACTGAAGCAGAACACGCCGGGTAGCCCCCCCGCCTGCGGGAAACGCAAAGCTTTTGTTACTGAAGAACCTCCTGCGACTCACAGTCCAGAGAAGAAAAAAGGTCTCCTGACTGTGTTTCCCAGGAAGGACGGGAGCCCTCGACAAGTCGGACGGTCGCCTTCACCGTATGCTGGCCAAAGACGAGATGTAATCCCTTTCATCTAAGTATGTTAAGCGATTGTTATGTCACGGACCATGTAGTCGATAAGCCACAAAGGAAAACCAGCGGAGATTTACATAACGGCAGCAGCGCGGAGCAGCGATCTGGTAAGGAGTCCGGTGAAGACCAGCCATTAGCCGCTGGTTAGCATCGTGCCAGGTGCTAATGTAGCTAGCTAGCTAGCATCGTCCAGGACGCCAGGCGATGTTTGTGTGATATTGTCTAAACACGTGGACCCATCGCAGATATAGATGTTTGTGTTGTTGTTGATCTGATGGCACCCTACCGTTGTCTTCAGGTGTGTCGTCCTCTCTCCAGGGAGGCTGAACGTGCAACATCTAACAATAACACAGTCAGCATCACATACCGTTATAAAGTATTTGAGGTCGTGGGTGGATTTTAAATGCTCCTCTTTGTCCACATCATCAAGATAACATGTAGTAATATGTGTAACCAATAGCACTCAGTTATGAGTCTGGCTTGTGGCAGCTGTTTGCTGGCTCTTTGTGTTAGAATGGACTGTGAGGTCTAAACAAAACTTCCAGCCCTCAGTGAATTAAATACAATCATCTGTGCTGTAGTGCCACCCTAAACTCATTTTAGATGACAGCTTCATTATGCTGGATTATGCATCTCCATTATCAAGTCCCTAGTCCACTGACAAAGTCATGGATCTGAGGGTAACGCAGAGCTGTCCCTTAATCTGGCATATCATCTGTGACAAGAGGTCTGCTGTCCAGGTGGTCCTGCAGGTACAGAAGGACAACATGTTCTAAACATGCAAAAGTCCCTCAGACACCTTGTAAATATTCTTGCTTCTATTTGGGTGAGTCAAACAGAATTTCTTCATGGTGTTCTGTATGTCTCTAAAATAGATGAAATGTGGGTGAAGGTTTTGTCTGTCAAATGCTGTTAAAGCGCGTGCACTTCCTGGACACCTGATTAGCACACCTATATGATGTAATACAATCCAATAATGGTTGTGAACTTATAAATTCTTCCAAAAGAAGCTACTAATGGTCTTAGAAAAGTTATTATAAACACATTGCTATTGAATAAGTAAAAGCAGAAGGACAAATAAATTATGAGGAAAAGTGTGTAGTGTGTTATAATATGTGGTATCCGCCACAGTACACATTGTTTAGTATGTAATCTATTGCATGTATGGGCAGATTTGCGTGAGGCAGTCTGATGTCAGGCTAGGTTACCATAGATGTGGTGTCTTTGCATTATTTTTTATCATCAACATACAGGACGGTAAATGTTTCACTCTTGCTCCTTGGGGAAACGAGACCTGTGCCACTATCACGTGGGCACCCTGTCAGTTTAAAGGCTTTTGTAATTCCAAGATGTTTTTTAAATGTAAATTAAAGTGGTGCATGTGTCACTGTAGCTGTGTAAGTCCTGCCTTAAGTCCACCCCCTTGCTGCAATTATATCAGCTATTACTGCTGGTTCTTGGGGTGATGCAGCCAGGTAGGAACATTGTTTGCCTGCAGACTCATTGATGTGCATAGTTTTTGGCCCAGTCTGTGCATTGGTGTGTTGTAAATGTAAATTAGCAGTCAGTGCATTATCAACAGATAAAGTTATGTTTTTGTTGTTGAGCAGTCCAGTGTCGTCAGTCCACAAAAGCCACTATTGCAGGTTGTAGATGGCACTCAGTAAATAGGGAGAATAAAAACATGATGCTTCCTTTAATTATACATCTATGAAGCTCTGCCCCCATGCCAACCAGTACTCACCTTACCCTGTCATTGTCATGTGCTAAAAGCCTGGTCAGTTCCTCTGTTGCTCTGCTAAGACAACCTAAGATGGTTCTGCTTGAACTTATTTGTTGATAAAATCAAGTGATACTGTGGGTACGTGGAAGATAATATGTGGACATGTTTTGTCAAATGTCACCATATGTCTTGTCCTCTAAAGGAGATTTCAACATTATGGCAGCTGATTCAAAGCACCAGATCATGGAAAAACTCCATATGCAGTTGAAGTGGTGGCAGGTGCCCTGCTAGACAGAAACCACTACATAGTCACTTTGTCACGTTAACCAGTGGCCCAACCCACATCATCTTTGGTTTTATGTTTTTTGACTTCATATTAATGATTTACCTTCCTTCAGTCTGTGGGCAGTCATATTTTTGTGAACTGCCCACTGTATGTTTTTTATATCGAGGAGTTTTATTATTTTTAATTAGACTAGTCAAGGTCCATGTCAAGGGCTGTATGCATAATAAGGCACTCTGCAGTACAGCTGGAAGTCGTCATCAAGTAGAGGTGGTCTGATAAGCTGCACAGTGTCTGCTTGTTTTGAACCTAAAATGCCGTCTTCTTTAGAAAAAGTCTGTGGGCTCAATATCTGTTGGGCTGTAAGAGAATGTCAGTTCTGAATGCTATTTAAGCTTGGGCTTCGTCACTCTTTAGTAGAACCTCACTGCATAAAGCATCCTGCAGTATCATAATGGTTTTGCCTCATGCTTGTATGTGGTTGTGTGGAACTAGATAGGTTGCAGAGATGCACCGTGCAGTGGGAGTTTGTACTTGGTTAAAGCACTGTGTTGGAAATGCATTTCCAGTTCGAGGCAGTGACCATTAACTGTAATCTCCCCCAGGATTGAATCTGCTTTTCTTCAGCTTGCACACTTTTAGTTGCCATTCTGGTGTCCTTGTTATAGCAGTGAGGAAATTAACATCTTACTTGTGGAATTTCTTCACCTTAGCTGTGAGGAAAAGGAAGAGGAGGTGGTGGGAGATGTGCAATGGTGTTCCAGTTTAGTATGCGAGTAATATGTTGTGCTTATTCAGCATGCATAAGAAGAAGTACTGATGAGATATGGGCGCTAGAAGCAATGATAATTTATGAAGGACAGTCAAAAATCATTTAGTGTCACCCCTTCTGTTTGAAAGAAAAAAAAAATACATATTCAGTTTACATTTGATTCAAAGTTAAATTTACTCTGTTCATCTATTCATTCATTAGTTACACCACTTATGCTTTGGAGGCTTGCAAGGTGCTGGAGCTGATCTGTACAAGTCAGTCGTGGAGTTGACATACAGTGACAGACAGCAGCCCACACTCATGTTCATGCCCACGTGCAATTTAAGGCACTTTTGGACCAAACAGTTCTGAGGACCTCAGTTCTAGGAACTACCTCAATAAGGAACTGACCTGAGAACTACAGACCTTAAAGGCCCTTTTGTTTGTCTGTTTGTTTGTGTTCACACCACCAGAAGGAACGTTGAAGTAATGTAACCCAGCTGATGGTTGCTATAGTGATGTCATTTCTGCATGACAATCAACAACTCCAGCTAAAATTTTCATGTTTTGATTTGATCTGTGTAAATAATCTCTCTGAACTTTCTCTGTTGCGTAGGCAGCCTGGACCTCGGCATCAGGCAGTTTGTGAGGTTTTTTGTTTTTTCCATGCCAGAGCTGTTTATGCTACTGACCCTAACTTTTACAAATGATGTTTGCTGGTGCTGCATTGTCTTACGTTATTGTTTGTCGAATCAGTGTAAACCTCGTGGTTTCTGTTGTACTGGAGAAGTACCTACTCTGGAGTAGGAGCTGAAATGTCCCCAAAAACAGTATTTTAAGAACTGTTGTAGTTCAGACAAATGTTACGGGCACACAAAAAGAGGAACTTCCCCCAAAGGTTTTAAGAACTACTAAAATGTCCCCTGCCCAAATGTGGCTTTAGAGTCATCGGTTAACCAAACCTGCATGGCTTTGGGTGAAGGGAGGATTCCAAAGTACCTGGAGGAAATCCACATGTGCACAGGAAGAACATGCTAACTTGAAGCCAAATTTTTGGCATGCCAGAAATTCTTCCGGTCACCCAGGAGCTAGCTTGTTGGTCGTTCACTTGATTGGTCAATTCAAATTCAAATTCAAATTCAGCCAATTCTAAAATGAATCCAGTTTGACCGATTCAGGGCTGAAGTTGGGTCAAATCTGTACAATGTCCATCTTTATCAGGGACATGCCTGCTACCTCAAACGGACTAAGTGCTTTTCACACAATCAGTTCAGTGTAGGTGTAGACTGTGAACATTGTATCTTGTTTAGCTTAGCGTTGAAATTAGCTTAATAGAATAATGTAGTGGAGAGTATAAGCAAGGATGAACAGGCAATGGATGTATATCCTTTTTCTGCAGGATATGCAATAAAAACATGTACAGAGTAGGGCCTCAGTTTTTACAGTGTGTCTACTGAAGCCAGTGTTGCCATTGTTATAATTTCTCTAGAGTCAGGGTCCCACTAGACCACAGAGCAACATGGCTATCCCTGTAGTATTGAGGTGTGATTCACAGCAGCTGGAATCAGGTGGCAACAGGGTTTCATAGCAAAGTAACACATAGCAAAACTTTTTAAGTCACTCTTGCAGCAGAATTTAATCATCCACCGTCTCACTGTATGCTCAATGTATGTTCAACAACACGATTTTAACACAATAAATACATAAGTTAAATGCTTGCCCAGTAAAGCAAACTGTGCAGTAAGTCACCCCAATGTCGTTGCATGAGAAATAAGTAAATAACTGCACTCATCCAAAATTTCAGATGGGGTTCGACAGTTTATTACCCTCAAATGTACATTCTCAGGTTGTGGGTAGATTAACAAGATCGGTCAATAAAACTAGTATGGGTACATGTGTAACAAGGACAGTAGCCTAATTTGATAGATGCAAGCTTTGACTCCTGTTATGCCTAGAACACCTTCTGATGTTTGTTTATATTGGAAAATAAAAGGGAAAAAAGGTAATAATTGTATTTTATTCCCCTTTATAGGCAACAAGGATTGATGTCTTTAAAGATTTCAATGTCCACAGACAATTTTAAACGAGATATAAAAGATTTTTAGTTTTTGGTGTGTTCTCTTTTACATCTTGTATGAAATGAAATAATTTGTGAATGCCTTAAGGATACTATTTGAAATACATGATTGGCACTACCATTACTTGTGAAAACATTTATGAAATTGGTTGAAAAGGAGTTAGAGTAAGCAAACTGTGACTGGCAAAAACATTGCACATATCATTCAGACTTTTTTTTTGTTTTGTTTAGTTTTTGTCATTGTAATCATCACACCTGTCAACGCTATATGCTAATACAAGACTATGGCAGTCTGACTTTGGCTAATTGACTTTAGAAGATATCCACTTGAAATGGCAAACTCTCTCGGGTTTGCTCATCTGGAAAAGTCAGGAAGGCCTTTGCTGAGTCCAACCCACAAGAGAGATGGGTAGGCGAGTGACCAAAATAATGCTGTGCAGCAGTTTATCCTCAACACTGCAATTTACAAATGTGAGAAATTGTGACATTTATCATTTATTGCAGTTCGCACTAGTTATATCCTAAATAGTAGAAATACTGTATGTACATTACAAAGTAATCCACTAGGAATGTGTGCTTGCTTGACTATAACCAGCCACTGCAGTGCCATGATACATGACAGCAAACAGCTGTCCTCCTGGATGACCCTACATGTCATTTGCTTGAGCACTCTGCTTTGGTAGTGTCATTGCAGTAAATAAGATTACATTTTTTTCACACAAGTTGTTCTCTTGCTGACGTATTTGATGGTATCACAATGTCTTGTAGGTCTTGAAATGGTCCCACTAAGCTCTTCCGTTACCGAAGGGTTTGTTTCTGTGACCACATAAACTGCACTGCGTTTGGCCTGCTAATAAAGGTGACATCTTCAGAGATACGTCTGACTATGATATGGTGTTTAATTTAGCAACATTGCATTTTTATGTTTTTTGGGTTTTTTTTTCTTTGTGGCTTGTAAGATGTTCAAAGTAATATAAATAATAATCCCTTTATATTTTTACAGGTTTCCATTCAAATGTAAACCAAATTGTCCTGGATAGTCCTCATATGTCCTATAAAAGGTCAGATTCTTGTTTGAATTAATATGTACTTTTTGTCTAATATTGGTGGAGGTTTCTGTTTTATAATTCTATGCTCCTTTGTTTTTTAGGATTGGGTAAAAAACGAGCCCCAGCTTCCGGTCCTTGCAGAGAATGGCTCATGGGTGGGATTCATACTTCCATAACCTCCAAGCACTACCATCTGATCCAGGGGCTTTGAGAAAGACGTCAGAGTCAGAAGGAGGTCTATCCCAGCATATAGAAAATTTTGTTGGACATCATGACTTCAACAGCACTGTGGCTTCGCATGAAGCTCCTGAAACAACCTCCAACTTCTCCACAAACTATTTCTCAAATCCCAATATTGGAAACGCCAGTTCGGACTGTGTTTATCAAAGATACTATACGGAAACAACATGGCCAACTGATGGAGAACAGATGGATAAGGATTTTTTGCCAAGATGTGGAAATAGTGATATCTCAGACTTTGCCACAAGTGGATTATCAACATCAGGAACTTTTCCATCATCTTTTGCAGCAGATTTACAAGGACTTAAACAAGATTGTGGAATGCTTGCTACACCATTTCTTGAAGACTACTCAGATATCAGTAGTTCCCCAGACACAGACATAGGTGAAATAAGGCCCTCTTGCAAATTCATGTCAAATAACTCAGTTCCAAAACTTAAAACTGATCTTACTACAAAACACAATTTACCAGAATGGCTTTTCAGCCATACTGGAAATATGTTTCCAGCTGAGAGCATCTGCTCTAATATGGCAGACAGAAATACAATTTTGCCAGGTCAGTCAAATGTGCCAGCAAGTGAAAACATAGTTGATTGTGCACAAGACAAAATAGAAAGTCCAGAAAAAACATCTACATCTTACACTGAACATGAGTCCCCTTCTATGTCGGACGTGGTGATAACCACAGGGAGTCAGACTGTAGAGGATAAAAATAATAGTGATGATTGTCTAGATCAGAAACAAAAAGAGGATGTGAAGGGAGATCAGTCAGGAAAACAGTCTGACATCTTGGTAACTAGTCATAAAAATGTGACTCGTGAGAGAATAGAAGAATACTCATATGGAAATGAGGAGGAGCAAATTAATCCAGCTGCTGGAGATATTACATTTGACAATGATCAAGATCATGTAGATGAAAGAGTCCTAAAAAATGAAATGAGGAAATCATTCAACGAAGAAAGCGAGGAATATGATCATCTCAACCCCACAGATGATCAAGATACAGCTATGAGAGAAGATGAGCAAGACAAAAGTGAAGGAAAGGAATCAACTTCTGAGCAGAAATCCCCAAATGCTAACTCCTCTGATGGACAAGATGAACATATGGAAACCGACTGTCAGGAGAAAGAAATTAAGTCAAATACCTCTGAATCTTACAAAAATTTAGTTCAGGATAATAATTGTAGGAGTCCTCCGATGACATGTGATGGTCATTTTGACATTGAGAGTGATCATGCAGAACAAGGACTTGACGATAATGCACAGCCGTGCTTACAGCCAAACAGTTCCAGCACAGGCATAAATCCCTGTCTAGAAAAAGTGTGGACAAGTACAAGAGAGAATACAAACACCACCCTCTTTCCAGATCCAAACTGTAGTGGTTTTGATGACACTGGTGACAGTCTTTGTCCTGATACTTGTGTAAAGAGCAGGAAGAGCATTGCTGATGATCCAGAATTTCATCTGCAGACGACTAAGTCAGGAGCAGAAATAAATCCCTGTGTAAAAACAGATTTGACAGATCCAGCAGAGAGGACAAATACAACATCCTCTACAGATCCAGGATGTAGTGGCTCTGCTGTGACTATTGACAAGAATGAACAAAGTATTTGTAGTCACATAGAACCCTGCTTAAAGCCAAATAGCTTCAATACTGTCATAACACCCTCTCCAGAAAAAGACTGGGTGTGTACAACAGAGAAGACAAACACAACCCCTTCTCCAGATCCAGATTGTGGTAGTTCCAGTGCAATTAGTGATAAGAACAAGCAAACTGTCTTTGGTCCAGAATCTGGCCTGCAGACAGACAGCTCAGGTACAGACGTAAACCCCTGTATAGTAATGGAAATGACAAGTCCATCAGAAATGATAATAAACTCTTCTGTAGATCCAGATTGTAGTGGTTCAGGTGTCACCAGTGACTGCCATTTAGTTGATACAAGTGACAAGAATGAGCAAAGTGTTGATAGTCATTCAGAATCCTGCTTACAACAAGACGGCTCAGCTGCAAGCATGTGCTCCTGTGCAGAAAAGGAATGGACAAGCTCAACAAGGAAGATAAGTGCAACCTCTATCCCAGATCCAGAATGTAGTAGCCCAGCTATGACGAGTGGCCCAAATGCACTGAATGTTTCCCATAGCTTAGAATGCGGCTTACAGTCAGACACTTCAACCACAGACAACAATCCTGGTCTAACAAAAGAATGGACAAGTCCAGCAGAGAATTCAGATACAACTGCTTCTTCAGATCAGCAATGGTCACCACAAACCCCAGAAGCCCAAGAACCACAAACTCCTGAGGGAATTGTTGCTGAAAATGCAAGAGGGTCATTTGAAGAGTTGGACACATCTATACAAGGACAGGTGCTGCTTGGCATGCTGTATGGTGAACCTTTGTCAAGAGAATACTCTTCATGTGACACAGAAGAAATGAAACCTGACACATGTCAATATAAAGTAAAGCTGGATAGACCTGACAGGACCCATGTGGATGACTCAAAAAGACAGTTGCCTCAACTAAAATCCTCTGGACAAATGAGAAGACACCTGCAGCCTGTTGTAATATTAAAGACCTTAGAGTCAACAAATGGAATGGGTAACTCATATTATTGTGCAAAGTGCCAGCACACAACCCACAATGTAGATCACCTGATTGAACACCACAGTTGTTGCCATTCACTGCCCAAATTTCAGTATTGCAAGACTTGTAATCTCTATCTGATGGTGAATGAGCAAACAGAAAAGCACTTGTGTGGCAAAACCAAAGAAAGCCCTCAGCAAACTTCTGATTCCAGCCTACAGGGCAAAAGAAAACGCCACGGCCGCCACAAGTGCACTAGATGCGGACTTGTATTTTCAAAACTAGTTAAATATATTAGCCATACGAGGATTCACACTGGCAAAACACCCTATAAGTGCAATGGCTGTGGCTTATATTTTGCCCAGGGTTCTAGTCTGCAGAGACACATGCGTGTACCTGGTAGATGCAAGCCAAGAAGACTACCAGTTACAAGTTCTGATGATGTTACAAGCAAAACTAAAGCACCACCACAAAAGGACTTGGTAGAGAACAAACCATTTGCAAATCTGCCTGAATGTTACGTAATGCTTGCTGACATCTCAAAGACAGATCTGTGTGGATTATCTGGTAAAAGCTTCTCAACTGAAGATAAATCCAAACAGCACTTCAACAACATGCACAAGGGAAAAATTCTGCCAGATGCATCTAATCAGTGTTCCCCAAAAGTCAGTGGTGAGGAAACGCAAAAAGTACCAAATGAGGCAAGTGGAAAATATAAATGTCCTCTTTGTCCACGGCTTTTCAAGTACTCCTACAACAGGGCTCGACATTTACGACACTGTATCAGAAAGTCAATATGTGGTGGCAAAGATAAAGTTGATGGTAAATATCCTTGTCCCTTATGCCATACTACCTTCACTTTATCATCGAACCGATATAGACACATTAAAACATCATGTTTCCGCGAATGTCTTAGTCGGCTTGCAAAAAACAAGGCAAAATCGCAGCAAAAGACTGAACAGATTCAAACAAACGAAACTGAGCAGGAAATACAGTCAAATGTTAATGAACCAATAAAGCAACCACCCCCAGCTAAAACAGCCCCCAAGGCATTTCCACGTTACCAGTGCAATCTTTGTCCAGCAGTTTTTTTTTATGCTTCTGGAAAATACAGACATATGAAAAAACACGAGTTGTTTAAACTCACTGGCAAAGTTTTTAAGTATAGGAACTCAGTGCTCTCCATGTCTGACCCAGCAACTTTAAGTAGCACACAACATCAAAACAGTAAGGATAAATTACCTGAAGTGACCAGCAGTCTTGGCCTGACCTGTCGTTTTTGTGGGAAAAGTTTCAGCGTATCAAAGTCCTTGAAGAAACATGAGCACACTCACCAAGGTGAAACACCATATCGCTGTCTGGAATGTGGAAAACGATTCAAGAAACGTGCCTATCTCATTGGGCATAAAAACGTTCACCAGAGAATGATACAATGCACTGTCTGCAGAAAAGTTCTTCCAACCATTGGAGACTTGATCCAGCACAGACGCTCACATCTTATAAAGGGAAAACTTGAATGCCCAGACTGCCACCAGCAGTTCCAGTATCCTGTATATCTCCTGAGGCATCTAGAGGTCCACAAAAAAAGAGAAAACAAGACACTTCAGCTTGAAGAGAGGTCACCATTAAAATCACATCAGTCCTTAAAATCTGTGGAAGAAGACAGTGAACCAAAGCAGATACAGTGTTCCTTGTGCAAAGATGTATTTGACAATGCCGAAGTACTAAAAAAACATTGTCTTACGCATATATCTGGGTCCTTGCCAAACCAATGTCCATTTTGCAAACAAAATTTCTCTAAGCGCCACTATTTGCTGCAACACATGGTCAAACATACCGGAGACAAACCCTTTTGCTGCAAAAATTGTGGAAAACGGTTTTACCGTGCCATGTACCTTAAAGTTCACAGTCAGAGTTGTTTGCCTGCTCAAACTGAAAATCTCATTACAGTGGATGCGGACACTAAGACTAAGAGACCATATCAGTGTGTGTATTGTCCACGGACATTTTCAAAGAAAACCCGTCTGAAGGATCATCACCGTGGCCACAAGAGAAACTCGCTGCTTCTATGCTCAAGATGTGGGCAGTATTTTGGATTTACAAAATTAAATCAACATCAGAAGAACTGTGGGGAGACAGCAGAACTCAGCACTGGTTCTCATAATTGTGATTCCAGTCAAATACCTTCACCGACAAACCAGAATGTCCAAAAAATGTCGTTAGAGTCCAGTGCAACCAAGATGTTTCAATTCAATTGCCCTCACTGTAGACAGAGGTTTAGGTACAGGTCGTTACTCTTGAGACACCTGGTTTCACATACCGGTCTGCAACCCTACGCATGTATGCACTGTGGCCACAGATATGCAAGTCAGACAGCATGTTTGCAGCATGAGGCTTTCTGTGATGGCGTTTACAAAGAGGGGCTGTCAAGAGACAAAAGTGGTCCTGCAATAAAACTGTCAAATGTGTCTACTCTCAGAGAGGCAATACAGACGTCACAAGTAGAAGGTGAAGCTGAATACAAGTGTAAATTCTGTACCAAGACTTTCCTGAAATCACGAAACCTGCGGCGTCACATTTTGTCACATAACGAAGTGAAGCCCTATCGCTGTAAAGCCTGTGACAGCTGCTTTTCAAGGTACGATCACCTGAAAGTACATCAGACCCGTTGTAAAGGGAAAAGACAGCGACTGGAAGTCTGTATTCCCAAAATCAGTTTAGATGACGTTGGCAAGGGTTGGCAAAATAAGTTTGGCAATGAGCCTCCCAAAAAACAGGAGACATTTGAGTGTGAAGTCTGTCCAAGAAGCTTCTCTACTCAGTCTAAACTTTCACGACATGTCACTATGTTCCATGTTACAAAATTATTCAAGTGCATGCGCTGTGACACCTCATTCGCTCATGAAAAATCACTGAAGAAGCATAAAAAGAGAAAAAAATGTAGAAAAGTCTCCAATGAAACTGATGGTTCTGTACCACAGGAAACTAAACCACCAACAGAAAATATGACAAAATCACTTCATCAAGTGAAAAATCAAATTCTACAAAGAATCAAGCCTTGTTTTAACAAAAAGTACAAATATGTATGTAGTTACTGCCCTCGAGCATTCCTATCCAGCTGGCAATTACGGGTACACACCCGCCTGCACACAGGTGAGAAGCCATTTGCCTGTGATGATTGTGGTCAGAGATTTATAAGGAAGGATTATGTGCAGCGTCATTCCACAAAATGCACCAAGAAACCACAGCAGAAAAATGTGCCCTGTGACAGATGCGGAGGCTTTTTCCCCAAAATCATTGCTGAAAGTCACAAAAAAAATTGCACTCCAACACCAAACCTATCAAAATCAGCAGTCTGTGAAAGTCAAAGCCCGCCAAAAGGCTTTTCTTGTGCGTACTGTAATTCCCGTTTTTTGCTGTTTTCGCAGCTTCAAGAACATTTTTTAAATGAACACAAGTTGGAAACAATGGCTCCACCAGTGTCTACTGCACCACTACAACACCACCTGTCAAATATACCAAATATCAAAGAAGAGCCTTTGGATGAGAATTGTGATGACCGGCGTAGTGAAGGTTCAAGTGTAATCTGTAGATTAGATACAGCTCTGGAGAGTGACGTATCCAAACAGTTTTTCTGTCGGGAGTGTGATGTGTCTTTTCTAAGTAAAGCTGGACTAACTGCTCATCTACGAGGGCATGCTATGGCACCTCCTTTTAACTGTAAAACATGCAAGAAAGGCTTCTGGAATAAAACTCTTCTCCGCAATCACAACAGGAAATGTAGGTTTGGACTTTTTTCAGAACGAAATTCAGGCAAAGAGGTGGAAGTACCTTTGAAAGCAGAGATTGATATTGCACTAAATGACTCTGTCCTAGTGTTTAAGGAAAGCTCCAAAACAACCGGCACTGGGGTTCTGCAGACCAACTTCTCTTGCAAAGATGACTCAATGGACAAATCTCCACAAAATTCAGAAGAGGCCGAAGCGCAGAGCAGCTCAAGTAAAGAAAAGAAAGCTGTGCAATACCAGTGTTCAGAATGTGATATGAGCTTCACAGATGGCTTATTGCTCATTAGTCACCTGGAAGACCATGGAAGAGAGGAACAAGAAAAAAGGCGCAACACATGTATCAAGTGCGGACGTATGTTCACTAGTCGTTCATATCTTGAAAAACACATGAAGAACGTGCATGGAACTGATGACAAATACTCTTGCCCTGACTGCTCCAAGGTAGTTCACAGTTTATCTGATCTTGAAATCCACAGAACATGTCATGACCTAAGTAGACCGTATGCTTGCAAACTCTGTTCCCAGAGGTTTTTGTCAAGAATGTCTCTATGTAGTCACTACAATGAAGAGCATCCAGATGATGTATTTTCTTGTCGTTTCTGTAACAAGACCTATTCAGTCAAAAAATCATTGACTAGGCACTATAAAAAATGGCATCAGAAAGAGCAGAAGGATCTTAGTACTCTACAAGATAACAGCAGCCGTGAACAATCCACCAGTCAAGTTAGTATAACTGGTGAAAGTGATGAGAATGAAAATAACAGTGAGGACAGTGACTCAGACTCCGCACCATACTTCCCGTGTCATGTGTGTGGCAAGACATTCCCAACATCAGAAAGTCTTGAGGATCATCAGCTCTGTCACTTGGGTGAAAAACCACATGAATGTGAAGAATGTGGGAGATGCTTTTTCCAATCATCCCAGCTGCAGCAACATCAACGAATGCACAAGTCTGAATTTCAATGTCAGGCATGTGGCAGGGGTTTTGTCTCACTCTTTGCACTGCGTAAACATAAGCATAGTCATGGCAAAAGCCGTCCATACCGTTGTTCTAAGTGTCCCCTCAGTTTTACCGGACCCTCACAGTTAGCAGAACATATGTCTACCCATCGTGAAGAGAACTTCCCTTGTGACATATGCAATCATGTGTTTCTCTCCAAGAGCAGTAGGGCTGAACATAGGAAAAGCCACTCTAAGTCAATGGACCAATCCTCATTTTCAGTTTCAAGGGAAGAACATCAGGCACCTCCTTCACATTCTGACAGCTCATCAGTAATCAGCAAGGAGCTTAAATATCGCTGCGGTGTTTGCAGTGAGCGTTTCAGAGACCCAGAGGAGCTCTCAGAGCATGGCTGCATGGCTGCCAACGAGCGACCATACTCATGTTCAGACTGTGATAAATATTTCCTGCATGCATCTCACCTGAAGAAACACAGGGCCACCCATCAGCTGTCATGGTCAAATAGTGAATATCCATGCAATCAATGCAACAAAAGCTTTTCCTCATCTCAGCAGTTCCTCAGCCATCTGAAGACGCACATTGATAATGCAAGAGAAATTGACAATGAAAATGCAGGGCCTCCACATGGTTTCATATGTCCAGTTTGTCATCAGTGTTTTGTCAGTGCTTCTGAGCTGAGTTGTCATTTTCCCACCCACCCTGATGGTACATTTGAATGCAAACATTGCAAGGTGACTTTTCCTTCTGTGAGCCAGCTTGAAGAGCATAAACGCTGTCATTTAATATCAGCTACTGAATTTGAATGCACAGAGTGTGGCCGGAGCTTTCTTGGAAGTAATGCTTTCCTCCAGCACCACTGTGCCCGTCAGAAGAATGCAGTTTTGGAGAGCGAGTGCTCAAATCCATCAGCTAAGGCATCCCTTCCAACTTATCAAGCAGCAGAAGACGAGGAGATTGATGTTACTGGAGTGGACTTGTACAATTGCCCGCTATGCTCAATGCAGTTTTCTTCCAAAAGTGGGCTTTTGGAGCATCAAAACAGGCTCCACAGTATGAAGCCATTCAAATGTGAACTTTGTGGAAAAACTTTTGCCATGCGGAGATATCTTAAAGAACATGAGCGCAGGCATCGCCAAAAATTGGTTCCGCAAAACGCAACTCAGTCAACCAACAAGTTCAGATGTAACCAGTGCCGCACAGAATTCAGTACAGGACAAGATCTTTCCTTACATATGAGATTGCATGCCGAAAAACAAGTTGGAGAGTACCGCTGTGATATGTGCTATAAGTCATTCAGCCACTGGTCTCTGCTTAAACAGCACCAAGAAAGTCATGTTGGCCAGGTTGTATATGAATGCACAGAATGTGACAAAGCCTTTGCTTTTCCTCACCTTCTGGAGGAACACCAACAGGCTCATGCTAATTCCTCTCGGTTATAGTTGTCAGTGACCATCAAACTTTATTTTGAATAAATGTACATAAAGTATCTTGAAATTCCTTTGTCTTACACAATATTGTGTACTTCCACCTGTAATGCAATTTAGGTTTCATTTGTATTTTGACCCTTGTTACATATTCCCAAAGCTCTTGGCTTGTGTTGCTATTACAGAGCATCTTCTAATTATCTATTGACTGTATACATGTGTATTTCTAACATTGGGATTTGTATACAGTAATCTAGCCCCATAGTTACTTGACAATGTTTATAAATCTGACAAAATTGTGTAAAGCTCTTTAACATTCTGTGAATTAAAAGAAAGCATGATGGGACAAGATGTTTGGACAGCATTTTGGATAAATGCTGTCGATTCTGATCAGAATGATCATTTCTGACATTTTAAAATCATTTTTAGTTTTCTTGACAATGTATACAATAGACTTGAACCTGGTCATTTTAATCTGCCAGTATTTTTAATGTTATGGCTGATCATGTACTGTAGATAATTTTGTAATTTTCAGTTCATCATTTCCCTGTTGGTCATAGGTTGGATTTTTTTGTTAGTGAAGAGAAACTTGTACATACATTTGAAAGATGTTATAATTGAATATTCCTTTCACAACCTGGGGATGTTACTTTTCTTTAAAAAAACTGTTAATTGATTTGATTGAGAAGTAAAAAAAAAAAAATCACAAAAATGTCTTGTTTGTACTTCTGTATACTTTTTTTTTTTTTTTTGAAGCTAACAGGAAGAAGAAAATTTTCCATATTTTATTTATTTATTTTTTAGTACTTTAGCTTGTTATGCGACTTATATGTGAAATTACTGTCATTTTGTCGAGTAGTCACTAGTGTTGCACTGAACTTCCAGTGTAACTCCAGTGAAAAAGCTGCCCAAAACAAAGAGCTATAGTGCAGGTAATAAAGTCTGCAGCTGAAAAACAGTTTGGACTGAGTGTCGACATTCAGACAACCTGAGAGAGGAGGAGGACACGCTGCTTCACTGTCTGCCCTACACTTTGACACATGAATGAATTTCATAATGCACTTCCGTTTGTTTTCGTGGCTATCCTTCATTCTTAGAATTAGAAATGTGACTTATACAGAGACGTATATGGGGTTTTTCCGGTTCAACAAGGATGTTTTTGCTAAAAACAATTAATATTCCACTGTGACTTAATTTCCAAAACAAATAAAGGTATAGTTGGGAATCCTGGAAAATCAACAAGAGGAAGCTCGAAATCCCACCCTTTGGTTCTGACTTCTCTCCAAAGTCACTTGTCCAGAACACGACCATGGACTGCCTGACTACTGAGGAGTCTTGTTTTTTTTCCATCCGAGTATGTTGAGAAGAGGGTCATAGCAACTCTCATGGTTCATTTAGATGGATCTTAGCTATTGATACCATTGTAAAAATAACAGTTATGTTGACTTAATGTTACTAAGTTCCGGAACATAAAATCCCTGCCTCCAACAAAACTAAACCCTACCTTTAACCTAAGGGAAAACTGAACAGGATGTGGTGTCCCAGAGAGCATGTCAAAGAAGGAACTAAAGCTAGGGATAATAGTGGGTTCTCTTAAGATGCAGAGTGAATAACAGCCAATAGACACTAATTTGGTTTGGCTGTGGTTCTCCCTTCAGGGTGCGCAAGTATAAGCATGACTTGATCGTGATTTTGATTTTGTATTGAATTATTATTGAATTAGTTTGTGAACAGCTCAAGCTTTGTTCTGTTGTGTTGTTCTGAACTGTCTGATTTACACCAGCTTTATATTGGAAGATGCCTTTTGTTTGTCACAACCACACTTCTGTAGGAAACAGGATGGGATTGGAGGGGAAATAAGTGTTCAGTGAGATTTATGGTGTGAGTTTGCTTTAAGTCTTACTTGACCATTTAGCAGCTGAAAGGAAGTAGGTAGCATACTTTAATACAGAGGTGGGCACTGAGGGCCACAGCCCTGCTTGTTTTCCAACTATCCCTGCCTTACCAATGCTGATTACCTGGGTCAAGTGTTTTCTGCCAATCAGAAGCTGGAAGGTACCAATTCATTTTGTCTTCCCCCACTTCCACCCTTATCTGACATGGTATGTACATGTAATCAGCAGTGGGTAGAGCAAGGATAGTTGGAAAATAAGCAAGTCCTCAAGGAACATGGATTGCCTCACAGCAAGAATGTTCCTGCTTTGTGGAGATTCTGTCATCCAGGTGAAGTTATCTAGAGGTTGAGTCATGGCGACTGGACCTCTAGGTTTTTAGATCCAAACGTTTCACTACTTATCTAAGTAGCTTCGTCAGCCTGAGAGAAAATTGGTATGGAATCTCCAATTTATCCTTCAAGTTTGGTTTCACTCCACCCATAGTCCCATAGGCTCATTGGGTGAGCTATGTAAATGGGGTGAGAGTTGTTAGACCCACACTCCTGATTTGGTTTCACTTCACACCTGGTCTGAAAAGGCTTGTTAGGTGAACAATAGTGAGCTCAGGTGAGGGTTGTTATGATCTAATGGTAAATTCCTGGTGACCCCCTCTCTGATTCACCAATGGGCTGCAGAGTGTGTCCTTCCTGAAAGACATTTTATGTGTTCCTTAATTTCCTGGGATAGATGAAGGTTCCTGGTTTGAAACCCATCAGGGGCCTTTCTGTGTGGAGTTTGCATGTTCTCCCTGTGCTTGTGTGGGTTTTCTCCAGGTACTCTGGTTTCCTCCCACAGTCCAAAAACATGTATGTCAGGTTGATTGGTGACTCTAAATTGCCCATAGGAGTGAGTGTGAGTGTGTGAGGTTGTTTGTCTTTATGTGGCGGCCCTGTGATGGACTGGTGACCTGTCCAGGGTGGACCCCTGCCTTTCACCTCTGAACCTGGTAGATCAGAAGACTCATTGGGGGGGGCTCCACAAGATCTTGGAGCAGTCTGGGAAAGTAGACATCAAGAATATAATTTAAAGTAGATGTAGACACAGTAGTAGATAAAGTTCATAGCCAGTGTTGCTGTATGAGCTGTAGCAGTGAGTTAGGAGATGACCTGTTCCCAATGTCAAAGCACCAGTTTTTGGCAATGTGGCATTGCCTCACCAAGTCAAAATAAAGGTCTTGTGGCAAACTGCATTCCCATTTCAAGGAAAAAACAGCCAGGAATCTCAACTTTTATCTCATCATGGAGTTAATGATCCATCTGGACTTTGGAAAGTCCTCTTCCGTTGGTAAGTGTTTTCTGGGCAAGATGTGTATTTGTGTCAGGTAAGGGAGTGAACTTCCAACAAAATCAAAGCTGACACTTACGTGTGAATTTCACCCCAGAAATCTAAGAAAAGGTTTCCTTCACGGGCCTGCCAATTTATGATTCCTGGGCTCTTTAAGGTGAGGGCTAATGTTGGTTAGTACAGAAGACAGAAGGCAAGTCTCCAAGTGTGTTCTCCACCCCACATTCAGTCTGGGAAGGATCCCCTGATATCTAGTGAAGCTTTGAGAGTGTTGGTAGGGTTTTGCATGCATGCTTGTACATTACAATGTATATGTGCACAGGCTATGGATGATGTTAGTGGTTTGAGTTCCAAATGCTGACATTTGTCAGAAGTCTCTATTTCTGCCACCCCTGGTTTCTGTCCAAAATCCACTGACTAGTAAAGGCACAAATTCCTTAAAGAAAGTAAACATAAAAAAGATAACTGAAATCCTCCCCTTGGTGCATCAGCTCTATTATTAGTTTAAAAGGGAACCCAATTATGGTGGTTCCATGGTTACCACTGTCATCTCAAAACAAGCAGGTTCCAGGTTTGAATCCCATTGTGGACTTTGAACATTCTTCCCGTGCCTGGATGGGTTTTCTCTGAGCACTCTAGTCCAATGACATGCAGATTGATGTTAGGCTAGTTGGTGACTCCACTTTGTCCATAGATGTAAATGTGAATAATTGTGTCACTGTGTGTGTTGGGATTTGCTCCCGCTGTCCATGACCCCTGATGTGCCAGGATAACTGATAGACATGGTCAAGCAATTGTTTTGTCTTAAGAACCATTTGGGCTGATGTTATCAAAATAGAGAGTCCAGATGATGACACCTAATTTTGGGTCCCAGTATTGTAGGGAGACCTTCATAGAGTAGTGTAGTGGTTACTAGTTAAATGCCAATTCATGGTTTTTGCATTTGCATCACTGCAAAATCTGAGACAGCACAAACTGTCTGTTCACTTCTTCTTCACTCTAGAAAAGTAAACGTGTGGTCTGTTTTGCACCATGTCTTTGCACTGTCTCTCCAGTAGGGTACTTATGCACCACCTGTCTCCTACACAGTCCCCGCTAATGTAGCAAGCAAATATTTGGGAAAAGTGTATGTTTATCCCTAATGGACAGCGCCAAGTTACCATTAGTCTCAGCATTTGTATAATTATCTTAATGTGTGACTGGACATCTGGCTTCACACATAATAACAATCCATCACTGAGTGAGGGTTGAGTGGATCCTCTATGCACTGGGTGAATCTGCAGGACGTTTGTGTTTGCGCAATTGCGACCGTGGCAACAGCGCCAAGTCCCGTTGCGGCCATAGCGCACAGAGTGGGCTCTTCTTGACCGCGCATGCGCAGGGTACCCTACGTTGTTCCGTTGCGCGCCTGCTGCAGCGGCTCAGCCTGGTGTTCTTCCTCCTGGCACAGCATCACGTTTGTTCTCCACAGAACCAAGCAGAGCCGCGTTTCCCTTGAGACTTTATGGCTCTGCCTGCCGAGACATTTCTTCTGCTCCTGTCCAGACGCCGTGGCTCGGTTGTGAATGATAGCGTCAACGCTCCCGGGGCCGGTGAGTACTTGAAGGTAAAAAAAAAAAAAACGGTGGGTTGTCGAGCAGAAGCTGCTCCACAAGTCCTGGTAGCTAGCCTGCTAACGTTGGCTGTTCCCTTCTATGGCCTTTCTCACGAACGTGGTCGGCCACCTCCCCGGGATTCGCTCGGACTAGCACCCCTTCTGACATATTAGACCGAGACCTGGGGGTTGTGTTTGGTGGGTTTGGTGCCAGACCAGCAGACGGGGGTCAGACGAGCCCTGCTCATGTGAGGAGCTCGTTAGCCTGAGGTTGGACCTTGTTGGAACGACACTGGCGTTACGCTCGGACGGACGGTGCCGTTAAACCAGCACCGGTATGTGCTTTAGCGGTGTTAGCAAAACTAGTAGGTTCACGTTACGGCCCCGGTACGATGCTGCTGCCTCTTGTTGTTTTGTTGGGGTTTTTTTTTTCTTGGATTACGTTGGTTCTCATTTGACCAACTAAAAGCTGTTTTAGTTTAAGAAGTAATTACACAAAATTAGGATTTGAATAGATGATCCTGTGGCTGACACATTTTTTTTTTATTCAGAATCTCAAGATGATTAGATTCTGATTTGCTAGTGGTGCAGGCAATAACGACAGGTTAATGTGAATAAATGTTCCTCAAGTGTGAATAAACACCTGTCAGGAGAAAAACCCGTACATGGACATATTGCTCTTGAACCGGAAGATAAATCTGTTCATGTCATTTCTTCTCAAACTAGTTCAAGGCAGAGTGTATTCGAGCTCATCTTCTAGTCTTTTAAATACCTGTCCATGCATCAAAATAAATGTTTATTTACAACTGGAATTAACTCTATGTTATGGTACTTTAATGCAGATGGTATTTCAAATATTATATCTGAGGTTTGACCTCATCGGTTGATTTATTGATTTATTTATTTTTGTCTATGGACAGTAATTGCAACATAGTCATTTTTCTACCACCCAGGAAAATCACAAGAATAAGCTGTGTAAATATTCTTATATTAAGTGTTAGTGGCAGTTTGTTGTCCATTTAACTCGGATATGAAAGCAGCATATAGCTCCTTTTAAAAACCAGCAGAGTTGGTTCTGTTAGTCTTAATATTGGATTTTATTTTGAGGTGAAAGACAGCAGTGGGTCATGTGATAATTCAATAGGACACTGACACGTCTGTAGTTCTGTTCACCAAGTGGTGGATACAGACATTAGATAGGTACAGCGCTCTTTAAAAGGAACATACTAAGGTATTGCGTTGTTCCAAAATGACATAGCCATTTGGCAAATGTAGTCTCACCTTTCACCATGTTTCTTGTCATTTGCTTTAAAACAAAACAAAAAAAATCTTCTCATTTATACAGTGATGCCATTAGAAATAAAAAGAAAAAAAAAACCTTTAACATGGTTACAGTTGATATGAAAGTTGTGATTATTTTTAGTTGGTGACATCATTGTTTGTGTTGTTTGCTCTACAGGAAGCTGCCTAGCCTGACCAGGACACCTGGGTTGCCTTGCAGCTGCCATAATGCTTGGGTTACAGGGAAATACTTCGTCTTCCAAGGTATATCGTTGTGTGGCATGTTCGGCCACCTTTACCGGACTGGCCTCCTTGCTTGTGCATCAGGCAACACATGCCGGTGCTCTCCCTAAGGTCACTGCTCCACCTCCACAGCCTAACATCAGCCCACATGAACCACTGTTTGCAAGTATGGACTCATCCAGTGAACACTCTAGTCCACCACCAGTCTTACCTGAGAGCCCTTCGCCTTCTTTTTATATTTGTGATTGTGGAGAGGAATTTCAGGACTTCAGTCTGATGCTGGAGCACAAGCGTTCACATGTCTCTCAAATGCAGCTGCTGCCGTCTGTGGACGATAGTGTCACTTCTAGTGAAGCAGGTTGTGAAAATGTTTTTCCCATACAGCATGTACCATTCAGTCCAACTGTAAACCAGCCAGCTTTGGTCCACACTTGCCCCTCTACATCAAGGTCCCCAGCTATGGAAGTACCTGCCTTAGTAGATCATAAAACAGATGTAGCTCTGAATGATGGCATAGTAACTACTCAAGGCCAGTGTACACCCCCTGAAGATGATAGTGAGAGACCTCTTGACAGCACATCAGCCATAGCAGAGCAAGTACCAGAGACTGTAGAGGACATAGATGTGCATGACAAAACAAACTCTATCACCAGTGAAAACAGTGAGATGGTGCCCAAAAATAGTACATTAATGAAGTTGATAGCATCAGCATATATGAAGCGCTTTGCCCCTCCTCAGCCTCAGAATGAAAGTGATAATAGAGTTACGCCCAAACAAGAAGTTGTTCAAGTTGATATAACACCAGACCCAAAAACCGACGTGTTCCCAATTAATGATCGATCTATTGCACAGTTGAGGCGACTGCTTAAAAAACCTGGTATAAAGACAAAAGCTCCATCCATAACCAGAATTCTTGAGTGCAGTAAGAAGAAAATTGTCTCTCTGACTAAGACTTTCTCACCAGTTGTGGTTCTTGAAACCCGTCAAAGGCTCATGGATCCTATGGGTAATAGTACATATGGGAGGTATCAGTGTGGCCGCTGTCGTAGGGTCTTTGAAAATTTGGACAGACTGACTGAGCATCATTTCTTGCACAAAAAAGAGAGGATTAAATGTTGCCGTCGCTGTAAACAGCTTATCATTGGACGACTGCCTTTACCTGACAATCATGTATGCCCTCAGTTTGGAAATAAGAATATACAACCCTCAAGCTCTTTAAAAAGTAAGTTATTTGTCCCAAAAATAGTGCCATTCCACAGCCTCAACAACACAAAAAAAGTTTTCTTTTGTCCATTGTGCAAGAACAGCTATGCACGGAGGTGGAACCTCAAAATGCACAAATGTCTGGGCCCAAGGTCAGTCCATTCTCTGCAAGCTAATCCCTCTATTCAGAAAATGCTAGCATCCAGCAGTAAACACAAAACAGACGCAGAGGATAAAGCTGGACCTCAGATCGCTAAGAGCGTTTCTGTGGGCACTGACATTTCTAGTTGTGTGAAAGTAGAGGTGACCTCTTCAAATTCAGAGCAGTCAGCAGTTTCACAGCTGGTTTGGACTCATCCAGCAAAAACGTTCATGCCATTCTACACCAAAACTTCAACAATGGAGCAGCACAAAGACGCTTCTCAGTGTGGGACTTCACTCCAGCCAGAAGAAAACAGCTGGGATGCAGCAGCAGTTGATAACGAAGACACCAATGAAGGGCAGTGGACAGTGCCCTTGGATGATGAAATGGAGGTTCTTAGTTCTGCAGAAAGAGTTGGTGAAGATAAAGAGATGGAGGAGTCTGCGTCAGTCAAACATGCAGAGACGTCATCCCCTGGCCTGCGCTATTTTGTGAGAGACGGTGTAAAACGATACCCTTGCAACAGGTGTCAAAAAACCTACAGCCGGGCGGATACTTTGAGACGGCATCTACGTCTGTGTGGGTTCAGACCTCGAGTACTTGGGACTGTAGCGCAGAGTGGTAGTCAGGGTGCCAGTCCACTTAATGCCAACAATATGAAACCAGTATTTGCTTGTTTTGTATGTGGAAAGACCTTTAATCGTAAAGATAACATGATGGTTCACAGAAAGAAATGTCAGTTGCAACGGTCAGTGGTAGATGTGAATAGAGGGACTGTACAGCAGAGTTTGTCAGGCAATTCTACAGAGTCTCAGTCTCAGGAGGATGAAGGAGGCAACTGGGGCATCATGTCACTGCCCTCTGTACTTCCAAGGAGAGTGACATGTGAGTGTGGGGTTGGATTTACATCTCCAAGGCTTCTCCTGGAGCATCTGCAAAAGCATGCGCAGGAGTCATATACATGTCCAACCTGTGGAGAGACTGTTAGTTCGTGGGCAGACTATGAAGTTCATCTGCAGATCCATATGCATCCTCACCACCAGCTGCTGAAGGTACTTCAACCACAGCGATCACAACCTCTTTTACTTAGATTTCAGCAGCCACCTCAGCAGAAGCCAGTTCAACAGAAGCCATCTCAGTCAGTGCATCAGCCTCTGCAGAAGCAACCGTGCCCAGACCAGCTTCCAAATGCTCCAAAGAAGCAGCAACGGGCTGTATGCACACGATGTGGCAACACTTTTGCAACTCGATGTTCCCTTCGAAAACACATTTCCTGGAATCGATGCAAAGGTGGACGGGTTACAAATCCACCCACAAATCCACCAAAAACCTTTCACTGTTCCCACTGCAACACTGACTTCACAAACACCATTAGTCTTATATTTCACCAGAGAAGTGGGGCTTGTAAGCCTGCCATCAAGCCTGTGCGCTGTCCTGTTTGTCTTCGCTGGTTTGGCACCATGAGTGGTTTGCAGAAACACCTGCTTTCTCACAAACAGTCTGAATCATATCGCTGTGATGTGTGTCAGGGTACATACCCAAACCTTAAATCACTCAAAAACCATCGCAGGAGGATTCATCGTATATTGGCTGGAAACACTAAGCAACAAACACAAGAACAGCTGACATCTTAAAGACCTTGAAAGAAATGTAACATTTGAGCGGTGCCGTAAATACAGAGCACCTCTCAATATAGTTCTGTAGTTCTTTCTATATTTGCCAGTTATACTGTGTACTTTCCAGGATTTACTTTGATATTGTACAGCTACATAAGGTGATGTTTTTACTTATAAGATTGTCTCAGTAGCTGGCCACTGTAAAAACAAAAGCTTTGATATACTGTATGTTTTAGTTTTATCAGTTCCATGTCATGGTCCTGTAAATGTTTCTGCGTATTTGGTAATCGGTCCTTTATCACAAAGGTTGAAATGTAGCTTGTTGTTGTTCCAGCTGTTAATAAACATACAAGTGTTAGTATCTACACTACATCACTTTGTATGATTATGGGACTATGGGTCTTCGAGGGACAAAGTGTAGTATTGACACAAGAAAATGCTGTTTTAAACACTATGTATTTTATGTTTATTACTGTGTAATTTATAGTGTGTACAGGATTTTGAGGATTTATTTTCTTCACAAGTCTGGTATTGATTTTAGGAATAATTTGGCATATTTTCCTTTATCTTCTTTATGGGGATGAGCAAATAAATATTGTCTCTCAAGACAGGAGTACGGAGTACAAAACTCTTCCAGGAGCATCAACCGGTTTATTGATCTGGGGACATGCACAACATCTATTGATTTAAGAGTCTTAAAGTGGCTCCGGCTTCATTATGTGTAACCTATTTTTAAGATCTTAATCTCAGTTCTGTGCATGTTGCGTTGCATTGCATTACCTTAATCATATTACCACAGAACAAATTAGAGCCCTTATCATATTCATCCAGTGAATGCCTTTGACGGCCATACATACTGTAGTGTATGATTTAGTTAAGAAATATCACAATAAGTGCACCTTAGTGAGCTGTCCTGTTTGAGTTGTTATTTATGAAACATCCATGTCATACGAGTTAGTAGTTTAGTAAAAAAAAAACAAAACAAAAAAAACATTACCACATACGTAGAAGGCCAAGAGTGAATGTCCACATTAGAGGATGTTATTTTATTTTAGATTTTAAGGCAACGTAATGCATTTTTTTCTTTTTTTAAATAAGGATACTGGTTTGTCAAATATTTGTGATAGTTTTTTAACTTTCAAATACTGTTCATGATCACTTAAGTAGAACACTTCATTCATCAATGTCTGAAATAAAGTACGCTATGCCACCATAAAATTGAAAACACTATTTGCTGGCGACAGGATCTGTGGAACTGGCTTGAGATAGCCAGAGATATTCAAGTACTTTATTTATGGTAATAAAGAGTAAAAGTGTTTTGAAAATGTGCTGAAACAAAAAACAGGTTTAAGAGAAGCTGTGGTTCATTAAATTGGCTTATAGGAAATACAACCAACCATTGGCATAACCTCAACATGATCTTTCTGAACTTTGGTTTAAATACACAGTCCTTTAATGTTTACTAAATCTAATGTACAGTATGTTTTACACTGACAAAAAAAAAAATGTAGGCCTAATAGACATGTTAGCTCCCTATCCCTAGGTGCATGTTGTGCCGAAACACTGAATGTTTTTATAAATCAGGGTCACAGTGCTCAAGGTCCAATTATGCACTTTTTCAAGAGCTTTTAGATTAACCAGAGTTCATATCACTGGATTGAGTTGAAAGTGTTATTAATGGCTTTTAATAAGGACAAAAACAAGCTGCCAAATACTAATTCAGTCAACATGTAAGGTGCTCCAGCATATATACAAATCAAAAGCTGGAAAGAGCTAGTAAAATGGACCTTAACATGTCGCCTGCTGTTTCCGTGGTCAGTGCTGGACTGTCAAACTGATGCCAGTGTTATTTTTTTCTCTTATTTGGAGACTAATAATCAGCCACTGCTTTAACTCTCCTTTTGTCTTTGGGTCAATTTGACCCATTTTCAAAAGTTAGTATGTGATAACTTTGGTTTTCTTCCATATAATTAACTAAAAATGACACGGATGGTTCCCTGCTATAAGTCATGCTTTATAAGCAGTCAAAACAGAAAGGTGTGTAGTAAATTTGAAAACAATACCACACACCTTTTGTCCTCTGGGGTCAAGACACCCGTTCTGTTTTGACTGCTTATAAAGCATGAGGTATAAAATGATCACCAATGTTTTAGTTTCACCTTTTTAGTGAACTTGTTTCCAACATATGAACATAAATATGACATAAAACACAACAGGAGGGGAAATGTAAAATAAAAGTGAACCAGGGCCTCCAGTCGATGGGTGTCGCTATAACGAAGACCCGGATGTTGCTATAGGTTTGCGGCGCCGTAGAAGAAGAAGGAGGCTTCTTTTTTTTTTTTTTTTTTTTTTGCCTCCCCCCTGGTTTTTGTTTTTTTTCGGGTTAGCTGTTACTTGCTCGTATTAAACGCCGGCAAGTTTGTCTCAAGTCTCAGGAAACGACCATCAACAAGCTGTTTGTTGCGATGATCTGCCAGGATATGAACACGGCGGCACTTTGATTTTCACGTGAAAGTAAGGTAGAGTTATTTTATAACTTATGAGCTTGTGATGCTAATTTTAGTTAGCATGGTCAGCTTGTAGCATAACGTTAGCAAGGAAAGCGCGCCTTTAGCAAATTATCGCTATAATTTGTACTGTTCGACTCGCTACGGCATTTTCAAGTATTTATTTATATGCAAAACTAGAATAGTAAATATGCCGCGGTGTAATTTTGTCTAGTAGTGTACGACATGTATTTCACAGTGTGTCCGGTGTAATGTGCAAGAAATAATAGCTCATGTTAAGAGTTCTTTAGCTCGTCCCAGAAGTTTGGACTTTACTTCAGAGACGAACAAATAATGTGGAACCTTAAAAGGAGACAGTTGGTGCAGTTCAGCCTGCACTTCGTTTACTGTATGTGCCATTAGCTGGTAGCATAACTAGCTCCTCTTAGCCGGACAGTGTCAGCGCCGGTTCAGTAATGAGGTATAGCTGAGCTTCATGTTTGGCCAGTTCACCTATATTGTAACTCTAAAACGTGTCTCCATCAGCAGGGAAGGCGTCACAGAGGGCTCCCACCCATTAACAGTGAACATACCCATGCCTAGCATGATCATGGAGAGAGGACAGCAAAACCTGCAAAACGTCCTGGAGGATGGCTTAAGCAGAGACTTGATGAACGCCGGCCGGTTTTGTTTTAGCTGTGAGCAAATATTCGCAGATCGGCAATGCTTGGAGGAACACACGTGTTCCGCAGCAAGTCACATATGCTCCTGTGGGACTGAGTTTAGTGAATACAAAGACATGTTGGAGCACAGCACTACGCATGAACCAGGGCACCAAGTACTTGATCATGAAACAATAAAGAAGCGCAGAATAGAGAAACACATAGAAGAGGAGGAGAAGCTGAACAGATTACAGACAGGTGAAGTTGTGTGGAAGGCACCTAAACCGAACAATGCGCCAGCATTTTCTTTGCCAGCAAAGCCTATACAGCAAGTACCTGTCACATCAGCTCAAATGCCACAACCTCCCATGCAACCTGCACGAATTCCACAAGTGCCTGAGTTGATCCCCTCGATGTCACAAGCATCTTTTCTTCCAAAGCCTGTAAACTCTGCAGTGGACGTGAAGAATATCTTTGCAGGAGTAGGTGCACCGACAGTGGATCTTTGGACACTTTACCAGCCAGTAGTGTTGTTGCAAACTATGCGCAAGTTTAACAAAGACAAGCCATACTCTTGTGGCAAATGTGGGCAGTGTTTTATGGGAAAGAACCCTCTAGTCTCCCATCACAGCTCTCATGCCACCGATAAAGTTTCTGGCTGTATAGGTTGTGGTCTGCTGCTCTCCAGTAAGAAGTTAGTTCCTCGCTTCCATAATTGTAACTCGCCCAACACTGCTACCAAATTCAGGCTCATTACTGCAAAGCCGTTGAGTTACAAGAGGCTAAATGAAACTAGTACAAAATTGAGTCAAACCCTAATGACTCTGGGACCTCAGGCCACTTCCCTTCTGCATATGAAAAGCCAAAATCCCTATAACACTCAGACAACTCACGTCAATTCCACTGTGCCACGCAAAGCGGTCAGTATCAGTACAATCAATAAAAGCAGTCACAGGTTCCATGGCACTCCATCCCTACAGTTGAAGAGCCCAAATTCCAGTGCATTCAAGTCTAATATCAATGTCTCCCTTCCATTAAAGAGTCAGAGGCCAAATTCCAGTGCATCTATTGAAAGCAGTCGAAGGTTTCCTGTCACCACGTCTGTACAGTTGAAGACGAGCACAATCTGTGCATCGGATGAATCGTGCAAAACTGCGGAGACACCCTCTGCCCCAAATGGATTCACATGCCGAGTCTGTCATATTCCTTTTGAGACTGCTCAGCTACTTCAGAGACACAAGTGTATTAAAGCACAGGAGTTTATGGCACAGCACGTGAGAGGGGGCAGACAACAGTATAAACTAAAAAGGGTGACACCGGTAGCAAACACAATTCCTGCTCTGATGAACTATGAGAGAAAAGTTGGCGTCCCAGCTTCTGCCAACATAATGAAAAACCCAGTCATGGCTGTCAGTCTGGACAAAGGGCAGGGTGCAGTTTCTGTGAATGGGAAAAGAGGAGTGGACATAGACGACGATTGTTACATAGTTGAAAGCGGACCAGATAAACCCACTGAGATGATTTATCAAGTAACCTCATCTGTTCCTATTAAAATCTGACATAATGTGAGTCACATTCAGTTTGCATGTCACATTTTGTATTAATTACGGACCAAGTGCATCAAGAAGATTCTCTGGTTGAGCATTAATGAGGTTAAAAATGGATGCCCCTGAGAATGTTTTATGGGAGAACCAGATGCTGTATCATGCTTTTGTGTTTCTTTTAGGAAATATGTATAATTTGGAACAGAATATGTTGTGGGTCTGTGGGAATTGACTGTTTTTATCAGACTTGAAGCGTACGTTATATGTTGTATTAAACTATATTTTCAAACTCGCTGTGCGTGTGTTAATGGGAAAATTTAGCATGTTATATTATTCATGATTAAAATTTGTGTGTAGTGCTTTTGACCTGAGGGCAGTGATAATAGTTAACTATGATTTATGGTGCCTGTACAGTAGAGTAAATGCTAGATTATATTATATGAAGTTCAAGGATAAAAATAAGGTATTTAAAAAATGATGGCTTAGCTGTGGCAACAATGCCACTATGTGTGTATGTTGTGGAGGGTTTGACTTGCTGGCAAACAATAAAACATCACATGAGTTGTTACTGTTTTGTCTACACTTACGCAAATACTAGGTGACTTTACATTTAGGTATTTTTTTATTATTGTTTTGCAGTAATTGTTTTTAACTATTAATTTGGTGCCTCATTTCTTTACTTTGCATTTTCATTTTCAGCTTTCATTTTGTCTGTGCCTCCAGTAGGGGGCGCCGTTCAAAACCATAAATGGGCCACTAATGATGAGGTAAATGTAAGTAGGCACATGCGGCCTTCACCTGATGTTGGTGCGTAAGTCCATTGTTTGGGTGCGGATCAACTGTTAGGCCCATTGTGGTATAAAACAATACAAGTGGTTGTCGTTTTAGCAAATGGCACTGGCAAAATCTGCTGCATCTTGCAGCGGGTTATTTATCAGTGTCCGGCCTGGCAGCGGCACTTTACTTGCAAAATGCGTGATGTTGGTGCACACGTCGCTTTTCCAGCTTCTCCGCTCTCTCTCCAATATGTCACATATGACAAGACGCGCATGTCAGTTAAACATCAGTAAAAACGCGTTTCTTTCCTACCGCATTCTCACTTTTTACGGGTTTTTTTCTTTCAAAATAACCAACAATTCCGAAAATTCCCACAGCACCTGAAGTATCCCGTCTGTGTTATTTGCGTGATTGACAATTTTTCGGGTCGCTTTGTGCGTGGATGTCGTGTCTCGCTGCTCAGAGAGGAAGACAAAGGCGGCTCCACATCACCAGCTCAACTCACACGCGTGTGAAAAGTGAAAAGAGCCACGAAGCGACGCGTGTCGCTTTGAGCAGCGGGCAGCGCATGGCTCTGCAGAGACCAGACCCGACTCTCCCACGCAGGCAAGCGCTTTATGTTTACCACCGACCATCACTTTTCGTAGCCCGTGGATTTTAATCCGTGCACATTCGCGGTGTTGGCGTTTCAGAAAGTCTAACAAGTTGAGCCTGTAGTTGACTGGGATGCTGGTGTGGCCTGTGATGTTAAATACCCGGAGCTAGCAGCCCGGCCTACCGAGGAAAACGCCTCGCGTTGCATTGTTAGTCATGCAGCTCCCAGTCAGAACCGGGAGCTGGTTCCTGTAAGTGTTTAAGATCCATGTTAAGTGACCCGGGTTTGTCAAAGCCACCAGAAAGACTGTGTGTGTGCAGGGGCGATGAAAGGCGGACTGGCATTAGCAAGAACTGGCTTCCCTGCAAACTACAGTGAGTTTTCTTACTCCCTGCTACACCCAGTGCAAACATGCACTACATCCATGCACGGATTTCACTTAGTGCATTCATGTAGTGCAGGGGTGTCCCAACCTGGTCCTCGAGGGCCACTGTCCTGCTTGTTTTCCAACTATCTCTGCCCTATCCGCTCCTTATTACCTGGATCAGGTGTGTTGAGTCCATTAAGATCTGGAATATACCATCTCAAATGAGGGTGGAACTGAGGGAAGACAGTGCAATGGTCTCCCCCAGCTTCTGATTGGCTGAACACACCTGATCCAGGTAATGAGCAGTGGGTAGGGCAGGGATAGTTGGAAACAAGCAGGACAGTGGACCCCGAGGACCAGGATTGGACACCCCTGATAAAGTGCATTCAAACTACAGTGAGTTTTCTTACTCCCTGCTACACCCAATGCAAACATGCACTGCATTCATATAGTGCATACATGTAGTGCATGAGTGCAGTGCTCTGTAAACTGCAGCACCACACTTTGGGCCGTGGTTTAGAGTGTTTGCAGGTTCGGGGGTGGGGGTGTCTGAGTAAACTGGTGCAAAGAAGTGCAATGCATGAAGGTGTGACTAGTTATTGATTAAGTAAAAACACTATGGTATAATCCACAAATTGTCAGAATATCATCAAGAGTGTTTTGCTGTTTGACTTTAATATTTTAACTGTGGCTTAAAGTTTTAGTGGGTTGGTTATTATTATTATTATTATTATTATTATATTATTATTACTGGAGCCTTAACACGTAAGCAGCATTTCAGTGGTGTAACTGGTCATGATGTTCATTTTATATAGTTTATAAACTGCACCAATGACCGTAAACACGTACTGCAGAATAGCGGTGACTTTAACGTAGCAGATAAAACCTACAATATTCTGTCTGAAGTGTAGTAAAGTGTTAGAGGAACCTGAAGTGACTTAAAGTACCAGCTAGATTTGTATTTGTGAGCAAAAGTTACTTTCCATTACTTTTATGACCAGTGCTAATGACAGAAAGGAGATTCCCACAGTTTCCTACAAAGTGAATGAGAAACGCTGCTCCATGGTCATTTTTCCAGACAGGTTTTAAGTGACTGATGTGCAGGATCAGACACTTTAACTGCCTTGTGTTGATGGGCCATTGTGAGCTGTTGTCAGACGTGCATGTAGCATGCAGCATATGCACAACTGTGGTTATTAAGGCCCCGTTAAGGAATTTGAGGACAGGCATTGTGACATGACAGGTCACTGTTTTTTTTTTTTTATCAGTTACAACCTTTTTGTCACTATTTGATCCACAGAGACTTGACATGGGGAGTAAAATGTCCTTCAGCAGGAGAAGCAGTGACCAAAATACAGTGTCTGAGTTAACTTCTGTGACTCCTCGTCCTCGCAATTCCATTCATGCTCCTTCGGATTATAAGCAGGTAGCTGGTGAGACAAACCACAGAGAGGTTATGTTACCTGTTGCAGTGCACAGCATCACCGCTGGAGTGACTTGGACAAATTGTTTATTATTTATTTTCTCCATGTAAAGTTCTATACCCGATGGGCTAAATGTATATAGTTGCAATCCCTTTTTTTTGCATGAATTAAGCTTTTGAGCATGAATTGCATCTTAAATCCAGACTATTTAATAGATTTATTTTTAATATAGAGCTGTGATTATGTTGCATGCTATTTAAATGCTGTAGATTTATTTATATACTGTACAAATTAAAATTATGGAGTGTTTTTGTTTTGATGCTTGTTGTTAGGAGACATTTTTACAATAAGGTACATCTGTAGTTGTTGAAACAAGTGGCATCATGCAGTTGTCTTTACTTTGCTTAAGCAATGACCGTGGTATTGCACAGAAGTAAACTTTAATATTGAATGAATTTTAAAGGCAGTGCCATTAGTGTCATTACTACGTTTATGACAGATGTTTTCCCCTCCACAGACAGCTGACGATAAGAGGTGCCGTGAGGAGGGCCTGAGCCCCAGGTGGGGAGAGGAAATAAAAGCGACTGAGACTGGCCCCGACTCCCACTCATCAGGGTACCTGGGGTCTGATGATCATATTGACTCTGAAACCATAGGCAGAGCAAAGAGTAAGCACTTCTCTTCACTGGTGGGGATGGAAGCGAAGCCTAAAGTAACACATGCGAGCGTCCGCGGCTCTACGGCTCAAAGCCAGACGCGACCTCGTGCGGTCCAAAGAAAACGTGGGCGTCCTCGTAAAAAGAAAGCGCTGTCAGCTAAGGTAAAAAAAAAAACAGATCCTGCTGATCTTGATGCAGTCCAGCATGAGGCAATCAGCAGGACTATACCTTTGCCAGCATGTTTAGAAAACCACAACGGTGCCAATGTGCCTAACACTGAAGATAATCCTTTAATCAATAGTTCTGATTCTCACAATGCCCCTGATGGTAATGCAGAAGACACTGTTCCTGTGCTGCCAAAAAGAAAAAGAGGAAGGCCAAAAAGAACAGCCACAGCTTTTAAAAACAATACTGCTAAGTCCACTGATAGTGCTCCTGCTGCTTCTGCTCATGCTGATGATAATAACGGTCCTGCACGGAGACTGAGGAGTAGACGAGGGCAGCAACCTTTAATGCCAGATGGAAAGACTGAATCTGAAAGTAAAGCTGACCCTAAGCAAACTGAGCTGACTCCTGCACCAAACCTTCAACGCGTTAAAAGACGAAGGGCGAAACTGGCTGATCAGCAAGTTCCAGCGAAAGTGTCCAGACTGGATGATTCCCAGGAAGCCTTGTCATTGTTGAGCAACGCCACAGACTGTGGGGAGAGAGCAGAGACAGATACGCAGGTGGAACTGAACGCTGGAGAACAAGAGACCTATACGAATGTAAAGGGAGATCAACACTCCCTGCTGTGTGAAGAAGGCCTAGAACAACAGACGGAACTTAAGGAAGGTCCATTACCAGAAACAAAACCCTGTTCACCAGCAGCTGAGCCTGAAGTTATTTCTCCAGAGATTTTGAACAGTCTAAATGTGGTAAGCTCGACTGAACCTGAGGATCCTAAAATAAAAGAGACAGTGGACGTGAATGGCAACGAGGGGTCACGACCAGACGGTGTTTTTGACTCCTCGAAGAATGCAAACTCTTCACAGAATGAAGAGACTTCCAGCACAGATGTTGTAGTGCCCTCTGAAGAAACACCTAAACCTGTTGAGATCCCACCTTCTCTTAAAACGGAGAACATAGAGATAGAACTGGATCGTTTAAATCCTGTGTCTGAGGCAATCAGTCCTGAATCTTTACAACACAATGCCAACGCCACAGTTAAATCTGAGAGTTCAAACTATCAGCAAAACACTTTCAGGCGCAAGAGAGGCGGAAGGAGGAGGAAAAGAATGAATAATGTTTTGGTACAGAAAGAACAAGCTGTAACAGGCCATGAAGGCATCACTGACAGTGGTGAAATGGATAAGGACGCCAGCTCAAATGCCAACACTAATGTAATTTACACTAAAAAAGGCAGGAAGACTCTTTTGAAATGTGGTTACTGTGGCCGTATATTTAAATTCCTGTCTCAGTTCGTCATCCATCAGCGCATTCATACGGGGGAACGACCTTTCAAATGTTCAGAGTGTGGCAAAGGTTTTAGCAAAAACTCAAACTTAAACCTTCATCTCAAGACGCACAGAAAGAGCAACATATATCAAAAATGTCCCTTTTGCAAGATCAAATTCTCTTGCTCTGAATATGCCTCTCATATGAAAATGCATGGACAAAAGCTGGACCAGGACTCTGAGAACGACACATTGGAAAAACAGGAGAAAGTAAACAACCATGAAAACAGCCAAGGACACACACCAGTTTCTCCAGAAAAGAGAGAGAGAAAAGTTTGTCAGTACTGTGGTAAAACCTTCCCGTTCCAGTCTGCCCTCATCAGACACGTGCGTGTCCACACAGGCGAGAAGCCTTATAAATGTGATATATGTGGCAAAGCCTTCGGTCAGGCCTATTTCCTCCGTGTTCATGAGCTGACGCACTGGTCTGTGAAGCGCTACAACTGCACACGCTGTGAGAAATCGTTCACTCATTATAGCAATGCAAAAAATCACACATGTAGACCTGCGGGAGGCAACGGTGACTCACAACCCAACAGACACGCAAAGCCTTTGCTGACGTACACATGCCACATCTGCAAGAATGTTTTTGACCATCTGCAGGAGTTCAACAGTCACATGAGAGCCCACACCGGTGCAAAGCTTTATCGCTGCTTGTACTGTGATAAGCTGTTTGGTGTGCTGTCTGAATTCAGTGCCCACCACAGTCAGTGCAGAGGAGAGAAAAACGCCTCCAGCTCTGCGGTAAAGGTGGAAGAGACGATGTCTTTGATACAGTACACGGTACCTGCTCTCAGGTTTTCATCAGGAAACAATTCAGCTTCTCCTCTCCCAGCTGCAAGTTGTGACAGGAAGAAAAAGAAATCACAGGCCAGCTACAGGAAAGGCTTTGCTGATGAAAAGAAACCGTTCCAGTCAGCACTTACACCGCCTCACCATCTCTCGCACTTTGTTTCCAAGTTAAACCAGCTAGATAACAGATCTGACCCCAGGAAATACCTATGCCCAAGATGCGGGAGACTGTTCAGACACATGGGCCGACTCCGAGCTCACATGCTCACTCATGCCCCAGGACAAAGTTACACCTGTGCCTGTTGCGGTAAGACTCTAGAAAACTGGATGAAACTCTGGCATCACCAGAGAATCCATCGACAGAGACGTGGCCGCTTCACTTGTCCTCAGTGCGGCCGAGGCTTTCGGTTTGTGGAGCTTTACAAAAAACACATGAACGACCACCCTGAGTTCCAGTGGATTCAGGTCAGGAGTAAGAAAGTGTTTCTTCCATATCAGTGTGAGCAGTGCAGGTGCAGCTTTAAGACTCTAGATTTGCTGTTCGGTCACCAGCTCTGCCATTCTTCAGTGCAAGACGTGCAGAAGGACTCTGATTTTGATCTGACCATAGACGATCATAGTGCACTGTCTAACAAGAAAATAAGGAGCGCTCACACAGACAGCCATATAGCATCTTTATGTCCTGAGAAAAAATCTCCCCTCAGCCCCTTGACCAAATACCCAGGCCCAGTTTCTCAAGAGTCCCTTCTAGCACCTATGATTTCCTTTGTCAACAACCAGGGCCGTGGTCTGGGGAAAACTTCTCTGCAATCCAGCAGCACACACTCAAGCCAGGATAGAGAAACCAGCTGTGACAGAACAGGCAAAAACGCACTTGGAAAACCCATTACACATTTGAGAACTGTGAAAAGACACATGACCCAAAACCTCAGCAAATCAAACGAAGGGTCCTCAGATGGATTTAAATGTGCTGTGTGTGGTAATGCATATCCTGCCATTTCAGACCTTTATCACCATTATTTGCAGCATGCTAGAGGCCAGGTGTAATAACCTAAAGGGAGATATGGGTTCTCACACACATGTAGATCACCCTCTTTACATTGATTAACACGGGGGTCCTGTAGTCCTGCATTAGAAATCACATAAACTGTTTCTGTTAAACGTCTGAAGGTTTATGGTTTATTGAACCACTCATCTGTTGGGTGTGGGGGGGTAGAAAGCAATAACCTTTATTTATTTTCTATTGTTACGTATCAGTCCGTCAAAATGAAAAATGAAGCTAGTGAGAAAATTTTAAAAATGTATCCAACATGATTCTGCCACACATTGTACATGCAGCAAAACAATCCCCAATCAGAACCAACCCTGGAATTGAATCATTGCTGAATGACGATGCATCTCAACAAATAAATTGTAGAGTTTGTTCAAATGATCAATGATCAATGAAATTACTGAATTACATTTAGTCTCCTGTATCCTTCTCATGCATCTTACTGGCCTCTGTTTGTTTGTTTTAATCCTGTACTTGGGAAGGTGAAGTAAATCATTCTCTCATAAACTCCATATTAATACAAAACCTGAAAAAGAACATTGCAGAAATAGATTGAGTTTATTTAGACTGTTATTGTGCAGGTTTTCTCATTATGACATCCACTATCAGTTTCTAATCATGTTGTGAGTCGCACATGTGAAGCAGAAAGTTTCAGAGGAAGTGTTTTTAAGTTAGTTTTCTTCTGCTTCTGCATTTTCTGTTTACATTTTTTAGGTGAATACCACATTTTGTCATGCAAATGTTTAATGGCTTTTCACTATAGTGAATCAAGTGGTACTCAAAAATGTACATTTCACACTTGCTGTACCACCTTAGTTTTGTTGAGCATCTATCACTAGTCACTGCTTTGGAAAAAGTCACTGCTTTATTGGAATCATGAAAAATGGATATTTTGATTGACAACCTGCTCTGTTGTATAAATCTTTATGCTATAGTTTGTCTTAAAAATAATAAAGGACACGTTTATATTTATGATTGTTTTTGTTATTTTAGGATTTGTTCTCACTTGTTAAAGTGAAGCATTTAATGCTGCTGCTGTTGCAATTCTGGAAAGTTTCTAGTTGGGAAGTTTGCAGCAGAAAGATCTTGTTTATTTTGATTTATAAGAGACGTGGTTTGTGTTTTTGAATATGTTGTGTCACATTAAACACTTGTAAAATAAATAGTTCCGGCTGTTTCAATAGTTATTACAGTGTGTTGTGCTCAGTCAAGAGGTCGAACAGATGATGAGAGTTTTTTTTTTTTATTTCATAAAGGGATTAAAATTTTTCCTGTTCCGCAACAAATGACCGTAAAGTGGCTTTAGTTGTTGGACATGGTGCTGCGAATCCAGGTGTTGAAGTTGCAGACCTTGGTGTAGACTCCAGGCTTGTTCCTCTGGGCGCAGCCGTAGCCCCAGGACACCACACCCTGCAGCTGACCGTTGCACACCACGGGGCCACCAGAGTCGCCCTGACAGGACACAGACAGAAAGGACAAGATGTGAGCAGAGCTGTTCTAAGCTTTGGTGTGTCCACTTGAAGACAAAGTGATGAGGCCTTTAGCTGGTACCTGGCAGGAGTCCTTGCCTCCCTCAAGGAATCCAGCACAGAACATGTTGGAGGTGATCTCTCCAGGGTAGGCGTTCTTGCAGCTGCTGTCGCTCAGGATGGGGGCATCCAGGCACATCAGACGATCAGGGTAGTTACCTAGACAGGAAGAGTAACAAGTTATTGTTCATGCCCTCACTTCTAACAAGTTGTATTCCTGACAGGTTTGCAGTGTGTCACTGACTTCCAGAGCCGCTGGTGTTGCCCCAGCCAGAGATCAGACAGGTGGTGCCTGCGCTGGCACAGCTGGAGGGCAGGGACACGGTTTTGACGTAGCTGTTCAGAGTGGCAGGTCTGCTCAGCTTGATCAGCATGATGTCATTGTCCAGGTTGCGGCTGTTGTAGTTGGGGTGACGGATGACCATAGAAGAGCTGATGAACTGCTCTGTGCCCTCGTTGACAGCAATGTTGTGCTCACCAAGACGAACCTCGATGCGGCTGCAGAGAGAAAACGAATTAAATGTCACCTGTGATTCATCCTGTAGTTGCTGTTCCTGGTTAGTCGAGTGTTGGGAGAAAAAAATGATGATCTGATGTATCAGACACTGGCCAGTTTGACAGAAGGAGCCAGTTGAATGTCTGCACTTACGACTTGTAGCAGTGAGCAGCAGAAACCACCCAGCTGCTGGAGATCAGGGAGCCTCCACAGAAGTGGTAGCCAGCGTTCAGAGAGACCTGGTAGGCCACTGAGTTCTTTCTGCACTCGTAGCCTCCGACAATCTTGTCGTCATCGTCCTCGATGGGAGCGGCATCTGAATGAAGCAGAGAATTTAGCAGGAATTATGTGCTGCAGGGCAGAAAAGAAATCCTAAAGTAAATAACTACTCGAAATGACTAAGAAATATGTGAAAGTGAGGTTCATTTAGTCTCAATACTCACATGCCGCTGCGAACAGGGCCAGAAGAATGAGAGCCTTCATGGTGGTTTGTGTCTGCATGTCGGCTCAGCTGCACCACAGCCCTTTTTAAACCCAGTCCTTCCCTCCAGTATCTGATTGGCCAAGGACACGTAGCACGTTCTAATTTTTACTCTTATCTTCTTGACTAAAGCGTGTGAAAAGACATCTGGAAGATGGGGGGTAGCCATGCCCTCTGTGTGATAACACCACAACATATACTGTACGCATGAGCCATTAAATATAGGTGGCCTGTGTTCATGCATTTAACAAGAGATATACTTCACTGAGGCTGGTGCCTTCTGTTTTTTGTCATTCAAAGTATTTTTTGTCACATTTTTCATTATGTTTTCTTCATAATTAATTGCCAGTTATAGTCAGCTGTAATAGATGTCCCTTATTTCTGAACTGTAGTTTTCAGACCGACGTGGTACATCAGTGATTTGTACTATATTGTTTCTCTTCTGAATAACCTCAATACAAGTTATTTCTATTCAAATGGAGAATTCTTGACTGTCTTTTGATAGTTAACAACAAACTGAGTCAGAATACAAGATGTCATCAATACAGTAGCAAACTAATTTGGAGAATCACTGTGGTTTCAAAGCTAAAAGTTCAATTCCTAACCGGCCTCTGTGATTACATGTTCCTTTCAGTAAAACTGAGTAGAGCGGCATTTGGGTCGTACACAGGAAATGAAGCAGTGTTCACCTACCCAAGACAAACTGCCTCAATATGTTCCTCAACCCATCACATAGGTAAAATGGAAAATACCAAACTAAACCATAAGTATATTTTAATTTATTGGCAATGGATTTGATGACTTTGGTCAGGGTGGCACGATGGAGAAGTGGTTAACACTGTCACTTTTCATCAGGAAGGTTTTGGGTTCAGGCAGTTTGCATGTTCTTCCTTCATCTGCTTGGGTTTTCACCGGGTGCTCCAGCTCCAGCTTCCTCCCACAGTCCAAAGACAGGCAGGGTAGGGTGACTGGTGACGCTAAGCTGCCTGTGGGTGTCAATGTCAGGTTGACTGTTTGTGTCTAAGTGCTGGCCCTGTGAGAGACTGGCGATCCGCTCAGGGTCTACCCGCCTCTCGCCCAGTGTCAACTGGGATTGGTTCTAGCGAGCCCCCCCACCCCCTCTATGTTCTGTAGTTCTCTACAGGATAAACAGTGTAGATAATGGATGTATGGATGGATGGACTTTGGTCACAAAACTAAATTGTTCTCTAAAATTATAGAATTATTTTTCTGATTTTGCCCCTTCACATTTAAAGTGTGTGTCAGACGTAGTAATCCAACAAAATATATGAAAATACCACATCAACATTTTCAGTTATAGTTTTTTTTAAAGATATTTATAGTGAATGTGTTTATGGCAACAATACAGTGAAATGACATATTTCAGTGAACTTGAGTTGTCTCAAGGTTTTTTCTTACATTAAAAGGCTTCTCTTTGTTTTCTGTTGTGCGTGTCAAGTTACCGTTTGCAATGAATATGTTAATATTTTTCCACAAAGTGCTGAAGTCAAAGTATTATCTGCGTCAGCAAAGTGGAAACTGGTGAACACTATTGTGCTCAAGTTACCACAGTTTATTTTAATCAAAGTGATTTACAGTGTGTGAGACACTTATACAGGTTCTGTATTGACCTCACTGTGTTACGAATGCTCCTCTTTACTTCATTACTACAGTTAATACAAGAGAACTAGTTAGAGATTCATCAAAGGTTCGTTTCTTGTTGTTTAGCCCGAGCGCCTTTAAAGAAGCGTCGTGAAGGCAGACTTTGCTTCACTAGTCCCACAACATTTCAGTAATGATTCATGTAACCTGCTCAACCATACTCGTACTTTATAGACATCACATAGGCCACAATACCTAGTACTATGGAAAAACAATAGAAAAGTCAAACAAGTATGGTGTAGTGTTTTTTATTACAAGCATCCACACTTCGTATTGTGCACACAGTGATTTGGGGCAATATTGTTGGTATTTTATAGGCCATTTTAACCCATGTAACACATAGGACACACTGGAAAAACATCCAGTTAGTTGTTGGACATGGTGCTGCGAATCCAGGTGTTGAAGTTGCAGACCTTGGTGTAGACTCCAGGCTTGTTCCTCTGGGCGCAGCCGTAGCCCCAGGACACCACACCCTGCAGCTGACCGTTGCACACCACGGGGCCACCAGAGTCGCCCTGACGGGACACAGACAGAAAGGACAAGATGTGAGCAGAGCTGTTCTAAGCTTTGGTGTGTCCACTTGAAGACAAAGTGATGAGGCCTTTAGCTGGTACCTGGCAGGAGTCCTTGCCTCCCTCAAGGAATCCAGCACAGAACATGTTGGAGGTGATCTGTCCAGGGTAGGCGTTCTTGCAGCTGCTGTCGCTCAGGATGGGGGCATCCAGGCACATCAGACGATCAGGGTAGTTGCCTAGACAGGAAGAGTAACAAGTTATTGTTCATGCCCTCACTTCTAACAAGTTGTATTCCTGACAGGTTTGCAGTGTGTCACTGACTTCCAGAGCCGCTGGTGTTGCCCCAGCCAGAGATCAGACAGGTGGTGCCTGCGCTGGCACAGCTGGAGGGCAGGGACACGGTTTTGACGTAGCTGTTCAGAGTGGCAGGTCTGCTCAGCTTGATCAGCATGATGTCATTGTCCAGGTTGCGGCTGTTGTAGTTGGGGTGACGGATGACCATAGAAGAGCTGATGAACTGCTCTGTGCCCTCGTTGACAGCAATGTTGTGCTCACCAAGACGAACCTCGATGCGGCTGCAGAGAGAAAACGAATTAAATGTCACCTGTGATTCATCCTGTAGTTGCTGTTCCTGGTTAGTCGAGTGTTGGGAGAAAAAAATGATGATCTGATGTATCAGACACTGGCCAGTTTGACAGAAGGAGCCAGTTGAATGTCTGCACTTACGACTTGTAGCAGTGAGCAGCAGAAACCACCCAGCTGCTGGAGATCAGGGAGCCTCCACAGAAGTGGTAGCCAGCGTTCAGAGAGACCTGGTAGGCCACTGAGTTCTTTCTGCACTCGTAGCCTCCGACAATCTTGTCGTCATCGTCCTCGATGGGAGCGGCATCTGGTGGAATTAGATAATGTAGATGAGTGTTTCATTGGTTCCTGTTTCACTGCTACTCTGTCCCAAAGTGAACAAAACTACTTTAAAAACAGAATAAAAATGAAGACTCATACTCACATGCCACTGCGAACAGGGCCAGAAGAATGAGAGCCTTCATGATGGTTCGTGTCTAAGCTTCAGTGTCAGCTCAGCTCTACTGCAGCCTCCTTTAAACCCATTCTGTATCGCTGGTATCTGATTGGCAGAAGACATGTATTTCCATTTTTACCTTTCACCTGATGATGAAACTGTGTGTGAAAACACACCTGGAAGAATAGGACCAACATGTTGGCAATATGTGCTTTAATCAGACCACCGGTCACGTATGCCTGGTTTGTGAACTCATGGATTTGCTTGAAATAATTGTCTGAGTTTAAAGAAAATCCTGTTTCATTTTATATTATCATCTGAATTCCTGTTCATCTTTCAAGGAAATGTGCCGTGTTAATGCTACACATTAGTCGTAGACATTTGAAAAGTTACTATATTCACAACAGCAATTTAAAATCAGTATATCATGTGTTGTTTTTTTATATTTTCACCTACTTGACTTACTTTTTTAGTAAAGTACCTTTGTTCTCCTGTCTGTCTCTTATGTTTCTCCTGATTCAACCCCTGGGGTTTAACCTAGTGGTTTATTTTGAGACAAGTGTGACATTTTCCAACTGCTGATATTACTTTTTGACAGTCGAACTCTAAATGTGCAACTTTTTTTTAATACTGCTTCTTAAAGTGCTGAAACACTGATATTTCTGGAGGTATTCTATCTCAAATAGTATATTAGTGAAAACGATTTAAGATTTATTGTTGTATTGTTCATTTATTTCAAACTCATTGGGAGCAGCATCTGTAATATAAAAAGAAAATGGACCATAAATAACCACAATGAAGAAAACTCAAGTTTTAACAACCCAAGCAAAATATACAAGAACATAGGAACTGCAGCAAACAGGGCCAAGAGAATGCAGTACTTCATGTCTGTGTTCTGCACCTACTGAGCCTACACCTAAGAAAACCAAACGCACTGGTCGAGTACTGGTGTGACACCTCTTTATCTGTCTCCGCTTCAAGGATTTTTCCATGAACTGCGCAGGATGATTAAACATTATCCCACTTGGGAAACAGCAACATGGTCAAAAAAAAAACAACAACACATGGATCATGTTTTTAAGGTGAAATCTCCAGATAAAGATTCTTTGAAGGTATGTATTAAACCTAAAGTTAAAAAAAGGCATGAAAAACGACAGTAGACAAATTTAAAGGGACACTTACATTTATCTGACATGTTTATGGTTATGATGATGTGATGACATACTTGTAATAATACTGCACATAAACATATCTACTCGTATTGATATCTATAAGTATTATACTTACAAATTAATATAATATTTGATGGAAGGCCTGTACCTGGAAAAACCGCTGATATAGTCATTGAAAGCTTTTTAAAGAAAAAGGCCCCTTTATCTCTCTCCCTCTGTGTATATGTGTGTGTGTGTGTGTGTGTGTGTGTGTGTGTGTGTGTGTGTGTGTGTGTGTGTGTGTGTGTGTGTGTGTGTGTCTGTCTGTATGTATGTATGTGTCCTCTGGAGGCAACTAGGTGATCAGCCACACCTGATCCTGATCAGGCATCAGAGGAAGAGGTACTTATACCAGCTCTTTACTTCACTTAGTCGCTGGATAATTTTGTGATTGAACCTGTTCTTTGTGTGTGGCTTCATCTCAGTTCCTGACTCCTGGTTTTGGCTTCCCATGTGTGACTATGATGTCTTGGGCTTTGAATTGATTCCTGAGTCAAGTGTTTTCTGGTTCCTCAATCCATGCACCCTGACTCTGATTTCCTGTGAGTGTTTAACTTGGTTCTGATTCTCCTGAACCCCTTCCTATACCTGTATTCAGTGTGGTTGGTCTCCAGTTTCCCATTGAGTTGTCACACTAACTAAATCTTCTTGGTCTTCTTCTGGTTTCCTGAGGTCCATGTCTCCTGACTCCAGTATCTCTGGCTCTGCGTTCCTGTCCTGTGTTCTGTGCCATCTTTCTCCTGTTTCCTGGTGAGTGACCATGATCTCCTGAGTCTCCTTGAGCTCTTCCCCCTTCCTGTGTTCAGCATTACCTGGACTCCAGAGTTTGTGGTTCCTGTTTCCCTGGTCCCATGTACCTTGGTTCTCTGCGTCTCCTAATCCAGCTCTTGCATTCTTAGATACCCGTGTCACCCCCCAGTATCTCAAGCCTCCTTCTGTTCCCTGTTTTTCCTGGTCCAGCTCCTGAGTTCCTGTAATTGCTACAGTTTAAAGTTTTACCTCTGTGTTGTGGAACGGTCATAAACCTGCACACTAGGGTCCAGAACTAACTCCCTCAAAACAAAACCTAACATACAAGCTATTGTGGCTGTTGACTTGACTCTGTGAAAAATAAAACAAACTGCTTCCCTGTAAGTTGAACATCAAGTAATGACTTTAGTGTGTAATTTTTGCACTTTCCAGTCATCTGTTAACTGGACACTGGTGTTTAATTGCAATGACTTAATGTCACAATTTGCTGCTGAGCAGGGGAGAATCTAAGATGAGATTTTTATGGGTGCTCAGCTTTGAAGCAGAATGTGACTGCTCTTCCTTTGTGCTGTCCAACAAATGGTGAGCTTTACGTCTAATCACTCTATGATCTAATAGCTATAAATTGATCCATTTGACCCTACCTTCTCGCCTGAAGCAGGTTTTCTTTAAGGGGAAAGGCAGTATATCCAGCAGAGGGACAGATTTCCAATATAAATGTGTAGATGCATAGTGAATAGATGTAATTAGACTAAAAGGATATGGAATTTTAATGCTTGGCTAATTTGAAGTTATGTAAACATAAAACTGAAACTTTTCATTTAATGACTGGCGGTGCTTTATAATACAGCACGTTATTGCCATTTCATCTCCACTTACATTAAAATAAAGTGCATCAGTCAGCTCATTACCTGGCAGGTGTTCAGCTAAATCAGCTGCTGTGACAATGTTCAGTGTGGAGCAGTAACCACACACTGCTTTCAATTTAAAAAAAAAAAACAAACAAAACAAACCTTTATTTATCCCCAGGGGGCAATTTAAGGCACAACAGTGTAGAAGACATAAGCCATAAACATCTGTACATCTAGAGTAAGATGGGCCAGTATCAGTGCAATAACATAAACTGTTGATGATAAATGGAGTTAGTCTGATAGTGCGAACAACTGCAAGTAGGTAACTGTATGAAATGACTATGCATAAAATTACCTGTATAAATAACTTGTGCAGCAAATTGGAAAAAGATCCTGTTTTTTTTTTTTTTTAAAAAAAGGTGCATATATGAAATTAACTTAGTGAGAACATTATTGTGCAGTATGGAAACACTGGTATATAGCAGCAGCACTACAGACAGTCCTGATTTCTATATGAATGTTGTGATATTTAGAGTCCATGAGTGTATTTGAAGCAGTCAGGGGGAGGAGAGGGCTATAATGTGGCCGAATGATTGATTAATAATTTCGAGGGGTGCTGAGATCAAATCTAGCTTGAGCTTGAGCAGCCCCTCAACAGGGTCTCAAACGGTCCCTGCTTCCAGGGCCCCCTTTGCGCACAGGTACAGGTACATCTGAGGTCCTTACAGACCGCGACCAATCAAACCGAGGCGCATCCCCGAACCGTGATTGGTCCTGAGCGTATCTTCTCCGTGACGTCATCAGCGCGCGACTGTATTCGGTTTGTGTGTCGCTCGCCGAGCTAACAGCTGCACCGATTGTGTTTTGGTTTTGTGTTGCTGCCCATGTGTCGTTATCATGAGGTAAGAAACACAGCGGCGTCCCGTCTCTACCCTTCGGCTGCTCCGTCGTCGCTGGCAGGTCAGACCTGCCGCTTCCCCTGAAGCCGCGGTAGCCTGCTAGCTAACAGCTAGCTCCTCTGCCACTTCTGCACCTAATGTATGCGGGATGCGCAACCATTGCGGATGTGGTGCAGAAAAAAATGCGCATCGATGCGACAGAATTCAGAATTTGGCATCGGTGAGAAACACGAACACGGGTGTTTTGGATTGTCGTGTGGTTGTGAGCGCCGTTGTGTTTTATTGTGTTTCAGCTCTGAAGGCGATTCTCTGCCTGGATGTTGGCTGTCACTGTAAAACAGCTGGACGTTTAGACGCAGCTGTCGGCCTGCACCAGGTGTTTTTACACTGTGTGTATGTGCTTTCAGTTGCATGTCAGCATATTTAAAAATGATACCCTCTGACTAAGGTGGCTGCAAGTAGCCAGAGAAGTGTCTAATAGGACAACATGAATATGTCTGGCACTAAGCTGCAGCAATGACTTCAATAACTGGACCGAGTTAAAAACAGCATTTAAGGTTGCTTTAACCCTGCACTCCCCCCCCCCAGAGTGTGTGTGTGTGAGTGAGTGTGTGTGTCATCTAAACCCAAAGCTGGTTCATTATTATCTGGTGCAGTGTATTGAAGAGTTATGTCTTCACAGTGGCAGTAGATTCAGATGTAGCCTAAACTTGTGTTAATGGGGAAGCAGCTGCCAGAATGAGAATTGGCCCGCCAGTCAGTTCTGCTGTAAATCAGGTCTGACCCATGACTGAGTACTACGAGGAGGGGGGGCTGCTGTACGAGCAATCACCTCCCATGCACATCAAAGTGGAGTCTCCGGAGGGACCCTTTGGAGGGGGAGCCTCAGAAAATGGCTTCCCCAGGGAGGATGAGGACTCAGAGGGCAGCTGTGACCAAAACAGTGGATTACCTGGGGGGCTGCCCTTCAATGTGGTAGTGGTGCATCCAAACATCATGGCACCTGGCATGTCCTCAGATGACCTCCTGTCCATTGAACAAAGTAAGTCTGAATGAGTTTAAGGCTTTGCTCACTGGTAAACATCTGCAGAAAATGTAGATCCAAATGAAACACTGTAAAAAACACTTCAGCGTGTTGCTCTGAATGAAGTGAAGTAAAATCTAAATAAATATTATTCTTAATGCTCTGACTACCTAAAAGTAATTCTTGAAAATATTTTGGCCTAGAACAGTGTTGACACTGTTATTGCCCATCGTTCGTCTTATTATCACGTCAAGCATCACTTGATATTTTTCGTCCCCCTGCTAAACTTTCCTCTAACCCTTTCTTTTGCAGACAGAGCTATGTCAGCTGCATTGGCTGCTGGTGGTGCAGGAAAAAGAAAGAGTCGTTTCAGTGGGGCAGAGCTGGAGGTTTTGGTGTCAGAAGTCACTCGATGTGAAGGAGAGCTCTTTGGCCCTGCGGGAAGGCTCCGGCGGCGAGAAAGAGAGCGCATCTGGGCAGGGATCCTAGAGAGAGTCAACGCTGTGTCCAGAGTCCCACGTACCCTTCGAGAGGTAAAGAAGCGTTGGGATGATCTAAAGAGGCGCAATGGAGGCAGGCTGGCAGATGCCCGCCACCGAAGCTGTTACTTGCCGTCCAGCAGAGGGGCTTCGATGCTTGGGCGTCCTTCACAGCAAAGCCCCAGGCTTCAACAAGCCAGGCAAAAGCAAAGCACCAGAACAAAGCCCTGTTTCCCATGTTTCCCTGATTCTGATACAGGTAAAATCAACTTGTCAGATTGCTCAGCTGCTTTTCTGTGTATCCTTTGTTGATTGCGTTATGTTACTTTATTTACTTTGTAGTAGGAGTGGAAGGATCTGAGAGAGATGGTTTGGAAAAAGATGAAGACAATCCTGAGCGCGAGAGAGACATGGGAGAACCTGATTGTGAACCAGTAGACAACAGCATGGAAGACAAATTGGGATTAGGACTGGGTCTGGGCATAGGACCACCCCCTCCATCAGAACGATGGCTTCCTCCTTCTCCTCTCTACAGTGCTCCATTTCTCAATGGTAGCCCTCAGCCCAGCAGTCCTCAGCCATCGCTTGGAGCACAGCAAGGTCCTCTTGAAGCCCCTCCCCGCAGCTCCTGGCTTGAAGATGAGCTTCGAGGGTTAGGGGAAGCAGCAATTCAACTGGGGAACCGGGTAGAAAAGAGTCTGCGGGAGTTCGGGGAAGGTTTCAGACAGGACATGAGAACACTTGTTGCTTCGCAGGAGACATTGGCTGTCAGCCTACAACAAAACAATGTCCTCTTGCAACGGCTTCTAGGAGTGCTTGAAGCCCAGCAACAGCCACAGCCACAGCAACATCGTGTGCAACAAGCGCATCAGTCACAAACATCTCAGCAGCACTTACAGCCACAGCCATCTCAGCATCAGCAGCTACCACACGTAGAACCACAGCAGCAACACCAGACTGAAACCACACAGCAGTCACAACTGCAGCATCAGCCACAGTCGCATGTTGTACAACAACAATCACAAAAGCACCAAACGCCAACACAGCAGCAGCCACAGGCCACTCAGCATTCGAATAATCAGTCAGCTGTAGCGGTGGTTCCCTCACCATCGTCCCCTGACATACATGGCACTTTCCCCTCGAATGCATCCACAGACACAAATGGAAGTATGCCGAGGCCACGGCGAGGAAGAGCTGTTGATCACAGGCGTAGAAGACGGCGCTGAGGAGAAAGTACATAAAAATTTAAGGTGCACATAATGCGTATTTGGAGTTTGAAAATGCTGTTTTCTATTGACAGAACTTCTGTAAAAAATAAACTGAGTTGTTTGGAGTTTTACTCACTCCAGACCCCAGTACCCCATCTCACACTTAAGTTTGTCTTCAGAGAGGACTGAAGCGGATTTTAAAAAAAAAACAAAACACACTCACACAAGCTAATAGGGTGGCCTTAACATGTGCTTGGTTCCTCAGACCTACCTATATATTCTTGTCCTAAAAGACTTCTTCAGAAACAGTTAATCTGTGATGTGACAACCTTTCTCATGAGACTTTCGGTACCTAGACAGAAACATACTGTAGGTGCTGATGTTTAATATGCATGTCAGTGTACATGCTTTGCGGCAGAGCTGAGAATCCTCATGCTCTTACTAGTCCAATTCTCCAGATACACTAAGTACATTGTCATAAAGCACTTAATCTGTAATCTGCAGTTGTTGCCATATGTTGTAGTTATACAGCTACTGTAATTAGCCGCTTGTATGCTTGTGCTTTTTTAACAGTTACACGGTACATACAATTTCTAACTTTGGTTGGAAAGTGAAATAACTGCTCTGTTCGGTGCATTTTGAGACAGATGTCATATTTTAAAGTATTGGTGATCGAAAACAAACAAAAAAAGAAACAAAAGGCGTAAAGCTCACAGTAGGATTCAGACTTTAACTCATATGTTTCTGGTGGCATTCAAATGCTTAGGGGCTATTTATTATTAGCTTGCATGCAGTATGATGGATGTGTTTGTAGATATCTGCAAAGAAACAGCATATGGCCATCATCTATGTAGTTTTGCACAAGCTATATTTTGTAGATATATGTTCTGATCAAATGTAACTAAACTTTAATAAAGGTCAGGTATGGACTGCAAATAAATCCAGCTGACCACTTGTGGTTTTGTCCCCATTTGTTTATTAGCAGTTGAAAAGTTTATGTTGAATGAATGAAGTTGTGAAGAAAGTATATAGTGTCTAGAATAACAACAGAAAGGGAACCTTATAATTAAAGGCTTGAAGTGACGCTTTCTGGAATGACGAACATCTGGTTGTCAACAGAGAGTGTTTTATTTTGAAAGTTTCGACCGGAAACCTCATTCCTGGTGCATGCAGTCTAGCATGATCCTTGTATGCTCTGGACAAGGGGGTGCATGGGTGAAACATGGCCGCCGTAGACCCATCGGAGTCTCCGAAACGACAGAAATCGCCTGCGGAGGAGGTGGGAACATCTGGGGTGAAGACCGAAGCGGGGAAGTCCGGTCGCAGCTTGAAGCAGAAAGACGAAACAACGTGTAATAAAAGCGCCGAGAGCCCCGACGACAAGCGGAGACCCAGTTTTGACAACGACGGCGGTTGTAATGCCAGCCATTCTGAGGTTACTGTCGAGTCCGGAGCTGGACCCGACAAAACGACATGCAGTTCGCTGGACGACCTAACGTCGGCGGAAAAAATGGCCGAGGCTCCCGGCGGCGAGCAGCGGGGTTTCGACTGGTCCGACGAGGATGAACAGGCGAAAACACACAGGAGGAGAAACGGTAAGTGTGGTATGCTAACGCTGTTAATGCATTTCACTGTTAGCTTTAGCCTCCAGGCCGACCTGGGCTGTACCCCTCACCACCGGTCCAATACACACTGTCAACTCTGCTGCTGTTAATTACTAGAAGAAACCCAGGCAGTGCAGGATGTAGCTCCAGGCTGCAGGTTGGTCCGTGCACTCAAGATGGATGGGTGTGTTATTTGTTTGCTAAGTTGTTATGATGTGCATTTCTCTTCCAGACCTCGGTAATGTCACCAAGAGTGGTGAAGAGGTGCAGCAGGATCTACGTGTTGACAGAAAGAGCACTGAGGATGCAGAGGACTTCCCGGAGGAGAAGTACTTACATGCTGACGTGAAGAGCGCAGGGAAGGACCAGGCTGAGGAGCCGGTGGGAGACCTGGACGGGACAGAGGATGTGGTTGAGGATGATGAAGATGCAGAGCGCGGCGAGGATGCTGATTCGACAGCTAAGCCGAAAAAGTGCCGCTTGGTGTGCAAGGAGTGCGGGAAGAAGTTCAACCGCCGCGAGACGTTCAATCTTCACCGGCACTTTCACGCGCACGAGGACGAGCTCACGCCCCTCACCTGTAAAGAGTGTGGCCTTACCTTTCAGCACCGCAGCAGCCTCATCAAACACAGGAACGAACACAAAGAGAAGGAGGAGCAACTTGTTACTCCAAAGCGGGAGGTGCAGACAAAGGAGGAGGGTTGTTTTGAATGTGCAGCGTGTGAGAAAATCTTCTCGACAGTGAATAAACTGAGGGACCACAACTGCAGCAGCACGGTAGAAAAGCCTTACCACTGCCCTCTGTGTCGCCAGGAGTTCCAGTTTAGGGTGTCCGTCACTAAGCACATGATGAGCCACTCCCAGGAGAGCATGTTTACATGCCAAGAGTGCAATCAGGCCTTCCCGAACATCACGGCCCTACGCTACCATCAGCGATGTCACACCGCCCTCAAACCCTATGAATGCCCAGAGTGTGGCATGGTTTTTAAACACTACTCCGTCATGGAAGACCACCGTCGTAAGCACACGGACAGCACACGCTCTCACCTGTGCAACATATGCGGTAAGACCTTCAAGTATAGCAGCCTCCTTCATCAGCATCAGTATCTCCACACAGGCCAGAAACCGTTCCGCTGCCCTGAATGCGGTAAAAAATTTGCCTTCGCCCAGAACATGAAGGCACATTGTCGCCAGCACAGACTGCGAAAAACCAACTCCTCCACCGAGCAGCCGAGCAAGCAGGCCCCCGGGTCTGTACACGAGGCGGTCCGAGGGCCAGGGAAGGAGAACGCACACCAGAGTGAGGAACCGAAACGCACATTCAACTGCCCACTTTGTCCCCAGACTTACTGCACTCCAGCTAACCTGAGAGCCCACATGCTCATTCACGAGGCAGAATATGAAAAGCTGGAGAGAACACCCAGACCCCCAAGGGAGAATCATAAATTCTGGGAAAAAGGACACAGCTGTCCGCACTGCCCTTGTATCTATCGTGATGAATCCAGTTTAAATGTACATTTGTTAAGTGTCCATAAGTCTGTAGCACAATATTTAGAAAGGGTGGCAGCACCACCTAAAAAACAGTTGAACCCATTAAGCAGCGACACTGTGCAGGGGAGATGGAGGAGTGACGGCATAAGTATTAAGTCCTATAAGTGTTCCGAGTGCGGAAAGAGTTTTCGACACCGCTCGGTGTTAGAGTTACACATGCGCATACATTCCAAGGACAAGCCTTACCAGTGCAAAGTGTGTGGCAAGGGCTTTAGATTCAGTAGCTACTTACAGCAGCATCTCATTATTCATACAGGCAAGAAGCCATACAAATGCCCGGACTGTGGGAAGGACTTTGCCTTCCTGCAGAACATGAAAACACATCAAAAGTTGCATCAGGAGAAACCATTCCGCTGCACGAGCTGCCGCAAAGGTTACAGCGATGAGACCCAGCTGCAGCATCATATGCTATCACACAATGGTGACAAACCTCACAAGTGTGATCTGTGTGACAAGAGCTTTGGATTAGCCTATCTGCTCCGCGATCACATGAACACACACACAGGGGAGAGACCTCATCGCTGCGATGAGTGTCACAAAACCTTTTCCTGGTTTAGCAGCCTGCTGGTACACCAGAAGATCCATGCTCGTAAGCGCCAGGTTTTCGGCCAGTATCCTTCTTATCCGATTGGTGCTAGGATGAGAGGCAGGGGTAGCAGGGGGAGGAGGGGAGGCAAGCTCATGTGGGGCTGGTCTAGACCATTAGGAGGCTCAGGGATGGTTAACTCTCAGCCGCCTCTGTATCCAGTTTCTTCGCTAAGAGAGTCAGAGTTGCACAGAAGGGCAGCTCAGGCACAGTCTTCCATGCTTTCGTCCCGCATGGATCTGCAAGGCAGGCAGCAGAAAGAGCCATGGATGTCCGAGCTACATCCCCAGCCGGTGCAGTGGAAGGTGGACGGTGGAGAGGTAATGCCTGTCCCGTCGACGCAGCAGCAACATGCAGCTCCACAGCAGGCACACTTTGACGGCCCATCACAGCCGGGCCTACAGCAGCACCATCAGAGGGGTCCGGGCTGGGCAGATAACTTGTCAATAACACAGTCGGTCCCCACATCTGCTCAGAGTTTAGACTTGTCTCACATCAAGGAGACTGCAGCTTCCATGATCAGCTCCCGCTTGACATCTGTGCCAAAAAAATCCAGCCCATTAGCAGTTAGTGAGATGGAGCAGCACCGGCAGCCCAAGCCGGTTACTTGGAGTAGCACACCCACATCCACAGTGGCAGCTTCCTCGAGCTCTCTGCAACACAATTTTTCTGTTCCTTCCTCTTATATTGATGGGGCAGCTCTGTGGAGTGTCAGACCTGCCCCACTGGTAAATTCACAGAGCTCTCCAAACAAGCTTGGTCAAGAGCTACAGCTGCCAAGATGGCCAGGTGCTCCAGTGTCAACACAAAAGGAGCCATCGACGCCTCCTAAGAAAGAGGACAATAGGACATGGGACATGAGTAATCCTCAAGTATTACCGTTGACTGTTAGCCAGGCAGAGAAGCCGTGGAATGGCTGTGAGCCACAAAAACAATGGGCTTCAGGCTTAGCAGGTGCATCCACCTCAGCTCAAATAGACCAAAGCAGCGCTATGCCAATTTCAACTCCTGTTTCTCATGGGGTAGGTAGCACCTTGTGGGACATACAAACACCACCAGGAATTCCAAAGAATATAAACTCCCCTGAGAAATTAGTAAATAATCAAGATTTTCAGCTGCAGCAAAAGCAGGTGACATCTGGCTGGGCCACTGTACAGAATCAGGCAGCAACACAGAAGGTTCCCATCTCCATTCAGTACGAACCTCATCGTTTTGGCCAGGGGATGGGAACACCAGTATGGGGCTTCCAAAGTAATCCTGTTGGTCCTCAAGCGCTGCTCGCTGGACAGCTCAAACCAGGGAATGGACAGGAGCTGCAGCAACAACCGATGGTAACGGGCACGCAAATAATCATAAATCAGCCTTCTCCTTTTTTCTCACCTCCACTCGCTCCGCTCCCTCCCCTTGCTTTGCCTGGCCCTCACCCTCTTCACTCTGTCGCAGTTGGTGCACTTCCAAGACCTCCACACCCAAACATTTTTTTCACACCACAGGCAGTGATAAGCGAGAGGCCACACATGCCACAGACCCTGCCCCTACCTCAGCTTGCCCCACGGACAGAACCTCACAAACTTGGACCCCGTTTGCCTTTTGCCCCAGAACGGCTTCTCCAGTGCATGATATGCGGGTGTTCTCTTGCTCGAGAGCTGGATTTACAAATGCATTACTTGCAACATGCACAGGGAGAGATTTGACGTTTCTATCCTAACAACAAGAATTACTTTTTTTTTTTTTAGAGTTTTTATTCAGTGGAACCTCATTTATCTGAATCTTAGATGATTAGTTTGAGTTAGTCCAGTTGAGTGGATGGGCATTACAAAGAAAGAAGATATGTGAAACTCGATTGACTCTGCACATTAGGTGCACGTTTGAAGTCGTTCCACCTTAAATTGACTGCACAGAGTGACCTTTGAAGTAGGGGGTGTATACATGTGCCATTGAATTAGTTTACTGTTTTTTAAGTTATCCAAATTCTTACTGGGTTTAGGTCCAGATAAATGGGGTTCGGTGGTCTACGTTTCATTTATTGCCAATGACATTTAGATTTAGATAATATTAGTACTTTTATAGTTCTGTTCATATGTCCTGAACCATTTGAACGGTTTCTTCATGTACAGTATACTGTGTGCCTTTTATGAGTAGTCTGCATGTCTGCTGTCTTGGTATTCTAGGCCTAGTTTGTGCTTAAGGTAGACTCAACAATATGACCTCACTCCCAAAAAACAGAGCAACTCTTTCTAAGATACTGTAAAGACATGTAAGTTTTTGCTGTTGGGAAGGGAAGTGGGGTTGATGTGCTCACAGATTACAAATATCAGAATGGCATATGTAATCTGTACAATGAAATGTTGACTGCATATGGTATACGTCTGTCAGAAAGCACTTCTATTCACAGGGGCATTGGCTGGGTCCAAATATTCCATAAGTGACGTTGTTAACATGATAGTTTGGTCATAGAAAGTGTATCTGTAAACACAGTGGGATGCTACATATAAAGTTCATTTCAAACTACGTTTTCTGGAAATTGAACCCTTGGCTGACTATTGGGAACAGGAGAAGGAGCGTCATTACACAGTAGTTGCTGACACTGTTGTCAAATAGTGAATTTTCTAATAAATTAAATTTGGATTTATGTGATATTTTGTCATTAATATTTTTACGACAAGACAAACATGAAGCCGATGATCTCTAATGTATGTCTAGCCTTCCTGTCAGATTCAGTTAATTTGGCAACGTGTCATGAATGATACACTGGATAATTAGATTTGAATCAGATTGTGGTGTGAAGTACTTAATATCTACTGTAAACCAATGAGTACCAGGTAATGCGTACGTCACCAGAATAACGATTTCAGAATGGAAAATTATAAACTTAAGTACAATTCAGTTCATTATTTGTGAATAATTATTTCGTTCAACAGCTGTAGCTTTAGCTGAGTACAGAATCCCATCTTTTCCGTTATGAAAATGGGTATTTGAGTAACGTTCTTGGCCCAATAACTGACTGAAAGTTTTCTTTAATATTGTAAAAATAAACTTGAGGTCCATTTGTGAAAAAAAGAACCATTTTTGTGTGTTTTAACATTCAGCGTCTTAACATACAAAACATGTGCCCCTCTACCTCTATCCACTGTTAAAGCATGGAAATAAATAGAAAATTCCCAGGATGTCTACATATTGGATTCAATAAAACTTGCCTTTGATTATAATTGTGTTGCGCAGTAATTGTTAGGTCCCCTAATTCAAGGTCCATTTTCAATATTACACAGTAGCTTTATAGTTGAATCATAACAAAACAGAAGGATGAAATGCTTTAGAAAAATTTCATATCTTCTGTCTTTGATTTATGAAGAATTTGGTGTACGTGATGTCAACATATTGCAGATGTCAGATTGTGAGTTTGTTAAAATATGACGAAACAGCGTTATGATGAATTTACACCTCACCAAATAAACGGTGTCATAAATTTAAAATGCATTCCTCGACAAACACCAAACTTCAGTGGTTACTGAGAATGACTATAATATACACATATTTAAAAGCATGCATTTTGTAAAAGAAACTTATACTACGTTTTAAAAAGTAGTATAAATACTTAAATATACCTTCCACTACTGCTGTCTCTCCAGTGTTAGAAACAAATTAAAAGATAATGTAATCTGCCTTTATGTATTTTATTACTATAATTACCTAATTGTATGAGAATAGTTCTGCTGTGTATTGGATCAGCAGAGACAATAATTACAATCTCTAAAACAGGTCCAAACAGAATCAGAAAAGCACTTTGTTTTGTGAATAATTATTTCGTTCAACAGCTGTAGCTGTGCTTAGCTGAGCACAGAATCCCATATTTTCCATTAGGAAAAAATTTGAGTAACGTTCTTGGCCTGATAACTAACAAAAGTTTTCTTCAATACTGTAAAATAAACTAATACAAATACTAAACTAATCAACGAGAACCATTTTTGTGTGTTTTAACAAAACATGTGCCCTTCTTACTCTATCCACTGTTAAAGCATGGAAATAAATATATCAAATATTTTTATTATTATAAAAATAGCAGACTGTTATTTTAATATGAAACCGCCAGAAGCTGCTCATTGAAGAATCACTTCAAAAAATCCTTTGTGGATGATTTACCCTACAGTCGCTGGTGGTGTCGCTGCAGGTCAGCGGCCTTGTTTGAAGGAAACAAAACAGAAGAAGAAGATGCGCCCCCCCCCCCCCCCCATTTATAGAAGAAGAAGAAGAAGAAGAAGAAGAAGCCACTTCCGCTGAGGGATGCTGTCCCGCGCAGGTGTCAAAACAGCAAAGCTAGCTTAGCCTAGCCTAGCCCAGCTTAGCTTAGCTTAGCTTAGCTTAGCTTAGCTGAGCTGTACTTTTTCACTCATAATAGCAAAAATAGTAGAAGATGCTGCTCCGTTAGGATGTTGACAAACTAGATTAGCGTCCGTCTTCACTCAGGTTTTGCCCCGAGTGTCAGTGGAAAAGAGGATCAATATAAAAACGGTGGTGCCGTTAAGCTAACGAGCAGTAGCTAGGGTAAGCTAGCACAAGCCACGCCAAGATGGACGGAGCAGAAAACAAACCCTGCAGTGGAGACAACGGTGCATCCGAAGACAACGGGAGTCCGCCGGCCGAGGACACAACCGACCGTAAGTAGCCAGTAACCTCACTCAAACGTGGCAGCACTGGTTTATTGAAGCGCTGTGACCCGCTACAGCCGCCTCAGTGTTGTGAAATAAGCAAAAACAGTGCTGGTCCTAAAGAACTGCATTTCCACAGCAAATACGTAACCCCAACAATTAGCTAAGCATAAACACGATTCCACTTGCATTGTAGCATATATATACATATACACACACACACACCGTTTGTCTATTCCCTCCTCGTGGATGTTGTTTCATTGAACAACCCCACCACCAAAGCTGTCTGTGCACCTCTATCTTTGTGAGGACCAGTTTGAGAATAATCCTATTGGTGTGGGGCCCCTACCCTTTTTCAAACATCTGTGTGAGGGGTAGGACTTAGTTTTATGATTTTATGATTAAGGTTTAGCTTCGGGCAAGAGTTCTGTACATGTACACAAATGTAGAGGTACAACCATGTTTAGGGTTAAGGTTGATGTAAACTGGGTTCCACACAATAGCTTGCTCCCAATTAGAAAGGCATTGATTCATGTGGTCATGGAAAAATGCTGTCTACCTAATGAACAGGCAGCTATGAAATTAAGTGTTGCTCTACACTAATAAGTATTTTATTAGCCACAATACATTTAGGAAAATGAATATAGTCGTTTCATTTTTAGGCATTTGAAATTGGAAGAGTTCAAGTGCTGTGCACAATGTTGTCCTGGAATCTGACTCATTTACTCAGGTAAGTGATGGCACATGGTTTTAAATAAGTACTGAATGATTGTTTGATTTAGATTTAGTAAGAATAGATAAATAACTTGTGGCATTAAGAACAGCTTAAATGTGTATAACTATTGTTGTTAAAAACCAATGCTTTAACTGCCAAAAGCCCCTGTTTAGTTCATCAGCACAAATGCCCCTTAATAATTTTCAATGGTTAAAACAGAATCAAACTTATTGTTGTGAGAGCATGTCTATTAATGTAAAATAGGCTTGCGTGTGCCATTCATATTAATTGTGGAAGTCATATCAGGTTTGTAATAAAGAAAATCAATGCTTATATTTCACAGTCCTCAGTTGTTTGCTTATTTAAAAATGCCAAACCTCGTACCTCTGTAATCTCACTACGTTCTTTTTTAGGGCCATTATACTTCCATAATCAAAATGTTACCATTTTATTTGTAAAACTCCTTTTGTTTGGTAATGCTGTAAAGTCTAATGCTGCTTTTAAAATAAAGATATGATTTGCTCCTGTGTTTTGGTGATTTTTCTTTCTTTCCTTTCTTTCTTTATTTCTCTGGAAACAGGAGTGGCTTTGACCTCCTATTTTCCCCTTTTTCTTTCTAGGGGTTGGGGTTTTCTGCTGTCAGGATTGTGGAGAAGCCTTTGGAGAAGAGGCAGTCTACTTGGAGCATCGCCTTCAGCACCTGCAAGAAAACATGTATTTAGATGACCACTCAGACGGCATACACAATGCAGAAAAGGACAGCGAAAGAGCTACTTTCTGTACTTTATGTTCACTTTCGTTTGCTGAACTGAGTGAATTCCACACACACATGGAGAAAAATCATTGTCAAGCCTCGCAAAAGGACTCTGGTGTTCAGACTAATTCTGGGGTAGCAAAGCAACACACCTATGAATGTCCAGATTGTGGGAAATGTTACAGTGTTATTGGGCACTTTCTTAACCATAAGCGTTCACACAGACAAGCCTCAAAATCAGTTTTCCATGATCTTGAACACTTGAAAAAGAAGTCATTTCAGTGTGAGTCTTGTGGCCGGAACTATTCTCGCGCGTCAGCTCTTGATGCACATCGCCGTTGTCATGAGGAAAAGCTGGTGAAGTCACAAAACAGGAGCTCAGGGGATTCCGTTCACACCGAGGAGACAGTAATTGAAGCCAAGCCCAGTGAAAACCAGACAGGTGATGCTCCTGAAAAGGTTTTTAAGTGTTTGTGTGGTAAAGCTTTTTCTGCTCTGATGCGCCTGAAAACACACCAGCGGTTTAGCCGTAACACTCAGTGCTCTCCAGAAGAAATGAAAGGAAAACCAAAGAAAAACTGTAGTGAGTTTTACTGCAGTGAGTGTAAAAAGACTTTCAGTGGCCATATTGCCCTATTCAACCATCAGCGATGGCATGCTAATCACTCCGATCATTCTGCAAAAAGATTCCCATGTGAAGAATGTGGGAAAGTATTTATGACGCTAACGTTCTACTATAGGCACCAACGCACTGCGCACAGTGATGAGACTCCTGCAAAATCATTTCTTCACCAAGTGTGTCAGCTACAGAAGAAGGCATTTGAATGTAAAGATTGTGGGCTAAAGTTTTCCAGGGCTTCAGCACTTCATTCCCATCAGCTTCATCACACAGATGTTTTCAGAGAAACAGAGAAGGAGGCCCAGACATGCACCCCCCTGCTACCTCAACTGAAGATCTTGGAAAGCAAAGGAAGGGAGACTGGGGTCTTGGATGGAAAAGTGGAACCTGAGTCTGTTTTTTCTACCAATAAGATTGAAGAAGACTCTTATGTATATGAGACTGATGAAGATGTGGAGAGTTATGAACCTGGGGACTTTAATGTTCAGGTGATCAGCTCAAGTGAATCTGAAGATGAGCCTGTCCAAGATCTGAATCCTGATCTTGAACTGCTGTGTGAGTCAGATCAGGAAGTAAGAGATGATTGTGATACTGAAGTTTCCCCAAGTAGTCTTGTTTCAAGACCAGAGATGGATTTGAAAATTGTTCAGATTGACTTTGAGCAAGCTGACGAGCAGTGTGCACTGATAGAGAGGGAAGCAGAGAATAAAACAGGGGAAAGATTTGATTGCCCAGAGTGTTACCGTTGGTTTTCTAGTGCTTCATCACTGCGTGTCCACAGAATGTGGCATGGTGTTCATAAGAGACGACAACAGAGTCAAGATCAGTCAGAAATAGTTCACACACATGACGTCTGTGACCATGAATCCAGTAGCTCTGCAGCACACCTCAGTCACACGCAAAAACACAGGGATCAACACTCAAGCAACAGTGTCTTAGACCAGGCAGACGGATTGGAGGAGAAAAATGTGACATGCAGTGAGGGTGGTAAAGACCTCTCACATTTATCTGCATTAGCCTCTGATCAGTTACATCATCCCAAAAGAGAACAATTCCAATGCCCAGGTTGCATGGTATCATATTTACATAAAGCCAGCTTGCTTAACCACATGAAAAACTGCATCGCAAAAAAGAAAGAGGATTTTTCAGTGAAAGAGTACAATCCAAAGAAAACTCTTCTAGGACCAAAGGTTTATCATTGTGAACAATGTGGGAAGGGTTTTTGGTCTCTGGGAGCATATTCACACCACAAGCAAAGTCAGGTAGAGTGTGCTGATTTGAGGCTAAGAAAAGGTGTGGGATCTTTGAACTCTTTTAATGGGCATCCACGCTCCAGCATAAAAGTTGCATGTCCAGTGTGTGGTAGAAAGTTTCGTCACAAGGGCATTATGGCATTGCACATGCGAAAACATGAAAATGGAAACCACAAATGTGAACTCTGCAGCAGGTCGTTCCGTCTGTTTTCCAGCCTCATCAGGCACCAGGTCGTTCATAACGACCAGTTACTCCCACCACCCGCCAAGTCTTTTCAGCATCAAGTGGAACAGTTGCAAAAGAACACATATAGTTGTCCTGACTGTGGCAAACTGTTCTCACGGGCCAAAGCACTTCAGTTTCATATGAAAAGTCACGGGTATGAGACTGGACGTTCGTTATCGGCGCCTCGATCCACTGTCATGCTAGAAAATCTCCAGTGTGCAAGATGCCTCGCACATTTCAACAGCAAGCTGTCTCTACGAGCTCATCAAAAGCTTTGCATTAAAAGAGAGGGTCAAGCACTTGACTGTAACACAGGACCTTCAGAAACAAGTGATGCTCTGAAATTGCACAAGACTAGTATGGATGTCAATACACTGGAGCATTTAACACTTGATGCTGAAGTCAAGAATGAAATGGAGAGTGAGGAGCCAAGAATGGGAAATCAAACGGGCATAGACAGCTTAGAAAACTCAAGTACAGCAGATTTGAAATACCAATGTAAAAAGTGTGATAGAAGCTTTTCAGTTGTTGGGGCTTTGAATTTTCACAAAAGAATTCATGCTGACGGTTATAGTTCTGTAGCAAAAGCCAAATTGTCCGTAATGCTTAAGAAACCGAAGCAGGAAGAGCCAAGTAAAGGGCTATTTCACTGCTCAGAATGCGGGAGACGATTCATGTCCAACTCTGCCCTTGGCTCCCACAGAAGATGGCACAGAGAAAAGAAAACTTCCCGGTCGTTGCTAAAAGATACGGATTTGAAGGCAGAGGATGGAGCTGGGCCATTTCAGTGCAACAAATGTGGCAAACAGTTTTTTAACCACTGTGTTCTTCAGCGTCACCAGATATTTAATCCTCGGTGTCAAAGCAAAAGTGAGCCAGAGCTTGATTCAGACAGTGCGGCTAATAGCAGCACACGGTTCTCATGTCAAGAATGTAGCAAAACATTTGCAAAAGGTTCTTTTCTAGCTGCTCACTATGAAAGTCAGCATGGTGAAGTTTTGGAAATTGCCCATCCTCAAGGAGATGCGCTCAACTCGGTAGACCAGGTGTCAGAACAGGTTGATGTTAGCCTCAATGGGACTGAGTCCATGTTAGCACTGAAGCCAAAAGCTCACCAGTGTCCCCTCTGTTCTTTGACCTTTGCTAAAGCAAGAGGTCTGCGAGCCCACAAATGGCAGGCACACTCGAAAGGCGCTAAAGGCAAAAATAAGGTTCCTCTGAGTAAAATAAATGTGTCCGTTGCCTCAAGCAGTGAAATAAAAAAGACCGAAGATTCTTCACCCGAAGACAACACTACAACTGTACCCAGTTATCTTGTTGAAACGAAAGATGTTCCTGTTGGCAGTGGAAAGAAGAAAATTAGACCAGATCTCAAACCTGTGAAATTTGTGTCTTGCCTCGACTGTGGGACGCTATGCAGTTCTCCAGGTGCACTCATTGACCACAGGAAAGTGTGTCTGGAAGTAAAGCAGGAATCTACACAGGAAGTTCTTACTCCTGAAGTCTCGGTTGAGGTTTCCCCAACACTCGGCCGTGTGTCTGAGCATTCAATCAAATTCCTCTTCAAGTGTGGTAAGTGTGGGAAAGCTTTCCAAACTGAGGAACAATTAGGAATTCATAAGACCAAGGCAAAGACTCGGCCTTATTGTTGTGCTTTGTGCTGCCATGGTTTTTGGACTGAGAATCAGCTGCAGCAGCACCTCGTCTGGCATGACGAAGTCCGCTGCCGTCTCCCAAATGAGGTTCGTTATAGGCTCAGTGCTGTTATGACCTCAAAGCCTGTAAAAGCCATCATCCCCTCTGCTAACCACGGAGGCAAGTCTTTTCAATCTTCTACCCTGCCCCAGCCTGCTCCTAAGCCAGACTGCCAGTCACTAAGTAGCCATAAGTGCCAGCATTGTGGCAAAGCCTTCCTTTCACCAACTGCATTACAAAAACACGAAACTCAGCATAGTAGCCCTGAATTGTATCATTGCTCCGTTTGCCCCAGGACCTTCAGTGAGATACAGGACCTTATCGCTCATCACCAGGAATGTGTTGGTAAATACAAAAGGCAGATTGATGCCCACGCTGCTGTCACATCAGAAGACACCAACAGCCTTACTTGCCTTGAATGTGGAACTACCTTTTGTCAAGAAACTGATTTGCACCAGCACTATATCGAACATGCCAGTGGAATAAACTGAAATAAAAGTACTGGGGCTTGATTTGTTCTTTTTAGTACTGGGAATTGCGACAATAAGCTTGAACGTTCTTTACTACACCTTTTGTATAGGCTTAGTACGCATGTGCTTCCTATTTGTTTCAGTGTTATTTGAGATTATTTTTTTTTGTTAAAAGTTGCTTGGGTTATTGTTCTGTTCTCATGTTGTTCTTTACACTGGACATGTATATGTACAAATACTGAACAATGTTGAATAGATTGTGAGCTGACCCTTGTTAAATCCGTTTGGGGATCACTGGTATGATAGTTCATATTTAAATCTTTCAAAAAACCTTTGTGTGTACATATTTGTGCTGATGAGTCTAAAACTCCCTGAAAAATGAAAAGTGCTGCTGACACTACTAAAATTCTACACAGTAAATACCCCATAATTTAGCTACTTATATTCTAAATGTCTGAGGTGTGGCTGGATGAGCTCCTGTCTGGATGTTTCGGAGAAAAGAAAGTGTAATATGTACTTTGGATGCTGAACGTTATGTTTGCATTAATTGACTTATAAGCTCCCATTTTCTTTTTAGTTGTACATTGCTTTGTTGTGAAAAGCCTATTCATTACTTATTACTAAAGTAGTGCTAATGATTATTTTGGATACTTGTTATTGTACCATTTATGTAGTGAACAATGATTTGTATTCTTTGCTATGTTAATTTATGAAAAACTTTTTTGCCTTAAATGACCAATAAACCCTCTATTTAACTTGCTGTTTCTGAAACAAGACAAAGTTCTCTAAAACATGAAAAATAAATTGGTCACATTTTGTGTGAATTATTGTTTTGTTATTAATACAGTCGGTTGTGTACTGGGGTATTATGGGAAAATACTCCACATACAGTCTTGGTTTGGCCATGTATGAAAAGGAAAGTCAGGTTATTTGACAAATCCAAGAAAGAAACGTGTATATTATTCATTTTTAACTATAGAACATTAGTATATAATGTAAATATATGTAATTGATTTTGCCTGTTAGCAAATTACCGTAAATGTTGATCTTACAATCAGTTCATAAATTATGTGTTTTTGCAGATTGGTATACACATTCACATGTTAATTACTGGAATTCAACCCAGGTGGTAGTTTTACTGCCTAAGATGTTTTTGTTGTCTGCTAGTGTCTAGTGCTCTGCTACTGAAGCATTAATAGAGAGGTAATATGTGCTGATCGTCTGTGAATGAAGAGCCACAACGTGGTCTTGTAAGTCTGTTTTTTTTTTTTTTTTTTTTTTTAACTTCAGATGGAACAGCACAAAATAATTTATCCCATATTAATGACAAAATTGGGTGGTTTTATTTCAAGCAGCTGACACAATTTCTTCATGATAGATATTAAAAGTATTATTAAAGTAATGCTCTTTTTCTTCTTTTGTAGTTGAACAGCACAGTATTGCATGTGAGGATTGTGGACTGACGTTTGCATGCTGGGACGTCTTCAAGACTCACCTGCAACAGCATGCAGTGGAGGCAGATGAGGAAGAAGCTCAGACAGGAGACAACTGGGAGCCTGCAGCAGAACTGGTCTCTGGAGAAAATGGTGATGAAGACCCAGATGGTGACGGGTTTGACGTGAGCCGCTCATTGCAAACAAAACCCTCAGCATTAACCCAAGGTGACGGAGTCGCCTCCACCTCAATGCAGCTGAAATTTCAAAAGGTTTACGCTTGCTTGGTCTGTGGGAAGCTCTATAGATACCTGGTTTCGTTTAAGAAACACCAGCGGCTACATGAAAACCCCAGTTCAACAGCAAAAAGTGTCTCCAGTTTGTGTAACTATGAGTGTCCAGAATGTGGGATGTCATTCGTCAGGCGAACACGGCTGCTCAGTCACCTTAGAGTTCACAGGCTACACAAACCACTCCGACCAAAAATCCCCAGGTGTGATCAGTGTAACAAAGGCTTCACTTCTGTGAAGTCATGGATAGCTCACATCGACCTCCATAAAGAGAAACCATTTTGGTGTTTAGTTTGTGCCAAAGGCTTCCGAGATGAAGAGTCACTGGACAAACACCTGCAGGGTCACAGTTTGAGGCAGCATAAGTGCGACATTTGCCAGAAGAGGTTCCAAACATCTGCACATCTTATGAATCACTACACCACCCACAGCAGAGCAAAGCCTTACCAGTGCTCTTACTGTGGGAGGAGCTTCTCTCAGGCTCGAAATCTGATTTCACACCGAAATACGCATCTGAAAGCTTTTGCTGGATTCAACAGGAAGTCTGTGGGCATCGTGAATTCTGCGATTATGGCAAAGAAGCGAGCGATTCGGAAGAAGAGATTTTTTCTCACTAGTGTTGAAGAGGAATCAGAAATGGATACACAGATGCAAGAACAGCCAGGGAAGGAAGAGGGTGTTGAGAAACGTGAAAGTCCAAAGCCATGTGAAGATACTGAGTTTGAGGATCATCCAAACTCTGACAACTCCGACTGTGGAGAGCCTATGCACGACTGTACACCTGATGAGTCGGACACAAGGCAGGAGCTGGTTGAGAGTAAACTGCAGGAAAGAAACGTGCACAGACAACATAAGTACTGGGAATGGGAGTGTTGTGAATGTGACATGGGATTTGATGATGTGGCAAAGCTGCATTTGCATTATATAAAACATGCTACAGGCGAGCTGCCTTTCCCACTGAGTGTTACTGAGGGATGAATGTTCACAGAAACATTTATTTTCTCGTACTGTTTCTTTCCTGCCCCTCGTAATAAGACTGCGGGTGATACAAACTGGAACAGTTCAGTTAGTTTTATTGCCTTTATTTCTCCTTTTTTAGCAATAAAGATGAACAGCTAAGAAAACACTTTGTCAGTGAGCTATGTCTAGTGTGTTTGAACTGAAATAAAAACTATTGCAAAACCCTCATGAATCAAAAGTAAGAAAAGGTAAAACTGAAGTTCCTCATTCCACTAAAACAAACCAAAAAAAGTCCAAATGTTTTTAGTTTTCATCTTCAGGTGCAGGGAATTCTTACAAATACACAAACTCCCAAATCCATTGCTGCCTAAACATAGACATGACTTGAATATGTTTAATATTTATATTTATATTCTGAATTTGTAGTTTGTAGACACTGTTTTTTCATCATTTTACCAATATTATTCCTTAGACTGGGGCCTTTTTGAAATATGCATGAGTAGTCTATTATGTTTTTGTAAAAAAAAAAAGGTCTTATTTTACACAATGTGCTTTTCTGAATGTATATTAAAGCCACCTATCAGCTTTAAATGCTGCTACTAACAAAACAAAAATCTGTGTTTGTCAGGAATGAATCTAATAAATTAGCAGCTAAATGACTAAACTGGTGTTCAGGTGGAGAAGCTGTTGGGTGACTCTGATACAGGTGTAGTTCTTTAGCAAATGTAATAAAAAAAGTGTAGATGGGTGACTGCTGCTGTGGGAACTTAAACTTCCTATGGCATGATTTTACTTTAAATATGTTCACAGCCTTTACAATTCACTACCTTAAAATCTGCAGGGCTGCTTCTTTATGCAGTCAGGAAGGATAAGGAGAGAACATTTGTCTGTGACTCCCAAGTGCAAAAACAGCCTGTTTTTGGGGGGGTCTTATTTTTCTCTGCACCAAAGGAGGTGAAACTGATTCACTTATGCTTCCTAAATGAAAAGATTGACATTGTGAAGTTTAAACATATTGTCTAAAGTCTAATAACACTGTAATCAGCACAACATTGGCTACAATAATATGTGAGCAGCAAGTTTATACATGATTGTGTTTTTGAGAAAAAAGTGTTTATGCATGGCTAGTGAAAAACTACAATTTTTTACTCACTGAAATAAGACCATAAAACACAAACAGAACATTGGTTCACAAGACTTTGGAGACCAGCATGTTGTAGGCTAAAGTGTTTACTTCAGAGTGCTGTGAATGTCATCTTGTTCACACATTCACAGTAAACAATACACTGATTTAAATTTTCTAAGACACTTTTTGTCCAGAAAGGCCATATGCAAGAGGGTGTGTCTGAGGATGAATAGTCATGTGATTTACCTGAGACGCACTGAACGACCAGACAAAGACGTGCATAATGAGCCTTTCAGTTAATGTAGATGGGACGGATTAGTGCAGCACAATACAACACAATGAGGAGCCAAACGATCCTCATTTGAGTTAAAATCAGTGTTTTTATTCTGAGGACAAGCAAATGAGGTGAGACAGGAAAAAACGGGCTTCTCCTTATGTTCATACGGATTAAATAAAAAGTGATGATTGGTTTTCGACTTGAATTGTTTCATTTAAATGAAAACATTTCAAGCTTTCTAGTCATATGTTTATCCCATGTTTCTTATTTTTATGAGCCAAGTATTCGCTGAGATTCTGGTGGTTTTATTTACGCGTCTGTGAAGAGAAATGACAGAGGCAGAGAAGACAACCCTGTCTGCTTTCTTTATTTTAAAAAAACACAGCATTTGTTGTTATTATGATGGTATACAACTAAACCTAGACCCTTTACAGATTTGAATCATATATTTCTTTTATCTATACGATCAGAATTGACGCAGTAATTAGTTTGTTTCGGCCTTATCAGAAAAAGATGCGTCAAAACGAGAGTAACTGGCCTGTTATACTGTGATAATTAAGCAATTCCTTAATATTTTTTGAGCCTTTTACTATTATATTGTCGCATTGCTGCTTTTATTTAAGCAAGGAAGTGAGAACTGCCTCTACCACTGTATATCCCATGTCCTGTGAGGCTAATTTAGTGATGGACAGGCCTTAATTTGCGTTTATGACATTTTAATTTCTGAAGATTTAACTTGTTTAATGTAGGATCACTGTAATTAATGGTATCAGAGCTGGTGTGCACCCTGATCGAGTTATAGCTTAATTTCAGTAGAAGGAGCGAACCTGTGTTTGAGTGGAGGATTCACCTGCGAAACCACAACTCCCATGGTGCATGTGCGCCCAGTGTCACAGCTGACGTCACGATGTCTGCGGCACGTCCGTGTTGGCTTTGTGCGGACCGACGCGGATCCGTTTGGGTGGACGAGTCTGCAGAGCAAACCTTATATCTCCATCATCTGCATCCAGGCCGATGTAGGGCAGAGTCTGCAAAGGCTGCTCGCTGAAACAAAGCCACAGGTCAGAAACCAGAACCGATGTGAGCGCAGATCTGTGAATTTGGGCTAACTCTGCTAACGCGATCATCATCTGTGCAACTGTTATTTGTTGTCTGTTGTTATTACGGAAGGTGAAATCAAGGAAATGGTCAGCGTGTTTAAAAGTCTCAGCGTGTTTAGGCGAAATTAAGGCCAGTCTGGGTTAGTCCACAGTCTCCATCAGTCTGTGGTGATACAAATGTTTAGAGCCCATTCATTCGCAGCTGCTGCCTCTGTGGATAACAAAGATGCTGCTCGTTGCTTTTATTAGAAACTACCTCATGCAAACAACAAAAACCTCAGGCTTTATAAAATTGCAGAGTAAGTTTTAATTAATGCTGCAAAACAAAACAAATGGTGTGATTTGCATGTACAGTGTTATTATTACTGTATTACTGTATATGATCATCAGACGTATATGCTTCTGCATAGGGATTACATAGGAAATAGTGCATTTGAGAAGCCAAGAGGCGGGGGGAGCCATGCTGAGTCCGACCCAGGCAAACAGTGGGTCAAATCCTGTGACCGCAGAGACCACAGAGCAGCCTCTGGACTCCAAGACTGAGGCTCGGCCAGCACAAGGTGAACCGGACGCACAGGAGGGGAATAAATCGGCGCCTCTTTTTGAGACTGAAACAGTAGTGACAGAAGGGGAAAGAGAGACTGTGCGGCAAACAGCAGAAACACATGTAACTGTGACAGTCACGCCGTCAGTGGAGAATGAGACTGACGTTCAGCCGCTGAGTGAGTCCTCAGAAAACACTGCAGCCATGAAGATGGACTCTGCTTCCAAGCAAAGTGCTTCCACAAAACCTGAAACAACTTTGAGTCCTGGGTGTGACGCTCAGAAGGCAAAGAAACAGAACAAAGACGTACGGGACGGTAGGAAATATGTTCCATCCAAAAAGGCCATGGTAGATCCTCTGAAGATGGACATGTCCAAACCTGTGGCTATACCTCTCACATGTAAGTGTTTGTGTTGTTCTGCTTATTAGTTCAAATTTAGTTGTTCCAGTTGTTCCAGTGTGACAGTCTGGCAGTCCACACAGATAAAGATGTGATGCTTGATATATTTACTTTGATTTTCTACTAAAGTGTGAGAATTACTGCAGTTTTTTTTCAGTATTTTTGTTACTGTGATTTTATTACTAGCATATTGATTATATTATAAATACTCTATATTTATAAGCTGCTTTATTCACACTTCAGGCCACTTTTGCCATATGAGCGTGGAACTGCAGTTGCCCAATATTGCCACGTTTTTCTTTTTTCAAGCTTTTATACTTTTTAAAAAATATGTTACATGTCAACTTTGTCCCCCTGCTGCCCCGTTTTCATCTAGCGTCTCAGCTGTCCCTGCAGTGTATCGAGTGCCACATAATCTTCAGTGACCACAAGAGTAAAGAGCGTCATCTGAAGACCAGCCACCCAGCAGAATACGAACAGTGCATACTGAGGAACGCCCTTTTTGCCTGTTACGTTTGTGACCGCCACTTCACCAACTCCATAGAGCTCATGGCCCACCAGAAAGCACACACAGAGAAGAAACCCTTCAAGTGTCCCATCTGTGGTCAGGCCTTTAACAAGTCCTCGGAGCTCACCTTTCATAAAAAAGTTCATTTTGGCCGGGATGGTTATGCCTGCACTGACTGTGGCAAACCGTGTAAAACGCTGACGTTGCTGAAGTATCACCGCCGCACACACACGGGAGAGAGGCCGTATGTTTGCAAGGAATGTGGAAAGAGGTTCACCATGCCCAAAGCTCTGCAGAAACATATAGCGTCACACTTACCAGAGGGAACTGAAGGAGACGAGGGAGACGCCACAGCCAAAGTACAGCTGAAGAAAAATGAAGGTAAGAAAACTGCCCGTGCGTTATCACATTAAAGGGTTAAAGATTAAAATGCTTTTAGCTATGGTAGTGACATGGTGCTAGGAAGGATAATGTTAGCCAGTCTGTCAGGTGCTTCATTACATTGATCCCAGATGAGGCTTCCTTTAAGGACTTTGCACCTCCACTGATTTTCCTCTAGTCTCACCTTGAGGTTCACATGTTGATCCCTTGACTTATTTATACCAGTCATTTTCTGATCCAACTACAGTTTTAATAATTTATAGAAAACAAGCGCTGTGAGAAAATATGTTGTGCTTTTCATGGTATACAACAATGGATCACAGATTATTTTTCTTTATTTTATTTTAGGTGCTTCAACAGTAAGGTATTCTTGTTCCGTCTGCAAGGCCACCTTCAAGAGTACCAAGACACGGCTACATCACATGAAAACCAAGCACAATGTGCAACCTGCTGCAGCCACTGATGCCCATCCAGCTGGGCAACCAGTGAAAGAGAGTACACCCATCATAACTCCAATATCGATTTGCCAACCAGCGCTCCTACAGGTGGAGCCCAATGGACCTCTGCAAAAGGTTGATGCCAATATTGACACAGAGCAGATTCGCAGACTTATTGAATCATTAGGAAATGTTCAGAAAGTAAACCAGGTTGTTATACTGGGGCAGGTGCCTCCTCATGCCCCGCCACTGGAAGTGCAGCAGATATCACAACTGCCAGAACCAGTGAATTTAAATCTCAATCCACCGCAGATTGATTTTGTAGGACTGAAACAGTCGGAATCTAAAACGGTTGAGCTGGACTCTTCAAACAACCCATGTGATTCAATGGAGCAAACAATTATACTGGAGCCCATTACACCAGATGGACAGTTGGAAAACCCCTCTTTCTCAGAACTAGGTTCACACATGGATACAGGGGCAAATATAGAGCTAACGCTCGTTCATGCTGAACAAACAGAGGGACCTGAGGGAGAGATGATGCATCAGATTCATGAGATTAGTGCTGTTCAGTGTGACCCTGTAGAACAAATGGTTTGTCAAAATGAGGTAGCTGACCTCAAGGAAAACCTTGAGCAAACAGTGATATTAGAACTTACCCCTGCCTTGATACCAACTGTGGAGCTGGAGCAATCCCAGGCTGTGCCACAAAATGAAATCCCATCCTCCTCTCTGGTATCAGCCACTGAGCTGGGGAAGACTCCTGATCAGACTGTAGTAGATGAGCAGGAGATCAGGCTGTCAGCCCCACCACTTATGCCAGCAGCTGATCTGGAGCTGACACCTTTGTCCACAAAGAATCCAGAACCTCCCTGCTGTCCTTTTGTTACAACACACACACTTACAAAAACACCAAGTGAATCTGAAACTGATGGCAAAGACGAGATGGATTCACAGATGCAAACAGTAAGATTAGATCGGAGCGGCCCCATGTTGTATGGGGACACACCACAAGAGACACGGGACAGAGCGGAACAAAAACAATCGAATATATTACTGGTAGATAGTAAGGAGGGTCGGGAGCAGGCGGACAACCTGGCAGACGCAGATAACACAACTACTAAAGAAGAGCTTCCATCACAGTTAGACACTAAACAGGTGCCACAGATCTCAGACTTACCTGTGAATGTAATGTCAGCCCAGGAACTAGTGAAAGTGCGGAAAAGGAAGCCAGCTAGGACGTTTATATTTCAAGGATACATGCAAGAACTGGCTGGATCCATATACAAGGATGATTTACAGATTGAGGTCAAACCTAGCAAACGCCAAAGAACAAAAAAGTCTCGCCTTGTTGTTAAATTTGGTCCACAAAGCAAAGAGAAGAAAAATAAGAAACAGAAAAAAGCATCACAGCAGATGACATCAAGTCTCCCAGAGAAACAAGCAGTGTCACAGAAGAAAGGCAAAAAGGAGAAAAGGGGCAAGAAATCAGCACATTTAGTGCTTACAGAGGAAATAAAGTCACCTTCATTAACCCAAGACTCTCAGATACAGCAAGTCAAAGATGATACAAGAAAAAATAAAATGAAAAAGCAAAAAGTAGCAAGGGAGGACGTGACACATGTAAATAAACATAGAGCTGTAGCTTCACCTATATTTAAAAAGAAAAAACCAACAAAAATAATCCAAAAGGATCAGCCCAAGAGTCCCAAAGATGGGAAGAGAAACAAAAAGCTGGCAAAAGAGGAGAAAGTCAGTACAAAAACAAATGTTGTTCCAGCAGACATACCTGGCCAACACATAATGCAAGACTCTCTGCTTCTACTGAAAGGTCATAAACAGCCCCAGCTCAAAGTTTACAAGTTAGACCCTTCAAAGGCTTCAGCTCAGACGCAGGAGACGTCGCCTCAGCATGAGTCCCAGCAGAGTAAAAGCAACACTGAGCCTACAAATATTACACCAACAGGAAATAAGAAAAAAGGAGGAAGACCACCCAAAAAGAACCAGAAAGCTCTTTCATTGTTGTCCTCACTACAGGTTTCCCCTCAACCACCTGAGACACTGCCCATCAAGCCAAAGACCACCAGGAAACGAAAAGCCCCCTCAAACGTGGAGACTGAAGGAGTGATAACTTCTCATTCCAAACGTGCCTTGGAGTGCAAGGATTGTGGGGAGAGATTTAGTGAAGTCTCATCACTTCAGAAACACAAGGCGATGGTGCATGTTGTAGAGAGTCCCGGGCTCACTTACACCAATGGGAACATCTTTGAAGGGGTCTCCAGGCTGGATCTTTACCAGCTTCCACAACAGCATGATAAGGTTGGAGTGATGAGTGCTGCTACAGACTGGGATACTGAACTTGAGATGGGCGAGATGGCATTAGACGACAGGGAGCGAACTCTCTCTTTTCCAGCTTTGATTCCATCCCCATCTTTACCTGTTCCTCCTCCAGACGTTGAAGCCAGTGCCTATGAAGTTATGGGTGGCACTAAAACAGTAGCAGATGATCGTTCTCATACCTCTCCAGTAGTTCGCTCACCCTCCGATCAGTTTAAAAATAGTGAGAGCCCTCCAGATTTCACACCTGAATCTGCTTTAAGTACCTCTACTCAGACAAAGAATTCTGAGACAGGAGAGCCTTTAGCATCAGAGGAAGCCAAGGCAGAAGAGGGTACTCCAAAACATCTCAGCTCAGAATCTGAAGTCCAGGCTACGACGGATGAGGACATCAAGGAGGATTTACTTCTTGAGGTAGATTTAATCACTGTTGGGGAGCAGAGTGAAAGAGAGGATCTACCTTCTCCTCAAGAAAGCACTCTCAGAAATGAGTCAAAGGTAACCTGTAATTCTGAGGGTAAAAGTGAAACACTTGTCGCATCTGGACAAGCTAATGAAATTCCAAGTGAAAAAAGTCTAACTTCACAGACTGTGTCGTGCTCCACACATCATTTAGAGGTCAAGGAAGAAGAAGAGGAAGAAATGTTAGTCAGAAGGAAAAAAGAAGGACAAGCAGCTTCAACAGGAAATGCTACAAGGGGAAGGAGACGAGGAGCACGTTTAAAAAGCTGCATGATACTGAAGAGAGTTTCAGGTGGAGATACTGTCAGTGGAGCAGGATCAGAGAATGGGCAGGATGAATGTCAGATAGTTTATGAGAAACATACAATCAACTCGGATTCAGAAATTCATGATGAGGACAAGCCTGGAACAAAGCCAGAGACAGGTCCTGGATTGGAGGCCAACAAAACTATGGCTCCTGCTGCACGTTTGACTTCCATGCCCTCTACATTAGATGAATTTCCAGAAGAGCATGTTGTGTTTGAGCTGCAGTCAGTTACCACTAGTGTTGAGGAAGTACTGAATGAAAGAGGATTGCAGGGAGGGGAGGAACATGACAGGGAGACTGATAAGTCTCCAGGCATCATACTGGAGAAGTTCCTAACCTCTAGGAAAAGGGCAACTACGGACAAGGAGCTGTGTCTAATGACACTAGACAATGATCAAAGACAGGTGAGATGCTAAGTGTACCACCATACATTTCTAATCAATAATGAATCGAGCATTGCAAACTTACAAAATTTGTTTTCATTCCAGGGTTTGGATAGCATTGATGAGGATGAAGCACAAAGCCCTTCGAACCAGGAGATCAAGGTTGAAGAGAATTTCTCAGATCCACAACTTGTTGCACCCACCTGTCAAAATAGACAGAGTGCAAGTGTGCAACCACAGCACCATCGTGATATAAGGACCGTCCTGGTAAAAGAAGAGAACAGCCTCATTCTGAATGATGCTCAAGTGTCACAAGGCAGCAGACACATCAGATGGAATGTGGAGCCTGTGGACAATGAACACACTGCCATGCCACGTAAGTGTTTGTGCATACTGTAGATACATTTTAAAGAAATAGATCAACACTTTGGGAAAAGCCATTATTCGTTTTTTGCCTGCAAACTAAAAAAATGTACCTACCAACACCATATGTGGTGTATGCAGCCTTTCCTGGGATTTATCTTCCCAGAGGTGAATGAATCCTGTTTTTGGACTGTGTTTTCAGTAATGGAGACTGGGGAGACATCGAGGGACTGTTCTGTCACCCCCGAGTTCAACACCAACCAGTGTATCTTCTACCCAGTGAAGGAGGAGGAGAGAGAGGTTTTACTAGGACCTGCTCAGACCAGCAGAGGGAGTTCAACACCAGAAGGGTCCAGTGATGCCCATCAGACAGAACATCAAACAACTGATAGTACTCCACGTGAGTGTTTACTTTTCAGTTATTTTCCAATTAACCCAGAGAGTATTGGAAAACCTGTGTTGTAATGTTGAATACGTCAACAGAAGAGAGCCATGCTACACAAGCCTACCAGGAAACAAGAATGAGAGGACTATTGTCAGAAACAGGGTCCAGTGACTTTTCAGATGGACAAGGTTTGTCTTTTTTAGAATGACCAAGACTTGAACTTCTTTATTCAAACCCTTTGGTTGTCCATCGTAATTTTGTCTTTTGAACCTGGTGATTCAATAAAATAACCTAATCTTTCAGCAGAGTGGTTACATTCACCAGACCTGCAGGACTTTCTCCTCCAAAGTCCAAATGAAGAGGACATGGGTGGTTTTGAACTCACTGATCCTCATCTTGACTCAGAAGCAGAAGTAATGGCCTATTTCTACAAGAATCAAACCAACAGTGCAAGGTAGTCAGATCAAACATTACAGAAGTACAGCAAATATTAAACTGCAAATAAAAACACCACACGTGTGTGTAGAAATTATGTTTTATGGGACTAAGGTGAATTCAGTGTTTAAAAAAAATGTACCCAAGTAACCTTTAAATAATGTTAAATATTTTGCTCAATATGTTTCTGTCTTTTTCTTTCTTAGTTTGCCAACGTCAGTAAACCAGCTACAAGATGAAAATAGGACCAGAGAGCCCATCGACTACTTCTCCAAATATTTCAGCTGGGATACCTGGGTAGAAATTGTCCAATGCACAAATGAACTGTCCAGTGTTCCTAAGACTGTAACAGCCAGGGAAGTGGCACAGTTTGTTGGGATCCACATTGCAATGGGAACTTTGAAGGTTTGTGTTCCTGACTGATGTCTTTCTAAATGATTTCTTGGCTCTGTTAATTAGATACAACGCCAATAAATGGTTATTTGCTCTCTTTGTATTTTTCAGTTTCCCAGTCCGAGGCTGTACTGGGAGGACATGACTAAGGTACCTTTGATTGCTGAAGCCATGCCACTTTCTCGTTTCCTCGAGCTGGCCTACGTATTGAAGCTTGCTTCTCCTGCAAAAGATCCAAACAACATGAATGCTGAGGAAGGGTTGGCAAATGTACAGGAAAGTAAAACTGTACAAAGCAGGCACAGTGTAATTTCTCAGTGTAGTGATGGGCAGACGCAAAGGGACGTGCAAAATGACCTGAGCAGTTCTGAAGCAGAGACTGATCCCCTGTGGAAGGTTCAGCCATTACTCTGTCGTTTCAAAGCAGCGTGTCAGTCACTGAGGAGAGAGGGGGATTACGCAGTTGACCAATATCCACTTCCTCTGACTGGGAGGATTCACAATGACAAGCTGTCTCTCCACTGCACTACACTAATTGGACATGGTGGTTTGCTCTTACATGTGGATCTCAATTTGGATCACTCAGGCAAAGAAGATGCTGTAGAAAAAATGGTCCCAAAAGGTAGTATGGTGTTTCTTTGCAAACAAGAACTCTCAACCCCTGCAATGCTAGAACGTCTACTAGCTGCTGGGATTCATGGTGCGGGCAGGGTGGGAGGAGCTCGAGGACAGATCGGGGATGAGTTTGTGAGCTCAGACGGGAAGTTAATGTTACGCAGATCAAACTGTGGCTTCATACTTTCTACTGCGGGAAACGGCCAGAGGAACATGGCTTCTCTCAGTGACAGCTTTGAGAAGGCCCAGATGTCAGCTCGTCTCAACAGAGATTTGAAAGATCTTTACTCGATTCCCCTCACTGCCTCAGCCCCAACCAGCTGGCCTCAAGCGGTGCTGTGGTACTTAACAGATCTGGCCTTGGTGAACTCCTGGCTCCTGTACCGGCAGGATCACGGGGCAGCATCTGCCCCTTTGACTCTCATGGCCTTCAGATTGGAAGTGTCAAAGGCTTTGATCCTCTCCAGCAGCTCAGACACACAGGACTCAGTTCCCCCTCAACCTCCCACAGAGACGGCCCAATCAACAAATGAAGCTCCCAATCACAGACTGGTGGAAGACAGCCCTCTGCCAGGGGCAGCTACGCGGTATGATGGTTTAGGCCACTGGCCAGAACAGCTTGGAGAGGGAGAAGGGGGCAGGTGTCGTTACGGGGACTGTCAGAGAACATCTCGGGTTCTATGCCTTAAGTGCTGTGTCTTTCTTTGTATTTCACGTAACCACAACTGCTTTATGAATTTCCATAATCAAAGTAGTTCGGGAAAAGAATAGTCACTTTATTTTCAACATCTTACTATTTGATGTAGAATGTAATTGTGTGTTGGTGTATATAAAGACAACAATAATGATGTGATCTCACCTTTTTCATGATGTCTTTTAATGACAATGATTTGTTTGTAGGACGTATGTGCTGCAGTTTAAAAATAAATGCTTTGTGATGTGGCTTATTCATATGTCACTGAGCATTGTTCGTTTTATCGGAACACAAACCAGACACATGAGAACATAAAAGCATTATTGATTTCTTTTAAGACTGATGACAAATGTTTGCACTATACACTTTTCTCACAACAGACATTTTGACTTGTCGTTGGTTCTGTTTAGAACTGAGGCCAAACAGTTCGATCTTGGTTTCATCGGACCTTGTTCCTCACAGTCTGAGGGTCCTTCAGTGTTTTTTTGGAAACTCCAAGCAGCTTTCATGAGTTTTGCACTGAGCATAGGCCTCTGTCTGGTCACTCTGCCATAAAGCCCAGATCAGTGGACGCTGCAGTGATGATGGTTGCTCTTCTGGAACTTTGTCCCATCTCCACACAAGATCTCTGGAGCTAAGTCAGAGTGACTATCAGGTTCTTGGTCACCTCTCTTACTAAGGCTCTGCAGGCAGTTCCTTTGACCTCATGGCTTGGTTTTTTCCTCTGATATGCATTGCCAGCTATGAGGCCTTCTATAGAGAGGAGTGTGCCTTTCCAAATCATGTCCAGTCAATTGAATTTACCACAGGTGGACTCCAATCAAGTTGTAGATGTAGAAACATCTCAGCAAAGATCAAGAGAAATGGGCGGCACCTGGACCCATCTGATTTTCATGTCGTTGCAAAGGGTCTGAAAACTTGTGTAAACGTGATAATTCAGTTTTTTCTTTTTAGTCAATTTACACACATTCATTAAATTTTGGGTGTAGGTTCATGAGAAAAAAAGGAATTAAACAACTGTAGTATCCAGCTGCAACATAACAAAACAATGGGGTCTGAATATTTTCTACATGCACTGCACATATTGACATGAAAGTACTGAGACAAATGAGAAGTTAATTTTGTAGAACAGGCTACGACCTACACTGTTGGCAAAATGAACAGCACGCTGTGTGAACGAGGTGTTTTAAAGCAGACAATGAGGCTGGATGGGACTGTAGGTAAACTTTGTCAACAGTGAATGAAAATTACAGGAGGTGCTTTTATTAAGTGGTCCATGGTCACGTGACAGCGATCAACCATAGAGTCAGACTGCATAGAACGGCACGCGTTAGTTTAAATCGGTGTTCATATAGAGGTATGGCTTCTTTTTTTAAAATCAGATTTTATAAGTTAGTGTAGAATATTAACTGCTGCTGTCACATTTAGAAACACAACCTGTTGCTTTAATACTACATTATACTGTAGAACCAGTGAGGTCGCGTGTTAAGCTTCTTAAGAATAAAACGGAAAGGTTTCCTATAACGTTACCTTCTGCTGCCTATGATGCAAAGAGCCACCGTGCATCAGGCAAAATATAACCAGGCTATTTGTAAATTTCACGCTGATGTGAACCGATCACAAACATACAGCCGGCAGCCATCTTAGTTGTGCCGTCACAACGACACAACAGGAAGTGTCCGATCTATACGTTGTGCTTCTATACTGGGGTCAACTCTCTCAGTCAAACTCGCCTCAAAGAGCGGTTAGTGGTAACGTAAACGTCTGCTCAGTTTTATGTTATTTCCCTTAGTTTGTTATATTCACTAGTATCAACGTACAACATTACTTTGTTACGAATGCACGCAAAGCCAAAGAGTTAGGTAAAAGTCGGTACGTGTGTCGACAGGAAAAGTCTTAAGATCCTGTTTGAATGGCAGCCAGTGTTGTTAGTGCTAGCTAGCAGGCTAGCTAGTCTGCGCCCGCCTCGGTAGCCTGGTACTTTACGATTAGCGCTTTGGCGCAGACGTTGCGCCAAAGAAACCGCGCGTCCTGCGCTCGGTTCCAGTTTACCTGCCATGTGTGTTAAGGCGTTTTAATCAAGCAAACACAGGCCGGGTGCTTTTAAGGGATGCACGTAGCTAATTAGCTTAGCTAGCGGCCTCAGAAGCAGTAGCGTAACGTTAGCCAAGATGAGCTGAAACTTGAGTGTGTCCCGTGGGGAAGCTGGAGTAACAGTTAACAACACTGAGACTGTACATGTTGGGGCTTAGATAAAACTCTGCTTTAGACTGTCTGTTTGGTAACAATGCGGCCAGTCATTTGTGTTTACATTTGTTAAACATGCCCAGTTCTTCGTGTAACATGTTAGTGTTCCCGCTATTGACCTAACTAACGTTAACGTCACTGATGTTCCCTTGATTTGGTTTTTGTTTCTCTCTCTTAAAGAAGATCGTTCCGAGTGCGTGTTGGGACCACCGAGTATCCCGTAATGGACTCAGAGATTTTAAACATAGAGGAGATAGTAATGGGACGGGGATTGCCGGATCCACCTCCAGAGGTTCCGCCTGAAAAGCCAGCAGAACCATACAAACCCATCACCTTGAATGGACCCCCTGCACCCCCTGTCCAGTCATGTAAGTGGTCACAGTTTTATCTCAGTTTACTGAAAGCAGATGAAAAGCAGGACCTTTCTTTGAGCGAGTCTTCAAATGTCCCCCTGCCTTTACAGACCAGCATGAAAATCTGCAGTGTTTTCAGTGCTTCATCACGTTCTGCAGTGCCAAAGCCAAAGAAAGGCACATGAAGAAGAGCCACAGGGAAGAATATAAACAGCAGCTTCAGCAGGTAAGCTTCACAATCTGAGTTCATTTAGTTAACTTAAACAGCGAAAAATTGTATTGGAAATGTTTTTTAATTTTAATTTTAATTGGTGACTTTTATGGTTTCGCAAATACAGTTCTGTTCTCAACCCGATATGCTGCCACTGACATGCTCTTCCTTTTTTTTTTGTCCCTTTCTAATTTGCATTTCTTGAAAGCATAAAGATAGTTAATGAAGGTTTCTTTAGGCTTTAGACACCTATTATTTTAAGTAATTCGCCCACAATATGTTACAGGTACATAATAAATAGCATTCAAGATGCATTCACTTTTGTATATGGAAGTTGTGTGGTAAAATACATATTAAACTTGACATATATATATATAGAGAGAGAGAGAGTATTCATTTAGCATATACTTACTGTGTTAGTTATTAACCTAAGACTAACTCCTGCATATAATTTCTCCATGGTAAATAAAATTAAATCTAGTAACCTTTGTGTCTTAAATTTGGTCACTCTTTATTTATTCACAGGGAAACACGTTGTTCACATGCTACGTGTGTGACCGCACATTTCTGTCATCTGAGGAACTGACACAGCACCAGCCAACACACAGCAAGGATGACAAGCCCTTCAAATGTGTTCACTGCAAGGAGAGCTTTAAAACGTTCTCTGAAGTGAGTATAATATTTTTGTAGTATTTTATGTTAGACAGTTGCTTAATAATTCATAGTGTTGCAGGGAGCCTGTTGCCAATCTCAGCTGACATTGGGTGAAAGGCAGGGTACGCCTCAGACAGATTGTCAGTCTTTTTCATGGGGCTGACACAGAGATAGACAAATAAACACAGACTGCTCTGCTGTGCCACCCCGTCTATTACTTTGTGCTAAATGTTTCTTTTTACGTATCACCTGGCAGCTCACCGCCCATAGAAGACAGGTTTGTCCAGAAAAACAGATGGTATGTAAAGATTGCAATGAAACCTTCCGAAGTGCTGGACTGCTGCGTACTCATCGCCTGACCCAGCATCCTCGTCCAGACATAGAGACTGCAGAACAGCCGGAAGACCCAGTGAAAACCCATCGCTGTAAGAAGTGTGGTCAGGGCTTTGAAACAGAGTCAGAGCTGGAAGCGCACCAAGAAAAGTATCCTGAAGGTCAACAATGCAATGGCAGTGCTTCGTCCGTCAAGAAACGTGGACGGCCTTCCAAAACTGAAGATCTAGCAGGTGCTGACAAAAAGGGAAAGCGAAAAAAGAAAGATGAGGCCGAAGTGTCTGAGGACGCAGTGAAGGCAAGCAACGCACCAGAGTCAGCAGCAACCCCATTGGAGGAAAAAGGAAAAGCAGGTGGACCAAAGCGAGGTCGTCCTTCTAAAGCAGCAGCAAAGTCAGAAATGGAAGATAAGAAGTCTCCTGAGGATGAAAGTCAGTCAAAGGAGAAGAAACCTAAAGTAGATCCTGCTCCACCTCGTCAGCACCCCTGTCCTGAATGTGATCTCTCATTCCCTGGTTTGATTCAGCTCCGTGCCCACAAGAAGGAGAAACACACACCACGGAAAGCCCATCCCTGCGATGAATGTGAAGAGAGCTTTGCCCGTCCTGAGCAGTTGGATGCCCACATGTCACGGGCTCATGCTGTAGGCCGCTTTGCCTGTCCAACCTGTGGGAAGAGCTTTGGCCGTGAGCGCACCTTGAAAGCTCACCAGAAAAGCCACTCAGAGGAAAAGCCTTAGTCATTAGGGCTTTGTGGAAAGTGTATGGTGTTTTTAGTATGGAATTCTCCTTTTTTTAACCTTGGTGATCTGATGCAGCGAATGGTGGTTTTGGAAGAGTACGGAATAGTTTCCAGAATTATGTTTTAGCTAATTTTGGATTTAACATTTGGTTATGAGCTGTTGAAATTTTGGACAGGCATCTAAATTGACAAACCAACTGTTGTTAAATCCATCTAGTCTTTCTTGCGAAACATTTTTTTTTTTTTGTAAAACATGAACTGTTTGGATTAACTTTTTAAATGATTTGTTGTTTTTTTTGTTGTTTTTTTCCAGGTGTGAAATATGTGTGGTGTGAATTTATTACTTGGTGTCTTGAGTTTCTCATCTCACTGATAAAAAAAAATGTTTTTTTGATTTTGTTTTTTTAAAATTGATTAGGTAAGTACATATTTTGAAGCAAGTTAGATGGCTAGTAGAGATATGTTTGTGTAGACAGTTTGTCGAACGAAATGTGTTATGTACAGCTTCTGCTTCATATTGTGCATTTTTTTTAAACTTAAAAAAATCATTTCTGTTCATTTCTAAATTAAGTCTCATTGATAAAGAATTTTAAAATATCATGATTAAGTTCTGCTAAAATATATTTTGGCTAAATGCTCCAGATTCAATGTGGAGTGTATGGCATGTGGGCAGAAATGATCCACTATAATCCTGATTTGTCTTATGGTAAAAACAAAAAAATACACTTTTATTTTTTCACTTATTATTTTTCACATCATGTGTCTTAGACATGTCTTACATGGAACTTGTGGCTCTTTAATGCCCTAGAGTCCCATAATAAACTGAGTATATCATGTGTTATTTACCGATTGGATTGTTTCTCCTCCCCCCCACTGCAATGTGTTCTGACACTGCACAAATGTAATAAAACAAGCTATCACAAGGGAGGCTGCTGTTCTCTCTTGTAATACAGGAACACAACCTCAAAAGTGTCTTGTGTTTTGTGCGATTAAGACGTTTATCTTAAGCTACATATTTTGGCCTGCATATTGTAGATGTGATGTATGGGAAACATGATGCATGTCAATAGTAGAGTGGCCTTCATAGTGGCTGGTGGTAATTACAAGTGAAGCTTCAATAATACAACATGGTACAACACAATGAGGTCTATGTTTTATTGATAGGTCTAATAGTATAAAAGACTTAACGTCGCAATTTATTAATGAGCATAAAAGGTAAAAGCACTTAGTAACTTGTGCATGGAGGCTCCTGTTAGATGGTATATTATTAATATATCAGTTAAATTATAAAGAGCCATAAAGATATGTTTAAATGTGTGCAGTTGCTTTTGACATTTACCTAATGGAAAGTCAATCAAAACTGCTAGAACGAGTCAAAAAACTACTATTAAAAGATGCAAAACGACGAACAACCAGACGAAAACAACGAAACAGTCACACAGAACCCAAAAGACCACCAGAAGGTGCAGATGTGCAGATGTTTTAAATGGGCCGATTGTCTGACAGTGCTTACAAATCAACTCATCCTCTTAGTAAAACACAGGGCCCCAGTGCTGTTCAGCTGCTAGTGCCCCTGTAATACCCCTCCAGGCCACTGGGGGTTCCACAGAGCTCCTGCCAGTTCCTTGTGGTGTTTCATTTGTTTTCCTTCATCATCGGGATGAGTGAGTTTGTAGCTAGCTAATCGGCTAATTGTTCTTGCTTTGTGCAGGAGAACCCTTTGGTTTCTTTAGTACAACTCAGTCCTTTGGTTCACTATGAGATAAAAAGCTCTATACGTCGAAGGTGAAGCTTGTCCGACTGTTGTGAAGCCACGTTTTCGCATCAGCCTTTCCTGTCAGGTGAGCGAGGTGACCTGCAGCAGCCTAAGGTGTGTCTTACATGAATTTCATTGCCATGTGAAAATTCAACAAGAAGAAGAATCAGAAAAGTCGCCACAGATGTAGTCTCTGGGCAGGTAAGGCGAGACAGACCATGGAGATAATACAATCAGTGTTATTGATAAACCTGTTTTTAATGTCTTAAATCTTTAATGTCTGTGTTTTTTCCTTTAATGTCATCAAATGCCAGCTGAACCTCAGCCCCTCTCTCCTCAGCCAGCAGTCATGTCCATTGAATACACCATTGATATCCAGTTAACAGAGTTGGGATTTCCGGACATCCTGCAGCCACAGGAGCCCCCTGCCAGAGAAACACCCTGTGGCCCCACATCTGATGACTCCCTCTCACCTCCCTCTGCCTCTTCACCTCCAACCACACGCAAACAAAGACTGCTGGTCAGAGAAGCGGCAAAACAGACCTCAACCATTCAGCAAAGCACAGTGGCGTCTGTCCCACCTCAGCCAGAGACATTACCTTATAAACCCCATAATCCTGCACAGAGTCTGCAAGATGCACAGGCTGTCGGAGGGACTGGGTTTGCTGAGTCCAGCGCAGATGATCCCACCACTGGACTAGTGAGTGCAGACGGGCCACAGCTCATGGCCGAAGAAGTACAGGGAGATGTTGGTGATGCGAACACGGCAGATGTGCAGCAGGACGACTCGGATGACAGTGAGGTTTCAGGGGTGTATGAGGAAGAAGAGGGTGACGAAGAAGAGGATTATGAGGAAGAGGAAAAGCTAAACAATGGTAAACTCAGCAGCATATGATTTACAGTCGACGTCAAACGCTAAAACTGTGGCTGAATTGATGTCACGTGTTAGTTTATATCCTTACTAATGTCAGAGTGCAGGGTGCAACACAGACCCAACGCCATCAGTCTCAAATTGTTCATCATGTGCTCACAAAAAGCCAAATATTAGGAGTGAATATACCACAGCACCTCAGAGACTCAGGAATTTAGCCAGTTTAAAAAAAAGAAAAGAAAATATGTGCGTATTGATGATCTGTTTTCAAAGATTTATGCTCCAGCTGGAACAAATTGACTTTTGGGCAGAGTGCCAGGGACAGGGACTGATGAAAAGTAATGAGAGAGACTAAAACATTATTGATGGGATGTGTCGGCAATAACAAGAATGCAGAAAAAAATGTCAGTGTTGCCTTTTACAACTGATATCGTGCATATCAAATGTATCCTGATATGTCCGTCCATCTTTAAATGCGTTGTTTCCCATGCTGAGCTCCTTTGCGGCACATTTTAGATTGTGATCCTCCTCCCATCAATATTCACAGTGAATTTTTCTCTTTTCTACAGAGTCGAGTAATTCAAACGACTACAGCTGCAGTGTCTGTAATCTCCAGTTGTCCTCCAGATTTAAGCTCAAGGACCACATGAACTTGCACACTGGAGTGCGTCCATACTGCTGTGCTGAATGTGGGAAGCGCTTCTGCCAGATTTACAACTATCGTGCCCACCTGCGTACGCACGCCCAGATCAAAATGGATCGTCTCCTGTGCCGCATTTGCAGGATGGGTTTCGCATCACAGGAGGATCTGAAGGACCACCTGTCGAAAACTCACTTCGAGGAGGAGTTTTACGAGTGTGACCTCTGTAAACGTGTGTTTACTTCCCTGAAGGCTTGTGAGGATCACGTGCAGTTACACAAATGTATGCTGGACGTTGTTTGTGAAGTATGTGGCCGCAACTTCTCCTCTGCAAAGTCCCTCTCGCGCCACCGGAGACGGATGTGCCATCGCAGTTTCAAATGCACCGATTGCACAAAGACCTTTACCAAGAAGACTGCTCTCCTCAAACACAGTTTCTCCCATCTCGGTTTGCTTCCTTATACCTGTATACGGTGCCGCTGCCACTTCCGCCTTGCGAAGCTGTACCGCCAGCACAAGTGTGAACCAGAACGCATTCACTGCGTGGCCTGTCTGCGTGAGTTTCTCAGTCAGGCAGACTTTCAGCAGCACAAAAAGGACACAGGTTGCTGGGGCAATCAGGAGCCTAAAGGGGATGAGATCCGATGTTTGGAGTGCGGGCAGAGGTTTGACACTTCAGAAGAGCTGAAAAAACACGCTGGGGCTCATCAGAGGGTCCTGAAATGTGCTGAATGTGGGAAAGGGTTCCGGTCAGCCTTGCTCCTAATGTCCCACATGGGAGGCCACGCCGGAAAGTCCCCCTGCCTGTGTCAGAGCTGTGGACTGGGTTTTCCCCATCAGCAGAACTATGACAGCCACCTTAAGACCTGTGGACAAACACCTCAGCCTACAGTAAGTTTGGGGCAGTTTCAGTGTTTTTGTCTACATTAAATTTAAATCTCTGCTCTGCTGCCTGATAAAACCTACCTCAAGTACATTTGAAATAAATAGTGTGACATTTTTGTAATTTTGCTTTCTTGATGTTTTTATGCTGACGTCTGTCTCCCACACTTGTTGTATCGACATGTTACACTGTGTGTGTGTGCGAGTGTGTAGTTTGAAAAATCCGTTTGGTAACTGGGATGTTTTTTGTTGTCTTTTCCATTTCAGAGTACTGTCAAGAAACGTCAGACCTCCAAGAACTCTTCATCTGAGACACAAACGCTCCATGCAAGACCAGACCTACCAAATGCAGGAAACCCAGTCACTTTGCCTGCTGCTGTTTCAAACAACTCTACTCCGCCTGTTAAAGGCTCTAGTAGTCCAGGACTGGTGACAGGGGGTGTATCCGCTGACTCTCATCCATCAGATGGGCTGTGGACGCTAACTCTTGACAAACAGCCACCTCCTGGTGTTAAACTTGTCTTGTTTCTTCCAGTCTGTCCAACTCCAGCTAACGGCATGACACTCCCGTCTGCAATCCCTCAGACACTATCAATGCATGTCCAGCCTGAATCCGGACTGAATGCTACTTTTGGAGTCTTTTCAAACACCCCTCTGGATATGGCAACTTGCATTAAACAGGATCCAGAAGGTGAAGCGCCTCTGGATTTGTCTAAGAAGTGTGATTCCTCTGAATCTGCACTGAGCGACATTCCTCTTTTCCCCATTAAAAGTGAGCCAGAAGAGTTTGAAATCACAAGAGATGCTAATAGCACTGAAACAGAAGAAAACAGAAACCGCGTTAGCAAACCACGCATTAAAACAAAGCCAGGTAATGCAGATATATATGCTGAACCTTTGGACCTCACAACTTCATCTGGACTAGTAATGGATATTAACAAGCCTCTGTCCCCGGGCTCTGATATTGATTTGAGGTCATCCAGCTCCTGCCAGCTGACAGACTGGAGGTTGGAGAAAGAGATTAAGATGGAGGTTGACATTTCACAACCTGCCTGTGCTGATAGGGAGAAATAAAATACAGTGAGGACGTGAAAAAACAGAATAAGACTCGTTCTACACTCACATTCCTTACCCTGCAAAGGACACACCCAATGTTTTCCTGAATTTTTAGCCACGTACACTAAAAACAGCATGCAAATAAATAATGTATATATTTCCCTGTATTTGGAATATATATCATAATACGCTTTAAGCAGCAGGCAGAATTTTCTTACTACTACAGCTACAGCCTTTAGTATGAGTAGACTCTTGGAGTGTCTGTTAACTGTGTGAGTTTTGTTTTAAAGGACGACAGATTTCTGATTATGACAAAGGAGATTTTTGGCTCTTCTGTAATTCAGCTGTAAGAAGCTCCTGCTTATTATGGTATTTATTTCAGTAGCTTTTTGGGTACAGCTCGTGGCTTGGACAGCCAGTAATGGTACTCTTATAGTCGAGGTCTATGCAATTCTGTGCTGCATTTCCAACAGCATTAGGGAATTTCCCGATTTGTATATTTATGTAATTTTTGTTGGGTGTGGGGAATTGAATGCTTTTTTAACTTGTGTGTATTGTGTTTATTAAACAGAAGGATTAGTATTCAGCAGAAAACTTCAAATGATGTCCATTTTTAGTGTATATGCACTTTGACCTTTAGTACCCTGTTAAATCCTATAATGGTACCTTGTGACTGACATTTTCCGCAGGTATCGCTCTGTTTTTCTTAAGGCAAATAAACATTTGTCTTTAATACAAGTTCATCTGGATGACAGCGATTTTTAAATCTACAAGACTCATCGTAAGATACGGTGTGTGTGCTTCTACGTAAATTCACATATTGTGATAATAAAAAAAATCAAAACAAAAGAGGACCAAACTCCAAAGTTTACATCTAGCTCACACTTATTTTGATCAATGTTATTAGATGTAGTGTTGGTAATAACTGCAGCAGCTTCTCTCCCTATTATCTTAAATGTAAGTATTTATAAAACGCTGTACAAAATACCCCCCGTCAGTGTTTTATAAGAAAAGTTGAACATTTAAATTGAGACCGATTTATCTTTAGACCATTTTGTTGGTAGTTTTTGCTTTAGAGGGGCAGAAAAGAGAAAAGACTACAACTCCCGTCACACAATAACAACAACAACCCGGAAATACAACTTGCGCTTGGTGACGTCGATGTTTTAACGGGAGGAGGCTACAGCAGAGATGCAACAATGCAACAGGGAAAATGTGCGTTTTCTCGTTGTCTACATGGTTTTGATCCCCAGATTATGAATCTGTGAGCTCGCTGCTGTAAAGCTGATTCGTCGCTGCGACGCCAACAGCAACATTTGCCATAATTCATGGACAAAGACAAGTGTAGCGACATTGTAAGTAGGCGACCCTGTTATCCGATTGAGCTAAATATGATTTTAGTCTATTTTGAGAGGAGTTCGCGTTTGATTCATTAGCAAACCAATGGATTGTTTCCTGTTGACTGAGTCTTTATGTAGACTGTGCGCTTCTTGCAGCAAGGGCAGTGCTCCTGGATGGACATGCATCAGTTCATTGGTGACCTTATCACATCTGGAAACGCCTTGAAGGATCAGCCAGATGTGATAAACGCAGCTTGGGGGTTCAAAGCTGCTTCACTTGAACCGCTGCAACAGGCTGCACCTTCCCAGGACAAGTCAGAGCCAGGCCGACCCCTCCAGCCCGGGACAGCACAAAGAAAAGGCCAGACCAGAGACAGAAGAGACGGTGAGAGCAACAAAAGTGTCTCAAGCCATTTTCATTCCAAAATAAAAAATGACTCAGTAATGATTGAAATCTGTTTTTTTTTCTCTTTTAGATGTGCACCATGCCTGCACCTGCCCTGGATGCCCTTACTCCACTTCCCCACCTTCCTTTGAGACTTTAAAACCCAGACAATCTTCGGCATGCCTCTCCAAAGATCTGAGCAGTTCTGCTCCAGGGAGCCTCAGCATGTGCTTACCAGACACCACAGAACCCAGCAGCACCACAACATCCGAGCTACAGACCAAGACATCCAACAGACTGCAGAGGGAGGATGCAGAGAGAAGAACCCGGAGCCCGGAACAGAACTCAGAAACTCCTCCTTCCAGAGTGTCCTCGGGCTCCTTGTCCCACCTCCCCTTGTTTCCCTGCTTGTGTTGCCACCATGGTCTTCAACCGTGCAGCCAGATACTGAGCCACCAGGAAGGCACGGACTCCCCATTTTCTCATGCCCATCATCATTTTCATCACCACCACTGCCCTCTAACATCTTGTTTTTCCTGCCCTCAGCTTGCTCACTCTCACCAACCACAGCTTTCTGGTTCCTGCCTGTCTTGCCAGCACTCCTTTTCTACTTGTTCACAGGTCTGCCACCACCAGCACCGACCAACACAGCAAGAAGAGGAGAGAGGTGGGACGTCGATGGCCCTGCTGTCACTGCATCCCTGTATGCACTGCTCTGCCTCTTTTTCCAGGCCTTCACAGCTGCTGCAGCACCAGCGCTCTGAGCATGCACACAAACCATCTGGCTTCCTCTGCACGGAGTGTGGCAGGGCCTTTAACTCGCACAGCAACCTCCGCATCCACCTCAATGTGCACACCGGTGCCCGGCCCTACACCTGCTCAGACTGCGGGAAGAGTTTTAGCCAGTCAGGGGCTCTGAAGATCCACAGGCGAATTCACACGGGTGAAAGGCCATACTCTTGTGGTTTCTGCGGCAGGGGGTTTCCTCATCTGGCAGGGGTCCGTGCCCACCAGAGGACCCACACAGGAGAAAAGCCTTACCGTTGCAGCCAGTGTGGGAAGTGTTTCACCCAATCAGGAGCTCTGAAGATCCATACTCGCATCCACACGGGAGAGAGGCCCTTTATTTGTAGCGTCTGTGGGAAAGGCTTCTCCAACCGTTCTGGGATCCGCTTCCACTACCGCACAGTCCATGGTCTTACTCCTGAACATGCCGCAGAAGCTGGAGCTGGTGGTGTATATCGTGGACCAGCAGGCCAAGGATGTCCACCTGGACGTCCTAGGACTTTCCCACCTGCGAGCGTTGCCCCAAATCCACATAACAGCCCAGATAAGAGCCCACACGCAGCTTCGAGTTCCAAAGATTCTCTGCCGTCGACCGATGCTCAGTCGGAGGGAGGGAACACAAGTGGAAATAAAGACAGGCTGCTGTATGCATGTGAAGACTGTGGTCTCCGTTTTAAAGACGCCCCATCAAGGAACAGACACCAGACTGCGGTGCACTACTCCTCCGAGGGGAGGGAGGAGGAGGAGGAGGAGGAGGGGAAGAGGAAAGAGGTGAGCACAAACGAGAGGGTCCAGGATAATAGTGGGAAGTGAATTAATGTTGTTAATAGAGCTGGAACCACATAATCAGTTACATCAGTTACAAAATTAGGTTGATGTGCATGAAATGCGTCACAGTGTTTACATGCATCCCCCTTCATGGCGGCTGACACTGATATTTTATTACAAATGACCCAAACTCCTTCATTAACATGACAGAGAACTAATAACATGACCTGTCACTACTGCAGTGCATGAACATCTCAAAAGCAAACGTCCTGAGAGTCTCCTGCTTCAAAATCACGAGACAGGAGACTGAGTTCTTGTAATGGTGATTGCTGGTTGGTGCCATGGGCTGGATGTAAACATATTTCTACAGTCTATGGGTGGTACCATTGGTTGGTAGTAGATTAAACATTGTAGATTTCTCCTTAACATTTTTTAATGAACCTTCTGAAGATAAATAATACCAGTGCATTTCCAGTTACAGCTGATACTGAAAACATACTCAAAACCCTATCTACAGTAGGTATTGGTAGAATATCATAAACAATTAGGCCCAATAATCCACTGTCCAAGTCGGATTTACCAATATATGAACTAATTCTCTAAATTCTGTAGCTACAGCCACGGTTGGTACATTACAACAGGCTGAAATCTCATGATAATGAAATTAGGTGTGTGGAAAATGTTCTTTAGTATTACTCTTCAGTTTGGAAAATCATATTTTGAAATTATTGTTTTATTATTATTTTATTATTGAGTGGTTAGCACTGCTGCCTCACATCAAGAAGGTTCCTGGTCTGAAACCCATCAGGGGCCTTTCTGTGTGGAGTCTGCATGTTCTCCCTGTGCTTGTGTGGGTTTTCTCCAGGTCCTCTGGTTTCCTCCCACAGTCCAAAAACATGTATGTCAGGTTGATTGGTGACTCTAAATTGCCCATAGGAGTGAGTGTGAGTGTGTGAGGTTGTTTGTCTCTATGTGGCCCTGTGACGGACTGGGGACCTGTCCAGGGTGGACCCCTGCCTTTCACCCAAAGAGAGCTGGGATAGGCTCCAGCAGATCCCTGGGACCCTGGTTAGGACTAAGGGGGTACAGATGATGGATGCAGGACCTACAGCTGCCTGATGTCATATCAGAACAGAGTTGTGTGACTGTTTCCTTTGATTCATGATTTGATGTTGAGGTATTTATTTTCCTGTGTGGATTCATCACTGCTACAGCCTTTAAGTCTGTCTCAAAATGACATTCAACACTCAGCAGCTACAAACAACTAGTATTTCTCTAAATACTCTCGCTTTGTTGTGCCTTATTCCACAGTGAGAGGCTAAATTCTTCTCATTGTCCTATGGGGCAGTAATTGCTAAACATGACACCACATAAATTTGTCAAAGCATTTCCAGAAATGTAAAATTTTAAGGGTCCTTCATTAAAACGTTCAGATATAATTGAGGACTGCCAATCGACCTTTATTGTACAAAATCCCTTGTAACAGGTAAAGATCTTAGGTGATGAGTGTAAATAGCAGCAATATTCTGTAAGTTTGTCATTTAATCTTTTTAATACCTTAACTATTTCCAATGGATGTCGCACAGCAAGATTAGGTTAAACAGATACAGCAGGGAATAGAGAGTTAATTGGACTTAATTCTCTGTGTAATGACTTATGGGAAAGTTGCTGTACAATGGCACAAGTCTGACAAGTAGCAAGAAGGTCACATACTGGCATTTTTCATTTGTGTTAATGTTCTGTGGTACTTTAAACCAGTCAAGGGGAAAACATCGTTTCTGCTTTCCAGGCTCATGGGCGACGAGTCTTGAAGGGAGGTTTGTGTGACACCACAGTAGGTTGATTCACAGACGCTTCAATCCACGTGAAGCGCTCTACCCTAATCATGACACCACGTTGCCAGTTGTGCCTTCCTGTGTTATATTATAATCCAAGCATTTACCAACCAGTATCTGTTTGCTACATTACTGTGTGTTAGAAATAGATGAAAACTGTCTGAGAAATAAGAACCAGCAGCCAAACAATTACACAATCCATTAGTGAACTGCCTAGTGGTTTTATATACCTATATGTGTGTGTGTGTGTGTGTGTGTGTGTAAGTTCTTAAGTTTTTCTTTACAAAATGTGGAAAGTATACGTTGTTAATGCAATGTTTTATGAGTACAAGTAACATATACATTTTATTTTGCATTAATCTTTTAAATAGACTGAACCATACATTCCTGTATGTGTTTTCTCAAAGTGCAGCTTGTGATTAAACATCTCAGACGTTAATGAACCTGTTATCTTCTTTGTGCATCACAGTATATTTTAACTATGTAAACTACATATTTCCTCAAGAGAAACATTTGGGTCCATTTAGTAGAATATTCTGTACTCCGATTAGTAATTCCCAATATAAGCATTGTTATCCACAGTCTTGGGTCCCAACGACACACTAGAAGCTAATCTCTGTCAGCATGACTCCCGTCTGGACAACACCGTCCAACACTTGATAACAGTCCAAGTGGTCTTCTGGTCCCAATGCACATTATAGTTCAAAAGTCCATCGTTTCCTCCATATCCGAACTTGTTGTGTTCACAAATGCTGCTTGTGTGTGTGCTTCTGTAATAAAGCGTCAGATGACTTGGGCTCAGCATAGACCACACTGACTGGTCGCAGGCCACCGCCATGTTGAGCAGGAGTGCAGTAGCCATTGGATAGTATCCTGTGTGAGGGGCAGTCATACTGTGTATGGCTGGATGTTGTCTTGGCACCAGTTGTGGTGGGTGCTGGTCCATGAGTTTTGCTGTGGTTGTTTGGCAGGTTGGACTCGGGCTGTTCACTGAATGGAGTGGCGTATTCAGGCTCTGGGGGAAGTGGCTCAGCATACTCTGGCTGGTTGCCCGGAGTGTCATAATGGTTGAAGGTAAAGGGGGAGGTGTAACACTCCTCTGAGGAAGGTCTGAATGTTGATCCAACCTTCTGTCCAATAGCTGCAACAGCAGGCTCTGCATAGTCTAGTAAGATGAATAAAAATGAGTCAGACTGTATTTCTGTCACTGTGATTCTGAATGATTTAGTATGGGTCGGCATCACAAGCCGTATATATACATGGTACTGCAAGTTCTGTTGCTCAGCAACCAACACAGACTACAGGAAGTTACTGGTCCCAGCTAAAAAAAAGTGTTTGGCACGTAACATGTAAGGTGACAAACACTTTTCTGCTTTGCTTTTTGTATGGCTTCAAGAAAGCAGACAAGACGTGAGAACGTTTGGCATGCTGTAGGCAGATTTTTGTTACTGGACAGAAAAGACTAGATGTTTCAAGTTCTAAGATAAGCTACCTCTTCACAACACAACATTGAGCTCACGTTTCTAAACACAGTTTATATTTGATAGGCATCTTAGAAATGCTTTACTTCTACATCTTCAGCCAGTTTATATCAGCCAATAAGGGAAGAGGGAAAAGCCAGGAGCTTTCAAATGAATTGGTGCGTCCACACTAATACATCGTTACTGTGATGAAGAAATGTTATTAAAGGGGTGTGATGAAACCAACACTTTCTGAACCACCTAGTCCAGAGCCGGGCTTTCATAGGGCTTTAGTCAGGGCCTCGATTGTCTTAGCAATGAGGCTGTGTCTTGTTTATCACTGGACCTCTCAGTGAAGGGCCCCCTTTGCTGGGGGGAGGGGATTGGTGGTGGTGGGGTGAGGAGTATGCTGAGCGCCCTTTATCGAGCGCCAATTAAAGGGTCTCTTTCAGAAAGGCCGTGGACGAAAGAAAGGAATGTTTATTCTGTGACTGGGTGATGGTCTGGACCGGGGGAAACAATGGACAGCCCATGGTGATGGTTGTTTGCCTGTCAGGCCTGGCATGAGCTGCTCAAACTGACCACTGAAGCCATGACAATTGAACTGATCAATTAAATCTGATTAGGGTATAAAAAAAAGTTGAACATAGGCAGCAGCTAATAACATCTCTATGAATTCTCACCACTGGGAGGAGGGCTAGGTAAAGCATCATGGACGTTTCGCTCCAGAGGGTAGGAGATGAGCTCCGAGTGTGGGCAGGGGAGACACTTTGCTTCAAAACTCTGACAGTCTACTTGACACAAACACACACTGTCAGGTTTTTTAACAAAAGATTGAAAAATATTTTAAAGTTTAAAGAGCACTTGACTTACTTGTAGGTAAGGAGTACTTCATTTGTGCATCTTTCTTCCTATATGAACCAGAAGGTGAACAAAAAGCAAGAATTTTCCATGTTAGTTTGCCATTTCCAAAGTGTACTGGAGCATCACCGTTAAAGCTGAAATGATTAGTTGATTAATTGCTTTCCAGAAGAATAAAACGCAAACATTACAAGGATTAATTGTTTTAGATGATCTAAAATATCGTAACATTTTCTGGTTTCAGCTTCAGAAATGGGAGAGTTTGCTGCTTTTCTTTGTCATCCATAATTGAAAACCAAATATCTTTGGATTTGAGTTGAATAAAACATCTGACGGTGTTACCTTGGGCTCTGGAAAGCTGTGATAGGATTTTGTCACTATTGTTTGACATTTCATTGACTAGACAGTTGATAGCAAAGGAGTGTTATAAATTCGTTCTAATTATAGCATGGAATGTGCATAACAGTATATATTAAAGACCAGTACCTTCGCTTCCACCAGACTCCAGCCAATAAACAACTCCCACACATGATCAGGCCCAGGACCACTCCCACTGCCACTATCACTGGCTGACTGGAGCCTGCAGGAGCATGAGAGTAAGAAAAGTGTTGTCCCAGCGTCAGTGTCAGATGCAGTTTATTGCAATGAACGTACTGCACTGTTGTTGCTGGTTTGACAAGTGTTGCTTTTAAGGGTCGTAATAATTGTCATTGTGCACAAACAGATGAATCTGAAGGTGAGATATCTACGTACTTAGTCTTGTTTCCACTAAAACCGGGCCCTCTGTAGTGGTGAGCGAGGGGCTTGGGTAGGGTGTACCCATGTTGATCTTGACAAATGGAGTTTCTGTTAGACAAGTACAAGACAGAAAAACTCAGGAACCAATCATGTGACCAGATGAGGCTTATTCTGGATCAATCAGGAGACGAGGGCCGAAAGCTTACCGAATTCTGAGCGAGACTTTGGTGTGACTTTAGAAGCAGGGCAGCCCAGGACTTGGATCTGAGCTGAAGCTCTGCCATGCCAGGTCAGTGGCTGCAGCCGAACAAACCGAGCCACCATGGGAGGAAACAAGCTGTTGAGAACCCTGAGGTGGCCGTCAGTGTAGGCCTGAAACAGCTGGGAGCCATAACAACAAGGCCACTTATTCAGAGAAGACCAGGACGCCTATGGTGCAAACTCAACTGCTACATCTTGGAGCATCAGTAAGAAACATCGCTTGAACATCAGTGAGTACAACACAATACGTACCTTTTTTTCTTTGCTGAGGGCGCTTTTGTAAAACTTCCAATTCTTTCTGTCCTTGCTGAAAAGAAGAATGTAGGACTCTATGTAGTACTGATTTGACCCTGTTGTTATTATTCCTAAGAGGAAAAACATTTTTTTAGATCAGTTGAGAAACAAATGACAAAAGATTTAAAAGGACAAAACTGGTGATATTCTATATTTTTCTTTCTGTCAGAGTTTCAGTGGTGGATTAATACACAGTATTTTTGGGGCTGGATTAGGGGATTGCCTAAAACATAATGACTACGTCCATGTTAATCTTAACGAAGGAGCATGTCAGTCAGTGAGTGTGTGTTTGTAATATTTTCTGTACAACAATGGAGGTCAATACCACTGAGGAGTACCCTACATTCAATTACACTATTTTATTAATTTTATGGGATTTATTGACACTAAAATAAATAGAGAATATCACCACAATGAATTTTTAAATATGTTTTTAATAAACTTATTTGCAAACAAACTATAAGTTCAAATTCGCAGTTTTATCTTACCTGTGATCGTGTTTTTATCCCTTAGTTCCAGCTCTACCCAAGGGTTTGGGTCATTACTGTCAGCTGACCAGGGTAGGAACCCACGGGTAGAGTCCATGTTTCTGGAGGACCAGAACATTCTGTGCTCTTGACTGTTTTTGTTCCCAAAAGATGAGGCATTTAAACCAGAAACAGCCAGGACACTGTTGCACTCTGTCCAGAAACCAGAAAGGACAGACTGATGAAAATGGTTCACAGTGTAATAGAAAGTGTTTTTATATAGAGACCATTTATTCTTAACTGCTCCTGCTTTTTTCACTACAGTGAAACAACTGGAAGCTCGTGGCTGTTCAGAATGTGCAGAATTTATTGTTGTGAAATGTGAAGGACTTGAGGAGGCTTGAAAAATCCACAGCAGGAGTGCAGATGTTACTGGATTTAAGTGGGTTACAACATGCAAAAGATATGGCCTTGAAACATCTGCATCATGTAATGATAAATGCTTCGTCTTGTCTATACCTTGGCTGAAGAGCAGCTTTTTTTCAGATAACGATCCCCTGTCAAAAGAGGACAATACAAAGTTCAGCACTGCTCCATAAATACATACAAATCTGGATTTTAAGAACCGGCCTCTGAGACATTGCTGCCGTTTTTCATTTCAAATTTTTGGACATTCATAACAGAAGACTGACATTTTGGAAAGGATGCCGTTGGCAAAGGTGGCTTCATAGAGCGTAAGACTTCTCCCACGAGTCACGGTCACACGACCTCCCAGACTATCGGCTGCAGCTCCAGCATGGACTGCAGACTTGCACAGGACTGATGTCTGTAGCAGAAGGGAAACAGGGACCACTTTCAGACCTGAATTTAATTAAGTCTGATGCAGCTTTGCCAAATGAAACACGGTCTACTTACATCTCTGTAACCCTGTTCAGAGTTCCCCCACACGTCCCCTGTGACATTCTTACATCCGGCGGGGCAGTACACACTGAGAAACCGCAGGATAGCAAATAAGACACACACTCTGCTGAAACAGATTCAGTTGTGGGAAACGCAGAGGTCAACCCCTTACCTCAAATGCTGCGAGCTAAAGTGAGATCCTCGTTGTAAACAAGAAATGAGATCTGCGACAATAAAAGAGAAAAAGATTCAAATTGAGAATTAATTCAACTTTTAAATAGTGTGTATAGGTGTGTATGTCAGGCCCAGTATCTCTGGCTTACATAATGACACCCACCACTCACTAACCCACACACAAACAGATTCCCAGCGAGACAGTCTTACATGCTGTAAGTGTGCGATGACAGGAGATGAGCGGCCGTCACTGTTGATGTGACTAAGCTCTTTGTTACTGTGGCTTCGTCACAGTTCGCGAGCACAGCGAACGGCCCTCGTGTGATCACAGCGAACAGACAGTGGTTTGTATGTCTGAACACAGTCTTTGCTCCAGACATGGCCGGATTTCATAAACAAGTCCGTAGAAAAACAGGAAACTATGATACATACTGCACAGGACAGATTACCTCATCCAGAAAAAAAAAAAGGAGAACAGTTTCTAAGTTTAGACACATACGTAGTAAACACAGGGTCACTAAAGCGAAGCACTGAAGAACATGAACCATGGTATAACTTTCTGATAAGTCTCAAAAACCGTTTCATTTGTATTTCAATGTCTAGATAGATTTACATATGTAAAATTGATTGTAATTTTATTTAGTAGAAATTGATCCACGTGATGGTGGCTAAATCAACAGCCTCTGGGCTGAGACACAAACAGGATATGAGTGGGTTAACAGGCCAGTGATGCGGGAAGTGAAAAAGAAATCCAGGCACTTCAAGTGACAGACTGGACCCTGAGGCCTCATCTATTCAGCCTGAGAGGAGTCTGACTCCTGCTTTCTCAGCAAACATGCCAGTGCAAAGATAGCAATGGAGGCTGAATACCAATAAGAAGTGACTAATACACTCTTACACACACACACGTACAAGTGCAAATACACAAGGACAAATATTCACAAAGACTCTGCTATTAAAATGACACCAGCGTAAAATGAAAATTCAATTCAAACTACACGTCACACATTTCTTATGATAAGATACCATTACATACACAATAACAGAAACATCTTTCATATGCACATTATTAGACCACAACTATTAAGCTGCAAAGGGCTGACCAGCACGGTTTAAATAGGGTAAATCAATATGGATAAGTAACTGTCTCACCTGGATACTGGTCTGTGGCGTAGGACAGTAGAAACCCCCGTCCAGAGCGGTGCGGACCCGACTTGAAGGTTACTGTCACTTCATTGCTTTTAAATGTCACATTGTTGAGCGTTGCATCAAACTTTCCACACACTGGTCCTGTGAACATGCAGACACTGCAGCTACATTTCTAATAGGTCACCAACACAAACGAAGTGCATTTAACATAAGCGAGTGTTTTTTAACACAATCGAACAACTTGTGAATCCAGTCACAAACACAAGCAAACCAGCTAGACGCTTTTCAATCCGAGGACTTTGTGGTCTACCTCAAAGAGGAGACAGCTATCATCAGGTCAGGTATTGCACTGCAATTCATCCAAACCCATAATAGAAACATGCAATATACAGGATGATGTCACAGTCACAACAAGTCCTCCACTTATGTGCTTGATCTGGTCCCCAAGTCATTTAAAAAACAGTTTTTAACCACTTAACTGATGAGGTTTTAACTATTATTACCCACTCTGGGTGTTTTGAAACTGCACTGGTTAGGTTTAACCACGTCAGATTTTGTATGAACCGGTACATCCTCTCAGATCTACCCAGGCCTATGCTCCCAGTCACCCTGATAGTCTGATAGCCTGAGGATTTGACAATGAAAAATATTGAAGTGTTTAGATGAAAAGTCAAACCTACCCTACGATCATAGCCCTTTATGGCCATCTAATTTGATTGGCAGATTGATTTGATCAGTCTGCTCGTTGTGTTTGTTGGAATAATCACAGATGTAGATTATTTGAGTCAGTCTCACCCCAGTAAAGTTGCATTGTGTAGTAAAAAGCAGCACAAAACATGTAAGAACAGCTATGTGGCAAAGCAAGCACAATAAAAGTCATGAGCCACATCCTGGGGAATCTGGAAATAAACACAAAAGGCAGCCTTAACAGAATATTTCTCTCTCCTGAATATCTCAATCTTCATTTTTGGTGTGTTGTCAAACCATCATGCCCCCAAGACACAATACACCTGGTTGAAAACATGCACGTGTGTGTTGCGAAATTGAGTTTAGCTCTTTTGTCAGTGTGTCAGTGTAATGACAGGCCCTGTCTACAGTCATGGCTGGGACGGTGTCAGTAATGACATGGAACATCAGAGTCCATCAGTAGGTATGTCAGAAAAGAGTTGTGGATACACAGGAGACACAAGTCCAAGTCCAAAACACTTAAAGAGCAGACATCGATCTGAAATGCATTTCCAAACCAAGCTTACCCAGAGTGACTTCTCCATTCTTGTCTGTGATCACTAGAGAGCCATTGCCGCAGCCTGGACTCATCTCGACATCAAAATCCCCAAACAGCAGTCGCAGTGTACGCCCTTCTGGCACCCGAAGCCTCCACTTACACCAGGTGTCACTAGGGTACGTGCCTGGGTAGTTCTGAGAGGCCAAGGTGCCGGACTCAGTGCCCAGGACAGTATGTCCACAGCCATCTCCTGAAATTACACAAGGACAGTAACGAGGCCATGATAAGAAAAAAGCCAAGTTGTATAAACCCAACATTAGTTCGTTAGTTAGTGTTTAGGGACAAAATGAGACGCTGACTAGTTGCTGATGAAGCGGCTCTTTAAGAATAACTGCTGGAAGCGAAGTCATGAAATCAAATGATTCACGCAATAGACTAAATCTTATAAAAAATGTTTCACAACAAGAATAACTCGTTCATCCATCCATTATCTAAGTAGACTCTCATTAGGGATCCTTATTAGATCTGCTGGAGCCTATACCAGCTCTCTTTGAGTCTAAGGCCGGGGTACACCCTGGACAGATTAACTAGTTCTTACATTATAATAAATTTATTACATTTATTCATTTAAATTTATGTCTGAAAATAGTGAAAAATCAGAATTTTCCTCAGCTGAAGTCGAAATATCCAAATTGCTTGTTTTACCTAACCAACAATCCCAAACTGCAGGTGTTGGGTTGAGTTACGAGACTAAAATAACCAGCAAACATTTACCATTAATAGACTTCACTTGGAAAACATCTGTCAGATTTGCTGAGTTACCAGCTGAGCAGCTTAACCTTAACCAAAGCCAACATTGCATAACCGCAGACAGTTGGTCATTAATTACATAAGCCTAATTAAATACACAGAATATTAAGGGCTTTGTCAATGCCCAATTTCAGTAGAGATTAGTTTTAAGTGTATTCTGAACATGCACAGCAGATCAGGGCATGTTTGTATTCTTGTGATCATAACTGTGAGATGAGACAACTGCCCGTGAGGGAAGTGCTCAGCTCCAAAAAATACAACCTGTACACTGGATATATTGCAGAAGATACTTTAAAGTTGGGTTAAACATGTGTACATGTGTGATTCTTACTTTAGAATATTCTCACTACACAAGAGGTGATTCTGTTCTAGGAAGAAAAGGCAAGAAAACTGATTCAAACACCTTTTCAAATGTTACTTTCCTTGTGAACAGCGTTTTCTTGACTGTTCATTCGTTACAGCCTCCTGACCTGTGAGCGCTGTGACTAACACTTGAACTGGAATGAAGAGCCCAAATATTTAGATTGCCTAACATCCCAACGGGTCTCAAAAAACAAATGAGTCAATTCCCAGTGGTCACACAGTTAAGTGCCGTGGGGGCGACAGGCTCAAATCCTAACCCCAAAATGTCAGACGGTGACGTGTTCCGACAATGGTCAAAACATGAAAAAGGCCCCAAGGTTCTTTCGAACCTCATCCCTGTCCTTGTCTTCCATATAAGGCTCCTGAAGATTTGTTGAGGGGAAACCAGAGGATAACCTTCCACTCACCCTCTGTCACATACATCCTGTATCACAACAGCCACCCCCCATCCCCCCGACCACCTATTTCCTGATGGCTCTTCAGCTCCTAATACCATAAAACCTTTGGATGTTATTGCGCCTCCTCAAGTCCTCAGAGGATTCTCTGGAAATGCCACAGCAACATACTGTAACTGAGGGCAACAGAGCGTAGACTGGTATGTCGCCTTCCAGTAGGAGGCCGTGGAGGAGCAGCAGTGCCGGGGGAAGTTCTGGGTGGCCGGGTAATCGCCCCTGCTCGCTGAAGCCATTCAGTTTCATATAGAAAGGGCTGTGTGCTGAGCCCAGTCTGACCAGTGGGTGAAATTTAAAGGGGAAAGTGGAATCAAACTGGGTGGCAAGAGAGCAGACGGTCAGTCAAAAACACCTCTACAACGTTGTTTTCAGCTTGAGGCTTTGCTGGCACGTCTTTACAGGTCCACACTAGCAGACAGGATGTTCCCCCCGTTGCTTTATGCTGTCTTGAGTATCTATCACAACATTACAACACAGACGCTGAAATGTTTCCTCCACCAAATCCGTTTGCATACTTGCCAACAAGTCGCAAATGATTCAGAATACATAATTGGCCCCGGAGTTAATCATCCTCCCATGTGAGGAAACCAAAGCCCCAGAGACAGACCAAAATAACAAAAAAAGATTTGTGGCATGGCTGAGAGTTAGAGTCAGAGTCTGCAGGTCCATAAACCGGTTTTCTATTTGTCCATGTGTCAGTATGGTCACTGTGATTCATCCTGCATATGGACAAGTCTAAGTAAAACTGATAGTTGGGATCAGTGGGTGAACACGGATCAGGGAAGAGTCTGCAGAAAATGCTGCCACAACACAACACAACACTTAGGGAATCAACTTCTTTGACGTATTTAAGGTCATAAGAGTCGAAAGCTGTTAGACAATACACACACAGGTATCTGATGGAGAAATGAGTGTATGTAAAAACCAGAAGAGCACATGTATGAAATAAAACATATCACCTAGTTATAATAAACCAGCAGTTAATGTGTCTCATCTTGGTGCAACAACATTGTTTCATTTTCTTACCCTCCTGGCCGCCAACACACACGGAACACACGCTAAAAAGGATCCAGAAACCGCCAAGAAAGGACTTCACGACACCCCCGAGGTTTTCCCAGTCTGCAAACATGATTCCCAGAGCTCTGTGTGGGGAAAAGTAAGGTGCAAGGGCTGCGGAGCCGAAGCTTCAGGCTTCAGTAAAAACTCTCAGCACGAAGCGCTGGATAGTCACTATTGGCCACGGGACGTAAACTCGACTTCTCATTGGTTGTTTGCGAGTGTCAATCAAAGAATGCCAAGCATACCATTGCAAATGTGGGCGGGCTCAGCCGAGGCCAGTGATTATTTATTTATTTGAGTGAACTCGAGTTTTATTCTTCCCCACAGGCTGTTTCATGAACCCGCTTCATAAATGCTGCGTTCAAATGTCACTGTATATCTAAGACTGACCTCTGGGAAGGGACTAATCTGTGTGTCTTCTCCTGCCACCGCCTGGTGAAGTGCACACGACAACAAAAGCACAACAACAACAACATCAGTGTTTATTGCCAGACACACAAGCGACCACATTGAGGCCACGCAGCTGGCAACAGCTGGAACATCTGCGTGCTGGGTCTGAAACGCACCACGAGGGGAAAAAAAACATTTTCAGGGTTTGCTTTCGGTTGGGGGGGGGCGTGTTTGTGGAGCTCGGAGGCGTCCGGGTCTCTGCAGCCATGTACCGTCACGGCTCACAGGCGTCCAAACCGAGCAGTGTGACCGATTTACACATCGCGTGCGAACGAGCTGCTTCTCGTGACAGACGCTTCTCAGGCAAATGCTGCCTTCACTGCAGGAAGTGTGGCGGAGCGGCACGGCGCATGCTCCTGTGCCTCCCGGACGAGCGACGGATGAATTATCCCGTGCTGTAAAACGGTAAATGAAACGGCGACGGTGTCACGGTAGCAGGTGGCGTGTCGGAGACTTTTAGGTGTTCTGTGCACAGGAGCGTGCGCCGCCGGGCTGTGCGTGCCGCCGCACCAACGCGCGTCAGGTCGAGGACGGTGAGAAAGACACGCAACTGTCAGTGTAGGAGTTAGTCCACAAGAGTCTGGTGTGGAAAATGTTGATCAGAGCGGGGCAGTCTGCTCCGTGCTGCAAGGAGAGCTTGTCTCTCTGGTTTCTATCTGTGCTACTGACTTATCTGCTGCTCCAGGCGCTGCTTGTGTAGGACTGAAACGATGTTATGGATAGAATCACACCTGGAGTTAGTGCAGATTTTGTTAATGTTTGTTATTTATTACTCTGTAAATGAATGTTTCTTTTGTTCCATTTCCCAATGACCATAGATAGGAGGCCGGTGACATGTTTGGCTACTGTAAAGTTGGTATTTCTAGTATTTAAGGACATGAAATTACCTTAGAACCTGTAATACTTCATGGTTAAACCCTATAGCCCATCATTTAACTGCATGTGGACTATATGTAACCTCTGACAGCATGCACAGGACATTAAGATGGGGATTAAGGTGAGGATTGAATCATTTGCTGAATTGAATTGGTTGATTACAATCATCCAACAGGTTTTTTTTAATTGCTATTATATTTGTGGCGGATTAAATGCAACGATATTGTGTAACACACTTTCACCTGTTGAATCTAATGTGGCTCTAAAACGCTGCACCGGTTTAGGTCAGGTGGGTTTAGTTAAGGCTGTAAGCTTTTGTCCCATCATGTGGGCTATTCATCTGCACTTTCAGCGACAATATAGGAACCAAGGCCTATAATTGTATGGACTGTTTCTATCACACTTGTTTCCAGCCACTTTCAATAACTTGTGTGTGCCTCAAACAGCATCATTGAATGTGTGAGTGTGATCTGGATGTTAACATGCGTACTTGGCCCTCTGTATGCAGCTTTGTGGGAAGGGGTGATGGCAGGTGCTGAGGTCACTGTATCTTCAGGGGGACTGATGGCAGTGAAGGAAGAGGAGGGGGAGGCCAGTGGCAACAACCATAAGACTCAAGTCATGCTGCACCTGCAGCCTGTCTTGCAAGGGTAACATGGCTTATATCATTAAAGGGCCAGTAGATGTTTTGCTGGGTAACAAAATAAAGAGGCAAGTGTAAATGCACTGACAGATCTGTATCAATGCATATGACCATTTTCTGCCCAATAATGCATTTTACATCAATGCTGCATTTATTCAGCGTAATGTGGTTAAAGAACAGAACAGCAAACAATATCTGGAAAGACACATAAACTTTAAAAAGTTAGACATTCAGTAGAAATTCACACATTTTACTGCAACTCTTCAGCTCTCAGGAAGCATTAAAGTGCGTTAAGTTGTTTTTTTATGTGAGAATCTGTTGCCCTCTGCAGGGTTAACGATGACATTGCCGACACTGGCACTACAGTCTTGGCCATAGAGACACATAATGGTGAGTGACAGACATTTTCCTTCAGTGCTGACATTTAATTTCTCAGATACAGGCCATATAAATCAACAACTTTGTTAAACACAGTAAATATATTATGGGCACCATTAATTCTCTCATGGTGTATTTAAAGCTCCACAGACGTAAATTATTAAAGAATATTGATAAACCTCCTGGGGTGTGATGATGGATTTTCCTGTTGCTTAATCTGTGTTTTAGTTGGTACATGGAAAGCTATTCTTGTGAATGTATGTATGCAGTAGGTGGTAATGTTTATGTTCTGTAATGTTTAGATGACCGTAAAGCAGGAGAGGAGATTGAGTATGGATACCCGATCACCTGTGGAGAGAGCAGAGCGATTCTACTTTTCAAGAAGTTTGTGTGCCCTGGAATAAATGTCAGATGTGTCAAAGTAAGTTGCAGTCAACTAGTATTGAATATGTATTAGTACTGATTAATAACTAGCTGTTGTAAACATACATTTTGTCGTCTTCTTCCCTGACAGTTCAATGACCAGCTCATCAGTCCTAAGCAGTTTGTACACCTGGCAGGGAAAGCTACTCTAAAGGACTGGAAAAGGGCCATCAGACTCGGAGGAGTAATGCTCAGGTAGGCTTAAAACTAAAGAATGACACACACACACACACACACACACACACACACACACACACGCACACACACACACACACACCTTCTCTGCGTGTCCTCTGCCTCCAGCTGCTGAGGAGACACATGCATTTAAATCTGAATAACCTTCCATGCAGACCTCGTTCGTGCTGCTGAGCTGCAGGCATCAGCACATCTATAATTTGCACTTGTGTCAAATCTGTCTGTGTCGTGGTTTGCCGTTAAATTCCTGAGGAGGTTTGGTAATGACGGCGTGATCAAATAACATGCAAGTGCTATTTCTCATCCCTTTATCCTGTTTGCGTTTATTCTTTGTAACACCCTAAGTCAACAAACCAACTCAATCGGAAATATCTCTTCTTTTTATCTTTATTCTTCTAAGGGTCAAATCGATGGACGTTGTGTGAAACAAACCTCTGGGAAGCTGCTGGAATTGTTCAAGCAGTTCAATTAATAAATCCCTCATAACCTGTGTAAGAAAAATATTTTCTCAGATACTCCGCAATATTAATTTAACCTGCTTCTCCCCGTGCAGGAAAATGATGGACTCTGGCCAGATAGATTTCTACCAGCATGACACTGTGTGCAGCAACACCTGCCGCAGCACTAAATTTGATGTGCTGATCAACAGCACACGGCTTCCTCCAGGGACGTCGGTGCAGCTGAGCCCGTCATGTCTGGCTCTTGACCCTGTTGGGGGACATGTGCTTCCACTGACAGGTAAGATTTCTTTTGGCACTGACAGTATGCTGCTTTTTCCCTCACAGATGCTTGGGCGGCTGTTAAGTTGTTGAGATGATGCAAGATAAAAAACTTTTGAAGCCACTTGGTATTTGCAGCTATTAAACAAATGTTAATTTCCCAAATAAAATAATACATTTAGGAATAAAATACACATTAAAGTAAAAAACCTGCCATATAGAGCATTCATATACTTTCAACGACGCAACAGTGCTCATGCCCTGTATTTAGAGCATATGCCTGCTGTTTTTCACTCATTTCAGCAGGGGCTGTGCATGATGCAGCAGAGGTAGAAGAGCCCTTGGAGAAAAGGGTTTGTGCAACAGCAGAGTGGAACCCTAGAACAACCCATCCTGGAAAAAATGGACATCCGACGAAGAGAAAGAGAGATGACACACCTGGTAAATATTTGGAGGATAAATTGGTGCTTGTCAACCAGCTTGAGCAGCATAAAAGACTCAGATTAGATGGTAGGACAGAATATATTGACTATTAAAACTGAATCTGCAGACAATTTAAGAAAAAACTCTTTTCTTTTTACTTTAGCCTTGTTTTTCTTTGCCTATTATGTGACGCAAATAAGTTTCATCTTAAAGCAAAATCATTGAACAGGAACTATTGAACAGGCAATTGAGAACGTCATTCATTTACTGAAGGTCTGTGCTTATACTGTATCAAACACTTCAGGAGACAACTCAGCGGCAGTGCTCCTCTGTGGCCTTTATGGGAAATGCCATATAGATATATGTCCGACTGAAAAAATCTAGCAGTAAACTGCAGCTTTGCATTGGCATGTGGAAGTCATGTGTTTCCCTGCGAAGGGTCTATCAAATTATATGCTCTACACTGTGAACAACGGAAGTTTTATTTACTTCTACTTTGTCATTTGATCAAGGGCAGAGTTCTGGAGGTATTTTCGGGATGTGCGTATGCCTTTTTATTATAACAGCGGGCGCAGGTTCAGCCCAGTAACCTTGGGTGCTCCAGAGGCTGCACATTCATAAGTAACGTCCTCTCAAGTAGAGGCTCTTCATGTGCCACACAGCCATATCTTCTCCCGAGGAAAAAAACAACCCAGACTTAAAGTTTCATCTCCATTGCATAAATAATAAATGAATAAAACAGAAAAAACAACAACTTTGAATAATAACGTCCCACCTGCAGTCCTTCAGTACTTTGCATCATGCCCTGTGCTGCCACTGCTGCTTGACACCTCTGATACATAGAGCCAGTGAACCCCTGAATCTGCACTTGTACAATATTCTGCCATTCCTGCAAACTGGCCTTAAAAAATTGCTGACCACTGGAGAGGAGTCACGCACATATATATATATATTACCACTGACGACATCTGAACTTTATAAGTGTCGCTTTGTCTTGCTGGCACCTAAACTCTGGTTTAAAGGCTTTTAAAGGTGACCTGATTAGGCACGGTTCCAGCTGGCTCACAGTAGGTAAAACAGCCTCGACTGATCTGCTGTGTGAACGGCAAACATGAGCGCCTCACTGCATGAGAGGCATCGCTTGTCACAGGGCTTAAAACAAATGGACAACTCTGAGTAAACGCGCCCAGCCTATAACTATGCTCGTCTGTCTGCAGAAATGTGCTGCCTCTCATTAGTGTATGTTCCCGGCCTGGAGGAGTAAATGATTGTAGCTTCAGAAAGCCGCGATTGGGATCTGGAATATTTTCACGGGGCATAATGCATTTATCTTGACAGACATTTAAGCAAACATGAAAGTGGACACATTTTCTTGCGAGATAAGATCAAGCACCTCTGACATTTGATCACTCTAATATGCTCAACTTGTGTTTTGCTCACAAGTCATTTTTCATTCTCCCTCCAATCTGTCCTCCTCTCTCTCCTCTTAGAGCACCACTTTTCCAACCCACTTTCCTGCTCTTCATCTATCACCCATTTTAACAGCGCTGCACTTCTCCTATTTCCTCTGTCTTTGTGTTTCGTTTCTCCGACCCTGATGTCTATTCCTACATTTCCCTCTTCACATTGGTACTTTTGCACAGATCACCTGTGTGACAACAGAAACAGTTCCCGACATATAATTATAAGGTCTATCCGACCCAACCTTCTCTAGGTGCAGTATTGAGCTTGTGGAAGGGTGTGGCGGACTCGGGGCTGATGAGGACAGTCCTGTCCAGTCTCCAGAGTGAATTATTAGCCACTCTTAAAGAGGTGGAGGTTCGCAGCGAGAAGGCCAGCCTGCAGGAGACAGGTGAGTTCCTGCAGTTGCTTTGAATTTATTAACCTCTACATTAAATTAAGAAAATTCAAATCAATTTTTTGATCGGCCTTTGATCATTTTTTGTCAGACGCCATCATACTTAATTCCCTGTGTGAGATGTTTGGGCTTTTGGACCCAGTGAAACAAGCTCTGGACCTGAGGCGCAGCCAGAATGAAGAGAGCAAAATCCATAACAGTGTTAACGGTGAGGAAGCCGTTGAAGCCAAAAACAGTATATACAGTTATATGTCAGTGGACTAATATCTATCTAACTAATATCCTGATTTTTCTCAGTGTCTGATGAAATTGTGGAGGAACAGAAAAAGCAGAGTTGTGATAAAAACACATCCTACAAAAGCGCAGCCTCAAAACTCCTTCGAAATGAACGTCACAGCTCATCAAACAGCCAAACCCAGAACGTGCCGGCCCCTGTCAAAACAGTGATCCGGTCTCTCTCTCTGACTGGTCTGTCTGCTGCATCCTACGCTCAGCTCACCACCAACCCTCAGCTCCTCACCCATTTACCTGCCTCCACTGGCCAGCACCAGCATCCCAGAGCCGGCAGGATGGACAAGGAGGGTCAAAGTGCTATGGTGGAGAGAAACCCTGAGCTCAGTGAGACGCAGAGTCGGGAGCTGGCACAAGAGGGTGTGATGAAAGAAAACACCTCAGGGATCTACAAAGAACCTGGACAGAGAGCTGTTAAGCCTCCAGCAGACCCTCACCTTAAAAGTGACGATGTAAGAGAGGGCTTGCATGAAATTGAAAAGGTGATTATAGGAAGAAAGGCATCAAAGAAACATAAAAGTAAGTCAGAGACCTAATTCCAACGGGATGCTGGTGGAATAAACGAGGAAATGTGCCTGAGACTAAAATGAGACTGAAAGAGCGTCATTAAAAAAGAATATTGCTATGACAACCTGTACTTTTTTCTATAGTCATATATATATATATATATATATATGACTATATATATGTTCTTGCTTGAAGAAGAACATGCTTTCTAACATTTAACCCTAACCCCAGTTAGATATCTATAAATACAGTAATTGATGCTGTATTGTTTTTAGGTATTTGTGACAAATTTAACCTATATTCTTACAAGTAATTTTATAATTGAGCAGAATTATTTTGACTTATAATTTGTGTTTTCAATTTTTACTTTTTGATTTTGTTAAATATTTCCCACTCAGGCTTGAATTTAAGACTAAGACCTGCCTAAGAACTATGCACCAGACTCACTGCCTGAGGAAAATCTCCTTTATTTTGAAAGTCAAAATGTATATGATGTAAGTATTGGGACTGTTGATGTGCTGTTGCTCTATACAGGGTATTTCTACTAGTGTGCTGCTTGTTACATAATGTATGTCATTTTATTGTAGAAAGAATAATGGAGAAAAATATGATTTTTAAAAAAGAAAGTTAAAGTTATAAGGTAATTAACACGTTTTACATAAAGACATTTACCTTTGAGTTATGACCATATACTGTATCATGTTTATGCTTCTGCGTTTCAAGAGTTAATAATATCTTTAATTCTCTTTATGTCAGGTTGTTGATGAGAATTGTAAAATGCTGTAGTTGACTTGTCGAATAGAATAGAAAGCCAGTAGATTAGAAATACAGCCTACTTCTTTTTCTCCTCTGTGTTTATGTGAGAGGTTTCGTTCATTTTATCTTTCTTCCAGCCAGGTTGTGCTAAAACCTCCCAGGAAACCTTGTTAGCTCTTACTCACCTGCTTCATAGAAGAGAGCTTTCAACTTACTGTTAAAAACATTATTCACACAAGAGAGAAATGGCTGCGACGCTTCGCATGACAATCACTGATGTCAAACAATCTTTTCTCTATTTGACAGCCAATGAAAAGCTTCTCAGATATTACTGCCTGATGTGTTTGACCCCGTTTTAATGATGTTTTAGATCACTGATAAAAGTGTAGCAGCAGTTTCCTTCCGTGTAAGACTCAGTGTTCATTTACTTCTTGGGCACCGTGATGCATGTGTGATAGATTGAAATGCTTTGATAGTCAGTCTCTAACAACTTCCTTCAGGACTAGAGTGATATGTTATTATAAATTAATTAATACCACCACTTCCTGTGGAGATGCAGTTGTTTGTGAGGGCTTATGAGCAGCAGCTGATGAAATGCTTGATAAAATGACTGTCATCAGTGTAGCAGCATGACACCTGTCCTGTTGTTGGACCTGAATGATATTTTGCCCCATCCTGTTTGGTTTACCACAAATTAGTGCAATCAGACAGTTGAACCGATTCAGGCCAAAACACTCTCTAGTTTAAATAAATTGCCGCTCGGCGCCTTAAATACCAAGGTGCTAAAATGGCTGCCGTGCATCAAGCAGGTGTAATTACAGGTGTTAGCTTGACATATGCTGTGGTTAAATTATGCAATTTGCTGAGCAATCCATCGTTGATCTGTCATTCGGGACTAACAACATTAGAGGCTGAGATGTACTCACACTGGCAGCCTTAGATACATCTGTTTCCCCCCTTTAATTTAATCCAAAGCTTTAATGTTCACATGTGACAACAAAGTGAATGATGACAGGCCTCCAAAATGGTGCCTTGATCAGACTGGGAGTCCTGGAGCCACCGCTAAATATGCCCAGCCATGTTTAGACATCAGCTGCGGAGGAGTGGCTGCAATATCAGCTCTTGTATCTAATTTCTAATTAATTTCTAATCAACAGCATGTAAAGCTGTAATTACATACAGTAAGACACCTTGCAGCACGTGAAGAGTGTCCGACAAATGAGCATCATAATCCACTTTGATGCTTTAACTATGACAAGGCAGATAATTGTGGAAAACATATCCACGTGCCAAAGTCACCACTGCCTTTTAAGTATTTCTATAAAATTAGTTCCATCTGTGCAATATGTTTACTTGGAACTTCTCACACTAAACCCAAGTGTGATTTTTCACATTCAGTGCACACAACATGGCAGGCTGTCTAATTTATGAAGAAATATGTTTTGCACCTGTTATGGGAAGGTGTAGAGAACATTTACCTGTATAAGAACATATGACTAACCTCAGCTGTGAAGTAGCCTCAGCTTTTTGCTTATGTAGCAGAAAAAATAATATGGTATAGATACCAGAGTTGCTGAGACCTGAGATTGCTGATACGATTTTACAACCTGACGCTATCAATGTTAATGCAGGAGTGAGAATATGGAGGTTTTGTTTTTAAACTAAGGCTGTGTGGCTGGTTTAATAAATGTGTATTTGCTCAACCTGTAGCCAGTGTTGTCAAACTGATAACTCTTTATTTTACTGCTGGATACATGATGGCAGCTGTTAGGAGCTGCAGGACAGTGAAGTAACTTAAAACTAAGCCAAATGGATGAAAAGGCAGCAAGAGAGAGGGAGAACAGCACCTTTTCTCTTTCCACATGTATTTTTGTCACTTACTGAGACTTTACTCTGAATTACTGATTCCCTTTGGAGTTTACCAAACCCAAACTCTTAACCTAGCTTCTTCTTCTTCTTCTCCTTTGGCCTGCTCCCTTCAGGGGTCGCCACAGCCAATCATCTGCCTCCATTTAACCCTATCCTCTGTATCCTCCTCACCCACACCAACTCTCCTCATGTCCTCCTTCAGTACATCCAAGAACCTCCTCTTTGGTCTTCCTCTAGGCCTCCTTCCTGGCAGCTCTAACCTCAGCATCCTTTTACCGATGTATTCACTGTCCCTCCTCTGAACATGTCCAAACCATCTCAGTCTGGCTTCCCTGGCTTTTTCTCTCTTAACCTAGAATAACTATTAATTTAACAAAAACAAGTCATTAGCCAGTGTTTGGCTATTCCTGGTCATTAAATCCAAATCATTTGTTAACAGTTCCCTTGCCATGTGCAGTCTCTTGCCAAGACGTCATTTTTAATGAATGATCTTATCTCTGTTACTAATCTTGATCCCAAGCTTTTACCTGAAAGCTGGTTAGATAATAGCAGCAGCGCAGCACGTTCTCATTGAGTCAGCCCCTTCAAACGCTCATTTTATCAGCATCTCTCGACAGAAAGGTGGGCGTGTTGCTGCTTTATTTAAAGACTCATTCAGTGTGAGCAGTTACCAGGTGAAGATTTTGACACCTCTGAATATCTCTGACCTGTGTTGAAAGATGGTTCAAGAAGGCCTACTGTGATCAGGGACATAGGGGACACGTAGGGGATCAAAGGTACTGGTTCTCTTCAGGCCATGTCAATGTGAGTAGGACTAAGATCAGGCTGTTGACTCACACTTTGATTATTTTTAAAAGTAAAACTGACACCAACGCACCAGAAAAGGTCAGAACTATAGCTGGCAAGCAGAAACCACCAAGGAGAAACATCTCAGGAATCAGAAAAGAAAACGCAGGAAGGCTGAACTCAGGGTTTTTAATCTTGCCTATTTATTTATTATTTATATGTTTATTTTTTCTTTCTTATTTGTTACTTATTCTATTTTTAAGAGATGTGTCTTCACCTTGTGCCTAGAATTTTCATTGTATCATATACAACGACAATAAAAGGATTTCTATTCTTTTCAAAAGCAGAAAATCTTTGGGTTCGTTGTGGGATCTGTGTAGAGGCGTCTCTGAAATAAATCAGGCTTTTTTGTCTTTCTTTAACATCATCAACAGGAATATCAACAACTCTCATGTCCCCTGACTTTCCTCAGTCAAAATAATGAGTGTAATGAGTTTGTGTCTTTGTAGTGGTTTCACTGCTGATTTATTCAAGTGTTTCACCTGAACCATAACAGCCATAACACTAACCCCAACCCGAACCCAAACTCAGCCTGAAACCAAATGACATGCCTATAAGTGTGGGGTGTTTTTGTTCTCACAATGCAATATCAAAACCACGCGCGCACGCGCACGCGCACGCACTGGGCTTTTGCTTGGGGGAAGTTTTGAACGCCACACCATCATTCCTGGATGTGGCCACTTGGAGGCGCCCGGCTCATACTTTGTATGTGCGGGGAGAAGTGTAGGCTGGGAAAGAAAGTGGGCTTGGGAAAGAAATCTCTCCCCTGAACTGTTTACCCTGACGTCAGTTTGCAGAACTAGCTCTGCCCTGTCTCCCCTCAGTGTCTCCGAAACTCCACTCAGTGAAAACTGAGGGGATAGATGGGCTCGGCTCTACTTCTTGCGCGCCCGGAGCTCACGGAGTGAATGAAATGATCCCTGCTGCGCATTCAAAGTGGACTAAAACAGCTACACGATGAACACCTGCGCCTTTCTGTTGATTTTAACTGTTCAGATCTACGCCGATGGCATCGAGGGGCCAACAGGTAAGACGCATATTCGTCTCGGTGCCCCAAACGCAGTTGGGAAGTTTTTCTACGTGGATGAAAGTCCACTGAGAGCAAAAGCGGGGGGAGTCTGGTGAGGTGGGCAACTTTGTGCCCTCTTCCTCTTAACACGTTGCTGCGTTTATCTGCGGATTACTGCTGCTTTCCATGAATTACTAAGGAGACAGTGCTCACCTTCCCCTGGTAGAAAACAAAAAATAAATTCTTTAATAACTTTGTACACTGAAGTGTGGAGTTTTTATTCAGTGTCAGGCACCTACAGCAAATAATGTTGGTTATTCAGGAGGGATCTGCATCTGGCTGTTATGGGAAAGCTCCTATTTCCCAAAACAGCCCAATTCAACGCGCTGCTGCTGCTGCTGCTGCTGCTTTCTGTTATTGCTCAACACATTTAAAGACGCCAGGTGGAATGAAGTGTGTCTGACATTGTGATCCGAAGTTATAAATTTGTTCATTCAGATCCACATTTTTTTCCCCCCCTTTAAAACACAATGAGCGACAGTCCCTCCACCTTTAGGGAGTTCAATCACTATTTCTCAGCATGATACGTGCTGGGGTTGGCTTGCATTATTGTTGACTGAGTGACTCATTTAAAAGTTGGCATTTTAATTAGGTTTGAGGCATTTCAATGCTTATTCATTTGCTTTGCAACTAAATTGTTATAATAATATCTCAGACCTTCCACACACTGTGGGGAAGTAGGTCCCTTCTCAAGGCTGCTGGATCTTTCTCCTGACGTGATGGGCTTCCTTTGGTTTTCTTAGGTGGTTTATCTGTAAAAGACTTTTTATGCTGATAACTCGGCTCCAAATCTTCCAAGATAAGGAAAATTACACAGATTCAAATGGGTTGTAGAGAGAAAAGTCGTCTTTTCTGTTTTGTGAGCCAACAGGCTGGATTGCAACAAGGTGATAATGTGTTTTTCAGATGATGGGATTAAAATTATACAATTATACAGGTTGTTTCCTATGGTCCCTATGTCATTTTCACAGTAGCTCTATAGCGGGATAAGGGAATCTACCCACATGTGAAAATCAGCCACGTACCAGGGTGATGGGAAGAGAAGGAAAATAAATATCACTGATATGAATCAGACATGGACCATTATCAAAATCTGCTGTTATTCACCGAATGCTGTAAGTCATTTAGGAAATGTAACTGCAGTTCTTTGTATGAATGCTATGAATGACTTGGGTCCCTAGGAATCCATTTGCATACACATAAAAGTACTGTGAAATGTAAACTAAGGGTAACAGGGCAATAGTACTGACAATATTTACACTAGAGGCTGTGTCACGGTGCAGCGCGGCGTTTGGATGTTGAAAGAAAGCCAGATTGTGCTGAGGTCATGAGGAGAACTGACAGTGCTACTGTCTCATGAGAAATGGGGAAACCTACTAATGCTCAGTTTGACACTGGCTTGTATAATGCAGTGTGAGCGACAACAAAGAAGGAGAAACAACAAACCCATGCAGGCAGAAATGTGTATTGTCAAGAGCTGAATGGAGCAAATCATTAAAAGGAATGGGCTGAGACATGAAGAATTAAATCACACACAGGTAATTAAAAGAACTCAGTGGAACAGGGACGCTTCACTACACGGCTGTGTGTGAGCGTCTGTCAACAAAAATTTACATGGTGTTCGTTTTTTAGTTTGTTGACTGGAGTGCTGCAAGCCTCACCATCTGTGCTTTTTACCTTCCCGTTAGCTGCTAGTAGTTAATGCTGCCAGCTTCTGCTGCTTCTCATCTATGAGGCTGATCCTCTGTCCTGACTCCCTTCATGCTTCCCCCCCTGACTATAGGAGTGGAAATCACTGAGCAGAAATGCAGCCTTGACTCCCACAGTCTTCAGAGTGTCTCTTTTGATTAACACTTTATTGCTGTGATTTTTCAAGACCACACCTTAACCTTGAATGTTTAATGGTATTGAAGACTTTTCACTCCATCGGAGATTTCTTGTCTTTTTCACCTGATCTAATCCATATTTACCATAACTCTTTCATGCTTTTGCCGCGCTCGGCGCAGGCTGTCAGTTCAGGGGAAGTGAAATTATTAGAGGCTATGAAATATGGAGGCTCTCTGCCGCACTGGGCTGATTACAGTGAACTTGATAACAGGAGGAAAAATCCAAAATTCCCATCACATTTATTCAGACACAAAGAGGATATGAACATGAAAGTCCACTTTCTCACTGTGTGTTTAAAGCCCAATCTGACACTTTCACTCCTCTGTTGTCTCGTATGGGAATAGAATAGATGTTACCTTACCATCTGTCTCCTCTATTAGCAGCAAATGTTGTCAGCTGAGTGGTGTAATTATCCTGTGTCTCATGACTCATTTCCCAGTTTGATCTAACGTTAAGGCAGAACATCCTTTTTGCTCATTTCGGTGAATATCATAACATGTGGATCGAGATGAAAAGGACTGCGGAGGCCCAGACTGTCTGGTTAGAAGGAATGCATGGAATGAATAATACTTTATTGCTCGGAGTTTACACTGCCTGAAACGTTAGCAGCAACGCTGGGTAAGGTTATCAAGGACCACCCGCAGGGTGAAGCAGAACTGCGACAACAGTTTGATAATCAAGGCATTGTTATAGTCATTTTAACCAGACATGCCAAACATCTGCTGGTTTCACTTTCTTAAAAGCTTTTCTTTGTCTTATGTGACAGTAAACTCAGTGTTTCAGTGGTTTGGACCATTACTGAGACAAAATAAAACAAGATATCAACTTCGGATGTGGGAAATGACTGTATGAAGTGATTAATTGAGAATATACCTGGCAGTAATGAAAATAAGGCCTTAAAAGGGTTAAATACATTAGAAAGAAGCCCACATATAGTGTACAGGTTCATGTGTATGTGCAGGAAACACAATAGGAAAACAGATTAAACAGGATTTAAGGATGATTTTATTTAAAAAGCAAAAAAAACCAACATCTATTTGTTTAAATGACTGAACTTAATATTAAACCAGTTTCTTCAAAAGCAAAAGGATTGTTCTGACACTGTGTAGGTGTGATTATGGTGCCAGTTTAAATTGTTTATCTTTACAAAGAGTCATAATTGTTAAGTTCTTTACTTCACAGTGGCAACTCGTGTTCCGTTTTTATTTCATTAGCTCTGTTAACTGTTAACTGTGGTACACATCTAAGTGAATTTAAAGAAAACTCCGGGGATGCATTTGTGAAGTGTTGTACTGTTGTGAGTACAAATAAGCGTGACGTAGAAAATATTGCCTTGCACCACAGAGTTGCAGCAAACCCACAGGGTGGAAGTATTCCCTGCAGGAGTCAGGCTACCGTCTGTGGATCGAGGGAGAAGGGTAGTGGGGATTGGGCCTAAATCAGACTCCTGAAAAGACTGGTTGATTTCCATCTTTGTGGGATCACGGGCAGTAATTCAGAGAGCAGATGGAAAACTTTGCAACAAGGAGCCAGGGTACTGGAGGGGAAGAAAACAGAGGAGAGAATTTCAGAGAGAGTGAAGTCAGGGGTGACATAGAGATTTATTCAGATAGATTGTCAGGATGTTTTGTTTTTGACTGAGGTCACAGCAGGACTCATGTTGGGCTCTGTGCCTGCCATTATGCCTTCAGCACTCGTGTGTGTGTGTGTGTGTGTGTGAGATTAAACAGGGTGTGTATGAGAGGAGTCCTCTGCTCTGCAGGCTGTCTCTTCCCATTTCTGTCTCTGATCTATTGTAATGTGGGGCTGTGTGGAGGAGAGCCAGCTCCCAATTGGCTTACGCATCTCACAAGACTGGAAGATAAAATATGTCCATCTAGTTGTGTGTATGCAAAGAATTCTGCTAAATACCAACTGTCATGGTTGGTACTCTTCATCAGTGCAAGCATGTGGCTGTTGTGAACCGGTCTCATTTCATTTGAGCTGTGCCGAATGTGCAGAGCCTCCTAAACTGCAGCCCACAAACACCTCGTGATTGTCGAGCTCAACTACTCCACGCTAAGCACTTTCTTTTTTTTCCTGGTTTCACACTCAGTGAGTTGTGACCTACTCAGGTGAAGGATAGTTTGCACTCCTGGAAGGTCAAGTTCAGATTAGCAGCCATGTTTCTGAGGCAGAGCAGGTTGTTACCTCTGAGAACAGGGCGAAGCAAAAGTAGGATTGTTTCTGTTGTGCGACTGTGCATGTGCTCCCCGATATCAAGTCGCACTGACCCAGCCCAGAGCTCTGAAAAGGATCCACTTGGAGGGTAACCAGGCAGATTGGGGATAATTAAAAATGACACTAATTGTCCTGTCGAGGTTTCTTCTATTGTAAGTGTATTATTAAGGGGTCCGGTATCAGGGTGAGACCATAAGAGCAAGTGGTTAGAGTTAAAGACCATGAAGTATTAGGCAACGTGATACTTGCAAATTCAGCATGGCAACGGTTCACGAGTGCATGTTTCCATTAGCATTTAGGTGAAAAGGACTCAAGTCCAAAGATTCTCATTCCAGACAATGTGCTTTCATAACATGTATGGCTGAACATTTGGCATTTCATTCTTTATGCTGTTTTTGCCCAGGCTCTTGGATGCACAGGCCATTTGCTGCTTTAATTAGAAGCTTGCACTCTGTGTCTTATACTATGAATGTTTTATCACACTGAAGTGAATACAGTATATTAATACATATGCAAATGGTACTTGCATATGGTTCTTCTACATTTGTGTGTGTGTGTGTGTGCATGTGTTAATCAGCACTGTTGTTTACTAGCACCTCTTTCTGTAAGAGCAAAGGAAGGTCCCACAGTGCTGAGTGACTCAACCCTGACAGCAGTTGTCGCCACTATGAGCTCTTCCAGAGTACTGTGACACCTTGCAGCATCCAGAAAAGAGGTGCCAAGACTGAGAGATTTACAGTCAGTGGCCTGTCGTGGCCTGTGTCTTCATTTCCACTTTGCAGCAACAGCCAGAGTGAAGGCTTCTCAGCTCCCTTGGCCAGGTGTTATCAATGTGGTATTGATCTTTCAAACTCCAGCGAGTTCATTTTACTTAAATTTGATCAAAGTGGCATCCTGACCGTAGCCTTGCAAGTTTGATGTAAGAGTGGGAATTAGCCAGCCTGGCAGCCGGGACTTGCATTACGTAAGCGCATACAAGGAGTCTGGTCTGCAGCAGAGGAATGTCAGCAGGATCGTGTAGCGCAAAGGACAAAAACAAGTAGAAATCCTCTCAAACATGAAAGAGTCAACCTCATTTCCATAAGAAGGCTGCATATATTACATATAAGCTACAAAATATCCTATTGGTGCTCTGGTCAAAAATGACAGGGCTATTATACTCATTATCACTTAAAAGCATATGTTTTACTTGAATAATGGACATGGAAATTTATCATTGAGCACAGATGGGCCAGTGTTTATAGCCTGGATATGAAGAGACTAAGACTCCGTAGCTCAAGCAAACACGTAGATGTGTAATTATCCAACAAAGGAACGAGCAGGGCTGTGAGTTCCTAGTGTTTTCTTCTCTGAGGTAGCGAGATCTCAGAAAGTGGGTCTGCAAGACTGATGCTGCGAGTGCTGCTCCTTATCGCCTACCCAGAGGAAAGAAAGCCTCCTGAGCAGTTTATATTTAGCCCACTGGCCATATTTCAGTTCTTTACCTTTCTGTCTGTGTCAACAAATTTGCAGCCAGCTTCTTCAGGCCCTCTGTTGTTGTGTGTGTGGAGTGTAACAAATGCTCAGGTCACTGGAGTCAAGGGTTCAGAGTTTAGGCCAGGATTGCGGTGCTGTTGACTGATCTGTTGTTGAGCCATCACTATAGTTCTCTGCATATGAAACCCCCAGTGAAATCCGCAACGCAGACTCTCCTCTAAAAGCCAGAACAGCCTTTTCAGGTTCACCTTTCTGCCTGCTGGTGTAATGGATGCAGGCTTTAGGTGTCTTTGTGCCATGATGGTTGATCTCTATTGGGAAAGTGGTATTTCTGGCTTGACCAGTCCCTTTAGGGGAAAAATATCCACCCAGACACCCGTCAATGAACCCTAATGTCTCTCACACTTATTAGACTGACACTCTTTGACATAAACTCTATTAGGACAGTGGAAATTGAAGAGCATTAAAGTGTAACAGAGCACGGATAATGTCTAGTCTGTTGAATTAAAAGAGCACAGTATCTGAGGCCTCGACAGCATGAAATCTAACTAAAACTGAGCTGTATCTGCTCAATTATAGCATAAAGCATAGAGCTTCCATTGTACGTCCCTGTTTGCTGTTGAAGTGAAGGCATTTTGTCTGTTTTCATGCAGCACAGTCTCGTGGCACCACAGTGACACTCAGCTGTGACAGCTGCTGTTGCTGGTGGGTTATGGGTAGGTCATGGCAGCTGTGGTAGCACAGGTGCCAGCTGGCAGTAAATCAGTCAACGGACTGATTTCAGACCTGTTGAGCTCATGTAACATGTATGAAATGCTTGATCATATTAACAAGAATAATTTAATTGGGTTTTAGGAGTTAACTTGAAATGTTGCACTTCCATGAAATCTTTAGATGAGGTGAAAACCTCAGACACGTGGACAGGAGTTGCACGGTTTCCATCACAGGGGCATGGACGTTACATTCAGTTTCATCACCATTGCATGCTGGGAAAAGTCCACACTAGTCTGGGTTTCTAATTTTTGTTTTTATTGTGTAATGCGTGCGATTATTTTGTATCAACTCCCTATTTAAGTAGAGACAGTGAATATGCAGAGTATGAAAGTGTGATGTTAGCAGCACGCTGGTTTCTCACTGGTTTGCCTAAAAAGCTTTTGTCAAGTGATGTCAGTAAAGAGAGTTCGGGAGCTCAGCTGGATGCTTTGTTCACATTCAGGTGTTGAAGTGAGTCAGAACAAAAGCAGAGCTTATTGATTTCTCAAACACAGCCTGTCACAGTCAGCTTATTGTCTTCTTCCTCTTGAAACTCTCCTTTCGATCCTGTATGACCTCCCGTCGCAATCCTGCTCACTTTGTTGCTCAGGGGATAGCAAGTACCTGTTTCATAAAAAAGTTAAAAAAACAAAACAAAACATCCCTTTCCCTCTTCACTTTGTATTGTTCGACATTTCAGGAGTAAACCTTGAATTGCTTGTCCTTTTAAGCCACTTCCAGTGTTACAATGAGCAGTGTGCATGATGATTCATGTCACTCATTAACAGCTTATTCATTGAAAACAGCATCTATTATTCATTTCTTTTGCAAAGGTGCCGTAATTGTCTGAGAGAAAAGATATGAAGCTCTATTTGCTGCCCAGTGTATTTAAACAGTGTGTGAGTTAGTTTTACAGTCTAAATAAAGAGAGAGCTCCTGACCAAAAGAATATGTGTCCTTCAGCTTCCCATCACGGCATTATCTTTGTGTCCTACGGAAACTGGTATAATACAATTTCTTGTAGGTTCAGCACTTGCAGTTTTATCTTTGGGGCTGCTTGCCAGGGAGGATGGTCTTGACAAACCTTCCCTCAGGACATGCCAGCCTTCAACAGCCCTCCAGGGTCCTCCTGGGCTGGTGATTGCTGAGCTGCCTGGCATTCCTGGGAGACAGCTCGTCAAACATTTGGAAGGACCTTTGTTTGTTGCTGCGCCGGTCACCTGACTGAATACAGCAGTTATTCTATACACATGACATATGTATTTCGACTTGACATGTCCAAACCAATACGGTTACATTTAAATATGCTGTTTTGGAGTTGCCATTCATGCTGAACTGGCACTGAAACCTGACCTTTCTCCACACACTTTCCATGGGCGATTCTTAGAGCTGACGTGGTCATGAGAGATTCAGAGAAATGCTGACACCACTGTTGTAATGTGATCTACTGTAAATCTGTTGGCTCAAGGGGCCTGCAGATGCCAAGCGGAGGAGATTTCAGCGCTTCTCTGTTGTTTTGGGGATTTTCATTTGAATGGCACACTTATAAAGGAAGGCTAATGTGGATGGAACGCTTTCATGCCATTTCAAAAGCGAGGACCTACAGCAGCCAAAGGCAGTGCTTCACATAAGTGCAAAGCCAGAAATATGCAAGAATGTCTGGGGAGCCCACGGGGTGTCTTTAACAAAAAGCTTAATTTAAAAACCACAAACAGAAGATTATAATTATTTCTTAGCCATTCTCTCTATGTGTAATTGTGTGGGTGTCTGTATGCACATTGGTAAGTGCCCCTGGTGTGTGTTTTGTATAAGTAGACAGGCCAGATTGGTGATTGTTCCCACCTGATTATATGTAAATATTTGCTGAACTCCTTTGGCCATTTTGAACTTCCATAAATCACAGCCATGTGGATTATTATGGAGCTTTTGTTTGCTTTTTTTTGTGTAAAAATGTTAATGAAAAAATTAGCATAGTGTACTTAGGACATATTCCTGAGATGATAAATACATTTCTCTGCAAAGAGCAAAAAACTCCAGGCTTTGCTATAGAGCCATTGTGCGTTTAGAGAGTGGTTGGACACGGAGTGTGTCAGAGACCCCAGAGCAGGTGGGCCCTGGCCTTTGTCTGTCCGGACAGCCAGGGTAATTAAGAATCAGCTTAGGCTGGGATTATGGCTGGAAGTAGGCTGATCACAGGGGACAGGAGAAAAGGTATTAGGAAAATGGTGGGTAATATGGGTATTACTCTGCTTAGCCGTGGTATCATGTGACAAGAAGACAACTGACAATGGAGCCGTGTTGATGCTGAGATCCTTGCTCTGTGCTAATAGGCTTTAGTGCAGATAGCTTTGTTTATCCACAGTGTGCAGCACTCCACCTTCCTGGTTTATCTCCCTTCCTCACACATTCAAACGTTTTATAATTTGTCTTAGCCTAATTAGAACATTTTTGCTGTACGTCTCCCTGAGGTATTCCACCAATGTACAGACGTATTCGCCTTACACCAGCACCTTTGAAACGAAACATGCGTGATTGTTCATCGCTCATGAATGCACACACACGCATACATGCTCTCGCTGTTGAAGAGATATTTTGGTGGATTGTAATTAATGTTCTCATTAACTGAGTGAACGAGCTGTAAGGCAGAACTAAAAGCCCGATACCCTTGGGCCCTCGCCCTCCTCTGCTTTGGGAAACATGTTCGTTTCAGTTAAAATGGATAGTCTGTATTTGCAGAGTAGTAAGAGAGCTACTTCCTTGTTAGTTCAGCCTTTTTGTTGTGATCTGCGTGCAGAGGTAACCTGATGCTCGTAGCCTCTGCACCACCTCCATAAGTGAAGCCATTTGTTGCCCTTTAGAAAGAATATGGAACCAAGCCAGCATGAATAATAACACTGTAGGAAAAGGGTTTATCTAAACACAGAAAGGCTGCATCACATGACCCAGCTAAATCACCGCATTACTCTTACTTACAATAAACCTAATCAGCTCTTTATGCATTAGAAAACATTCCTGCAGGTGGATAGTTGGCAGAATTACCAGTGCACGATGTGCCACAGCCCTGCTTTGTTTTGACCTTATTGAGAGGGAGCAGGGAATTGTTTTCCACAGTCTTTAAGAACTAATCCCATCACAGGGACTGCACAGCATGGAAGGCTAACCCAGTCACATCTGAGGTGCTGCTGGCAGAACAAGAGGCAGACAGGAATGTGTTTGTCTGGCTAACTTGGCTTTATTCACTCCTGACTGGAAAAGCCAGGGAGGAAAACCCCTCCCAGACAATTTGACTTCTTAATTCCGCTTTCTGAGCCTGAAGAAGGAGCGAATGTCTGAATCTGCGAGCCCCTATGTGTCAGTGAAAGCTTTTCGATTGGGATTCAGTGGTGGTTTGGGAGATGCAGTAGTGGCTCAGACCGTCATTATGGCAGATGAATTAACTAGGTTTTACCTCTCAGAGGAGGGTTCCTCACTTCACTGGCTGTCTGCCGGCTTGGTTGGGCACATGTGCTCCTGGGGGAGAGGGCCTATTCAGTGCTGAGGCTACGAAACGGAGGATTTAACCCAGTCCAGTGAGTCCCTGTGGCACCGTAAACTCCTGCTGAAGGATTGAAGATTGGTTTGTCTAGCTGTCCTTTTCCACAGACATTGGGAAGAAAGAATCTTTCTTGCCACAAATGCCTGTGTCTGTACCCGTGGTTAATATGTTCTGGTTGAAAATAATAATGAGAAAAGGGTGTGTGACAGATGAGCTTGGGTAGTGGGTGGATGGGAGTGGTAAAAGTATTGAGTGCTCAGGTACTGTATATTGTATAAGTCACTCTTTGTAAACCTCTTTAACTAATAGATTATCAATGCAAAATTAATTATTTTCTAATTAATTTGAGATATTAACCAATAATACCTAAAACTTTTGCAACGCCAGGTTGTTGCAGATCCCTCTGGCTAGTCATTGTGTCTGCTGTTACAGATCTCATTAAGTCATTATTAAAGAGAACTGAATGAAGTCATTAATAGATGGACTTACAGCTCTTCTCTAGAAGGTCAAGGGTCAAACGGTTAGAGGGATTTTCCTGATGAATTAAGGAGCTAAAAAGACAAAGCAAATAAACTGCTAGAAAAGGATAAATACCAGCCAGTGAAATATTTTGCAGCCTGACAGCTCAAAGGTTACTGGTATCTTAAAACTGATCAATAAAATATAATTGAATAATTTAGGGTCTGTAAATGAAGTCTGTACTTCATTAGAAACGTGTAAAGTGTCAGATGTGTAGAAAGGTGTATCGATGTGTGAGGTGAAATGAAGGGGTGCCCATGTCCTAAAAACAAACTCACAGAGGCAGTTAAGGTACTTTAAAACAATTAGTGTCTAATTGCAGCAATTTTGTCAAACATTAAGGTAATTATCCTACTGGAATCGTCACTTTCTCTAGTATTAAAGTAAAGCATCCAGTGCGTCAGACTTTAAAAATAGCTTCTCCTGAAATGTTTTCACAGGCATAGTGTCTAAACATGGAGCTAAAGCAGCACCTAAGGGTGCACCAGGGCTAATGACTTCCAAAAATGTCCAGCGCTAGATTGTGCATGACGTTTTAGGGATTGCAGCTCAGCACTTGATGCTTTGGCTTCACAATAATCAGTCACCTTGTTCGTTCTTCTGAAAGACTTTTATTGTGAAACGGCTGCAGAAAGTGTGGACTGAATTACTGGAAGACGACCATGGAAGCAGCTGCTTCCTCACAGCTGTTGTCTCCTGCTGTCATTCTCCACTTTAGCCATTGTTCAGCATCTGTATTCAGCTTTTCTAGCTTTTCTAAAACGTAATATCTGTTGATACTTTCATGTGGTGTCTCACATGTTCATTTTTACAAATAGCAATGGCACAGGCTAACAGTTCCCCATGTTGAGCTGGCACAAACTGGACGTGCAGTAAAACTAGATTTCAAATCCTTCACACACATCCCTGTGTCAAGGTGCTGTTCTCTTCCTGATTTCTCTGTTTTTGTTGCCCCATCGTTCCCCCGCGTGTATCACCACTCTCTGTATTTCCTCTCTATCTTTGTCCTTGTCCTTTCAGCCTTGGGGCTTCTCGGGGATACAGTATGCTCAGTGTTTCTGGGAAGGGTTCAGTATTCTAGACAGGATGAGCGTGAGCTCAAAGCAGACGTGGCTTTGAGTATGTGTGTCTGCTCGCCTCCCCAGGCACTTATTAAGCTGATGTGTGAAGGTGTGTGTGTGTGTGTGTGTGTGTGTGTGTGTGTGTGTGTGTGTGTGTGTGTGTTTCCAGGGGCTGTGAAGGGAAAACATGCGTGCATGCGGAGGATAAAAGGCCTCAGACAGAGACATAATTTCCCAGCCTGGGGCGATGGGAGAAGGTAACTTCATTAGCCAGTTCCTGCTATACAGATTAACTTGATTATACTAACCAAGTCTCGGTGGCGACAGTGGTGCAGAGTACAAATGTCACACCTGGAATGAAAATCTGTGCATTGTCTTTTGATTTTTGTAAATGGTGTGTGTAATGGTGTGTGTGTGTGTGTGTGTGTGTGTGTGTGTGTGTTGTGGTGGTGTTGGGGGGGCAGGAGAGGGGGTTTGTAATAAAAGGAGGGAAACGGGGAGGGTCAGTTGGCACACCTGGGACATCTGGCTGCTCTGTAATTTACAAAAGTGACTCATCTACAAACTCCTTGCTGTAATCTGGTTGACGGAAGTCACATAAGTGCACACACATGCACACACATGCACACACATGCACACACATGCACACACACATGCACACACATGCACACACATGCACACACATATTTTCCCTAAGACTTTCAGGAGCACATTACCTTTGTTGCCCCTCATTTTCTTTGTTTTAACATCCCCTGTCATTTTCTCCCACTGAGATTGTACCTACAATGTCTGTTAACATATTTTTTACATGTAATGCATAGTCACACACTTGCCCTTTCATTACTCAGAGGGCAAATAACATTAACCTCTTTTATCCTGAATTGATCCACAGCACCTCTGGACTTTATTCTCCACATTAGGCGATGAGATTGGTGTGGGTCTACAGATAAGTTAGAGCTCAGCGTGCCCCTGAGGTGCGCCCTGGGTAATAACACTAGATAATTAAGATAAGTTTCGTATAAGTGCGTCAAAACAGTCACTTCATAACCATTTTTGCAGTCATTTTCATTTTATCCTCTGAGACTTTATTGAGCAGAAAATAGAGGAATTTTGTTTCCCTGGCCTGTTAGATTAGAACTGTCCAAACCTTCCACATGAAGCTGCGTGCTTCAGATTAAACTATTTAAATCTCTTGAGGGAGTTGTCGTGAAGGCCACTTTCACGAATAGCCTCGCTTCTTGTCCCGTAATGCATGGTAATAGCTTTGTGTCTGCACTTACCCGTTGAAACAGAACATTTTTTTTTTCCCCTTTGTCAGTGTGTGGGTATTCTGTATTCGGCACACACGCTGCTTTAATATAACATTCATAAGCAAGGCTTTAGTGCCAGTTCAGACTAAAAAGTATTCCTTAGCCCCCTGTCAGACTCCCAGTGAGACTATTTGTTTTTTTGACCTACAAACACTTCAGAAAAAAAGACACACACACACACACACAAAACACACACATGCTCAGGCTTGTCAGTTTCCCGGTCATGTATCCTGGACAAGTGCGAGGGGGAGGGTGTGTGTGTGTGTGTGCGTGTGCAGGTGAAGCTGATGAAATGCAGACACATGAAGATGAGAGGAGGGAATGAGAGATAAATACGCAACATCTCACATGTGCTGTTGTTGCCAGTCTCAAGCTGACAGGCCAGATTCAGCAGGATTCTGCCAAGCTGCCTCTTTGATAAAATGTTTTCAGGAAATGAGGAAAATTGAGGTGACTGCAACCTCTGGCTTTAAAAAGACAAAATGCGACATTCATGATGATGAAGTTGCCCTGGATATGTTTTCTGGAAGAGTCTTTTGGGGGTAATTTTTCTTTCCTGGGTCACTGCTCAGCAAAGATAACAGCAAAAGATTTTGTTGCTACGGGGAAAATGAGCCCATGACTATATTTACAAGTACAGATTATAATTTCAGAGAAATTACTACCCTCAAATTCCCAGAGTCACCTCCATTATCAAGGCTCTGTGTGTGGCACAGAGGTTTACCGGGGAGCCACCAGGCACCAGCAAACCCAGACAATGACAGTCACTCAGGTAGATCATTAGCGGTTATATCAACATGAAAGCTAATAACACTCCATGCTATGTTATTATCTCAGCAGCCACATTGTTTTGGCCTCTAGCAGTATGCAGGGCGGAGAGCTTCCTGTCGCAGGACCTGTTTTCCGTGCCACCTTTTGAGGGCTGAGGATAGACGGCCTGTGTGGGGAAATACTGCCCTCTCTCCACAGCCTTTGATAAAATCATCCCCATCATGAAAAATAGCTGCTCTCCTGCTGGAAATCAAACTAGGAATGGTCATGTGATCAGGCTTTTTCTACTGCCACCGAATAACAAAGAGCAAGGAGACACAGAGGTTTCTGCAGCGGCCTGGACAAATGGCTTTTCATTTGGCTTGTTGCTGGACTGTGGGCTGTGCCTGTGGTAGACGTATGTGATGTTACTGTTGGGTGATGTGATGATAGACTGTGAGACAATATACGAAGTATTTTATTAATACGAAGTAGTTTATTAATAGTTTATTAATGAAACTAATATTTCATTTTGTGGCTGGTCACTTGACATAAAACTAATGAGCAGTTTTGAAAATAGATTCATTATTGAAGTCATTTATTATTATTATTTAGCAAAATATTTCCTGGTTATGTTTTGTCAAATGTCAGAATGGACTGTTTGTTTTTTTTTGTTGGACCAACATTAGCACCAACCAGTCCCACGTCACTACGTCCACAGTCACAGTTCAAGATAGCACTTTATCCCTTATACAAACACAGTCACTCTCTATAAAACACATACAAGATGATGCAAAATTTAAAAAACACCATAAAAGCTGATGAAATGTTCATGATCCTGTTCACCATGAAAATCAAAATAATCATATAAGGTGAGGCGTCGTATTTATTTTACTTCATTAGACCAAAACAGACATCCCACCTGGTTATTTTGTCCTCTGGCTTCTCATTTAAAATAATATGTACACTGACAAACAGTTATACCCACATCATGCACTGTTATGTTGTATGCATTATACCATATAGAGGTACATCCCAACCAGGGCTGCAACTAATGGGGATTTTCATTGTCGAATCATCTGTGGATTATTTTCTTCATTAATCAATTAATTGGAGTCTGAAACATTTATTGTGAAAAACGTCCTTCGTAGTTCAGAGTGAACAGTTTAACAGTCATATATCGGGCTTGAAAAATGACTGAAACGATTCATTATCAAAATAGATGTGAATTTTCTTTTAGCTCTGATCATCACACACCTACGCCGTCCACAGATAGGTATTCTCCTTGTGTTCTCTCAGTCTCTCCACAAATATTTAGACGCAGTAGTTTCAAAGAGAGCCATTATCTCAGCGATGCTGTAGCACACATCATTTGTGCTCTAGTAGAGTGCTGTGTTAGGATTAGTATGAAGATATTGTTGGGAGGATTCCCAGTAGCACTGTGCATTTTCCACTCAGCCTCATGGTTTCTTTTAATTTCTGCACTTGCTGTGGCGAACTGAGCAAAAAGTCATTGTTACCTTGAGGAGCCACGAGCACAGGGGGGTTAGAAGAGGTGCTGATACTATTGGGACTCCTCAGTCTTTGGCTTCGTTTTCATGCAGTGCTCCTTTCACATCTCAATCGACCCGGTCCATTCATTTGACACCATTCCACCCCCCACACACCCTCAGGCTACGTGTTCACAGGGGGCCCTTATTTACATGGCCGTCTCTTTTTCTTTCCCCAGGTTTTTTCAGATGGGCTGTGGCATGTTCTTGGCAGCAGTGAGAACCCTGCATGTCTTTAGCACCCACGGCACAGCGAGCTAGGAGTTGAAAATATTTTATTTTCCTCAGGAAAACAGAGCCACGCTTCAGACGGGTTTTCTGGAGTCTCACAGCAATTGCCACAGCCAACGCTTTTTATATGCATGTGTTTGGTGCTGCTGGAGCTGAAAAAGAGGTGCTCGGTGGGCACAAGCCTATCTTCCAGGTTCCTTTCTTGTCTCGCTCTGCCTCTCCTGCAGTTTTTTCTTTCCTGCCTTCACTTCTTATTTCTCATCCCTCTTCTCTGTTTTTTTTTTTCACTTTTGCTGATGTTCCCTCAAGGAAGGGGTGAGACCCTTTCCTTTTATATTTCCAGTACCACCACCAATGTGGGATCTCACGCCGTCCTGCACGAAGCCTCAAATCAACACCAGCAGCAAGACTGGGCAGAGCTGGTGTCGTTTTGCAGCGAGAGACGGATGTGCTGTAGAGCCAGATGTGTTGTGCTTCACTGAACTTTGTTCGTGTCTGAGCGTGTGTGACTGTGATTTGTGGGGAGAAGAAATGGATGTAGAGAAAAAGAGAGGCAGGGGAACCAGCTTGGCTTTTGTTAAGTTTACATAATTAATGTTTTGTTAAACAGAACTGTGTCTATACACAGTATCAGCTCCGATCACAATTACAATTATTGTCAACAGGATGAAAACGCTGCACAATGGACTAAACCGCACATACATACAGATTGTGTTTGAAGGTAATTCAATTCCAAACAACGAGAAGCTGGAAACACTCATTACTCTTTCTTAGATCTATTCTGAGAGTTTTGAATTCTTGCATGAATTGATTGTCAAGATGTAAAGATACGTCGTGATTACACCGAATAATCAGTCTGTTGTGTTCCTGTTGTTTTTTTAACCTTCGCGTCTCCTTCCTCTCCACTTGCTGTGTGTTAAAACTGCTTGCTAAAGGGATTTATGGACAGATTTGACAAGACTTAACTTGATCATAAACTTTTGGGACAGTATAAATGAAATCAGTGTTTGTATGTGTGCCTTCCCCTGAGTGGGAATACACTTTGTCATTGAGAGGCAGACTGGCTCCAGAGGAACCTCTGTGATTAGCCTCTCGCCCCCAGGGCCGTATAGCTTTTCAGGACCTGCTCTGTCAGCACCAAACAGGACGTTTATCACACAATCCACCTCAATCCTGCAACCCCACAGTGCAGGGAACCAAGCTCATATCTTTATATATGTATTTTATGCAAACACAGAACAACAAACACATACATACTGATAATGAGTCTGTGCAGGTGTGGATAAAAATAATGAAGAGACATAGACAACAGTCCCACTGTGGATATTTTCATCTACACTAACCATATAAACACACACACACACACACACACACACACACACACACACACACACACACACACACACTCTTTTCCATAATGATGAGCAGTATGGGGGATGTATCAAAGGATCTCCAAGCTGATTTTCATATTCACACACAGACATATACAGCACAGCACATATATGAGGTCTAACAAGCTAGAGATCCTAACTAATAAATCCCCAAGGGCGTCGAAGAAAACCACAGGTTTCACAGGTTTCGGATCAGCTCCTGAACGTTGTGTACTTTATGGTACAGCAGTTTTATTTTTAATGTGTATAAATGAATATATTTACAGATGCTGAAACGAAACAGTGTCATCTCAACTCTGCATTAATTGATTTTAAGAAATGCTAAAAGCTGTAAAGAGAAAATTGACAACAAAAGTGTTGGCAGGCAATTGCTTATTGACACATGGAGTGACATTAGCTTCTTTTTTCGTGTTTCTGGGCACCAGTATAAGACCAATTATCACTATTTAGCTCTTTTTTGATCTCCGCCAACTCCCGAGGGAATTATCTGGTTCTTTGGCTGCTACATGTGGTTGGTGCTTTGTAAGAAGCACCAAATGAAGGAAGTTTGTGGGAGGTATTGTCAGTTTTTAGCACTTGTTTGCTGAAAACAGTTTTCTGCTGTGACAGTAAAAATGGATCAGAACAGTAAAGCTGCGGGTCATAAAACCAAAACTGTGAGTTGAAAGATCTTTAAAAGCAGCAGTCAGAGTTAGTGAGTAGTTAGTAAACTGTGTCTGCTGAATGTGGAAATATGAAACTAGTTGTTTCAACCTTAAGGGTCGAGCTACATCAGTGGTTTGGTTCATCAGCCTAAAAGGCGCCGCGCTTTCTTTGTCACTCTTCTAACAGCTAATAAAATTGAAAGGAGTGTTTCCTAAGCAGCGTTGTCAATTAATTTCACTACCCAGTGTTTGCTTATTTCTCTTTCAGGACATTTCAATACACATTTCAGGCAGTGATGCAGGAAATATTTTTTTTAAGGGAAAGGAATTAATTAATTATTAATTAATTAACGGTGAATGACAAGCTGTACTTTTCCTGCTTAATTAGACCCAAGACAGGATTATGTATACATAGATGCACACACTGCAGTCTGACTCACTGGACTCTGTGGCATGTGACTATAATTCAGGCTCAGTGCTCCATAAGTCATATCCATAATGCATGGCATGCAGCTGCACAGTGGTAGTTAATATTACTGAATGACTTTAATGAATAACTGCAGATGAAATGGATTTAATGTGGTCCTGACTTATTGTCTCTATAAAGTAATATACAGGGTAGTGCACTTTACAGTTCTGTTTAGAGCCAACACATTAATAATCTGAGGGGATTTTGCCATTTTGTCTTCATTATCTATAAGTTATTTAAGTGTATGTTTAGAAACCACAGTACCACTTACCATTAAATCACCGTAATGTGAATGTATTAAGTATTAGCATCTGTCTTTTTTCTGTGCACAGCTAAAATGATGAATCATTTAGTGAATTATCAGGAAATTAATTGGCAACTAGGTTAATAATTGTTTATTGTCATGATAATAATACAAATATTAGTTGGGTCCAGCTTCTCAGATGTGAAGATTTGAGGGATTTTATTTAATCCATCCATTATCTATACACTATCTAGGCTTATGGGGATCTGCTGGAGCCTGTGTTTTCTGTAATCTTATAATAAATTAAATATCTTTGGCTTGTTAGGACTGCACACTGCACTTGCTCACTAAATGTTAAATGTTCGGACACGTTTTACCATTGAATTGTTTGGGGAAGTGTCCAAAGTGGTCCAAGGTGATGTGTAAAAAGATTGGTGAAGTCAAAAAACTGCAGGCATGAGAGGAGGTGGAGCTTTGGCATCAGACACCAGTCATCCAAAATACACAGGTTTTTATATAGTCAAAAAATGTTAAAAGCAAATTTAAAAATAACCAAATAAGGAAAAATTAATTGATGTGTACGTTGGATTTTTAGTTTGTCACATCCAGCCACCAGTCGATGGCTTCACTTCTCTAGGATCTTTCACATCGTCCCAACTGACACTGAAATTAGCTGTTGTGACAACAGATTTTCCATTTTAAAATAAACCAGATTGCCTTTGGTTATTAGGAATGTTCCTCAAATACATCTCTAAGATCTCTCCATACAGCGTGTAAGCTGAATAGATGTAATGACTGCTCCACTAATCAATCTGTCGCACTGCTGAGCATCAGTTACGTCCTTCTCGTCTTTTAGCTGGAGGGTCCAAACAGAATTTCATGATTGATACTTTAACCCACTGTGCTCGATCTCTCGTGTCTCAGCTCTCAGATACTGTGTGTTTCCATGACGGCTTGTGTGAAGCCAATAACACATTTGTTAGAAGCAGGCCGAGCCCCCCCACAAGACGGACCACTCTGAGTTCATCATTGGCTTATTAGACATACGTTTGTCTTCTACCGACCTGTTGGGTCTGCTGCATGATCCACAATGCTCTCTCTCTCTCTCTCTCTCTCTCTCCACTCTCCTAATTTTTTTTTTACCTCCTCCCGTACTACTGGCAGTTTGCTGCTCATACATGAAAGACGTACGGCGACTGACAGCAAATTTGTCTCACTGAGGTTTTTGGCTGTAATTGTGCCTGGAGATATGATGACCCAGTTTGAGGCAATGAAGTGACAACTGACTGAGTTTGAACTGTGAGTCAGTTTTATTGGAAGCAGCAAAGAAATATGCAAATGGAACAAAATCTAACATTTAGAGAGAATCTGGATCTCTTTGACATCTAATGACTTGATTTTAGTTGCAAATAAATGTAAGAAGCTGCTGCCCAATAATCATTTCCCTTCAGTTCCAGTTAGAATTTGGTCCGAGTCCCTCCCACATGTAAATCTGCTGCTTGTCCCTGCCTCCAGTTGGTCGTCAGTCTCTTCTCTCTAGGTGAGTTATGTTTTATCTGTTTATTCTCCTGTGACTGACGTTTTTCAGAAGATCCAGTCTTGCCAGAAAGGGATCACCCTTGATACATTTTTCTTTAATGCTTAGAAAACTGGCAAAAATCCTGCAGCATTATCAGAATATATTAAAAATAAAAACAAACACCCAGAGTTAATGAAACTGTTTTTTTTTTGTTCTTTGTTTTTTGGCTGTGTTTTCAGAAGTGATGTGTCCATTAATTGCCAAATTGGCAGACTGTTATCTTCTTAAATGGTTGCTCACAAGACAGTCTGCTTAAATGGAGCTCATTTAAGTTGAACAACAAAACAAACTTAATGTGGGGCAAAAACATCACAAATATTCTTTAAACGTGGCAGTTATTTGTTCACAGTCAAAGGCACGACTAAATCGCTGTTCATTTCTGAAGTAATTTCTCCAGGGCTTTGTAATTTTTATCACTATTTCTAAAATTACAGACAAGAAAAGAACGGCGAAGCTCTTCAGTACTAATTGGCACCAGCAAAAGCTCCGTCTTAAATGTGCAGTTAGCAGTGTGGGCCTGTGATGGGCTCAGGTCTCAGGTGAATGACGGCTGTGAGTCTTTGTTGTTAAATGAGACACTCATGACATGGATTACCTGCTGACAATCAGTGGCAGGCAGGGCAGCAGTCGGAGTTAGTGGCACTTTCAAGGCCTCATTCCACCCGGCTGTCTTCTTCATTGCCCTGCTGGGCCTGTAAATAATGCTAATCATCAGGGATAATGAGTAGGAAGGAGAAGGAAGCAAAATACAAGCTAATCAAGAGTGGAAAGTGACAAATGGGTATATAAATATACATAAATTTGCACTTGTGAAAGATTCTGTCTAACTTTGTGTACAATGACTGCCAGGTTCCTGTGTTTACAGTGAGCTCAAACTGCAACAGGCACCATGGTAGCTGTTATTTATGCTCAGACTTCAGCCGTGATAGAAAAGGCTCCCCATTCTTTGATTTACCACCGTGTATCAATCAATCAATCAATCAACCACGTGTGGGTGTGTGTGTGTGTGTGTGTGTGAGCTTGCCTCAGACTGCTGTGCGCTGTCGTTTTACAGCACTCACATCATTAGAGTTCATACAGAGACATGTCACATGTGCCAAAAGTGGAGTAGCTGCTTTATTGCTCTGTCTGCAGATATATCTTGAAGACATCTCAGTTCGCTACTTTAAGCTGACAGGAAGCAAAAAAACTTTTAGCTTGTGATTGGATGTTAAATGAGACATGACTATTCCTTGTGATTGGAAAAAATGACTTCCCTCTTCATGTTCATGGGGTCGGATTTTCTCTCATAAAGATATTACAGTCACTGATTTAAGTACCTTGTTATTCTCTTCTATTTGTAGACACGGAGGAGTCGCTTGCACCGGCAAGAGCAAAGGTGGAAGCGAAAGTAAAGTTAAATAGGTCAAGGGAAAATAAGTCTTTTACACTTATAAATAGGTGTAATATATTTAAATGCAGACAACTCCACATTCAGGCTAACAACCTTCGGTGCAGAGGGGAGCATTTCCAAGACAAAATTAATTGGATCAAGTATCCTGTTCCAACAAGTCGCAGACTTTGCATGTTAAACACCTTGATTTGCATTTTGTATCTCTTCTTTAAAAAAACAGCCAGTAATTTGTGGGAGTATTGTAAAAGCAGTAGATCTGAATGATGAATATGTTAAAAAGGCGAAGCCGTGTTGGATTGTTTTGTCTCATTTTATCAAAGCGTCAAGCTTTTCTCCTTCACATTTTTGCTTCCATGTGTTTGGACACCGTTGCGACCGCTGTGCTGATGGGCACGCCGGTGCTCAGCCATGACTGACAAACATCCCCTCTCTGGTCCCTGAAGGAATCCGGTTTGGTTCAGAATAGCAATACCCAAGGTTGTATTTCCTCTGCATTTGAATACAGTAACGTGTGGCTCTTTCTGATCTCGATTTTGAAACAGGGGCTGTTTTTTTTTTTTGTTTTGTTTTTTTTTATTTTTTAACATTGATGTGAAGTGAAGTTTTGGACAAGCTATTTATTGGATGAACTAAAGATCAGGAGTGTTGCTAAAGGACTGTTTTTTTTTTTTTTTTACAGATTAACTCTCAGCAAGCACATCAAACATTAAAGTGAGTAACCTTCCAGAAGAGAAAGCTTCAAACCAGTGACCAAACTGATTACCCTTGCTTTCACCTTGTCATCCGATAGCTCTGAGAAGAACAGAGAGAGGGAGAGGGGAGGAGAGAAGGCAGAAGCCAGTAATCTCTGATGAAAGACTGATACTTTTTATGCAGATGAGATGCAGAATATTTTTAACCATGCAAACTCTGGTGGATAACAAATTGTTTGTTTTGGGGCTTTGACAGTTTGTTTGAATATGTAAATTTTACACAGGGAATAGGGAGAAAGGCTGTGAGGGAGGGCAGGCAGAGATAACGCCGCTCATTTGCAATCAAGTCTTCAGATTAGATGATTGTTTGTAACAGAGCAATGGGCTGAGTTTATGGCACTTAGCCTTTTAATAACCTCTTAAAATCCCCTTTAGTAGCTTTCATTTTTGGAAAAATAACCCCATTGCATGCTATTGACAGCGTCACATATGTTCCATTTAAGATTATTGCAACTCTTAATCAAAGCAAACGTATATGGATTTTAATGAATGAAATATTAAAACCCATGACTCCTATCATTTTTATGAATGCACCATCAAAGGAAATATTCTAGTTGTCTTCTGCTTCATTTCACACACTCTTCCCCAATTTTTAGCCTGCAACGTTTTGTATCTTTGGATCTCCCACCATCCTCAGACTTACTGGTGGAGCGCTGGTGTTGTTCTGGTGAAGAGGGAGCCGGACCCTGAAGGAAAAACTCTTGATTTGCCACTTAATTTAGATTCTACACCTCACCCATCTGGCCATGAGATTTGGGAAAGGAACAAAAAGATTAAGCTGGAACTATAGATCTACTATAAAGGGTCATGGTGTAGCTGCAAAGTACCTCCTCAAACCTGAATCCACACAGTAACTACAGAGATGATACCACACGGAGAGCGACTGGTCGGTGCGATGCTAGTGATAACAGGTCGACCGTGAACCAGAGGGTTGGTGGTTCGATCCTTGGCTTCCCTGGTCCACAGGCCAAAGTGTCCTTGGGCAAGACACTGAACCCCAAGTTGCCCCCGGTGGCTTTTCCACTGGTGTATGATTGTGTGAGTGTTTGTGTGAGCGAGTGGCTGAATGGACAAATAGTGTAAAAGCACTTTAACCACAGTTGAGTGTAGAAAAGTGCTATACAAGTATAAGACCATTTACCCTCTAGCAAAACCAGCACACGTCGCAAACACATTAAAGAATTTAAAAAGAGCTGCTACAGAGAATATAATGTTCAACTCACCTTTTCATGTACACTACATTCATGGATATTGGCAAAAATAACCCACATTACCACACTCCTGGGCTGGACAAGTGGCAGCAAATGGATGGTTTGAGCAATATTTGGCACAAACATGTTATGGCCTAGAACATATTATGGCCTAAAACCAGACGAACACTAAGCCTGTTTAGTTGTGAACTATTCTTTGCCACCTCCAGTTAATTTGATGTTGAGGGTACGCTCGTCCACCCCTTGTATCGTCGCCTCACAACCTCTTCTTGCCTATTTGTTCATGGTCTAAAATCAGCCTAATTCTGGAGGTGACCTGCTGCTCCTGAGATTAAGTTATGTATCATTCTCCTAATCCTTTGTGACAAGTGTGTGTGAGTGGTGAAACCAACTTCTGCAGCATGTCATCCACTAACAGATGGCATAAATCATTCTCTTAAACGCTGCATTAAGTATTAATCATTCTCTGTGCTGTCACTGTCACACTGCTTGGTAGGCCACAGGCGTGCAAAGTGTGATTAATGGAGGTGGATATATAAGGAGCCACTTTTGAGCCCCCACCCCTTTTACCTACCGTCCCCTATTGGCTGCAGCAGGACTGATGGGGCACCTGCACTTCCACAACAGCGACCTCAGAGAAGTGGCCAAATGGATCATATGGGATAATTCACTCGCTTTGATGACCAGCCGTGTCATCTGGGAAGGATGAAGCACAGGACTGGTGTGGTGTTATGTTTTAATTGGCTTTGAGTCTAGTTGGTTTTGTCTTTGATTTTCTAACAAAGTGTCAGAAACACCAGAGCAACACAACTGAACATACATAGTTTAGTTACAGTGTGAGGGACATGATTATCCCAGATATTATCTCTGTGATGTTTAGCCGTTTAGTGAAGCGAGGAAGTTTCTTGAAGTTGTCTTTAATTTTCCATCGGTTTTCTTGACAAAATTCACTGCGAAAGAACATGTCAGAACAAATTTGTGAACAGTGAAATATTTGACACTCTTGCAGGTGGTGTCTGCAGAGTGTGTAGTTGCATTTGGACTGCTCAGAAGTATTTTTGTTCTTTTCTTTTTCACTTTTGCTTTGTTTGAGATTTTCAGTCCTGAATTTCTCCTGTGAATTAAAACAATTTTGCTAAATGTTTTTGAGTCGTGTTCCAAAACTCATTATTGCTTTTCTAACTTGAGACAGCCTTTCTGAGAAAGACAGCAGCGTCAGCCGTTTCTGCAAAAGTCCAAAGCAGTAATGTTTGCATTCAGACTTATGTTGTGATAGGAATTTTCAGCCCTATCCAGCAAAACAAACAAACAAACTATCAGCATTATTATTATTATTAGATCAGCTTGGATGGATGTAGCCCTGGATTCTTTTAACCATGATTGTTGACGACATTAGAGAGGTAGTAGTGTTTAAATCATGATGACAAATAGCCGAGCCTTGATAAAGTCTCAGGTTTAGCCCAAGAAACCGTGTTTCCCTGACACTTACAGAATCATTGTTGTGTCTCGGCCCAAACAAACCTTAACCATAGCAGCTTCAGATGAGACGGCCCAGACAAATGATGTTACTTTGCAGCATTGGGGCGTCTGTTGTTTGTGATGCCAGTGACAAACGATGAAGTTGGTTTTTCATATAAGGTCAGAAGTGGCAATTACAGGATAATGACACATTAAGGTTCCCTTGTTGCTTGGGTGTGACGTGATGAAATATAGCGTATGAGTTCAATCTTCTTTTCTAAAAGGATCTTATGGCTTCGGCGAAAGATACGACATCTGCTTAAACTCAATATCTCGCTGTAATTGAAAACATAATGTGACTTAAGTATACTGGTCTTCTCATCTGGAAGGTCTTCATCATTTTTCATCATGTTTCCAGTCCCATAAACGGCCTTCCAGTGATGCGCAGTGGCAGCTCTGGCTCCAGGATTAACACTCTCCTCTCTTGCTCCAGATACTCTTTTGCCATCCTTGCCTCTTGGTGCCTCGGCTCCTGCTCTGCCAGTGGCCTCAATCTGACGTTGATGCAAAGTGAAAGACCACTGGCGCTCCTCCTACATCCCTGTTGAGCCCCCATCTGCATCTGGGCTCCAATCTACTCCCCTTGCCTTCGATTTGCTTAGTTTCAGGCTTCGAGTGTCAATCCCCACCACCCCTCATCCCTCCTCTTCCTCCTCCTTCAGCTCCACTTCTCCTGCTGCTGCTGGGATGCTGGACTCTAAGCTGTAGCTGATGTGGTTTGGCGAGCTGTGTGAAGTGAGCTGCAATTCATAATTATGTTGTCAGTGGACATCATGATGGAAACATACTTGTCTCCAGACATCACACTGAGATCCTATCACTTCACCCACCATCCCTCTGTGTGTGTGGCGTTAATAAAATGGAGGCTCATACTGCATGTGATGGCAGCTGGCAAGAACCAATTGGTGCATGTTTTCACCAATCTGAGCAGTTGTCTCCTCAAAAAAGCTTGTTAGTGAGATTCTGACAAGTCCTTTCATGCCTACCGCAGTGAAGGTAGTGATGCTGTAAAGCCCTTTTAAATCTGCAGCTACTGAACCAGGGTTCATCTGTAGGTTCATCCTCAAGCCTTGTATACAGACGGGGGACAAATTAAAGGGAAAAGCCTGAACTCTCCGGTGGCTCCGCTGTGCTGTAGGATTCAGATTCAGACAACTTTATTAATCCACCAGCAGGGCAAATTGCTTGAACAGCTTGTGTGAGGTTCACACACATCTTTACATAGAAAACAAGAATAGAGACAAGAAAAGCAACAAAATGCCAAGAACAGGAGGTATAACGAATAAATGAGATCAGATGAATATATTTTAAAAAACAGATAAAAAAGCACTCAGGGTCTGCAGATAAAACCTACAGTGCAATCGATTTGGAAAAGGGCTCACATGGTTTAGGTTCACTGCTCCCCCTTAGAGAGAAGGGTCTCTCCAAATCAGCACAATATTGTTCAAAGTGATCACCTTCATCCTTTACTGAAACACTTCTATCCTGATGGAGGTGGTCTCTTCCCTAAATGTGAAAATGATGTACATCACATGCCCTGGTCTTGTGTCATTGCCGAGGCCCGCTGAAGTTGAAAATGAATGTGATGTTAAGACACGTTTTACAAGACATCCCTTCAGTGGTTAAACTAGAGAGATAACCGTTGAGAAGTTATTGGGCTTTATTTATTTCCATCGGAGCTGGTTCTGATCATCAGGCTGTGAACGTAGAACCTGGTGTCCGGTCAGTGTCAGGTCAAATTTTGTGATTTATTCTTCAACGTTCAGCTGAATGCATGTGTAAAGTGATTGCTGAATGATGTTTCATTATTGACAGTTATTATTTTGGACATTATTTGGAACAATAGGAAATAGAGTGCGTGCAAACATTTAACACAAACACTCTGAATGATTCTCGTGTTCATGAACGATGCAGGTTCCGTCGGCTTTGGGAATGAAATTGCAGTGTTATTGAACTCGCCAGACGCAACAATAGCAGCATAATTTCAGCATAATTAGATTTTGAAATTAGGAAATGAATGGTGTCTTCCAGAGAATAAGCTAGACAGAGAACATGCTGTCACCTCTGTAGCAGACAGCGATGGTGCACGGAGGATAGGAGGAAGAACATTTACAGTATATAATGCTACTCAGCCTCAGCCCCTCACACCAGCTAATGCCAGGTGTCCCCTGGTATTTCCACTTTTAATCTTCTCAGAGGTCTAAAACTACTTGATCCTTGATTAAGACCCTTAGCTCACTTTACTTTGGCTGCGTAATGAGACTGTAAATGTCCATCTGTGAAGATTGGTGGAAAAATGGCTCCTTAGGTGCTGTCACGATGCTATTATGATTAAAAGAAGTTGATATAGAGGTATATGTGAATGTTAATTAAAAACTGCGGAGGATTGCAGAGTAACAGTGTTTGCATGGTCTCAACAATTCATTTCCCCTTTCAAGACCTTTACAGAGACAAGTTTGTGCCTTCATGAAAGATATTATTACAGGAAAGTGCAGTACTTATAAAAAGGGTAAAAAAAAAACTGCAAGTAGACAACTCATAAAAAGATTGGATTACTTTCTGACCTTTTATTAAATCGCATTGGTCTCTGAAAGCAGCTAAAACCTTTCACAATGTGAAACCATGAAAATGTATTTGAGGTGTATTTATGGTCTGTGGAAAATTATCCCTATTCTAAGTGTGGCAAAAGAAGTTCTGGTTCAGTTTTACTTACAGAAACACTCTTTTGACTTCAGAAACATACATTTTGAGATCAAAATGGCATATTTTGCTCAGATATTGTCTGAAAGTCTATAAATACATAAAGAATAATATATCACTTTTAAAATGAAAGCACCAAATATAAAACAAACATGACTTGGAATGATTGGCTTTGGCAGATAAGGCGCCTACATAGTCACATTTCTGTGATGTGACTGATACATATTTAATTGTGGGCATTTAATTTGATGTTTGATGTCAATGGCTGCGACTTGCAAAGAGAATTGTGAGTACTTAGAGAAGTGGGTCATCTTAGATGAATTTAAGCTGTAAAATGAAAAATAGATCCATGCAGATAACCTCTTAAGATGTTTTTTATATGTAGAGCTTTGCTTTATCACTGCACATTAACGGTGCAGGTCCGACACTGATAAAACACTGAGTCTCGTCTCAGTGTATAGTAGAAATCTGCCTGAAAAACTGCTCGACAGCCAGCTGTAGCCCCCCCAGCCTCTTCTTCATGTGTGGCTGATTATCCTTCAGTTTGCGCTACATGGCAACTACATGTGGGGAATATGTGAGGAGGAGATGGAAGCAGCCTGTGGGGTCTTTTATCAGCAATGCTGACCAACTGGAGAGGACTCTCAATGTGTGCACAGCAGGGTGCAGATATATCTGAAAGCTCAGTACGCTCTCACATCGACTTTGTTAATGTTCACGGTTACAACCTGCAAGTTTACCACAGCCGTGGTGGAGCTAAATGTTTGCCGCTGCAGTGTTATTAATATACGTTGTGCAACTGGAGTTCACATTTTACTATGGAGGGAAGCTTTGGATTGATTTTAGAAATATGTAGTTTACAGAATATAAGGGTTTGAACCCACCATTACTATATATATTATTTGAAATCTGCATTGAATAAAAATGTAAATAGCAACCAATAAGAAAGTGAAGATAATGTATTTTCATTCAGGAGTCATGCATAATGTCAGGCCAGTGCAACTAAAGCAAGAATGTTATTTAGATTTTGGTTGTGTGGTGCGCTTACTGTGCACGGCTCTTATTTTGCTGCAGCCATATATAACAAATGAAGCCTTTGCTCACCATCTTCCAACACTGACCCTGTACGTCTGACATCAAAATGTCCTTATTCTGCAAATCTCTTGGATCTAGTTAGTTGACTCCAGCAGCAGATATGGAGTCTCACAGAAATGGAGTATAAAGAGAGTGATGCTTTGCAGAGAGTGATGCTTTGCAGGGTCCGATGGGACTACTCTCTGTATTCTTCAGTGTTTTTACGTTGAATTTGATGTTGTGCAGAAAGGTCTGACAAATGTGCTAAACTCTTAGCAGTAGATTTTTTTTTTTTCCCTTAACAGTTCATAATAGTAACTGTTGAGAGTTTTGAAATAGCAATGTTTTATTGTAGAGTACATATACGTCAATAACATTAAGCAAAATAAAGAACAGAAGTAGCCTGGTCATCACATCATTTCATGTCCAGCCTCTTGGGTTATTTCTTTAAAGCAAGACAGATGCTGATGTCACTCAGAGCCTCCCGTACACGCTCCCCTCTTTCGTGGTGCAATAAAGTATAGAAGTATAAAAACACAGATGCTCGCTACAGTCTGCACTGCTGGTTGTCAGTGCGCTGTAAGCATGGCCACCAATTTTGTGCAAAATTTATTGTGTGGCGGTGCATTGTGTTCTTCCTTTTAAAGCCTGCACACATGAGGAACTCATCACGGCTCACACAGGGCACGGTGATTGAAGCTTCTGAGGGATTCCTGGAATTGCTTTTTCCTCGCTGAAAGCTAATTCTGAGCCCATAGGAAAAGAGACAGAGGACCGGTGATCAGCAAAGAGACAGAGTGGTATATGATCGAAAGGCCATCACCAGCCTGTTTGTATTACTCAGTGGAAAATTTACCCCAGTAAATGTGGCCACTCTGAAGCTATACAGGTGTTTCCTGAGGTGATGTGGAGCCCTCTCCTCAACCATCACCTTCCTTCCAGTAGTTTAATTAGCTTTCTAACAGCAAGTCTAGGCAGCTTTCTTTCTTTCTGTTCCCCCCAGGACTTTTCACCTCCTACACTGTCCCCTACTGGTTGGCTGAGGTTGGACAGACATCGCCCCTCCCCATGATCTTTCTCTTTTTCCCTCTGCAGTCCTCGTTGCAGCACACACCCACACTTATTCACAAAAACTATTGTATTGAAGTTATTTTGCGGTGTTATTATCACCTTACTAACAATGGCTGTTGGTTTGATTAACAGGTATGTAGATTTTCTTTATAAGGCTCTTGGAACATTTTCTTTGCACTTGCAGTTTCTGCAGGTGTCAATTGGATATTCATGGATTTTGTGTAACGTCTGATGTGTGTGACTTCAAATCGCAGAATGGAAATGTGGATTTGTTCAAAAAAGTATTTTCCACCCAGAAAGCAATGAGACTGTCTTCAAAGTGCTGTGACTGAGGCATGGCTAATCACTTTAAACAAGGCTTTTTGTTCCAGCTGTCTTCACTTGGCCTAACATGGCTGGAACATGGTCTTGTCCTCTCGTCAATGCAGCTCAATCCTCGACTTCCTCTGCAGGAATCCTGCCGATTAGTCTCCAGGAGACTAGAAACACTCGCGCATGCTTCTTTATTATGTTTGAAAACACACAGCATGCTCCAAAATCAGCCACGGCTTTAAGGTGAAGCTGATATCGCTGTTTATCTTTGAACGCATCACGACTGAAGAAAATTCAAAACACAGACTGATGTGGAGTGTCAGTGGTGGCCAATATTTAGCTCAACTCTGATTTTTACTGTTTCCACCTCTGCCTCAAGGACACATTGAACTAAAGTCATTAAAGTCTTCCCATCTGGATCCTCCAGACATCAACACTACAGCGCAGAAGTGCCAGTTCAGGGCAGCTCTGGTGGCCTGACACTAAACCGGCAACACTTAAAAGTCACATATGCAAACAGTGACATTTAACAGACCCCTTATAGAATTGAGGTCAGTTTAATCACTTCCTTCACCTCTTAAGAATAGAGGAAGAAATACGGCTTCAGACTAAACTAGATGGGAGTTTATATGCCATGACAGTCGGGACATTTAGAATTTAGGTTTATTTGTTTCTGTGGCCTCTTTCCTCAGATTGATTGTGAAAGCACATCCTCATGTGCGATCGCTGGGTGTCTGTTGCCATTTGTCTAGCCGTCCATCTTTGTTTGAGTGTCGGCCCGTCTATAGAGCAGTGGCATATATTGCACACATAAAGGAATACTTACATACCCAAGCAGATGCACACATGGGGACTCTTAGCCGTGTATTTGTGAGCACATGCTGGACTGGCTACTTGGCTCCAGCCACAGTGAGATTGATGCAAAACAGCACGCGACTGGGCAGGTGGCAGCTGCACCAGGAAGCGGGTCTACAGCAGGCCAAAGGACCATGTGCTCATAAGAGCTGCCCGGATATGAGGAGATGATCAGGTGGGCATTGACGGCTGGCTGGGTGGTAGCCCAGAAGTGGCGGCAAAGCAGGTGGAGACTGGAAGGAGAGGAGGGAGTCATGTCGCTTTAGCTGACTTTGACTTTTACTTGAGATCCTTTATTTCGATGTCAGTGCTGTGCTTGTTGATGTTGTTGTCATTCATTTAGAAGTTGCCCCATTAAGACGGTTACTGGATGCAAAGAGTCATCTGGAGCTGTGGAGTAGCATAGCATGCAGTCAGTCTCACGGGTGTGTTTTATTTGCTAGGCCTCTCTTCTTTGCTGTCTTCTTTCTAGGGTTTAAGAGATCAACCAAATTTAGTGCGGTGGCTTTGTTGACTTTATAGAGAGGATTGTTGCCATTTTTATCACAATGGCAGGTGTAGAGTCATGCAGTGGCCATTTTTACATCTACATTGTGGTGTGCATTGGTAGCTGCAGTGCAGATGCCGTTTCTTCGACTGAACATTTATTTTCATGCACCTGCACTGAACAGGAAAGACCTTCCAACATCATCTCCACAGACCTTGACACAACGTGTCTCGGGGACGTTGCATCTGTCCCTGTACTAATACTGGACACTACCGTTATTCTTCTCAAAGCAGCTTTGAATGACCTCTCAGCTCTGTGCACCAGTGGCACACGTGGCACCACCTTTCTTCGCTGTTAATCCTCTAAAATGTCAAGTCTGCGTGGGAAGATGCTCCTTGTCTGCTTAGCTGTGGAGTCATCAGACTTATTTAAATACCGTTCAGACTGTGACAAGCCAGTGCTATTGTGTTCTCATTAATTTGCTGCATGTTATTGACCCAACAAACAACACTTTGTTTGATGTTTGTGGCATTTTCTGTCATGCTGGTTTTTGCTTTCATTAATGTGATAGATTTACACGGGCTCTTGCTCTGTCAGTTAACATTAGATTAGTTTAGCTCTGGGTTAGAACAAGAACATGTCTCAGTGTGCCAGGTTTAATGCGATTTGTTTCTTCCAACATCCTTTTTTCTTTAACGTTTTCTTATCTTGGAGAAACGTCTTTGTGTTTCTTGGTGCACTGGTATTAAAGACAGCAAGACCTCTATTCTTCCTTAATACATGCAGCAACACAACCAATGAGCATGCAGTAGATCATGTTTCTTTCTTAATTGAGTAAACTCAGTAACTGGTTCCAAATTGGCAATTCATCACCCAGAAGTTGAACTTTTTTGCTTCAGGAAAAGATTTTGCATCATGTACAATCAGTCACGGCCTTGGACCAAGGCTGTGAACAGCTTTTTTTGTGCGTGTTTGTTTATCTGACTTTGATTTTCCTGGCATTTTGGAAAGGATCCCACGGCAATGAAGACTTGGCTTTTACAAAACATTAGAGTGCTTTTAACATTAGAGTGCAGAATCAGATTTTATTAAAAAGAGCACAATGAGATGCCCTTTTTCTCCTCCTCATTAATGCCACGAGAAAGAAAATGATAGAGAAAGCGAGATTTTTCTACATGTACAACAGGAATAAATGGTTGTAAGGCAGAAAGAGAGGAGGACAAAAACAAAGGCATGGCTAACTCAAATGCTGCTCTCCCACCCCCCTCCCATCATGTGATCCTATATGTGGGTTGGAGGAATTGAAAGACTGCAGGTTGTGGAGACAGCAGTTGGCTGACTTTGTGTTAGGGGAACTGACAGGCAGCAGAGCGGTGAAGCTGCTACGGGGTATGCGGTTTAGCCAACTTGATAGACACGAGTTTTTTTCCCAGTGAGCCGGGACGCTACAGGCGGTTCGATTAGGATGCACAGGCAAATGGACTTTTCCCAGTTGGGGAGGAGTTGCATACAATTGGCTGAGGTCCTTCGGAGTGGGAAATAAAAGTCTGTTGTTCTGTGTTTTTGTGCGTGATTGCTTACAAGAAATAATCGTGCACATTAAATCCAGACAGTCTGCTCATGACCCTTAAATGAACCCTCATATGAGGGTGATCACAGAACACATTCTCTCTGCAGACAGTTTGATAGAAATCACACAGTAACGCCCCATCCCTGAACCAGGCAGTGCTGCAGTGGAAAGTCCCACTCTCTGTACTTTAGTTATAGTCACCTACTATTGGTGGCAGCAGGCTTGTGGGTAACACACAATTAAATACGTGTTTTGTTTGACGGAACATAATCACCGTTACACATATTTGAATATATCCATATTGTGGGGAATGTAATAATGATATGACTCATGAAGTTAATATGAATCACTGGGTCATAATCTATTTGTATCTAAAGTGATGAATATTTCCAGAGGAGAGGTGTGTCACATGACTGCTTAACCTGATATCATATTAATATGGAATCCATTTGGAAATTAGCTGTAAAAAATATTAGAAACGTGGCCTTCTCCATTTGGCACAGCCTCAGTAACATCTTTAAATATATATTTATGACTGAGAAACCAAGAATCTGGCTGCAGTTTCCGAATTATCTTTATTATTAATTACAGTGGGTACGGAAAGTATTCAGACCCCTTTAAATTTTTCACTCTTTGTGTCATTGCAGCCATTTGCCAAAATCAAAAAAGTTCATGTTATTTCTCATTAATGTACACTCAGCACCCCATCTTGACAGAAAAGAACAGAAATGTAGAAATTTTTGCAAATTTATTAAAAAAGAAAAACTGAAATATCACATGGTCATAAGTATTCAGACCCTTTGCAGTGACACTCATATTTAACTCACATGCTGTCCATTTCTTCTGATCCTCCTTGAGATGGTTCTGCTCCTTCATTGGAGTCCAGCTGTGTTTAATTAAACTGATTGGACTTGATTAGGAAAGGCACACACCTGTCTATATAAGACCTTACAGCTCACAGTGCATGTCAGAGCAAATGAGAATCATGAGGTCAAAGGAACTGCCCAAGGAGCTCAGAGACAGAATTGTGGCAAGGCACAGATCTGGCCAAGGTTACAAAAGAATTTCTGCAGCACTCAAGGTTCCTAAGAGCACAGTGGCCTCCATAATCCTCAAATGGAAAAAGTTTGGGACGACCAGAACTCTTCCTAGACCTGGCCGTCCAGCCAAACTGAGCAATCGTGGGAGAAGAGCCTTGGTGAGAGAGGTAAAGAAGAACCCAAAGATCACTGTGGCTGAGCTCCAGAGATGCAGTAGGGAGATGGGAGAAAGTTCCACAAAGTCAACTATCACTGCAGCCCTCCACCAGTCGGGGCTTTATGGCAGAGTGGCCCGACGGAAGCCTCTCCTCAGTGCAAGACACATGAAAGCCCGCATAGAGTTTGCCAAAAAACACATGAAGGACTCCCAGACTATGAGAAATAAGATTTTCTGGTCTGATGAGACCAAGATTGAACTTTTTGGCGTTAATTCTAAGCAGTATGTGTGGAGAAAACCAGGCACTGCTCATCACCTGCCCAATACAATCCCTACAATGAAACATGGTGGTGGGAGCATCATGTTGTGGGGGTGTTTTTCAGCTGCCGGGACAGGACGACTGGTTGCAATTGAAGGAAAGATGAATGCGGCCAAGTACAGAGATATCCTGGAAGAAAACCTCTTCCAGAGTGCTCAGGACCTCAGACTGGGCCGAAGGTTCACCTTTCAACAGGACAATGACCCTAAGCACACAGCTAAAATAACAAAGGAGTGGCTTCGGAACAACTCTGTGACCGTTCTTGACTGTCCCAGCCAGAGCCCTGACCTAAACCCAATTGAGCATCTCTGGAGAGACCTGAAAATGGCTGTCCACCAACGTTCACCATCCAACCTGACAGAACTGGAGAGGATCTGCAAGGAAGAATGGCAGAGGATCCCCAAATCCAGGTGTGAAAAACTTGTTGCATCATTCCCAAGAAGACTCATGGCTGTACTAGCTCAAAAGGGTGCTTCTACTCAATACTGAGCACAGGGTCTGAATACTTATGACCACATGATATTTCAGTTTTTCTTTTTTAATAAATTTGCAAAAATTTCTACATTTCTGTTTGTTTCTGTCAAGATGGGGTGCTGAGTGTACATTAATGAGAAATAAAATGAACTTTTTTGATTTTGGAAATGGCTGCAATGACACAAAGAGTGAAAAATTTAAAGGGGTCTGAATACTTTCCGTACCCACTGTAAGCTGCTGTTAATTTTTTTGAATAAAATATGATGAAACTGTTAAAAATGCCGATTGCAAGCCAGAGCCTAGGGTGACCTCTTTCATATCTCTAATTTATATGACCATCAGGCCAAAACATAACCTCATATTTTTAGGAACTGAGGTCAGAGATTTGGACTATTGAATAATTAACAGTTTGACTTATCAATTATTGGACCCAAAGGAATTCAGTATACTGTGATATAAACCACAGAGAAGCAGCAAATCCTCATATTTTACAGGCTGAAACCTGCAAATGTTCGACATTTATTTAAAAATCCATCCATCCATCCATTTTCTATACCCGCTTATTCCTTAATCTCTGATCACATTTATTTAAAAATGTAATATGTTATTAAAATGGTCAGTTTTTAGTTGATCAGATACTCAGCTGAAGCTGGATCAGAACCATACACTGTTTCACAGATATTAATTCATAACCACTCTCCCCCCACCTCACTAGTACCCCCTCGCCACCTGAAAGAGTATTGTGGTCTTTCACTATGTCAAGGACCGTCTTCCCCTACATTTGCAAATGAGTTCCTTAATAAAGTCTCACCACGTCTGTCTGTCAAATCAAAAAGTAGAAAGTAGAACCTATAATGAAACAGATGTTGAAAAGGGAACCAGCAGACATGCTAATTAAGATCGTTTATTGTATGGGCCTTTAGGTTCAGCTTTTCATCTGTGATCCATTTGTGACCCACATCTTATCTCCTGTGGAGGCAAGAGACATGCAGAGTGGAGATGAATGTTATGCAGTCCTACCTCAGAAATCATCAGCTCAAAATAGACATTTTGACTAAAGTTTGATAATTAAAACGAGCTCCTTATCAGCAGAGGGAGCTGAGATTTCTCCTACCCCCTACCCTAAACCCACAGGAACTGGAAGTGGAATAATTGATGTTTTCTTTTTCTCTCAGAAAAAAACAGAAACAAGAGACAACAAGCTCAGATTGCTTTTGTCTTAGCGCCCTTGTTTTTCCTCTTTATTGCCCTCAGAATAGCACAGAGAGAGCTGATATTGTGAGAACAATATTTTTGAGTCCCATTCTACTGACATCTGAGATACTTATTATCAACTCACCATCAAGGATGAAATATTGTACCAGTCTTCCTGAGTGAAAGCAAAATTAATTTTAAGATGAATTGCAGTTGACTGGTATTTCAGGATTCACTGTGAATACAGTGGTAGGAAGCCTCTGTGCTATTGTTCACGCCGAAACGATGAGAAAAGAAAATGCTCCTGAGTAACTTGGTATTATTTCAGTCCTGGGACAGTGTGAACCTGATCAGAGGAGGGTCAGAAAGGTGGGTGCTATATAATTATTCTTTTTGCAGAAAGAAGGGCAGTGCCCTTTAACCTTTTCTCGTGATGTCACACAGTCGCACACCAACATCTTTGAAATATTTCTACTCTTTTAATTTTGTTTATTATGAGTTGGTTAATTTCCTATAACTCTATTAGTCCCTGAGACCAGTAGTATCACTCCACAGAAATACAATACGCTGCTTAGCCAAAAAACAAAAGCATCATCCATCAATTATCTGCCATGCAGCCTGAACAGATTGGCAGTCTGTCACATGAAGACAGACACAACAGACAGTCACATTTAGTCACCGATCTGTATCTGCATCCAGAGAAAACCCACACACACACACACACGCACACGCAGACTCCACACTCCGAACGAGGTTTGAACCCAGAACCGTCTTGTTGTGAGATGACAGCGCTAACCACTGCACCACCATTCACGTGATATGACCATCACAGTGTTGGGCTGATGTCACATTTTGGTAGATGACGAATAGTTAGGGACAGTAATAGGAAGTTTAAGTGACCAGAAAAAATGTTGGTCCAGAACCTCTGATGAAAACATGTCTCCTCTGACTGTGGGTGTGTTTAGAGTACACAGTCTCCAATTCTGTATGCACTTTTAGTTATTAATGGCAAAGTGAGTTTCAACAGTTCAGTGGTGTCACATTATTTAAGGATATTGGGGGGTGGGGTCTGTGGTATTTTATTTCTAAGTAATGGGAATGGTCCAAAGAAAACATTAATAATGTAGGAGCGAACCATAAGGTTTAGCCCCCCCCCCTCCTCCTCGCCACACCAATAAATGTCATGCAGTCCTTATTTTCTCCTCCTCCTCCAAATGTTCTGTTATACTGTGGCATATTTCAGCTCTGTCTCCCCTGAAGCTCAGGACCTCTACTGTACCTGTTCACTATCTCCAACCCTTTCTTCTCTCAATCTGTCTCCTGGCCCTGTCTGTGTGACCGGGCCCAACCAGCCACTAGGGTTGAGTTATTAATGCCCGGGGAGGCAGAGAGATGATTTCATTGCGTATTCAGGTGTGGGGATGGATGGCTTTCCGAGGCAGCCAGGGGAGTGCTGGGGAGGAGAGTCTCTGCAGGGAATAAATATACCTGTCTGTGGCTGATGCATGGGGCCACACTCGCTGCAATGCAAATCAGGCACTCTCCTCCTCCTAACTGCCTCCAGTATTAGTCACCCAGATCCACAACCAACGTCACCCCAGATTCAGATGAGGATTTCTGTGTGGCACAGAAGAGCTCTCAGGTACAGGCTGCCAAACCAGCGTGCTCTGGTTCCCATTGGCTGAGGATGATGTGATAAACATCCGCCCCTAAATCACCACACTGCATTTCCTGGATGACTTCAGAGGTTCTGCTGTTTGTTACCAGACCTCCAGATAATTCAGGGCAGAGAGTGGAGTTGAGTTGAGCACACACACACACACACACACACACACACACACACACACGCACACGCACACACTGTTTTTGTGAAAAGTGGTAACTGTGTTGGTTGTGTCTTCAAATTGCCTTCAGTCTCAGTTGCTTTTGATGTCAGACGTCGGACTAGAGGGTTTTATTTACACATGAGTATACAGCTGTGTGTTTGTCACTCTTACTTCCACACTGTGATAGATTGTTTTCATTTTCCTCTGTGGCTGAATGTGAACACGTCATGTATAATGCCAAACACTGGCTGGTAGCCAAAAAGTCAAGGGATTTTGAGGAAAATAAGATAAAAGGTAATTGTAGTCGCTGCAGCTGTGTTGTGCTAAAGGAATAATTGGGCACAGAAATACACTTATTTCCTTCTTGCTGAGAGTGAAATGAGAAGATTGTTACCATTCGGATTTATTTGGGAAATATAAAGCTGCAGCCAGCAATGAGTTAGCTTAGCTTACTGTAAAGACTGAAAGCAGGGGTGAACAGTGAGTCTGCGTTTAATACAAAATAAAAATACTCTCACGTTTTATTTTACTTTCTATCACATTTGTCTACACATAAACTAGACTCTTTTCATGTTAATGTTTGTGTCTCTGACATTTATTGACTGGTACGTTCATTTCCACTTCATGGTCCTCGGTTTTTGTACAAACTGGGCTAAACAAATATAATTTAACTTAAAAAACTATCTAACATTTACCCATTTCTGCTTGAGAATGTCATCATTTATGTTACCTTAAAGGTTTTCTGTTCACCGTGAAGCGACTTTTACATTTTTCAGATGCTACAAACCGTTCAAACCTGCTGAACTGGGAAAAACATTCACATCAGAGTCCTGGTGGTAACTTGTAGAATTGGGAAAAAACTCTGCAGCAGGTATAGTGCCTTAGAGCAGCAGTACATGAAAGTCTACATGGATTACCAAAGAGAATGATGTCTTTGTTGAAAATGGCCAGACAGATTCTCTAAAGGCTGATACATTTACGTGAAGCACCATCAGTTCAGTCTGTGATTGCCCATTTAGGCTAAATAACAGCACTTTACTGATCATGGTGCTTTATTTGAAGGCACCATGATGGACTCTGCTGACAACGCTCAATTTGCGAGTTACTTCAGTAATTTGTAGTCTTTTTAAAGTGGACCAGGAGCAAGAAAGGTACATTGTCAGAGTCTTTGCTATACCACTTTTACTGCTGGTTGTATCAGGCCATTGTGGACAGTGCTGCACATTATTGGACATGTGGCAATATTTAAATTTTATAGGATTTTTGCAACCTGTCCAGGGTGGACCCCAGCCTTCCACCCAAAGAGAGCTGGGATAGGCTCCAGCAGATCCCTGGGACCCTGGTTAGGACTAAGGGGGTCTAGATGATGGATGGATGGATGATTTTTGCATCAGTGCACCTGACCTCACAGGATGTACACACCTGTATGTAAACCATGATATAAAATGACATATACTACAATATAAGATTTACCCATAATATCCAAATGCATGTTATTTATATTTTTATGTTTTTCTATGATATTATACATCTGTTCTATGTTATTATGGTAAAGAGGCTGAGGCCCACAGCCGCCCAAGGATCCGTAACAGAGCAAGAATTAAAACTGTTTCTTGAGAAATCCCCTCAGAGAGCTGCTGTTAGCGAGACTAGCGTTTCCACAAATAACATTACCTGAACTAATTTACACCCGAATTTTTACATTCAGCCTTTCACTACCTCTGTCAGTGGTTGAACTGATAATTTGGTACTCAAACAAGTGCTGCTAATTTATAATCTGTGCAAGCACTGTGCTGTGGTGTTTTATTCTGTTCACTCACTGTACTGAATCATATTAACTGCAGTGTTTCAGATCACCGCATTGCTTTCTGTGTTTAATAACTGTTGTGACATATTAAAAAGTGCACATTTTGAGATTGCACTCAACTCTTGACTTAGGTTATCTTGAACGTGATTGCAATGTCAAAAATGAAACCACTTTGGTGATACTACAGGTTAGGGCTCAGTCACTTCAGTTTCACTGTTGTTTTGTTTCATCTATTCATGTAGAAAGTTGTCAGAGTTGTAGCACCTTAAGTAGGCTCAGGGCAGCGTTGATATCCTTAAAACATATGCAAATAAAGAAGATAAGCTGAGAATGACAATATTCACTGTGTATTGCCAACACTCTAATTAGATAGCAAAGCAGTGGAAGCGATACCAAATCTAATATTAAGGGCTACACGTCACACTATCAACTCATATGAGCAGCGAGAGACTCGCAGCCTTGATTAACTACACACATAAAACTCGAGAACATTTTTACGTATCCCCAGAAATGTGGTGGCAAATTGGAGCGTCTGGTAAACAAGTTGCCATCTTTTTTTATGTCCTTATGAAATCAAAGAGGAACTACTGCATCCATCCTCTGACAGATGGTGGCTCATCACCTCCAGAGTGTATATCTGAAGTTATTTTGGTTTGCAATAAAGTCAGAGAAGATATGTGTTTGTTTATTTATTTTTAAATTCACGGTAAAACCTGACAATACTTTAAAACGAAATGACAAAAATCTCTTGAGTCTGTAAATTGCTGCCTTCATCATCATCATCATCAGACCCTCCCATCTCACTCGCTCTGCCTCTCCTCGCAATTTTGCTCACTCTTAAGGGAACGTGCAGTCCTGTGCTGCATGCAGGACATGGGGCACTGCTGAGCCGTTTCAATATTTTATTTTATAATAGTTATTGCATCCTTGAAACTTCTGCTTCCTGGCTTGTTTGTTAAAAAAAAAATAAAAAAATATTGATCTGTCCAACCATTTAGCGCCCAAGAAGTGTCAGAGCGCCTTCCTTCTGCAGACCTAACTCATAGAAATGGTTGTCAGCTTACACAAAAAATAAAGTTTGCAATCAAACTTCTGATGCAAAACTATGTATTTAAAATGAATTAACAGCATGAATTACAGAGCAAAATAGCAGCTACAAAATCTTGGCACTATCTTGATTTTTGTGCTGGTCAATTATGCTGTAATTACTGAGGTAAAAAATGGCTGCTGACAACCCCCACACCCACTGGTTCTCCAGAAGTAGCTCGGGATGGAGTGTGTTTGTTATGATAGATGAGCTGGATCTCTCTTAGTGCGTTCCGTGGAGATGACATTCCCGGACCGTGCTGGCCTCCCTTCTTTCTTCTTCTGTATGATGAGACTATTGTTGGGAGGAGTCTGCAGGCTTCATTTACTGGAGCAGCAGGGAATAATATAGTGTCAGCGTTTGGATGTGTCAGGTCTCATATCTCTGGCTGTTCCATTAGAAATAGACCCCAGTGTGGGACAATTAACCCCTGGCCTCAGCAGCAGATCTGTGCAGTAACAGACCAGCATGGGGCAATAAATCAAACCTTGAGAGAGAAACGCACACTCCTCCTCTGCTGGTTGGCTGCCACTATCACCCAATAGACCGAGCTTACTTGATGGCGGACGTTCTCTGGTGTTATCGTATAATCACTGAAGGTGCAACAGTGATGTAGTAGGTTAGTTGCATACAAGGGCACCCTGAGTGTGTATTTGTGCTGCAGTGAATAAACCATCTGGACAAAGTTCAGCACTATAACCTTTTAATCCAAGAGCAAGAACTCTTGTCCTTTGGCATTAAAGGGTGGAGCTGGTTGGAGTATTGATACTGTTCTTGAGCACTAACAGAAATGTGCCTGCAGCACACAGCAAAAGAAAGAAATTACAGAAAGTTAGCGTTAGTTAGGTTCTTGAGGACAAGACACTAGCTGTGCCACATGAGGCTTGTTCATTAGCAAACAGTGTGTAAACAAGCAGCTGGCACTTTGGAAGAGAAGGAAGCTACAACCAAGATCTTCTCCTCAGGAGACGTGTTCACAGCCGGGGACCACTTAACTTAGTGTTTCAGCGATTAACCCCCCACCCACCACCCACCACCACCACCACCACCCGGTCACTTCATGATCTTACCCTACGTCACCTGGAACCCCGCGGTGCTCAGTGAAGCAATTCACTTACATGCCATAGACAATGAATGGAGTCTTGCTGCGCTCGGTGTATCATCACCTTTGGTCATGGCCAGTTCGGTTCAGACTAAACACTGTGCTGTTGTGAACCAGCAGGTTGTTTGGTTGTTTTTTTTAAATGAAATTGTGACAACTGCTTGTTATGAATTTTTGTAATAACTGTAATTGTAATAACTTATCTAATTCTATCATGAGGGCAGAATAGTTTGGTTTATGAGGGAAAGCTCCTATCTGAGCTACTATTCTAGTAGATATCTTAAATCTTATAAACAGTGGCTTTTGGTCCCCATGAGACGTTCTGTTCGCTGAGGGGTCTGTGCCTTTGGAATATCCCCTTTGATAATGTTTGTTTGGCTCCAGATATTTTTGTTTTCAAGTCTAAGTTAAAGTCTAATCCATTTACCTCAGCTCTTGGTGGTCAGTGTGCATACCAGGTGGTGTTGTGTCTTCATTTGTTTTAGCTTCTGTAATGTTTTTTGAAGCACTGAGGGCAATTTGTTGCATTTAGTGCGATATAAATAAAGGTGACCGCTTGATTGATTCACGGATTATTTCAAATTCGTCAATTTCGTCTTTATGGTTTGGAGCATTTTATGCCTTTCTAAGAATGATGACAATGCAGGAATGAGAGAAAATGAGGACAGATGGGGAGTGACTTGCAGCAGAGGTCCCCAGGCAGACCAGAACAAGGAATATTGTGGTTCATGGTCAGCATTGTAATCCTTAGTTCTCCGGGGAACCTTTTAGTCCCAGTTTTTTAAATCGGATATTTATCTATTCAAATGATGATACTGAGAACCCTGGATCATTTTGCTGGTGCTGCAGCATTGATTATTTTTGGAGTCGAGTATTTTACTGAATATTTCAGCGATTACTCGAGTAATTGGATAAAATAGACTTTTGCATACTGAAACAATAATACTATTGTGAAACGACAGGTTACCTTGAAATGACGTTACCTTTTGTCGGCTCCGCTGGGTGAGCCCGTCTGATTCACAACTGGATGGTTTCTGTCCAGATGTTTTTTTAAGAGGATCCATTTTAAGTTCGGATATTTTCTCTGCCTTTTACTGGCACCAACTTTTGATACTGAAATGTGTTGTGCAACAGTGATTACGGTCCGTGTGGAACAATGATCCTTAGGTGGAGCAGGTCTGATAAAGCAAGTGATAGCAATTAAACGGATCCTCGAGGCAAAGAATTTGCTTCGAGGATTTCTTGTAATTGAATTCCTCGATTTCCTCAAATATTTGTTGCAGCCCTGCATTTTACTGTAACTGTACAGTTTACAGTAAAACCTTACAAACTAAGAAAGTTTAGATACTTGTTTTAAGTCATTTTTTACTAATAGAAGAAGAAAACAATAAAAAAGAAGAACCTGACATTATTTATTTGTTTAAAACATGTTCCTCAATCCAAAAGTGTTACTTTCTAAAATCCAATTCCCCTGTCAGTCACAATTCCCTGATAATGAGAATGAGAATTATGAATCTTGATTACAGTGAGAAAGGCTGGTTTTCTTCTTTTTGTCTGCAGACTTTCATATTGAGGCAATTTGTTTAATGGCAGATGAGAGAAAAGACTGAGCAGCAATAAAGCTGAAGACCACAGGGGTCACCTTCAGGTCCTGCTCATGGTTACTCCTGTCATTAGCATGTCGCGTCTCGTGCTGGCCTGCTCCAATTATTACTGACACAGGCTCTGGTCTTATGACTGGACTGTTCAAACTGCCCACTGTTTCACTGTAATTCTCACACTGATGGACTAATGTGAAATATGGCAACAGATGCAGAGAGCAATGACTGAAGCACATTATTCAGGACCCAAGGGCCATTAAAGCCATGGCTATTAAATATAATTTGAAAAAATTAGCTTTTTGGCACATGGAATAGCAGGTTGTGAGGTATTATGATAATCACTGCATTCCCCAGGGTGTCTGCTTTCCCCAAATGTTATTACTATTTGTATATGCCTTTTGTGAATGGGCTTTGGGATATGTAGTCGTGTTTGTGAATGTTTTATAGCAGGGGTAATTCTTCTCAGATGCAGAGGCAATTATTGCTTTTGCCAGGGTTTGTGTTCTTTTGTGCAGGTCTGAAGTAATTATAGCTCATTGCTTGATTTGCTGTTGGTTTGAGAGAATTTGAACATGTGAACACATTTCATTTAGTACAATTTTGACACTCCGATGAAATCCCAACGTGTGACGGTGGACAATGAACTCGCATTCGGTCCAGACAGGCTGATGGTCACAGGGAGCATAAAAACCTGATCCCTGGTGACTTTGTTAAGAGCCCTAGAGCTTTTATACCCATGTGAGCATATTGAGCGTGTTGAGTTTGCAATGTTGTGATTCTACTGGACCTTCAGGATAGCACTTGATAGCATGTATACATCATCTTGCTTTCAATTAAAGATTATTTAACATTAGCGTGAGAATGCCACAAGTTGCCGCCGGTGTTTAATCTATGGTTGTTCTGTTCATTACATTACATGACCCTTTTGTGCAGACTTTTATGCCAAAGCTGAGCAACATCAGACGTAATTGAGAGCAACAGTGCAAAACCTGGTTGGGTTGGTTGTGTTGACATGTTGACATCAATAGCAAACACAGGTCATTGTTTGGGCTTTAAGGGTCCAGAGGTCGACGATGTGGCTTTGGTGAACATTTCATTGTGGCTTTGCTGCTCAGACTGGATTGTGGTTAAACGTGTATTAAATGTGGAAAGAAGACAACTGACTTCTGTGCCCCCAGTTTCGACAAGAGGAAGAAGTTTTGAGTGAAATTTAAATAAATGAATAAAGTCCAAAACGACTTATGACTCGAAATAATCACCATGACACTGAGCCGCTGTTGAAATGTTGATTATAGAGCTGAGACAATGAGTCGAGATCTTGAAAAGACGTATCACTTTTCAATTGGAAAGTATCTGCTTCTTTACTTACTAGAAGAGCAATAAAAGAAAATTACTATTTTCTTTTAAACTGAACTGTGAAACCATTCATTATGTTAGTGATGGGCATTGTTTTAAATTTCCCTTTCTCCAGCTGCTGGCTGCACGTTTGAAGAGGATTCAGACCCCAGTCTGTGTGACTTCACCCAGGGGGAGGAGGATGACTTTGACTGGCTGCTGTTTCGGACGTACAGTTCCCCTTACGCCAGCTCTGACCTCCTGCACGGTGAGTGGGCCCCTCTCTGTAAACAGTTCTGTAGCTTGTACTTGATTGCATTTTCAGGCTGCTGCCAGTCCGTGTTGTTATATGTCTGTAGACATGCAGGCCATTGATTAGACAGAGCTGACCAATGCCATTGATCTTACACTGAAACAATACCTTTTTGTTTCAGTCATAGCAGCAGTTGGCACACGCCTGTTCCTTTATAAATTGTCCTAAAGTGAGGGGAAATAATAACCGTTCGCTTGTATATGAATGTGACTGAGTGCAGATCAGCAGAGATGTCCAGTGCACATTATGCTTTAGCTTTAATGAAGCACCCCCACCCTCTCTGCACACACACACACACTGTTTTGTCTGCTTTTTGCTAACCCCAAGGATAATTTTATGTTAACCAGCCTCACAGGACTAATGGAAACCAGCATTTTCCTGCCATCATCCTCTCTACTGGTGGTTGCCAGAGGGTGATGGCATGCATAGTTTATAAGGCACTCCTCCATCCCCGCATTAACAAATACCTACGGGGATCTGACAAAAAGAAGAGTGCTGTTTCAGCTTCTCAGCAGAAAAATCAGTGGCAGTGCTGGGCTCTCTGCAGAAATACCTCTATTGTGGACGGTTGCGGTATGATTAAGGAGCCCACCTCCTACGGGCATCACCATAAATCCATGACAAATACATGCCTTTAGTTGATCACTGTACATAAGAGGGAGGCAGAGAAGTTGTTTCACAGCAGCAGCAAATGTAAAAGCTTGAAAGAATGGACTACTGATACTCACTGGTACTGCTGCAGTTGAGAAAGCTAATGTGGCAGATATAAAGATATGTAAGCTAAAATGAACACATGTACCAATGACTAGATATGATGTGCATTGTTCAAAAAGAAATGTTTGCAGCCCTCAGGGAATACTCCATCCTCTTCGAACGTATCGACTTGAGCAGCCTATAAAAATAGTCAAAAACGTCCCGCAGAGATAAATGCTGTTATTTGTAAAAGCTGCATACTTATGACTTTGATTTACAGCACTCAAATTCCTTCTTGGCCGCAGGCGTCTATCTGAACAGAATTCTGAACTTCATAAATCCCAAATGTATTCCTAAACACTTAAATCGACCCTCATTCACCTCCACATCATCAACATTCAAGTGAAAATCTGCCTACAGCCACCGCCCGATACACAGCGGGCGACGTGATAATTAATACTTCTCCCTTTGGGTTTAATTAAAACTTACAGTCATAGCATTTGCAGTGATCCACGGCCCTCAGTGAAACACATTAACTCAGGTGGAATCATGCAGGTACTAAACTCCACACATGATAAGATGGCATTAGAGGGGCTGGACGTCAACTCTCGATGGATCAATTCTGTGAAGGAGGAGACAGATTCAGTTTAATTTATTATCTGCTCATCCCTCAGCCCTGCACTAGAAGCAACTCCTGTCATTGAAAAGTGACAGGAGTGTTTCTGTGAGGTATACCTTGACCTTTCCACTGGGTTGTTTAAGGTGGACAACCTTACTGCAGGTACTGGCAAAGGAAATGTTTTTTCTCTGTTTTCCTTCTCTCTAAATTAATACCATGGTGGGGAGGAGGGGGTGGATAACAAGAGTTTATGAGATAAGGCTATTTACATTGGACCAGTATTAACTTTGTGGGGCTGAGAAATTGGTGTCAAGGGAAGATTAGTAAACACAGCTGAGATAGCAGCAGCTTGTGGTTCCCAGGAGAAATTAGAGACTGCAGTTCTCATGGAGGAGAAAATAGTCCTGAAGAAAAAATAACATATTATTATATAGAATCCAGTGAGATCTTAATACGAATGTCCCATTTTTTATCACATCCTTTAATTTGGATTAGATCAGAGATGTCTGGTGGCTGTTTTTGTGAACAAGTCAGTCTTGCAGGGATGACCTTGTGAAGAGAATGTGTCTGTATATTAAGGCAGATTTATTAGCTTGAAATGCTATGGGTGTGCTGGAATACAAATTATAATAGATCAGTGTTGCCTTAAAGGAAAAATCCATTAAATATGATTAAAAACAGCTAATGACAGTGTATCTTGCTTTCATTGTTCATACTGTGGGTTTTTTTTTATTCCCATTAACACAAAGAGAGATGATGCCCAGCTATCTCCAGACTAACTACACTAGAGATTAAAAATCTGACCACACTTAGACCCCTTCTGTATATATGATGCTCTTATCAACCCAGTGTATATGAAAGGCATCTTTATAGGCTCAACGTTTTGCATCAACAGCAAGCACTGAGAAATATACCAAAGAAGAGGCACAGAAAACAACAGTGACTGCGTAGCCACATCTTATATGCACATGCATCTGATGCATGATTCACTGTAATTCACTGTGATTTTGACCAAAACAGCCTAATTCCATTTGTTTTAATATTTTTATTGACATTCTGATATATAACAATAAAACTGTATCTCTCTGGTGTAGATTAAATACTGAATCACATTTTTGATCGTTACAACTTTAAAGGTGCTATATGCAAAATGTGAAACATTTAGCAGCATCTAGTGGTGAGATTGCAGAATGCAACCTTCTGTGCGGCCCTCAACTCATTTCTAACACCTAAACTACAAACTAAAACCGCACAGAGAAGGGAATTTTTTGGAACCATAGTTCCTCCTGTTGAAACACAGGTAAGGTTCTTGCAGTCTTTAGATGGTTACCGGTTCCCCATATAGGCTAAGTTGCTAACTGCTGTTAGAGTCGTAAAAGTATCTACAATGATAAAGTATAATGGTCAAGTCATCCCCAGACTCCTTTAATATCATGACCTGATGTTCTATCTAAGGGTGAATTTGTTCGTCAAGGTGCTTATTAGACACCAGCGGTTCCTGATTCAACCCTCTTTTCTGCAAACTATTCATTCTTGTTGAACGGCCAAGCATCTCTAAGTTGTCACAGCAGCCACACAAACATCGTCTCTTAGATGTGCATAAATGGGAATTTAGTTTCCAGCTGAGTCGTAAAGAAATTCTCTGAGAGGGTTGAAATACCCTACTGCTTTTTCCTTCCTCACGATGTTGCATTTTAATCTTGCAAAAGCCTTTTTTTTGTTAAATGTCTGCTATGGTGTCCACTTCCACAGACAGTGAAGGTAAATAGGTCTGCAGTACACTAGATTCCAGCTCTGTTCACTTGATTGTTTTATTAGCTGTATAGATCAAATACCCTGTTGAATGGGACCTCAGATCCAAGGAAGGTCAAGACGTACATGAAGCATGGCTTTAAGTATTGTCCTGGGGTCATAGCCTGGTCAAACGGCATACACTATAGCAGCAAGCTCAATGTAATGACCCTAACAGAGCTAATTCATACAATAAAACACCAAGACAATCCTCCATCTGTATCTCCAGCATCCTCTAGCAGTCAGCTGTGGAGGACGATGTCATATCTTCTGGGCTTTACTATCTGTCACCCCTCACCCCTGCCTGGCCTCAGCTGCACACTGCAGACCAGCTGCAGATTAGTGTGTGTGGGTGTGTCATTGACAGTGACCTGAGATTCATCTGTGTCTGTGAAAAGGATGATGCAGAGCGAGGAGATGGATACATCTGCTGTAGGAGACGTGTTATCATTGCCGACCAGGCCGTTCACACTGGGTTTTAAAATCGTACCTGATATGACACTGCCCTCGTGCACCTTTCCCTTCTCACAATCTGCATTCACTATATAATGTACAGTATTGTTGAAAAGGCCCCTACTTACTGTTCAGTTTTCATTAGTTTGTTTTTTAGTTTGTAAATTTGACGCTTGAATTGTAGAAAACATTTTTTTTTAAATTTATTATATAATCAATTATAACAGAAGGTATGAGCTATTTAAGTCTGAATTGTGTTAAACAACATAAATGCAAAGAATTGATAATATTTTAGTAACAGTATATTTAGACATGTCTATCATCAATGATGCAAATTAATTAAACTGCATTTGTGATTTATTTAATATTTCGATGTCACTGTATTAAGCACAATCATCATATAATAGTAGAGTTTCTAGCTTATGCACCTGCATAAACTGTTTTCTATAGAAACACACAACCACGTGTTTAAAGATGCTGCTTTGATGGTGTTGAGTTTTGACAACTAACTGCCTGTCATTTACACTCGACAGCTGCCAAGCTGAGGCAAAGATAGATTTACCTCTTTGTTAGTCACTTATGGATAAAGACTAGGTGAGCGTTGAGGTGGTTGTTTGCTTAAACATCTTTGGCCAATGCAGAAAGCAGACAAAATCAGACATTTTGCATGTTGTTTTTCTTTGGCCTCTCAGAATTAACATTAATTGGCTGCAGTTGAGTGACTTCTTCTTATAACGGTCACCTTCTTATTGTCACACTTTGCTACAGCGTCTTAAGACAAGTGTTGACGTGTTCTGCTGTTGCTCGTGTTGTGGAAAAGAAATGACTGAGGATTGAAAGTGCAAGCAGATATATGGAGCTGGTTGAGTCATGGTTGAGTAAATCTTAATAAAAAGTCATGTAATGGTTTAAGCCATATATCAGCTTTAAGGCAAAGCTGCGCTTCGAGGGCAAAACTGTGCGATGATGAATGAAATTAGAGATGAGATAAAGTGGTCTGTTGTTTCTTTCCAGGGATGGTAATGCATCTTCTGTTCATGAAGAGTGGGGGAACCTTTTAACATCTTCGTGCTGGAGAGCTATGTTTATCATTTAGCTTGGGTTACAGAGGACAATTGTTCCCTTGAAGAGAACTGTGTCCGGTCATGCGCTGTTGAAGCGTCTGAAGGGTTTCGTTAGATCCATCGTTCCACCGGCTGATTTAGCTAATTACACACCTTCATTCGGAGAGGGAGGAACTAATTACTGAAATCAGCAGCTGCAGTATTTGGTGGGAAGGAAAACCTGCATCGAGTCTTCCATGGCCCAGGAATCGGACACCTCTGGCTCCCAGGGATAATTGCCTACGAGTCATTACCCCAAGGCAAAGTAGATCATAGTTATTGATCTCTAATGTATCATATAACAGTCTGACAGAAATGCCTGTCACTACACAGACGCTTAAAAAATATAACATTTTAATGGGATTGTTATTCAGGGACGTTCTCAACGAGGGAAAGAGGAATTATTAGTGTGAATGATAGAGACACATTTGCAAATGGCTTCCAGAGCAGACACTGTGCCAGTCGCAGATGCTTGCCATCTCACTGCGACCACTTCTTTTGTTTTCTGTTTTTCACTCCCCCACTCGCAGACACCCAGGTGATAGGTACATATGGCAATGCAGCCTCCCTTTTTGGCTGCAGCCTCCACCTAATTAGTGTAGTGTTAGAGGGACAGCTAGAGGAGCTCTATGTGGAAGGTTGCTGGTGTAAAAACATAATTGACACTCAGGAAGCACATGCGGGATTGTAGCCAAACACTTTCTAGTTGAATCACCTTAGCTCAGGTGAGATGATGAGGCTGGTTACTCTAAACACAATGCTTTGCAGGTGACAACTGCAATCAAGCTGAAGCGTCTTCACAGCATAAATTGGAATTTTTGGGGTTTTGCTCACAGATAATTGGTTGTGTTTGACAGACTCAAGTAGATGGAAATTTATTGCAGCTGCTTTATTTTTTTTTATCTTCCTTAGCACAAGTTGTTGGGGAATAAATAGTGAAGAAAGTTGAACTGGAAGCTTAGCATTAGCATACCAGTAGGAGCTTGTCTAATATTCTATATGGGAGAAGTGAATTTATATTAACATTAATATTTAACGTTAACATTTTTACATGATTTGAACAATTATATTCTCAAAATTCTAATGTCTTTAGTTTCAATTAATCAATGAAATATTTCTAATAGCTTCTAGTGTGTGTAGCCTCTATTGAACTCAGGCCAATGCTAATCCAACATAAGCTTCCTGTTACTTTCAAAATAAGGAGAATATTACCAGAGTTAAATCACTTGAATTCACATAAAAGATTATTCCTGATTATTCATATAAGATGATTCATGAATCACAAACTTGTGGGTCTATAATGACGATGGTAATAGAGGCAAAAGTGTCTCTAATCTTTTGTAAGTACTGGTAGATGAAATACCAGAGCGAGATACACACAGATTTGTTATTGTTACGAATGATATTTCATTAAATGAAAAATAGGGACATCTCTCGATGCTCACCTTTATAGCTCAGGGCAGAACAGTTGAGGATGGCAGCCTTTTTAATCTTTGCTTAGTTTCTGACCATCAACCATGTTTTCACAGTGAATCATTAACTCAGTAAAGTTAAACTGTACAGGTCTTAGATAACAGCTGCCACATCTCAGTAATGACACCTCAGGACTGGGTCAGTGCACATAAAGTACCAGGCTTTCTCTCAGCAGAGAGAATGGGCATCCATAGACAGTTATAGTTGAAATACTGCTAATGCTAATGTAACCTATGGCAAAGTGCAGCAGCTCTTTAATGGAAAAAAGTAAGACCAGAACTTGAGTCATTCTGCTTTATTAAAATTCTAGACAGAAACAGGCCCTTATAACACTAAACTCATTTTGCTATTGGATCAGAACATTGCACTTATTATTGCCAACTTGCTGACTTGCTGTTTGAATGGTATTATTCTCCAGCGTATGCTTTATTTTCATTGTGAGGTTGACTGCTTTTCTAAAGGGAAATAAAATCTTATAGTGATCTCCTGTGGGAGTGTGAAGCCACCACCATCTGCTTATACTGTAAATGCAGTGCCCTGCGTCCCTCTGGGAGCCCAGTTCACACTTTAGAGGGCCCAATGGGAAAACTGTTTATGCCGTGAGGGATTCACAAAATAACTTCCTGTGTTCAACTTTACTTTCAAAGTGTCTGTGTCAACGTGTGCCCTCACAATCTGAATTTTCCGACCATAACGTATTGATTAATAATTCTGTCTAACGTAAATAAATAAATAAATTCATGAAAAATTTATAAGGCTTTATTTCCACACACATTTCATTTTTACTTTTTATAAAAAAAAAAAATAAAAAAAAATCCTGTTTATATTTATATCAGCTGTCACTTCGGCTGAGCAGGTGACGGATGCATCGTTTAGGACTGAATCCGCTGCAGAGATAAACATCCCTGCAAATGGCAGAATGAGCAGAATTTGTATGCAGCCATTGATACTCTGCTGTGAGGTTTAATGATTTCAGTGTATTTTCTCTGTAGACGTAGTAGGTGGCAATTCACTTTCCAGGAGGGGTTCTGAGTATAGGTTATTTCATCTCCATTTTGTGGGAATAACATTGATTTGAGATGCAGGATCCTCTTGAGTTGGCACCTAGTTGGACACTCACGAAGTGCAATGAGGGTCCTTCAGAGAATAAAGGAGTATGGAACAAAGCATTTTATTACTCTTTCTCATGTTCCCTCTTATTCTCTCATAGTTTCCTGCCATACTTCCCTCTCAGGTGCAATTTAATTCAGCAGTGTTACTATAATAACTCTTGTCATGCACAACACTCTGTCAGTAATTGATATGTAGGCACTGCTTCTGGGTGGAGCCATTTGCATTAAATTGTGTTAACTGATATGATAATGAATGTGAAAGGGCTGATGCAAGCAGAATAACTAACAGGGGATGGATGGCTATTTGAATTATACACAATAAGTAATATATCAGGTCTCAGGGGTGCATAACTCTCCCTGCATTTGTTGCCTGTCTTTTACTCAGTATGTCCCAGGCTGGCTAGCTATAAATAGTCTTTATCACGACTGAGATCTTTTCTTTTACTATCTCCCTTAATGATTCTCCTTACTATTCTTAATATTTGATAATGAGGGGAGTGAGAAACATGGAAATGCAAGATATTCTCTGAATGGTGGTTTTTGGATAGAACAGGGTAGACTTTATTGTCCCAAAGGAGGGGACACACGGGGATTTGAGGCCTTACTATAACAGCGGTGTCTTAAAATAATTTGGAAAAAGGTCTGTCCTCATCCTTGTCTCCTGCAGCATCTCGTTAATATGCTGTCCATCTCTTTGCTTTAACCAGACTGTCGATAATTAGCTTGTCAAGCTTCACCAAACTTTATTATTCTCTATTAACACATATGAAATGCGTATTGCCTTTCAAATTACTAAGTTATTACTGTATGAAAAGCCTGGATGAAGTAGAGACACCAAAGTTAGAAAAAAAAAGAGCCATAGTTCCTCTCTCAGCCCTGGGCAGTTTGGTCTTTCTCCTGGTTTATTCCATCCAGCCTCCATATGTCCCTGGACTTTCCCTCTGTCCCCAGTCACCTGGCTCTGCACTGCCCACCTGCACACCTGCTCCTCATTTCCTCATCACTTCCCCAGTTTAGGCACCAGCTGTTGTGTCCTCAGCTAGATCATTTGTTATGCTTTTGTGTAGCCTTGGTTTTTGTCAGCCTGTTTGAACCTGCCTGTTTTGGACTCTTTCACTGTTTTGATCTTCTTCCCAGGTTTTGGACTTTGCCTTTTGTTTGTCCCCCTTGGACTTTTTTTTTTTGCCTCGGCTTGGCTTACTTGTCTGTTTTTGACCTACGCTTGTTTTGACTTCACCCCCTGTTGTCCCTTCCTGCTTTTGTTTGTGTGTTTGTTGGTGCTTGTGTTGGAGTCTATCTTTTGTTGCATCTGTCTGCCTCCCTGTGTGTGTCTGAGCCCGTGTCCCGCCTGCTTGTTGCTTCCTAACGAAAACATGACACAAAGATGAATTAGCTTCAGTTAAGTCTGACTTTGTTGAAAACATTAATGTGTTTAAATGGGTCAGTCGGATCCTGTACTGTATGTCCTATTGTAATTATGTCCGTGGTCGATGTACTTTCTCCAAGGTCACTGGTCAAGGAGGGGTTCATAGGAGTAATTCCATGCATTTGGTATTAAATCCATTAAAAATGCAAAATATTTAAATATTTAATTTGTGTGATAAATTGTCAGCTTCTGTAGTAGATGGTTCTGTCATTAGATTAATATTGCCACAGTGACCTCTGACCTTATGTTAAAACATAGTTCCACACAAAACACCGGTATACAGATAGTCTAGAGGAGAAAGTCTTCTTCCACAGTCAGGAATCATAGCGGTATATTTTTATAAGGATGGTGCACTGGAAGATTTTACTGGTGAAGGGAGACAATTCCCCACCTGGAATAATTCAAAACTTTAATTGTCCACATATCATCTATACTTGTACTTTATTTTTCTCGATGTGTGACTCTTCTCTCCGTGGCTCATGCTAGAACCATTCGATCACTTAACATAATGTCCACTCTGCAAAAGTGCAGCTATGAAGCAATGGAGCGAATAATCGACCAGAGACATTTGAATGATTCTGGTGTCCAGATTCATCACACAACTAAGTTGATAAATGGAACGATCTCTCAAAAATCCCCCCGTGAGTCACTGTCTGCAAGCCCCTTTTAAAACCTGTGTAATGGAGAACGTTTCTTTTACCTAATTGAAAAGAAATTGTTCTTCATCGCTGTGATAATTCAGCCCATTATGACATACTTTCACAGGCTGTTCTTGAGCTGGAGACCCCACTTTTCATCCAAACACAGACAAAAGAGTCAGACAAGGAAACATCGGTTTACGGCACATGTGGATTCTTCATTGTCATTGTAGAGGGGCGGATGATAATGTCTGAGAAGATTATATGTGTGAAAAATAGAGGAGTTCTTCTGACACTGGATGTGCTGCAGATTCTTCCTGCTCAGACTGTAAATGTCAGGCTAGATGAAGAGTTTGGGAATAAAGAGCATTGAGGTTACAGCAGCCTACGAAATGAGAAATATTCTTTTTGAGGAGTGCCTTGTGTGCTTTTATGGCAGCTACAAGATTACAACATTCGATTCCTCTTTCACACTCCCAGTCATTACTGTTTTTACTGCCTCTATCAAATCTGTTCAGTACCTCCTACCTTCAGAAATATTGACTGCAATTATAGAGTGTGAATGGCATAAAACGGCGACTGTCTTTTTCGATCATGATGTGCTAACCACAGCTTGAAGCCTCACAATTGCTCTGGAAAAATAAATCTCTGAATATTTGAAGCATAACAAAAAAATATCAGAGATGATAGCAAGGTAGCTCGATCGTGGCGTCGTGATCCCCGGATTCTCTGCGCTGTTTGTAATTGCAGCGAAGAGCATGTCCCTCTGAGGAACAATCCCAGGTTGTTACAGCTAATGACTGCTGGGGTTTCTCAACTCGGCACTGTCTGACAGCATTTGCTCACATATTAATATCAGATGATGGGAATGAGGATGATGGCACACGCTGTAAAATAACGCCGTGCCAACCCAACACATGCATGAGTAATCCTGGCTCAGGAACACCATCATGCATGTTTGCAATCTGCTGACTTATGTTTTGCATATATAGTAATTGATTTGTGGAAGCAAACATGAGGCAGTCATGCTTGGTGAATCAGTTGCTTTCCCTCCATGTCAATTAATGGGAGTTTTGAGGCAATGTGGTGAACTGAAATCAGAAAGCTCTGTATCAATTTTATTGTGACAGTATAATTATAAAATTCCTGCTTCCACTGCTTTGTGGGCAGCTTCCTTGTCACCTTGCTGAGGGCCATGCTCTCTAAGGGGAGCGATAGAAAAAGCCATAATCATAACTTCAGTGGAAACTCATTCTTTTATGTGTTTTGCTTGTAATGTTTTTCATTGCAGAGAAAACAGGGAATTTACAAATCCAACTTGTGGGAAACATAATATTTCAAAGGCTTTCTCGTGATCGGGATTTTTTTCATGGATCTTCTGATGTGTTCGCTTTGAGGTGGCAGGGACAGTCTGCGATACGCAGCTGGATGCCCCTCACATGGCTTCAAAACGCTCTCACAGACAGCTGCGGGATTTGCACATCGCTTAACCTAATTTATTTGAGGCCTCTTTGGGAGCAGAGGAGTCGTCTCTGCCCAGGATCACATGCAGCTATTTTTACACATGCGCACGCACACACACACACACACACACACACACACACACACACACACACACACACGGACTCGCACACATTTTCCATTTCATCAAGTCTCAGGCTGTCCTCAAACTGCACATTTGCACCTGTATGTCTCTTCTTCCGCAGCTTATCTCACTCATTTGCTCACTCTCTGCTCTCTACTCCTTTTTTTTTTTTTCTCAAAATCGTTCATCTCTGCCTAGCTCCTTGAGTTTTATTTCACACTCAGCTGTAGCATGATGTTGAGACTGAGATGGCATGGCAGTTCCCGTTTCTGAGCTGTACTTGGAGCATTACAAACGGCTCACGCTCACACAAACATGCTGGAGCAGACAGAGTGCTAGACTGAGATCTCGGCTGCAGCTCTCCGGAGAGGCGAGCTGTCTGTGGCAGGGCAGGAGCAGTCGAACATCCCAAACTGTGCTCATTGCTTTAGGCATGTATGCCTCTGGGTGTGAAGCTGTCTCAAATATCTGCTTGTATGTCAAGACACTCCATCTACAGTGCACTACAGTATGTACTGAAACTATCTACACACCTGAACTTCGGGTGTTTTGCAGTCAGTCTTTCAATTTAGTTTTTCTCCCCATAATCCAGACCTTTCCAACCCCATGTCAAGAAAAGTTCTTTAAAATACACTCAGCCCAACTTGGAGTACAGCTAGCCAATTACAGGCTAATCTAATGATGCACAACAATTTCTGAAATGTGCTGCCCTTTCTTTTTTAATTGAATTAGGAGATGAGCAAAATAAAGCAGATATTTCTTCCACATTTCTCAGAGCTTGATTACAGAAAGCACAGACTATTAAAAATTCCAGCAGCTGGGTCAGAGTGGTGCTATCTCCCGCTACGATTAGAGGGCCAGATAACCAAGATTTATTAGCCAAACATCCCGACAATTAATTAGGAAGCGGTGCTAGACTAATCCTGATTCCACAGGCTTTAGCGGGTCGAACCTCCTTACGCTACCGAGCAGCAGTAGAACACTTCAAAGACAAGGCGAACAAAGAAAGGCTGAAGTGTAAATGTTGGTTACGGTATAAATGCTGGGTCTTTTGCCTGGATCTGTGAGTGCGTGCGTGCGAGGATGTGTGCACACGAAGTGTATTAAAATCATTTCCTACAGCAGCTATTATTAATGTACTTAAATACGTGTGTGGACACACGGTCCAGTGCTGGTTGTTTACAGTAGCAGAGTCTAGCTGTGAATCCTCCCTCTGACATCTTAAGCGTGAAGGTTTGGCCCACTCCTCAGTTCAAAGTCCTAGTCCCTAATGCTGCTTTCAGGCTCCTCCTCCCTCTCTTCCCCTCAGCCCTGCTCGACTTCATCTCACATGGACCTCGCACCCTGTGAGGCTCAGCAGGTTGCTGCGCAACACAGACATGTGCGTTCTTCTCTCTTTGTTCCGGCCACGCTTGGCATTTGGTCTCATAAGACCTCTGGCTCTTTAGACACAACATGTACCAGCGAGCAGATGGCTCTGAAGCTTTGTTTTGGTTATTTAGTAAGCCATGTACTTTGGGACTGGTGCTATTTTTTGATTGAAAGTCAATCAAAAAGCCAAGCAGAATTTAGCAGAAGGGTCACTAGTAAGCGCAGCATGTGGGCTCAAACAGAATGTGTGGTCAAAATGGGATAAAGAGCGGTTGGATTTGTGGATTTTGTCGTAGCTGTGTTATGGTATAGTCATAGCTAATTATGCACTGAGTGGAAGGAAAATGATACCTGAGCATATGGCACAAAACCCTTGAGGAAACATGAATCTGCTGTCATTATGACCCACAAAAGTTGATGAGCAAATCACAGACAATTGTGCCAAATCTCTGCTTCACTCAACTCACTGAAAATAGACACATTAAGCTTTTAGAAAACTGGTGGGAACATTGTCTGTTTCTTTGTCAGGTGCAGTAATTATGAAACAGGCTCACGTTGCATCTCTCACTACAGCAATCAAAAAGAGATCAGAACCACAAAGAATCATGCTCTCTCCACTACCGCTGTTTAAATATAAATCATCATTTGGTTAACTTGGACTCTGCCTCACTGAGACTGGAGTGAATTAATTAGACATTTTGAATAAACATTCGACTCTGCTGTGCTCATATAACATATGATCATCCCACACATGTCTGAACAAGTATAAAGTCTGTAGATCACATTTCTACGCATGAAAATGCCAATGTCAAGCAATCAAAGCAATGTTTACATGACATTTGCAGAAACATGCACATACTGTATGTGGAAATATGGTCCTGGACATATTAACTCTTCTCCTTTCCACTCAGAATTATTGAACTAACTTTGGTAATATGGTATAGCGGAGATCTTAGTTATTGTCCTGCAGAAGTCTGTCCTGGAAATGTCCAGACTGGCTGAGAAACGGGGGCTGTGGTAGGGACTCTGTGCTGTGCAGCCTCTAGGTGTGAAAGTACAAATGTGTGTGCATGTATTGAAAAAAGCACATACACCCTCAGCAAACATCCTTTGGATAAAAAGAAGTTTAAAAAAAAAAGTCTTTAAGCACCTTGTAGTCCTGTGCCTGTGCACCTGTTCACACCTGTGAATCTAAGGCCTTCATGACTTAACAAAGTTATTTCTGAGCAATACACCTCATGGCTGCACCTACTGTCGAGCCAGCCGGTGGAGCCTTCAGTCTCTGTCCATCTGGCTGTATTGTTGACTGCAGACAGACTGGCTGATGAGCACAGGCTGGATGTAGAGGCAGAAATAGGGCCCTGAGCTTGCAGGCGCTCCCTTAGGCTCAGGCTTGGCAGGGCTTTTCAGAGCTGCTCTCTCGCAAACCCTCTGAAAGCGAGCACAGCAGTCTCCATGGCTGCCTAATGGCCATGCTGCTGCTCTTCAGAGTCTGGCAGTTGACAGTTTCTGATCCTTTTTAAGCAAGAGGTGCAGATAAAAGCCCTGGCAGACAACGAGGAGAAGCAGAGTTTGAGTTGTCCACAGAGGTTTAAAAACTAGGAGAATTTAGGAAAAAATGGTTTTGTGTGCTGTGATTTATTGATTATTTGAAAGTGAGCTTTGTAAAAAAAAAAAAACAAACAAAAAACTACAGCATCTTCCCAGAAATGATGGAAATGGCTACATCAACACTGTATAAATTTATCACTTTGTAAAGTTTGTGTGCATGAAATTCCCTCATGGCTTGCTGACAACAGAAAACAAAACACTGAGAATACTGAGTACAGGCAAAATGTTAAGAAGTGATTGTTTTCTTATTTCTTCACGGGCCATTTACAAGGACACTCTGTATCATCAAAATGCAGATTAGATAAATAACTTGGTTCGAAATGCATTTAATTTATATCCATCCTAGCTGCTCTGTATCGGTTTGTATTGAGAGACTAGTACCGTGCTGGAGGACAGATGTTGCAACCCTGGACCCTGCCTGGTCCGTTGTCTGTGACCAGCTGAAATTAATTAATTCCCTCAAGGTACAAAGATAAAACCGAAAGAAATCAAGAATGAGACGACAAAACAGATTCAGTCTTGTGAGAGAAATATTTAAAAACAGAAGGACAACAGATTACATGAAGCAAACGGGGGATAAAGTAAGACAGTCGTGAGGGATACTGAGTCCAAACTTGTTTCCTCTGTCTGTCTTAATCACTCTTCAGTGTATTTAGTGTGCACGGTTGCAAACCTAAGGCAGTATGTTGAAAGCAAATTCTCAGTGAGTGCTTTGCTATCTTGCTGCTGCTGGTTTTTTTGTTTTTTTTTCACTTTTTCTCTGAAGGTTTTTCTTCCTCTCTCCTTGAGTCGTCGTCAGGACATCGATGTCACACCACAGACAGGCACCACAAAAAGGGTAGGAAAAAAACCCTTCTGCTTTCAGGCAGCAGAGGTGGTAATCGATGAGAGGTTAAACAAAAACAGAGGAAGAAAGGCACACTTTCTGCCAAACTTTAGTAAACAGAAGCCACTTTCATGGTGGAAAAAAAAAAGGCTGAGTTTTTCTGCTGTGTACAAATGTGACACACTTCAGCAGTGTGATAGTTAAGAACAGATGATGGCCACGTGTGTCCATAGGCATCAGAACAAAGAACAACTGCAGAAACATCGTATTTTCTTTATGTTTAGCTTTTTTTCTGTGGGAGCTAATGCAGCATCTGTTGTTAAAACATGGTTGTGAAAGTCATCTACACAGTTTCTGTCTAGACACAGCAGGTGTTTGTTTTCAGACAACAGACATTTCTCATCAAGTGACAGGCGCAGTCACTGAGCTGCGCTTATAGGACCTTCATTTGCATAAACATCTTAAGAATATACTGGAATATGAATGTTGATACGAATGTTGAACTTTCACACTTTTACATGCAGGAGCATATTGTTTTCTAATATGCGTCATATTTTGCTGATGTTCACTGTGACTTAGCTGGTTGCATTTCACAGGAAGAGTTCAAACCTGAGCATTTTGTGTTGAGTGTTTGTCCGGGCTTCATCCAGCACCGAAGGCACAGGTATGGTGCATGCTGGCATGTTTTGGTTGTATCTTTAAAGGCACAAGTCCTGTGGAGCAGCTACTATTTTGAGGGAATGTGCTGCAAAAATATCATTTGATAATGATTTTAAAGGGTCTATTAGAGAGTCCCTCTAAGTGACGACAGGGAGTGAACGTGTTTCCATCCACCTGTTTTTATGTGCACTGTCAATTTGTGCATTTAAAAAAACTTGCGTGACAACTGACTTTAAATTAGTTGTACGTTTGTGTGGAAGCCTGACCAGTGAGCCAGCACGGACACTACCTGGACTCTGAAACTGAAGCAGCTAAATTGAATTCAGCCAACTTTACAACTAGGCTTTTCCTACTGTGCCATTCAAAGTGTCTACGATAAAAAGAAAAGGATTGTGTCTTTGTTTATGGTAGACATTTTTAGTGCAGCCCTAACTCCTTCAGGATGCTGCACCAGGACCTGCACTGGACCTGCACTGGACCTGCACTGGACCTGCACTGGACCTGCACTGGACCTGCACTTCTACCATCCTGCTTGAAATGTCTCGTAGAAAAAAGAAAGAAAATAAATCATAATGATTTTGTCTTAATTGTTGGAAATCCCTGAGAAAACGTCTGCAGGATTCTTGGTAGAGGCCAAGGTCAGGGCTACGGTAGCCGTCACAGTGATGAGTGGTTCTTACTGAGATAGAACGTCTGCCCACCAAACGGGGGGGATTGACAGTTAATCACAAGCACATTACACCTCTGGGATGGGCAGAACTGCAGCCTCCTGCCTTTGGCTCCAGCCTGCCTGTCATTATGATGACTCTGCGGCCTATCACTGTCTGCCTCAGATTTATCTATCTGGCACTAGACTGTGGCCTCGTCTTGGGCTCAGCTTGGCACCTGTCCATCCATCAGCCTCTAAAGTTCTCTTATAAAGCAGTGGACACAATCTCTCTTTCTATACATTGCTATGCTGCCACATGGCAACGCTATCGTTCACACCATTCAGTCAGCGCAACTAAACAAACGCTGCACAATGTTGGCGGATGTGGTGATGTGCTTCTACAATACAAATCTGCAGAGCCAGGAAGATGCGCTGTTATTGTTGGAGCGATGTAACTGTGTTAACATCCACCAGGGGAAAAGCTGGCAGAGTTTATTGGGACTTAAGTGTTTTGGGAGGGATAGTGTGGGTGGACAACATTGCTGATGGCACCGGTGAAGGCTCTTTTAAACAAGCCAAGTAATTACTAAAAAGCGTGCTGAAGGCTATTTAAGCTACATCTGTTGACACCACTATGACACAAATTTTAAGATGAGGTGTGTAATGTATGTGTGTGTGGAAGCAGTGTGTCACGACGGAGAGAGGTGGAGAGAAAACAAGCAGATTGTATATAGGGCTGTTTTTCTTGAACGGCTTATTATGCTGATTTATCACGGTTGAGTCTAATATCCTGGGATATAGTGCGCCTAGAGCCATACAATTAAATCACTACAATGTTGACTTTGAGTGGAGCTTTACAAACTAGAAATATCTTTCAAGTACGTATAGTATGACAATTATGTTTTTTTATTAAAAAATAATTCTTAAACGTGTCAGTATTTGCCAACTGCCATTCATTTCCTTTCGAGACTAACTCATTATCTTTGCGTCAAGATAAATGACCAAACCACAGTGTGTGTTATTATGCGGTTGTGCCCTCCATCCCTCAGTTTACTACAGGGACATGTCACCATGCTGACATGTTAATGGGATCGGTCATTGATAACAAGAAGCTAATGAAAATCTAATCAGAAAACTAGCCTGGTGGTGGAGGCTCAGTCTGTGCTCTGAATGCCGTAGACTCTGAAGCTGCTCTGCCTCTCCTCTGTGTCCAGTGAGAAATATGTCTGTCTCAGGTCTCATTAGTTGGTATGATTCACAGTGCCATCCCAGACAATAGGATTCATTCATTCATTTATTCACTGATTCATGTTCTCTTTCATCCTTTTTTTAGAGCTTTTGCAGCTTGAAATCATCCCAAAATGTCAGAAAAGGGAGGAAACCACAGGTTTTCTTTAGTTGCAAGGGGCATATGCAAAATGAATTAATGGAGCCACATTAATTTGCTCTGTTTTATCTCTCTCCTGGGGTGTTGAGAGGCAGGACAAAGACAAGCTCAAGGAGAAGGCCAAAATAATCTTTTAAGCATCCCAACAGCAGTCAGAGAGATGTGTTCAAAGAGCATTAAACCTGTACTCAATCAGCGGTCGAGGATACAAAGAAATTTCAGTTTTGCTTTATTATGATAGAGGGCAATATTTTTCCCTCTGTCCATGCAGTATGGCTCAGAGGAGCAACTAACTGGGATGAAGCCCTCAAGACCTGGATGCTGCAGTGAATCTAAATGGGCAGGCTTTACAGAGGAATGTGTGGATGCCCTGTAGGCATTAAATGTAGGACAGCAGTGCGGAGCCATATGTGCATTGTCTTGAGTCGTAATGTCGGATAGTTGCAACTGAGTTACTGTAAAACTGAACATATGCTCGGCAGTTAATCTAACACGCAGACGATTAGACATAATGTAAATTTCTGAATGTTTCCACAGACGTTTGAGGATTCGTGTTCTTTTTTTAAGCACACAGATATACGCCATAATCCATCTAAATTTCTGGGGACCTGCGATGGCACACTGTATAACCTCTAGGAAAATCAGTCACGTAGTTTCTGAACTCATTAACTGCTACGATTTTAAGCCTAAACAGGTTCTCACTATATCTGAGTGATGTGTACTAATACGTATTACACCCACCTAATGAAGAGAATACACTAGGTATTTCTCATAATGGATGGAGATATAAAAAGATGAACCCACAGTGAAGCATAGCACTTATCAATATTGTGTTTACTGTTATGGAAGTTCTTGGCTAATGGTGCTATAGGGGGAAGGCACGTCTTCCAGGGCAGTGTGATGTGCTCTCCGAGGGTGATGACTGGCTGATAAAGTGCTGCTCTGTGCCTGAGGGTGAGGTTTATGGATTTTTGCAACACCCCAGTGCAACAGCTGAGAAGGACAACAACAAGGTTCCAGCCTCCTTCTCTAAATGTCCAGACTGTGTCTTTACTCGGATTCCGGTGCACTCCAGAGGGCGGCACCAATGTGGTATATCCCATTTGTCCGTCAAATGCGTATTCCCCGAATGTGTGATGCATCCAATTCCCTTGCAGTAGATTAGTTCAGATGCAAATGAGAAAGGTATTTGCATGATGTGTGATGGGTGTCCTGCCAAACATCGCTGAAGGAATAAACACGAACATCAAAATGCTGTCTTTATAGTCTATCCATATCTCAATTACAAACACTTCGCTTTTGATTATCATGGAGTTCATTTATGACACAGTCTTCAATCCGCTAAATGGAGTTTCTTGCGTCCACGAGGGCCCCCTGACATCTCCATTCTGCAGAACACCAATGTGGGCCTGCACTTTGACCAGGCTGCTAATAGTGATGCATGACTCATTGGTGAGATACTCTTTTTTTTTTTTCTGTTACAGGCCGAAAGGAGACAAAATTAATCAGGGCCTCTTGGTTATCTAGTTTGTCTGTCTGCTGTGATAGAGGTTATAGCCTGACCACATGGTTGATTACATCCCTGACCAACCTTTAGAGCCCCAAGGGTGATCTAATCCTCATTGTCATGTGTGCACTGTCCTAGCGCACATTGCAACACAAGGCTGCTGCGTTTAAAGGAACGCCGCAGGTAGCAGGCTACTGTATGTGCATCTGTATTTTTATATTTGTTTTTTGTTTTTTTTTTCATTAAATTCATTCAAATTAAGAAAATTTTGTTGAAATTGCATTTCAGGCAGTTAAAGTTGAACAAATCTTGTAATGAGTCAGTAATTTCAGTCATATGGTCGTGATCTGGGTGAGTGAGTATGTGAAGGGTTTTTTTTTTTTTTACACCACCACTGTCTGCCTGCCTGTCTGCCTGTCTGTCTGTCTGTCTGTCTGTCTGTCTGCCTGCCTGTCTGTCTGTCTGTCTGCCTGTCTGCCTGCCTGCCTGCCTGCCTGCCTGTCTGTCTGCCTGCCTGCCTGCCTGCCTGTCTGTCTGCCTGCCCGCCCGCCCGTCTATCTGTCTGCCTGCCTGCCTGCCTGCCTGCCCGCCCGCCCGCCCGCCCGCCCGCCCGCCCGTCCGTCCGTCCGTCCGTCCGTCCGTCCGTCCGTCTGTCTGTCTGTGGGTGGGAGGGACAGACAGCTGCTGAGACAGAGTCACCCATGCCTGTACAGGAAATGTTTTTTGCTAATCCTGAGTGATGTCTGTGTTGGTTTGGCTTGGAATTAAAAATAAGTAGTTACACAAACTGATTTGTCCTTATTAGGGCTTGTATATGGTCCAGTCAGCAGCATGGACGGTCAGCAGTGCACCAGGCAGAGCTGAGACTATGCTGGACTACAGGGGGTGATTTTACTGATTATCACCTTTTATGCATTGAACAGTGAATTTCAGTGTGTGTGTGCACTAATCCCAACACAATCTACATATGAATATATCACTCAATACTGAGCAGTAAATTGAGATTTCAGATCATCGTCAGGGCAACACAGTGGATTAGTGGTTGGCACTGTTGCCTCACATCAAGAAGGTTCCTGGTCTGAAACCCATCAGGGGCCTTTCTGTGTGGAGTCTGCATGTTCTCCCTGTGCTTGTGTGGGTTTTCTCCAGGTCCTCTGGTTTCCTCCCACAGTCCAAAAACATGTATGTCAGGTTGATTGGTGACTCTAAATTGCCCATAGGAGTGAGTGTGAGTGTGTGAGGTTGTTTGTCTCTATGTGGCCCTGTGATGGACTGGGGACCTGTCCAGGGTGGACCCCTGCCTTTCACCCAAAGAGAGCTGGGATAGGCTCCAGCAGATCCCTGGGACCCTGGTTAGGACTAAGGGGGTCTAGATGATAGATGGATGGACTATTGTCATTTGGGGTAATCACCAGTATATAATAGACCATGTACTGAGTAGTACTGAGTGAGTATTGATTTGAATGATTTCAGACACAGACTTGGTGTAATATCTAGAAAATTAATTGACTTCAGGTGTTTTTTGGAAGTTTCCACTTAAAATTTAAAAGAAGTAGCTGTGTGTCTGGAATCATATTTACTGGTATATATATTGCACTTACTGCCTGCCATTTTGTGTATGTTTTATGTATGTTAATTTTATGTTCTACTGTATATGGTGCCCTCAAATTCCCATATTGGAACTAAAAAGGTAGTGCATTCTGCTCACTATCATATAATGCAATGTGAAATACAGTTGTGCAAGACTACGGCTATTAGTGATGATGCAAAATGACAACTCATTGTCAAGGTGTGTAATACTGCATGGAAAACATACTCAGAAGTATTTTGATTGGAAGGTACCATCAATGTGTATACCTGTTGTTTATTTGTACAGTCACAGAATAAGAGTAAGGCCTTAAACAAATGCACACCTTACTGTACTTCCTTTTTTCTTTCAAGTCCATTCATCCACGTCTCCCTGAGGCGAATCTGCCAGGAGGATAATTCAAAAGGTCAGCACAAGCAGACGTTGAGAAAATGTACCTTTCCCCTCTTTCCCCCATGCCCCCGCTGTCCTCTTCTCCCCTTGGAAAGAAGACAACAACACTTGCTGACGTGGCCTTATCTTTCCCAAATTCCGGAAGGCACAAGATACTTTGACAATAGCAGCAAATGTATTTCATTTATTTTCTGCTTGAGAATCGGTCTTTAACTAGACCTCTACTCTTTTCATTTCTATCCTCCACACAGCAGACAGTCCCCAGAGCCGTGGGTAATGGTCTACTAACTCTCTACTTGAGGCAATAAAGACCTGCACAAAAACCAAGCAGAGTTTTTGCTTAGATTGAGAGGATAACATACGGTGAAGAGCAGAAATTGAAGATGAGTTGCTAAGAGTGTAGACAAAGGACGGCACTGGAAAAAGGTTAAGAATGCCCTCTGGCACCACGCAGCCTAATTCAATACTTTCCCTTCTGTCACCTTTTGGTCTGTTTTTGCATTTTAATCAGGGCTTTGAAGAACAGTAGAGTCATAAAACGAGGGCATGTGGTATAGATGACTAAGAATGCTTTTAAGGCCTCCGAATAGACTGGATGGACAGATGAAAAACGATTAGTTGATGAAGTGAATACTGTTCTATTATTAACATTTAGAAAATGAACGACAGAGGAGGTGTCATTTGGAATCGATCTTTGGTCAGTGAAAAATACCACAGCCAGAGGGGTGCATTGTTTCAAAGAACAGAAAATGTCAATACCACTGTACACTGCTTTGAATATTTTAAGGTTGTGGGAGAGAGAAGCTGCTTGATGGATCATGGCAGTGATAATGAAAAACGATATGAATGGGAGAGAACGAGTATGACGGAGTTGGAGCTGTGAATGACAGAACGAGTGGGGGGTGAAAATGAGATTAGGTTCCACACATCAGGTGACGTGTCAGCCTTGGGACTGGAAAAACTGTCAGTCCTTCATGCCCTCATGCAAAGCTGGTAAGCGGCTCTGTTGATCCAGATGCAATGTAGGACACCTAAGTGCAGCAAACTCAGTTGTTGTCATTCGTCTGATATCACGGTGTTTGTGTGAGTAGGCATGCAATGATGCAGAAAATGCCAATTTTCAATCCTGAATATTGTAAATGGGCTATTTATTTTTGATTTACTGTATGCGATGGTATGTAGACACCCAAGATTGTATTACACCTAATCTTTGCTCTCCTTTGTGACACACTGGAATTACCTGTTCTGCAAAACAAAATGGATATAAAACATGCACCAACAGATTGGGAGTGGAAACAAGCTGTAAACACAACACAGACTAACACTTAATTGTTTGACCTTTTATGAAATACACCTAGTTGCTTTGTTGCTGAGAGTTAGGTAAGAAAATTCACACCACTCTCATGTCATGTCTGTACAGTGACTATGACGCAGCCAGTTAGTTTCATTTAAAGGCTAAATTCTGGCCTGTGAACCTGGCACCGTGCAGCTGTTATAAAATCTGCCTATTGGCACCTCTGAAGCTTGCAGATAAAATTTTATTTCTTTGTTTATGGACTGTTTTCCTCAAAAACTACAAATTGTCATGTTTGCACTTTTTTTGTTAGCTTTGGACAGAGTCAGGCTAGCTGTTTCCCCCACTTTATGGTGTTTGCGCTAAGCTAAGCCGGCTGCTTGTGCTTATTTACCAGGGAGATATGTGAGTCTTATCCAGCTCTCAGCCAGAAAACACGTTTCCCAAAATGTCAAACTATGTCCTTTAAATGCTGATAAAATAATCCTCATTTAACCTTAACATGACCATAACAACACTAATGAGAGCAGTGACAGTGAATCAAAAAAAGTTATTGGCTTGTAAACAACATGGATGGTCAACTATGCACAATGCATTGCTGAGAGTATTTAAGACTCAGGGGATGATTTTACTGATTAGCACACTTTGGAGCGTGGAGCAGACAGTAATCAGTAAACTCAAGTGCTCTTTGAAAGTTTCCAAGTAGAAGTTAGAAAGTCAAATTCTAACAGTAAGTCATATGGCTGGTGTGTGCAGCAGTTTGTATGTGAAGTAAAGAAATCTGTGCGGACTCACATTTAATATATATCGCACTAAATTTGCTGTATATAACTATGTAGTACCCTCGACAATTCCCACAATGGAATAAACAACGCTAGCCTTGCAATGCTTATTGCTAATAATAAATGGGTTTTGTATTTCAGCTTTTGTTTTGACACTGATACAAATGACAAATCTTTTATAGAGATTTAATTAGTGTAAAATAACAATCCATAAAATAGTTTATAGAATGACAACTAGATATAATGATTAAAATACACATAAACAAACCAAAACAAGGAGTAAAACATTTTAACACTTTAAACCCCACAAATAAAAAGAAATTTTCTTTACAATTTAAAAATAACAAACACTAGTATAGAGCCTGTAAGTTCCATTTTCCATCAAGAGTGTACTCTGTCTACCAAGGAGTTGAGCAGAGTGATTAAAACACAAATTAAATAAAATAAATCATTAACGAAAACAGAACAAATAAGGCTTCACATTTAAAGATATTAACAGACAGACTGTTCCAACAGCTCGGAGCATAAAAAAACTAAAAGCTGCTTCACCCAGAGTTTTTGTCCTGCACTTTGGAGCAATTAAATGACTCGCTGTGGTTCATGCACTGGCAGCATGTCAGACAAGTAGACCGGTGCAACATATGAAAGACTTTGAAAACATGTAAAACCAATACTGTACAACACTACAACTGTAAGTAGTGATGCAAAAATGACAATTCAGGGCAAAGTCATTAAATTATCGCTCACTAAACCTCTGGGTGTCTGTTATTGTATGTTATTGTGTGGTTTTGTAGATGGTTTTGCAGAAGCTGTGATGGTTAACAGTTATCATCAGTGTGTATACTGATGAGGTTTCTTTCTCTGCAGTCACAAAATAATAAGAACTTTTTGGGACACAAATAGACCCAGGAAAGCAAAACTTGTACATCTTTGTTCCTTCTTTACTCATTTGCAACAAAAAATCTAGAGATTGAATCACAACTTTATATCAGCCAGGATTTCAATTAAATTCAATTCAATTCAATTTTATTTGTATAGCGCCAAATCACAATACAAATCATCTCAAGTCACTTTACAAAAACAAAAAACCCAACAAATCCCTTATGAGCAGCACTTAGTGACAGTGGAGAGGAAAAAACGGAAGAAAAAACCTCCAGCAGAACCGGGCTCAGTTTGGGCGGCCATCTGCCTCGACCTGTTGGGGTGAGTGGTTTTTTCCAGCGTGTGAACGCCAAGATTAACTCTTGTTTTACCTCTTTTTATGTCGCCTCTTTTCTTTGCCAAGGAACGCAGTTTCTTCTCAGTAACGCTCAGAGAGGGAGATAAAGCTCATTTCCTGCTAGCATAAGCCATCTGCACCGTGATACTAGTCTTCTCCTTGTTGTTGTTTACTGGCGGGTGGCAACCAACAGTGATACTAGTAGGGAGCCAGAGGGTACTTCAGTTTGCCAGGGTTCGGGCATGGGGACATGCAAGGGTGGGGGTGGGAGTGGAGACCTGTGGGCTGTTCTTCTGTTTTTGGGCCAGGCACCACAATTACTCAATGCAGCATCTAGTGTCATAACGTGAGAATGCAATAGGGACAGCATGCAGGACACACACACAGTGCAGGACACACACACAGTGTACCTTTAAGCACATGGAGTAAAATATAAAGAAGGTAGAAATGCCTATAATACTCTAACAAAATCACTGTGGTCTGTTTAATGGAAACTGTTGTGCTGCTTTTCAAGCATAAAATCAGCCTCAGCCTCCGAGTAGGAAAAGTGTCATTGCCTGTCATTGCTGTAAGTGGATTAAGTCTGTGTGATGTCTTATTATTGCATGGTCCCTGTGTGAGATCTTCCATTAGGAAAGACACTTGTCCATCCTCTCAGCGTGTTTCCTTTTATCAAAGGCTCCATCTGTTTTTGCTCCAAGTTCGCCTCAAATTATCCATTAGGTCAGGCAAAAAACACCATCAGTACGAATCACAGAAGTTTGTTATTTACATAAAGTGGTCTCTAATACATCACTTTAAAGTCTGGTGCCAGCAAAAAGCCATTTATTTCTGTATTTTTATTCTGAAAGGGCCAAAAAGGATCTGTAAACAATTTCTTTCATTTTTCATAATTTTTTATTAGTGTGAGACCGAATATCAGGGAAATGATAACATTTATGTGTCTTTTTGGCCAATGGACAGAGCACCACTCCTTCTCCAGTTTTGGACTTTTGAAATTATTTATTCATTTACTAATTTATTTGTGCTAAAGGTTATTGCAAACAGTTGCAAATAAACACTTTGGGTACATCAGACTCACTGAGATTAAAGTGTCAGTGAGTCTCAAATCCCACATGACCTTCATAGAAGAAAGTACAGGACAGATAGAAAGAACCGAGGGAAAAGATGAGCATCAAGGCTGATGTGCTGAGTGCTGGCCAGGGCTCAGTAATGGCACAACAGGCAGTATCAAGGACACTTTTAAAACCCGAACACAGCCATTGATCCCATTATATTCAGACCTCTGGCCCTTCTAGTTTCTTGTGTGTTTGAAATTACTTGGACTCCGGCCTTGTATGTCAGAGGAACAAAGGTTTGCTGAATGGGTCATACAGTTAAAGGGTCAGTGCATTTTACACAGGAGAACAGAATAATTATGCTTTAGCCTTCTGTTCTGCTCTAATGATGTTTTCCCTGTTTTATTTTTATAACCTTCTATGTTAACAACACTACATCTTATTTTCTTATTTTTCTTTTTCCTGACTCCATGTTTCTGACCTCTGTTTACTGTCCTCCTTTCCCTACTTCTTTTTTTGTGACAGTGCTACAGATACTGTGACCTACAGCCAGTGACCAGGTTGTAGTCCGGCAGTGTCCATATGAATTATGATGTTCTGAATCACTCATAATCTTGTTGTGGATGTGCTTTTGCCCTTGAGATGTGCATCAACGGAAGAATGGAACTTTATCAGATTTCACTGTGCTTTGGAATATAATTCATGAAAGGCACTGTGTGTTATGTGGGACATACATCGTAGCACCAAACAGTACAGTTTGATCGGATGACTTTTTCTTTTCTTTTCCAGTATTTATCTTTTAATGAAACTGACAACATTAATAACAGGAAAAAATAAAATATTAAAAGGGAAATTTGATAAACAAGGAAAACAGGCCAGATAAATACACAAAAATAAGTGTCATTGGTTGGGTTATAAGCGAAATGCTCGTACAGTGTATGAGTAAATTCAGCTGCTGATATTTGACATTAAATGGGCCAGTTGTGGTACAAAGTGACAAATCTCTGAAATGCTATATGTGGCCCCGAGGCAGCATATAAACAGAAAATAAAAATGGCCCAAATAATGATCCTTGGGGAACACCACTGTGGAATAAAATGCTCCAAGAACAAGAACGCTTCTGGCAGCATGTAAACAAATCCAAATATTGTCCTTAAGTGATGAAACAGAAGTAAAGAATAAATAAAACAAAACTTTTATAATTTGCATCAACCAAGACAAGTTTTAAGTGATGAAACAGTTTGGTTCTATTAAATAATGCAGATGCATGGCAACAGAAGTGTTTTTCGTCTTAATTGGAGTTTATTTATTGGAGCTGGAGTCCAATCACATAAGTTTCACAAAGTTAGATTATTCTGATTAAAAAGCTTTATTTAACCAAATGTCAAACTATGTCTTAGAAGCAAGATAAGAAAATTAAGGAATTTTATCTAATGTCCTTTAGTAGAGCTAACTATAGCAGCTTTGTTTTTCACTTTGTGCTAACATGAAACATGTGTTTTGATGAAGAAATTCAGCATTTGTCCTGTTACAAGAGTGTACCCAGGATTAATCTTTTGTCACCATAGCTTTACAGGATGATGTTATCACATTGACAAACACGGTTTTCAAATAAACTGTAAATGGCATGTTTTATAAAAGGGTAATTGAACATATTGCAGGCTATACATGTCATTGAATCAGTGGCTGAAATGACTTCAGGCAGAAGAACAAAAAACTGTCCTGCTTGACAGACATATGAAGGCTGAAGCACTGATGACAAACTGAAAGCTCACGATTGTTAGAGTTAATAAAATCTGGCACAGTCCAGTTTGTACTTTCCAGATGAATCCACAGATTGCTCTGAGTGGCAGAATGGCATCATTAGTTTGTTCAGGCTGCATTTGTCACTCACACATCTTTACTTCATAATAAGAACTTAGTGGCAGGTAACAAATTCCTCATCTACCCAGTACCTTTTGAAGATGTTTTTCAATATATTTTCAATATGTCCCCATCTCAAGGCAAAGCTAAATTGGATAGCCTGAAGTTTGATCTTGACTAGTCATTCTCCTGCATTTGACCACTTCAACGGCAAACATTTTACCCAGACAAGGTCTTCTTTTTTTATGCCATTTTATCCATATAGCCATGTTTGTCTTGGAATGATATTTACTGTGAGGAGTGTTTTTAGAGGCTTTCTCTCTTCCAATGTCCCCCCTTATACTTTCTCAGATGTCATTACTTATGGAAATGATAATATTTCATTTAGGGCCTTTTTTAAAATTATATTACCAATTTCTAGCTTGTAGCTTGTGGAGCAAGGAAATGCCAAAAAAAAAAAAAAAACAAAACAACATGCTTGCTCAGACAAAACTAACAATGTGGTTCTAGAAATCTGTGATTTTTTTTTGTTGCTAACTATCAGTCAGTTATTGTAAAAAAAAAATGTAAAAATGAATTATTAATGAAAATAATTGCTAACGTCAGTACAACTTTATAAGAAAATTAGATTAGAAGAACTGAAAAAATCTCTTTCTACATATGAAAAAATAAGATCAGATAAGATAAAATAAACGTGGGCTGCTATGGATCATCTCACTGTATATATATGAATTATTGCACAGAATGTGTTCACGACTTAATTTGTCACAGTGTTTACATTCTGGATGTGTTAATGCGTCACATGCACTCACATACAGTACCTTATTAATATATGACTTTGCCTAGCTTCGATTTGAATCTCAAATGAGGCTAAAGAGCAGAAGAGTGACTGGTTTGTGTGTCCCCACATGACATTATAGTAACTTGCAGAGTCAACAGAAAGGTGTTAATAATGTCTATATATAAAACAGGCGGCAGCTCTTCAGTGCTGCACTATTTTTTTTATGATTCCAGGTGCGTCTGGAGGGTACAGGAGAGGAGACAGATTCTGAAAGATCTAATTAAGCAAAGCGAAATGAGAGTGCCGAGATCCCTGGCCCAGGACGGGACACAAATCAGGGGCTGTTGACAGTGGGCTGCGGGGCAATGGTGCTTTGCAGCAAAGATCACACTCTAGCCTGCAAGTAATGACCAACTCTACTTCTCTGTGGTCCTCAGTTTAACTTTCTTTATAGCTCTGGGTTAAGGGTTGTGAATCTCAATCTCATTATGTAAAACATCAGCCTGTGAATTTTGTCTTATTTGGCATTTTGTCTTATTTGTAATCAAAGAGGTAGTTAGCGATTAGTCGGTAGCGGGCTGGTGCTGTTGACGAGCCAGATGACTCCATCAGGTGTCATTGAGCATAGCTGAGTCTATTAAAGCTTTTTTCCTGAGTTTTGTGCTCACGACCTTTAATAACTATATTTGTATGGTGTTTATTTGTGAGGATATGAAGGAGTATAGTGTGTGTTCTTTTGTCTGAGGTGTTTCAGACTTTGGGTGAAAGAATTTGCTGGCAATTCAGCATTCATAAGTTATTACATCTGAGGGGAGAATAAATGTCTTCAGGACGCCTGGCACCAAGGCTGTGACTGTCTGGTCTCGTGGGTTCATTTCTGACCGGGAACAAAAAGACCTTGGAGTACAAAGACAACAGGCTTGATTATGTGAGTACACAGGAAGGTCTCTGAACATTGTTGTGCTAATCACGTTAGCAGGCACAGACTCAAAGCAGGACAGATGCTAGGCAAAGGGCAATAAGGTTATGTTATCCTGATTAGATGAGGCTTTGGGGGGTTTTGTGAATCTTGTTTCCTACCTCACCGTCACCTTGCAGAGGGAAAACTGCCATCGGTTCTTCCTCTCGCTCAGTCTGTCAGATTTTTCTTTCGCTTTAATACAGTTTCATTTTTCTTCCTGTAGATTCACTTTGTTAAAACCAGATCTTTGCTTTTGTGACATGTTTGCCTTGGTTTGTATGAGTCTACATAACACGCACACACACACGCACACACACACACACACACACACACACACATACAAATCCACAACAGTAGTAAAACAGTATTTGGAAAAAAATGTGCTTCTGATATATTCTCTATATACATACATATTTTTACACTACTCACATTTTTTTTATTGCATCGATCCCATTCATTGATGTTTTCTCTCATTAAGGAAAGCTTTTTTACTTAATAATGAGTTTATATTGAGTATCTCCCGAGAGTCCATCTTCGAAAGGTAAATCGACTTGATAAAGAGCGTGCACATGTAGTACGTCAGAGTAAACACGCCATTAATATCTGGGTTCAGGAGACACATGAGAAACGTATAATCTGCTCATCCATTAATTTCCCCACCAGCCAATTATGCTAATACTGCAGAGGGGGCAAGTCCGGTAAGTGCTGTTTCCCTTGAGCCTTCTTCAGTCACTGTTCTTAACAACTGGTTTTAAAGGTTGCAATGAGCCTCATACATCATAACAACAGATAGTGTAGCAGTGATTCAGCAAATACATATATACGTTATGACGCTCTGAAACATGCTCTTTGGATTTCCAAATTAAAATCATTCTTTTAAACGTATGTTTCACTACCACAGCCTGTGGATGATGCCTGTTTCTGACATGTATGACAATTGGTCAAGGTGGAATGAAATGATTTTGACTTTCCTCCAGCATAATGAAAAGGACAACATGTACAAAAGGAAGTACTGTGAATATTTAATGTTCTTTTTCCTGCTCCTTTTAGGATCCTACATGTTGGTGAACTCCTCCCAGCATGCTGTGGGCCATCGTGCTCAGCTGCTGCTGCAGACGCTGAGTGAAAATGACACGCACTGTGTCCAGTTCAGCTACTTTCTGTACAGCCGCGATGGACATAGTCCAGGGGCCTTACGGGCATATGTGCGCGTCAATGGCGGTCCACTCGGCAGTCCAGTGTGGAACATGTCGGGGACTCACGGAAAGCAGTGGCACCAGGTTGAACTGGCTGTCAGCACCTTTTGGCCTAACGAATACCAGGTATGAACCGTGTCACTCCTTGGAATGACACGTCACTTTTACATCTACCAGTGAAACCGACGTGTCTCTTAGGTTGTAGTTATTTTGTCTTTATTTTCATGATGTGTTGATGAAATGAAATGCTTCTCTGACACTGTGGGACTGAACAGTCAGTGGAGGCTTTATTTTTACAATCTACAAACCCACTGACTGACATTTTGTACAGCTGCAAAATGTTACACAATAGGGCTCTGTCGATCACCACTGGAGGTGAATCTAGTGTTAATTACTTGCAATTACGATTTAATTAGCATTGATTCCCTTGTGAATGTGGCCAATATTACCACTTGAGGACCCTGATTAGATCTTGTGTGGGCATGTGTGGCCGAGATTTCTCCTCCTGAGGCCTGGGCACTGTATATTTAGCTGACTTTGACAATTGTCACGGTATGCCACTGCCTACATCCAGTAGACAGGCATTGACCAGCATCTACAGTGGCTGACTCCAGCTGGGGCCTGTAGACAGTCCAGTTAGGTGAGTATGAGGGATATTCATCTATTAATACAATTTCTTTGGTCAGCAAACTTGATGGAGCTGCCAAAAAGCAATTGAGTTGTGTAGTGTGCATTTTATCAAGAACTGTCACTCTCCCTGACTAAAATTAAATTATATTTAGCCTGGCAAGACCTGACCTTCACTGTGCAAATAATAGTCTCTCGACTTTTCTACAAGCATCACAGGATTTGAACCCAATGTAAACCAGGGTAGGGCATGGAGAAACAAGATCTACACAGAGGAACTCAAATGTTTTAATATTATTTAATGCTAGTTAGAGATTTGCTTTTCTTCTGGATAATTTTAACACCTTGTCACTTTCACTGAGGTTAAATGGTGTGTGATATATATATTTTTTTCCTTTAGAAATATACATAATGCCGTAACTCACTGCAACACTTAAAGCCTCATGGGATTTTTTTTCATAAGGCATTTGAAACACATTTATGGGTTTTCTTGCTGAGAGTTAGATGAGAAGCTTGATGCTTCTTTGATAACCTGCCTGCGTTAAACCTGAAACCAGCACCAGAAACTGCTTTATAGTTTCAGTAGCTGCCAATCAGTGTAAAAGAGACGGCAAGCTATGGCGTACCGTTATCTTAAGCTTTAACTTAGCCGTTATTTGCTGTAAAGTTTCCATGACATTTTCATTGTGAATCATTATTTCACAATAGCCTTATTAATTGTAATAAATAATCCGTTGCTGGATGCTTCAGAGTGGCTGAGATGAAAATGGCTGAGTGTCTTGCTAAAGAGCACTTCACTGCAGATGTAAGTAGGAGCTGAGCTTTTACAAAACAGTCTCATCACATCCAGAGAGATAGTAATGATAACATGTATTATCCGGCTTTTACTTTTTCTGTCTTTGTTCAAGTACCGTTGCATCGTCACTTAGCTGCCCTGTTCAGCGCGTCCTCCTTTCCTCATGCCGAGTGGAGCTGTGTACTTTGGAGTCGTGTAGTCCTGTAAGCATCCCAGTAAACAGGGATGCCTCATAGGTGAGTCAGAATTGTGCTGTGGCTGCCAAGGAGCAGCTTCAGTCAGAGAAGACGCAGGTTTATAATGGGCTTATGAGGAGGAGTGGATGACTCTAAAGACAGGACAAACATTACTGAAGAACAGCACAGGAGATGGGCCACACACTTAAATTAGTATTGACAGTGCAGCCTTTTAATAGAACAGCTTAAACAGCTAATGACCTAGCTTTTATCTCAGGTGGGGGGGGGGAAGAGAAACACAATGTTCAATTTTTTATTGGATTAAATTAGCTAATGTTGGAGATTTGGTCGCTGGGTATTGGCACAATTAGAGAAAATGTGTCTAATTGCAGTTCCTCTGTGCTTTCTCTCACATTTCACTTTAACTCAGCTGACCTTGTGCTGCTTCCCAGTGCAGAGAAAGCCAAAGGAACTGGCCCCATAAGATCACACATACCACAGCTTACATGACTAATCCCTCGGCAGTCAAAAACCTCATCACTGCAGAATCACAGAGGGCTTGTCTTGCAACACGTCACTGCTCTCTCTGTTACACAGACAAAACAGAAGGGCAGCTGGGGAGGAGTGAGGCAGAATGTTTGTTTAATAGCATCTTAATGCTGACCTTCCCCTCTTGTTAACCAGCAACAGTGGAATGGCAAACACAAAGAAGGAGGACCATAGGAATCCTAAAGCGTGACTAGCTTCACGCAGTTCTCTTAGCATTCACCAGAGATGTTTGGCCCTAAAGCACATTAGCTGCTGCTTGTGTCACTTTAAATACAAAAGGGTTTCGGTTATATCAGCTCCAGAGCAAGTCTCATACAATCACTTTGGATTTTAAGTGATATGCGGGCAGATTTTCCTTGTTATTAAGATGGCAGAGTACTCTTTTGAAGCGGAGGCGCAGGGTAGACACTTCTTATCATTGTCTGTGAGTAAAACAAATCCCTGGAGACTACACACCATTTTAGAGATGGTTTTCAAATCTGCAGGTTTTTCCGCCCTATTAGATTTCAGGTCATATTAGAGCTCCCAGTTTCCTGCCTACAGCGCAGAGATACAAAATGTCAGTGTAGCCTTTTGCACTGTGCGGTTCCAGATGTGAGATTACTCTGAAGGTTGCTAGTTTCATGTTTTGGCGTTTAATCAAATACCTTGTTTACAGCACTCACAGTCTGCGTTTATGTCTTGAAAATGTCATTGTGCAATGTAATTAAAACAGTCAGAGCAATTCTCTGATAATAGCCAGAGCTAAGAGGATTAATATGCCAAATCACCCCAATCTTATTTGTTCACCTGCCTGGTGAGTTGAAAAATTATTGTCCTGCTTGAGTACTTTTCAAGTCTTTATTATTTATGCAGGTCATGATCTTTTTCTCAGCATGTCCATGAGTTTAGTTCTCTGATCAGCTTACACTTTATATTAATGTCAGGGGGTGGCGAGCATTACAAATACATCACATCCTCCTGTCACAGGTTTGAAATTGGGATGTGCAGTTCAATGGATTTTGGGGAGGAAATTGTAAGAGAGTAAGATCACCTTGAGATGTGTCTGGTATTGCCATATTTCTCTGAGCCTCTTATTGGTAGAAATGTTTGCAATACATGGAGAACCTGGTTATTAAATATTAAAGATGTTATCCAGACAGCTAGACATGTCCTCCTCCCTTCTTCACCATCTCTCACTTTGTTCTCTCTTCTTCATCTCCTTCCAATGTCAGAATCTTCAGACGTCAGACCTTTTCTTCCTGTCTTGCATTACTTTTTTCATTTTCCACATGTTGATATTACATATATGATTTATCCTCTCTTTAACTCCATCCAACCTGTTGACAGTTATGTTTCAAACCTTGACTTAATCCAAAGAAGATAGGAGAAGATGCAGTCCAGGTTAAATGAGTCCATTTGCCTGATAGTTATGTAGGTTTAAAACAAACAAAAAAAAAGCAAAAACAAAACAGACAGATCTGCAAAAGTTCACATTAAAAAGATAGAAGAAACCTTTGTACAAACCCACTTTCATGTAACTAAATCAAGCTGTTGAGCGAAGCCTCACACAGGCTTCAGCTCAGCTCTGGAAATGCAATTTTGCAAGAGAGAGGACTAGACTTTTGCTGCCTCTTACCTTGTAGTCACTTGGAAGAATGTCTTCACTGTCAGCACGGATAAAAAAAGGGACTGCAGCAAACCCGAACACTCTCAATGGACAAATGACTAGTGAGCAACCTGGCAAACATGTTTATCTGCCTTTTTCAGAGAGAGAGATGAGGAGATTGACATTAATTTCATGTTTGTGCCTGAAGTAAGAATCTGGTGTCAGTACATGGTCTGACTTAGCCTAAAGAGTGGAGGCAGGAAGAAGCATCTAGCCTGGCTCGGTGCAAAAAGTACCTGAAAATATACAGTATCTAAAAACGGGTCTAGGCGGAGTGACATGGCTGCCAGCTACTTTTTTGTCATATTGGCACAGTCATGACTGTAGTGCTGCACAGACCTATGCAACATCCTGTGCTCACAAAATGTATTTAGCAACTCAGAGGTGCTACAGAAAGAAAAGAAAATGCTCTCCTGAAACCATAAACAGTTTGTTTGTTTGCAGATCAAATTAATGAAATAATGATAAAATATCCACCTACTTTAAATAACGTGAGTCTCATTTATTAAACCCCTCCAAAACAAAAGTGCCAAAGGTTCAGGGCGTTATGTGCTTGGTTAAGGCAACACCTTTCTATGAATAACAAATAGCAGGTTAATTCATGTTAAGATAATTTAGTTAACCTTTGGGCAGAGCCAACTTAGCTGTTTCATTGACATCTGGTCTTTATCGCTAAACTGGCTAACTAATTTTGAACCTGACGAGTGATATTCATTAAAATGCTGGAACGTCTTAGCGTATTCTGTGCACATCTATCCATAGTCAGTTTAATCTGACCTCCTAAACCAGACTAGCTCTTTTCCCATTACACTATCTTGTTTGTATTAGAGCGATTTCTTTTTTAAAAAAAAGGAAACCGTTAGCAAGTGGGAGGCACATCAAAGACTTGTAAATGAGAATCCTCATGTCTCAGCTTTGTCTGATAATATCTCCTACTCTCCCCACTGCAGCCTGCTGAAAGTCCTCCCAGCTGAGCCTACGGCTGTGAAAAATATTTTTGTGAAATACCGTAGAGAGCGAATTGTGATTCCTAACACTTAGCCCCATATTCACAGACATATAGACTGTTATCTTTTGGCATTTCCACCTGAACAGATTTACTCCAGCACGTGACCTTTTGTCTGTGAATATTTAGAGGGGTTATTTATCTGTGACTGCATCTAATGGTGAGTAAAAGGCCTGTGTATCTAATGGTGTCTCCTGTCTGGAGTGGAAAAGGTGGAAGCTGGTTTATAGGCCCAGATAAATCGTCCTCCTGATTTGTATACATTACAACTGCTTCTAAAAGCCTATATTATGGGCTAATGTAATATTTTCTGCTAATGTGCATTTTAGATCAGTTTTATATCAATGCGTCACTTTTTTATTTTTTCTCTAGAAGATGATTCCTGCATTTTTATCTTTTCCGAGTAAAGCAGCCATTCGTTAGAACAGAACACGGGCATATGGGAAGTTTCATTGGGAAAGTGGCTTTCAATAAAAATCTGGGAAAGTTGTTTATTGAAACAAATGCTCTGAATGTTTCTCTCTTAATAACCTCCCATCCTAATGGCTAAGAAGAGTATTAACCAGCAATCAGTCTCTTATTGAGTGCCTTAGGCCAGCAGAGAGTAATAACACCTTCAATTAAACTTTGAAGACATTTTTGTCTCCTTCTTGTATGCCATTAAGCCTAATCAGTGTTTTCAGGCTAATTTGATGTTAGTCTAATGGCATGGCAGTGTGTACTTACACAGCTAGTTTGCTTCAACACATCAAAGCCTGTTCTGCTTTAATCATGGCTGTAAATATTGTATGTTTAGGCAGGTGCACAAAAAGAGTGGAGGGGAAAACAGAAAGAATTATCCTGCACAAGCTTTTAAGAACATAGAGCCACTGAAAATGGAGAAAGTGGAAATTATTAGAACAGGAAACGTTAGAAGCAGTGGCGTCTTCCAGCTCCGGTTCCAGCGGTGTCTGGGAAACAAACAGGAAAATTGACTCTGGCAGAAGGAGATTAGCCTCAGCCGAGCCGGGGGAGAGCAGCCAGCCGTGGACAGAGCAGGGTCACTCTCCGACTCCGAGAACCAGCGGCCAGGACCTTTCCTCCTACTTTCCTCTCACCTCTCCTTCTGTCTGCTTCTAGCCTGCCCCCTCTCCTCACTCTGTATCTGGAGTTTTCTAACTGACCTGAAATCTCCTCACATCCCATTACAATCTGCCCGTGGAGCTGCCTTCAAGGGTCACGCATGGCCTGGATTGTTGTCACACCAATTGTGGCTGTAATCACAACTCTTCCTTTCCAAATCCAGGGACGTGGACTACCTCTGACCTGCTGGCTGTGGAAGACTGAAATTTGGGGGTAGAGGTCCTGGAGATGCTGCTGTGATTGTTAGTTTAGGTTGGTAATCACAAGTGGATTGCGATGATGAAGATAAATGTGGGTGTTGTATTGGTCCAAACATAATCCAAAAACTGTGATGGTTCAAATCTTGAAAGTGACATGAGAAAAAATATATATTTACGCAGGTGTTTTTACTAAAACTCCCAAGGGAGGTTTTCTGGGCACATCTGAGTGGTAGGAAGCTCAGGGAAGATCCCGAACACGGTGGAGAGGCTGCATATGTGATGCAAGTCCAAGCAAACTGTGTTATATGGACTTTGAGGAGAATGAGCTTCAGCCTTTTAAAACTTTCAGCTATGCTCATGCACATTTAAAGTAGCTTGGAGAATATAGGCTCATCCAGCCTCAGTAAAATTCAAGAACCAGTGACAGGAACCATGTTGTAATCATTTGGTCAGGGGATTATGAGGAGCAGTAACTCAGAGCTGGACTTCGATCAGACATGTGTATGGAGGCCTGTCCTTGGCGCTGAGAAAAACAAACATCACCCCTGTGTCTCATAAGTCTCTCACTATTACAGAGGATGGTGATTTGATATTGATCAAGTTTCATGAGACCCCGCTGCTCATCGAGCTTATTGTTCCATAGGACAGTATAGAGTTCTGTCCTCCCTTGAGTCCCGTGGCACCGTGCAGGCTGTATTATCTGTTGTTATGACTTCGCAGCAGCCCGCGCCCTGAATGTAGAGTGGGGCGTATGACTCAGACGCCACTTTCTGTGTTTCCTGATAAAGCTATTATTTCTCTTGGCCCTGTAGACTGAGGCAAAACTGTTCCATCTCTCTCTGTTTTAATGCGTCTATCTTCCTCCTATTTCTCTCATTGTCTAGCTTTTTGTTTTGGGTCAGCAGATGTTCAACGATGTGGGGTTGGGCTTTGTTGTAATTAATGTGCCTGTCATTGAAAGGGAACAAGAGCAATAGGAACCCTCGGTGTTCTTTGGAAAATTGCTCTTATACTTCAACAGTGAGATCGTTAGGTTGGTCACAAGTGTATTCGTTTGCTGCTCTGATTATAAATGAAATCACGTATTCTCGTCCGCTTCACTTTTGCAGGTTCTGATCGAGGCGACAGTTTCCAGCGAGCGGCGGGGCTACATTGCTATAGATGACATCATGGTGCTCAACTATCCATGCTGTAAGTGCCACTTCTGACAATGGATTGCAATTACACCGGGTGCCTAAGGTAACAAAAGGGTTAGTAGTTTGGGGGACGAAATGTATTTCAAAGCAGCCTGAAACATTACAAGGATGAGGGGAACAGTAATGGCTGATCGACCTTTTATATTAGTACTGCAGGTTGTCCCGAGGCATCCAGAGACAACAGCAGTGCTATTAAAACACTGTGACACCCAAATGTCAACGCTCCCTTCCACCTGAAAACACACCTACTGGTTTGCCTCTGGCTTTGCTTGACAGCCAAATTTATTTGTTAATCAGTGAAATGTTGAATTGTCTCTCTGGGGACTTCTCTATTTTTATGTTCTCTGGTCTGACAGAAAGTGTGGCGAAGCTTTTCTTGTCAAGAGTCACTTCGTAAAGACCAGGGGTTTGCCCATCAATCGCTACGTTTCAAAGGTTTATGAAAATGTGTCCGTTTCATGGTGGGTTTTTTGGAACCAGCGGCTCCCTGCAGTGTGGGGCTTTTTGTGTCAGCGGTAGAAAAGTAAGCGTCGGGGCTGAGTGTGTTTTCAGCCCCCGAGGATCTTCTGTAAAACATATCCACTAAGATCCCTGAGCTTAATACCTGGACAAAACGTCTCAGCGTCACTCCCTGTATCCAATTCAGGGGCTCTTGTCGGCTCCGAGCACATTTAACACCAACGGTCCACGCTGCTTTCAAGTGACTTATACAACAAACACACGCTCGAAGGATATATTACTCTCACACTGATTCAGTGTTATCTCACCCTTAATATTTATACACCCCCTATTGTTATCACAGGAGTGTTCGAAGATGGACTTCTCAGGGATGTCATACTTGGAGAGGCTACCGCCATTTTATCAAATGGGACACCAGCTGTGTCATTGGTTCATGAACCTGCTGTATTCATACCACCCAGTCAGCCTCCCTGTTTCTCTCAGAGACAGCAGATGGCATATTCTGAATGCTCCCAGTGTGGCCATTAAATAATTAAGACTCTCATCAAGACCTGAGCATGCCTTATTATGTGGCACATGGCCAGCCAGCATTACTTGGCAGCAAACAGTGCGAGGAAAGGAGTAGGAGTAAAAAACCAAAAGGAAGTGTCGCATAGTAAAAAAAAAAAAAAAGAAGTAAAAACTATAAGTGAAATAAAAAAATAAATGGACGTTCACCAAGTTCCATTTTGTGAATTCTGGTGAAAACATGGTTGACACTCCTGTTGTCTTATTCTTTGATTCAGAAAGTAGTGTTGCAGTCCAATAAAATATTTATCATGCTAAAGAGTCCTGAGGATAAGCTCTGACACGTTTAGCTGTATAACACCGTGATTCCTGCCAACCGTGAGGCCTATTTTTTCCCAATCACACTCATGTCGGAGTTTGTTTATGTTTGGCTCTCAGGCATGAATTATAAATTAACCTTCGGAGGGAGAGCCAGTCAAAGGAAACACGACCACCTTTGGGGGTACACGTGTGAGCAGTCTCCCCCTTACTACTTACTACACAAACAAGATCAACAAATTGCTTCTTCCTCCTCTGCTAGATGGCAACGCAGTGTTATGCAAAACCAGGCGGCAGATGAGTGAGACTCAAACACTTTCTTCTCTCTGATGCTTCAGTTCCACCGTTGCTCCACCATGTCTGTCTGTCAGTCATTCAGAGTGACATGTCGACTCGTCCCGCTCTACTTCTCAGACATGGCAGGCAGCGCCGCCTGCCTTTACCCGGTGATTTGGCTCTGCAGGGGCCTGGTTCTCACTGCTCTATTGTTAATCACAGAGTTGGGTGAGATGGCCACTCCCACACACTGACTCATTGGCAGCACCACACAGCATGCTGGGACGTTATTAGTCAAAATGTGGAGGACTGATACTTAATCTGTGTCCTTTCTTCTGCAGATTCACACCCACACTCTGCTCAGCTACAGATTGCCTCTAATCTGATGTTGTGTTGATGATGGCCGCTAAGTGACCACCTCGCTGCATACATTTAGAGTATAACAGAGACTTTAATGTTTGAGTTTGTTTTGACTTTGAATATTGTGTTCGTGTCATGCTATGGGGACACTGTGGTTTGCTGGGGAGAGTCTTCTAACTCAACAACTTCTGTCATTCTCCGTGTGATCTCATCTTGAGACGTTATTCATTAACTTAGCAAATAGGTCGGTTAGTGAAGATAGCCAGTGATTATGTTTAATGGTGTGTTAAATTTACACTTTAGTTCCTGCCTGTTGCTGCATCATGTCCCTTTTCAATGTTGGTTAAATCCAGTTAGTTCCGATCGAAGACTGGACAAACCTACTTGTTCTCTCAAGCAGAAATGCCTGAAATTCCCAGTTATGGATTAAAAAAAACACCAGAAGATAAAAATATGTCCTGTGTATCTGACTGGCATTGTGAATAGCTGAAAGGTAATGGAGTCTTTTGTAATCTCACTGTGTGTGTCTCTCTGTCTGTCTCTTTAGATAAGGCACCACACTTCTCCAGGCTAGGAGATGAGGAGGTCAATGCTGGGCAAAATGCCACTTTCCAGTGTGTTGCTGCTGGAAGGGCATCAGAGGCTGAGAGGTTCCTGCTGGAGGTCAGTGGTTAAATGGTGGCTAGAGCAACCTGTGTCTGACTTAGATCTGTGTGACTTTATTAGAGTTTTACCTCCAAACAGAGTACAAAATGAAAACTGGCTGAGTCCTGGATATTTTTGACACTTTAGGTCCAGAACGGATTAGGAGACAGCTGGCAACCTGAACATAGAAATGTATAAGATCACCACCTCTTCACTTGTTTTGTATCTTTTCAGCTTGTTGTTTTTCGTTTCTTTGTCTTTTTTCATTTAAAGTCGTCTTGTATCTTTGTGTTCACTTCGTATTGTGGTTTCCGTGAGTGTCTTTGTAGTTGGATTGGCTTTCAAACAGCTGAACTCTCCACCACATAACTGCATTTTTAAGTTAATGTTCCCCTAAAAAAATATCTTGACAAGGTTTTCTCCATTTTTGAATGACTAAGTGTGCCTAAATAAATATTGTAGACAGAGTCTGAATGCTGTGAAGGCCGTCAAGGCCTTGAAGCCTTCTCACTTCACTGCTTTTGAAAAGTTACACTGCTTATAGGATCATAGTGTTCTCTGCTGTCTTTGCTGCCTCCTGTTTTTATTCAAATCATGTGCTGTGTTTCAGATATCTGTCTTTTCATCTAGAATGGCTTATTCTGTGAAGGTCACACGGGCCATACAGTCCTTACCTCTGGTGGGAATAGCTCTGTGGTGGAAAAACCCTCGTCTTTATGTAGTGCTGATTAAAGGACCCAACGTCATTGTGCTGTAGGGCTTCAGTTTTTTTTTTTGTTTTTTTCATCTCATGCCGCAATCACTGCACAGCCACACATGCACTGCCTTTGCCAACCACCCTGTACAGCATGGCTGACCTTAGGCAAACCTACTGCGTTGTTCCAAACTAGGAGATGTGTTATTTGGATAATTGAAACGTCCTCATTCCCACCTCCGCTTGATCAAACCCACCATTTGGTCACATCACAAGGATGAAGACAAATGCTTTAGATGATTATGTGCTACAACCGTACGGGCCACAGGAATGCCTGTCTTCTACCTTTTACTCTCCTTTTCACCATCTTTCTGTGTGGGCTGTTGTGTGTGCTGTACCAGCTGCAGCACAGTCTTCGCTGCACGTGTCTGCCAGATTAACAGATTGTTTTGTTGTGTCCTCACCAATTAGCTACAACCAGATTGTTTATGTAACATGAAGTGATCTCGTGCTTATTTGATTTGTCCTAATTTCTCCCACCTCCTTTCTTGTAATCCACACAGAAGGTAGTGCACATCCAGGAGTGTGTGATTGTGTTTTGTTTTTCTTTTCCTGCACTCACAAGATTTGTTGCTTGCTTAACCTTAATCAGTAGGTGTGTGTTTATGTGTTTGTTTGCAAAGGCTTGACCTGGGTTCCTGAGGTCAGTGGGTTTTTGAAGGCCCCAAATCAGAAGTGCAGAACAGAAGCATGGCCCAGAGCTCCTGTTGTTAATCCTAGCATGCTCACATGCTTTGGATTTTCTTACAACTGGCAGGTCAAATGGATGAGTATCAAGATTCATGTCCGCCATTTCACACAAGAAAGAATGGCCTGAAAACATGAGAGAAAAATTGTCAGAGCCGATGTGTTTTGTTGATTCTGCATGGACTTGACAGACACTAGTGGTTTTAATGGTGTGGAACAATGTGAGAAATGCCTCTCGCAGTGCAACAGTAGGTGCATCATGCAACATTCATTTGAATCTCCTTCTCTCTCTGTTTTTCCTCCATTTTTCTCTCTCTCTCACGTTCTGACGCAACTTTTCTTTATATTTCAGTTTCTGTGCTAAAAAGAGCAGTTGTCTCACAGCCCATTCGGCTCTTTCTACTTTTTAGGTTTTTTTTTTTTTTTTTTTTTTAAACAAAACACAAAATCTAAATGCTGCTGCTATCCATCCATTAGCCTGTGTAATGAACTGATTAAACCTTAACGCATTAAAACCAATCTGTCTCCAAGTTCTAACTGCAGAACAGTTAAATGTTTTGGTTCAATAGCCTTGCACACAGAGGACGACTGACATCGTAGATGGACTCTTTTAACGAACGATACTCATGAC